>NC_135498.1:95509104-96169104 GCF_052857255.1 Amblyomma americanum
ACGCATGCAGATGTGATCTCGAGCTTGCAAGCCACGGATATTCTTCCACCATGGTCCAAACTAAGTGCCTGTGTCGTTGCAAAGACTTGAAGACGATGCAGCGAAATGCATGGGAAGCATGCTGCGACGCTGAATAATAATAATAATACAGTGAAAGCTCGTTAATTCACAGCTCGTTAATTCGAAATTTTGGATAATTCGAAATAGTCATTGTGGTCCGCTCCGCAGTGCATAGAAGTCTATGTGCACAACAGCTCGTTAATTCACTCAAAAATTGGCGCCGCCACCCATAATTCGAACTGCGCGCCGCTGTTGAAAACCATCGTTGGAAGCTTTCACGGCAGAACGATAGATGGCACAACCATCGGGGCACCGGTAGGGTGCTGGAACAAGTACTAACCAGTCTTTCCTGCCGCGACTGCTTCGAGGAACGACGTTTTAGTGTTTTAGCCGTCGTTTTGCACGCCGCTTGCTGTGAGCTTGTGTCCGCGAGATGTGTTCGCGTGGGAAATACTGCGCCAAGACGGTGAAGGAGAAAGTGGCGATTTTTGGAGGTGGGCGAACGGAAGGCCAGCAAAGTGGAAATCGCGAAAAAGCACGGGATTCCACCAAGCACGTTGTCGACCTACGTCCGAAATAGGAAGGCCATCGAGGATGCCTATGAAGCCGAAGATTTCGCCAGCAACAGAAAAAAGCTCCGATTAGCCAAGTATCCGGAAATTGAGACCGCTGTGACGTCGACGAGGACGACGACAAGGAGCAAGAGCCCGTGCGTCCGTCCGCGGCAGAAGTTATGGGAGCGCTGAATGTCGCGTGCCTTTTCTTCAGCTTTGAAGAGGGGGAAGAAGACTCCCTGCATCGCATTCGCGCACTAGAAGACCAAGTGACTACGGTAGCCCTCAGAGAGAAGAAGCAGAAGATGATAACAGATTGTTTTGCTAAATAAATGTTTTTCGTACCCTCCGGGCATCAAACACATGCATTTTTGCTCACTTTCATTAGTTCGAGTTTTGGTTAATTCAACTAGCCTCAGCTTTTACTGTAATTGGTTTTTGGGGAAAGGAAATGGCGCAGTATCTGTCTCATATATCATTGGACACCTGAACTGTGCTGTATGGGAAAGGATAAAGGAGGGAGGGAAAGAAGAAAGAAAGAGGTGCCGTAGTGGAGGGCTCTGGAATGATTTCGACCAATTGGGGATCTTTAACGTGCACTGACATCGCACAGCACACAGGGCCTCACCTCCATAAAAACGCAGCCGCTGCGGGAACTCCGGATCAGTAGAAGAGTGCCCTAACCACTGAGCCACTGCGGCGGGTAGACGACGCTGAACCCTTAAGTGGAGGAAAAGAGCAATGCTCCTCAAGACAAGGATTGTGCATGTGCAATGAAATGCTGCGTTCCAAGAGGGGCGGCCATGATGGACTGCGAGAAACCGGTGTTACGCCGTGACGCGGTGATGGCACACGTGCTGCAGCATCATAACTGTTACAAAGCAAAGGGGCTGCGTTCATTTCAGACTACTTCCTGTGACCAGTGTGCTGTTTATTCATCCTGGCTTTCCCTAACCAAGTTCATTCAATTGGAGCGCATTTGAGAGTGCTAACCTTGGGACGCAGGAGCACAGTTACTTGCCAATGTTCAAATCTCATGTCCTTTTCTTAGGTCTTAAAAACCAAGCTAAAGTGATACTGAAGAAAACAACTGAAATGAGCATTTCTAAACATTCTCTCCAACTTCTCCACAAATTTTGTGTTAATGTTAACAATATTGAATTTAGATCACTTTTTTTGTTAAACAATTTACTAATTTCGGGCCCTTTGTATAAAGTAAGCAGACCTGGCCAAGGCAACTGCCTACAACCCTGCACCATTTGAATCTTAGTGCAGCACATATCCATTTTTAAAACTTGTAACACGTGTTAGTTGGAACATCGTGCATATTCACATTTTTTCTTTCTCACTATTGGGCTCCTGCTACAAAATACGAGGAAGCTGATCTGGATTGAATTTTTGCCTGCTACAAAGGCTGCTCCGAAATGCTCGTGGCCATTCCCACCACTGCAGTTGCTTCTTTGTAGCTAGTGGGACCAGGCATAGTGGTCTTTGTTTTTGCTAAGGGAAGCTAGTGTGCAACAGCTGGGTGTTTTGCCTATCATTTATTGTGCAAATGCTCTGCAAGTTGAGTACGAGAAACAGGCACATAGCCAGAAATTTTTTTCGGGAGGGGTCCAAGATAGTGTTTTGTACCGTGGGGGACGGGGGAGTCTGAGCTCGATCTCGAGGGGACGGCCGGGCCTCCTTTGGCCCCCCTTGGATACGTGCCTGACTTGGATGACTGTGCTGCCTGCTATGTGCATGTAAAGGCGAAATGAAATCTTGAATGATGCGCAAAGAGTGTGAACTAAAACTCATTGAAAGTGCCTAGTGCTAAGCACTGCACCTGAAATGCAGTAAAACTTCATTACTTCGAAGGTGATTGGGCCACGTAAAATATTTTGATTAAGCAGGTTCTTGAATTACCCAAAAAATGAAAAACAAAGGAAAAATGTGAGCATGAAATGTTCACTGCCGTGCAGCACTTAAAGGGATACTGGGGACAAATAGAAGTTGGCCTGTATCGATGGGATCCCAGATGCTGCGCTACGTCACCATCTACTTCAAAGCAGTGCCAACCTGTCATTTTCAGTAAGGCCGTCATGAGTTTGAATCGACAGTAGGAAGACTTTATAAATCCAATTTTCTCAGCGATAATTGCGTCTTTTGCTGCCGGACAAGTGTCAGCGTGGGCAGAAAGAGTCGAGAGAACCAATGTTTACTCAGAACAGTGACTGGACTACCGTATTTATTCGAATCTAGGCCGATAGTTTTTTTCAAATAATCATATTCCAAACTGTAGGGTCAGCTTAGATTCGAGGGTTTTAAAAAACGTGCCAGTTTTTCATTGAAACTGCTAAATATGGTGCATAGCTAGCGCCATCTAGAAAAGTCAGTATTGCAACCGCTACTGGCCGTGCCAGTAGCCAACTGTACACAAGCGAGGTCGCCATTTTTACCTGTGTCATGTCGGCCGTATCGGTGTGCGGTGTGGTGTTATTGCGATGGCACCAAGTAGGAGATGCCACTACATTGCCGCTCTCAAGCGAAAAGTTGTGATAGCCGCAGAGGCATCGTCG
Source organism: Amblyomma americanum (assembly GCF_052857255.1). Taxonomy (NCBI): domain Eukaryota; kingdom Metazoa; phylum Arthropoda; class Arachnida; order Ixodida; family Ixodidae; genus Amblyomma; species Amblyomma americanum. The sequence goes on from NC_135498.1 coordinate 95,512,280, forward strand.
AACCTTTAAGCCGGGCGGGACTTCGGTAGAGTGAACTAGAAGATAGAGTGTGCCAAACGAAAGCCGAAAAGTGAGGCAAAAGAATGGTAATTACCGCTAGGATCACTGCGAATGTTATCCCTCCCTCGGTGCCTTTTTAGAGGCGGCAGAACGCGCGCGCTGCGTAGTGTAGTGTAGTGGTTAGTGAAATCGCTTCACACGCGGAAGACTAGGGTTCGATTTGTGCTGAACGAACAATTTGTCTTTTCATTTTTTATTTTATTTTAAATCACAGTTTTATTTAGTGCAAACAAGCCGTGGTAGCTAAAAAAATACAACCGAAACCGAAACTGAAGTTTGTGCAGTGCCGTCTTGCTGCTGCTGTGGACTTCACCTTGTCTAATAACGGCCGGAATCTCCGTGCCACGCAGCGCCAATTTTGAATGCGCATTTAGAGCACACCCGACGTTACTCTCCAAGCTCCGATCTGTGCTTTTAGCAGGTAAGTCAAACATGCCCTTCAAACAGTGCTGGGAATCGTTTCGTTAAGTTTGACGACTACGAGCTGCACAGAGTGCATCATGCAGACGTGCGCTGTCACTTTAGTATGACGGCCTGTGAGGCGAGTTGGTGCATGACTGAAAAAACTGCGTCGCAATGAAGACAACACATGCTCACAGTACCAACTGTTTATTGGAAGAAAAAGGGCACATTTATAACCCTCATTTATCATGTGCCACCGCTCTATCACTGACAACCCAGTAGCAAGTAATATGCAAATTACAAGATTAAAAACGAAACACACAAGGCTTATCTACAATGCCCTTAAGCCTTAGATTATATAAAGATTGCACAAAGCACTAGCTTATGATAGAAAGATAAACCAAACAAATCTTAACAATAGCAGTGTCACTCAATCATAGCAAAAGCAGTGTCATGCATTCTACACAAAAGCAGTTAAAACCTTGCACGTAAAAGCAAAACAGAAACAAAATAAAATAAAAAAGAAACATAATAATAAAAGCGACAACAGCCCCACCCAGGTTTAGGAGTCGGACGCCGGAAAGGAAGAGAGAATTCTTGGCGGCACAGGTCTTCATAGTAGTAGTAGTAGTAGTAGTAAACACTTTTATTCGACCATAATTTATAGGCCGAGCATGTCGACCGCCTGGGCGACCAGAAGCCGCTGTTCTTCTTCCCCTTCAGCGCCAAGCCAGTCGAGCCAGGTGGTGATGGATAGAAAGGGTGGGGGGAAGGAACCCGACTGCTGAGCAGCCGGGCAATAGAAGAGGCAATGGGCCAGGTCCGCATAGATACAGGGGCAGTTGGGACAGGAAGGGTCCGATCGAAAAACGTTTCAAGATAGCAAATTCATAATGTCGCAGAACTACAGCTATCACTAATGCATGTGGTCCCTTTCTTTTCAATCATAAATTAAGGCCACATCATAACCATAAAAGTGGTGTCACATGATAAGTGAGGGTTGTACATGTGCCCCTTTTCTTCCAATTACATTCCTCCTGAAACGGTTGGCAAATTTGCAATGTGGTCAAGCAAATTTGTGGTGTGGTTGCCGCCACCCCTCGCCTACCCTTGGCACCGTCACTGGCGAGGTGATTGTAGTGTGTTTAAAAAACACATGCTGCTGCAACGAGCTTGTGAAACAGGAAAATTAAAGCGGAATAGCTTTTTTGTTTCGTGTTAATGCTTGTATGTCCTGCCTGCCACAGGCAGAATGTTCACGTCTTCTTATCGTCCATTTTGCCACGATCACGGACTGCGAAAGAAGGACGTCTCTTCACTGCTCATTACGGTTGGTTCAATCGTAAGCCAGTACTATTCTGCCCGAGCACGCATTCCGCTGGCATCTCGTGAAAACCAGCACCGTGCGCTTGGCATCGTACAAAGCAAGCCCCGGTCGTGTAACGGCTCTGGACAAGACTCCGCTTACAGCGTGGCTCACCCCCCCCCCCCCCCCCCTCTTGCTAGCGCTACTCGAGGCTCAACCGGCGCTTCGCCCGCAGGCGAGCTGCTTCGAACTACTAGCTGCTGCAATGTTTCGCCGGCAAGGGTGAACCCTCTCCTCTATTCGTCCAATTCACGCAGGAACCAGTGGCGTGACCTCATTACAGGAATCGAACTGCTCGCTGCTGGAACGGTTCGCTGGCAGCCCTTTCCCAGATGCAAACGTTGAACGGCTGAGCCATCTTGTCAATTCGTCCAATTCAAACAGCAACCAGCGGCATGCCCTGATTGGAGGAATCGAACTGCTGGCTACATTAACGGTTCCCGAGGGTATAAAAATCGAGCCGCGCTGAGCGGGAAGGCAGAAGGCGACAGCAAGCAAGAGAGACGTCCTCCCGGGTCATCGCCGCGATCCTTTCTTCTAGCCCGTTATGGTCTCGATCGGCCCGTGTGCCGACTATGTAACTGTTCCCTTGACCGCTTCATCGCTTCAGCGCACCAGTGGGAGCTAACTCGGGTGCACGAGTCCCAACAGTGTTAGTAGTGTGAGCATGTGTTTTCTTTTTCTTCCTTGTGTTGTCTTCATTGCAACGCAGTTTTTCCAGTCATGCACCAACTTGCCCCACAGACCGTCATTCTAAAGTGACAGCACACATCTGCGTGATGCACTCTGTGCAGCTGGCAGACGTCAAGCTGAACGAAACAATTCCCAGCACTGTTTGAAGGGCGCGTTTGTCTTCCTCATCTGCTAAAAGCACAGATAGGATTTTGGAGAGTAACGACGGGTGTGCTCTAAACGCGCGTTCAAAATTGGCGCTGCGTGGCACGGAGATTCCAGCCATTATTTGAAAAGGTGAAGTCCACGGCAGCAGCAAGGCGGCACTGCACAAACTTCAGTTTCGGTTTCGGTTGTCTTTTTTTAGCTACCACGGCTTGTTTGCACTAAAACAAATTGTGATTCAAAATATAATAAAAAATAAAAAAAACAAATTGTTCATTCAGTGGGAATCAAACCCTAGTCTTCCGCGTATGAAGCGAGTTCACTAACCGCTACGCTACGCAGCGCGCGCGTTCTGCCGCCTCTAAAAAGGCACCAAGGGAATGATAATGTTCGCAGTTATCCTAGCGGAAAGTATCCTTTTTTTGCCTCAATTTTCATACACAGGCACCATAGGCGTTTGACATACTCTATCTTCTAGTTCACTCTAACTTCGGCGTCGACGAGAAAACGTCCGTCGTTGGAGGGAACAACGAGAGCAGCTTTTTCCTTGCGCCGCAACGAGGATGGCATTTAGCGGACCAAAGAAAGGCCGTCACCATGAAGGGGAGACAGTTTTTGCCGACTTTGTTCAGACGCAGAGAGCAGCTGCCCTTCCAGTGACAACAGAAGTGCTCCAAGCGAAAGCTAGGGAACTTTCTAGGGAGCGAGGCCTAATGCCAAAGGACTTCAAAGCCAGCCGAGGCTGGCTTCAGAAATTCATGAAGCGCTCCAGCTTCAGCCTCCGACATCGCGCTTCAATCGCCCAGATGCTGCCAAGCGATTTCGAAGAAAAGCTGATAGCTTTTCAGCGCTACGTGCTGCGAAAGAGAGAAGCGGCAGGCCAACCTTGGGCAAATCGGCAACGCTGACCAGTCGGCTGTTTATTTTGATATGCCAGTGGCGTACACCATGAATGAAAAGGGTGCCAAGGAGGTGAAGGTGCGCTCTGCGGGCTACGAGAAGCAGCACGCAACTGTGATGCTGAGCTGCACAGGTGATGGACATAAACTCCCTCCTTATATGATATTTAAAAGGAAGACACTGCCTGCTCGAGAAACTTTTCCAAGAAATGTCATTGTGCGGGCAAATGAGAATGGGTGGATGACGGGTTCGATGGTGGAAGAGTGGGTTAAGATTGTGTGGCGACGGCGTCCAGGAGCCCTTTTGACAAAGAACTCGCTCCTTGTCGTTGACTCTTACCGTGGGCACTTGACCGACAACGTGAAGGCTGCGCTTGCCCAAGCGAACATGGACCTCGCTGTCATACCGGGCGGCATGACTGGCCAGTTGCAGCCACTTGATGTCTGCATCAACAAACCTTTCAAGGATCGTCGGCGGAAATATTACATGAACTGGTTGACTGACGAAGACTACATGCTAACGGCAATGGGCCGCATCAAACGTGCATCGCTATCGCAGCTGGCGGGCTAGGTAGCTGCAGCGTGGGACATCCCAGGTACTTTGATCGTGCGCGCCTTTAAAAAGCGCAGCATATCTAATGCGCTAACGGTACCGAAGATAGTCCACTGTTTGAAGGTGACAGTGACAAGGAACACAGCGACGAGTCTAGCAGCGACGACGACGTTGAATGAGCTCAGCACGTTCGATTCAATAAATGCTGTTTGCATTTTGTGAACGCTGTCCTCACTTTTTTTGTTCGGGCTACATACGGGGTAATATATTTTTTTTTGTTGGCTTCGGACTTTAGGGGGTCGGCTTAGAATCGAGGTCGCCCTAGATTCGAGTAAATACGGTATTTCCCTGAAGAAAGCTACATTCGACACGTAATGTTTAACTGTCCCTGCTGCAGCAGCCTGTTTGGACTTGTCGTGAGTGCAATGTCATTGCCAGCTGCTAGAATTTCAGTCAAGAGTTTCGACGTCTGCAGAACATAACTGCGCATCTCTCTTGATGCAACTTGCTTATGAGTGCATCAGGATAGTGGTAGGGCAAAGCTTTCAGGAGCGTGCACAGAAGGGCTTGGGACAGCAGCACCTTTTCAGTTAAAAAGGAATGAAGAGAAGACAGCACATTTGACTCATTCAGATAGTCCAGTGCTGGAGCGGTATATTTTGTATCAACGAGTTCAGCATGACTTGCATAAAACAGAAGCTGTGTTTTAAATTGGCATTGGTGTGGTCCAAAAATTGGCCTTGGTACGGTCCGATTGTGCCTGACTTCACCAAACAGGTTGGCAGTTGGGCGCTGCAAAACTGCAAAGCTTCGCTCTGGCCAATGTGACATCATCATGCCGTGCACTTAGAGTACTGCCGCTTTCTGCTTTATTGTGCATGATACCTAGAAGAGCCCAATCAAGCATTGTGCTGCTTAGTACGGGCTCACTTGACTGTCATAAGTGGTACCATGCTGCATTGTCTGTTGAACCCGAACTTTTCAGAGTTTGCTGATTGTCTCGGGCTAAGCACTCCTGGACTCGAATTAAATGAGTTGGTGCAAGCATTTGGCTTGAATTATTTATTTAGTTTATTTATTACAAATACCTACAGCACCCATTGGGCATTATCATAGGGGGTTACTTGGAAACACAAAGTTAAAAACAAGAGCACACACAAAAGCAACAAATCAGTTATAAAACGAAAATACAAACAACTCTAAACTAAAAGTAGTAGTTAACACATTGATCCAGAACCAAGGTATCCAATTACAAAAGCTGTTACACAATTCTAAAAGCAGGACACTGGAAGTGTGAAATAAATCAGATTGATGTGATGCTCTCTATGGCAGATGAGAAATCGGGTGCAGACACTATCTCATCCGGGAGTGAATTCTATTCTATTGTTCGTGTCAAAATGAAAACTTAAATACATTTATGCGACTTTGATATTGCCTTATTTTTCTGGTATTTTCTCATCTCTTGGACTGATAATGAGGTTGTTTTAAATGTATGCTTTTTTCGATTCCTGGGCTGTTGCTGTTAACATTGGTAAAAACTTCAATCTGAGCATCGCTCTGTGTGTAAACAGCAACTTCCACTCTAGACTTTCTCTGACTTTCGAACCTCTAATACCGTAGTTGTAGACGCCTGTAACAAACCTTGCAGTGATTTCCTGAACACGCTGTAGCTTGCCTTCGAGAATAATTGTGAACGGGTCCCATGCTACGCACGTGTATTGTAACACAGGCCTAATATTAGTAAAGTACAAAGTTTCCTTCAAAGCTTTAGGCGCCGACTTGAAGTTTCTGTGTAAAAGGCGTAAGAGGCGACAACCTTTAGCACTTGTTAACTCGATGTGGGATGTCCAGTCCAATGTCGCAGTGAATGTGACGCCTAGGTGTTTGACCTCCTCAACACGCTGCACTGGAACATCATTTAAGAAGTATGAAGTAGAGAGCTTTTCCTTTTTGTTCGTGAAATGCATATGATGACATTTTGCTATGCTCAAATCCATCTTGCATTTGGCACTCCAAGAACAAATTTTCTCAAGATGAGCTGCAGTATGCTTATATTTCCGGAACATAACACAGGGTGATAAACAGCGCAGTCACCCGCATACAATCTCACAGTGGAAACAATGCCTTCAGTTAAATCATTAATATAAATGAGGAACAGGAGGGACCCTAGGACCGATCCTTGCGATGCAGCTGACAAAAAAACATGAACTGCTCGTGATGCTACTCCATTCAGAACCACTTTTTGCTGACATTTGTTCAGGTTATCTTTAAGCCAACCGTAAAGTGAATCGGGAAGACTAAGAAATGATAATTTGTACAAAAGTAAATTGTGTGGGACCACATCAAAAGCCTTTCGGAAATCAATGAACACAGCATCTGTTCGGGCACTGTTGTTGAAGGAGTGTGCAACATTGTGAATTAATTCGGTAAGTTGAGTGGTACAGGATAACCCCGAGCAAAATCCATGCTGGGTCGGAATGAAAAATTTGTTGTCCTGAAGATGCTTGATTAGACAAGAATAAATAACATTTTCCAGTGTTTTAGAACAAACCCATGTCAAAGAAACCAGCCTATAATTGCTTTCCAGATCACGGCGGCCGCTTCTAAAGACAGGAGTTACATTTGCGATTTTTCAGTCGCGTGGTAATTCTTGAGAATTTAATGATTTGGTAAATAATTCAACCAAAATAGGTGCAATACTGTGGGAACAGCGCTTGACATGATTCGATATTCCATCTGGACCATGAGCAGAATAAGGATTAAGGTTGGACAAGAGCGCCTTTACTCAAGCCCATGCATTAGAGGCAACATTTCGTATAATTCGGGTACCAGTGCACAACGACATTTTCGTACCAGTGCACAACGACAAGCTGTGAATACAGAGTGAAAATATACATTGAAGTAATCGGCTTTTGAAGTATCATCAGTTAACATACCACTTTCTTTTCAAAGAGGCAGAACACCAACTCTGCCTGTTTTGTTACTTTTCACATATCGCCATAATTCCTTTACGTTACATCATATTTTATCATTTAGGGATGATCAGAATGTTGTTTTTTCCATCTTTAATCCTTGTTTCAGGTTTTTAGTTATGGTTCTAAGCCTCACATGTAACTTTTGATTGCGTGTTTTCTTGAATGCCTTGTGTACCCCTGCAAAGTTTACATTATAAACTCTTCCCTGAATTAACAAGGATTTCAAATTAACTTACACAAAATTACTGCGGTTTTCTTCTATGAACAGATACAACAGGAATGGCTTGAGAAATCAATATTTTGGTACTGAAATTAGAAAAGAGACGGCCATTACTTGTCGCCAGAAGTTAGAGAGAACTCACAATGGATCCCACCCACTGAATTGCATGTGCTAATTATACATGCGTGCACCACAGCTGGGTGGTATCAATGTTTTGCACAGCTTGGCAGCAATATGCAATATATATGTATACATATTGGCTATTTAAATGTGCTTTTTAAAAAGTGTTGTACATATTCTCACTAATGTTTGTTTGAAAATGCAGTAATGCCTTAATAATTTGATCTCGGTTAATTCGAAATCCTAGATTTTCCGTAGAGTTTCTGCGGTCTCATAGTATGTAATGTGAATTTTACTACTTAATACAAAGTGGCAGCTTGCCCCCATTCAGTTAATTTGAAGGCCTGGGATGCTATGCAGGATCGGCTGAGTTCGCTGCAAAATCAGGAACACCCGAGTTCAACTGGTAATGCAGTGTTGTGCCGCTTATAATAGTGTGCAAGCACACATTATGGAGCGCGACCCTTAAACATACTTTTCATCACTTCATGTACCATTGCACAGACAGCACAGACGCTCCGGCTTAGCGTACGCCACAGTGACATCACGCTGGCGAAAGTGACCCTCTGCAGTTCACCGATATATGGCATCAACACACTCAGACCACAGCGGTACATACACCACAGTCAGACTGCCGCAGTAGTATACGACAATACTGGGAAGTGTGCTGTGTGCCAGTGCAGAGCGGGTCGTTCCAGCGATGACTGCTCCAGGTGGCGCGGGATGGCGTTTGTAACGAGTGCTGTGAGCACGGAGCAGACAAACACTTTTGCGAGCCGCCTCTGTCGTAGCGTTTCTGAGCGGCTGATCATCAAGGGTCAGTTTTTTTTTCATGGTAATTGATAGCACTAATGTGTAAAGTCTACTTCTTCAGCGATTGTTCGTTTTGCTTAATGCACATGAGCTTCTGCAGGCCTAATGGCCATAGTTCTGCGACAGTGGCTGAAGTAGCGAAACAAAGCTGTATGCGAGCCAAATGCTATGGCGAGCATAGTCATGATATTGGATATTAGTGAAATAGCATCTAATGTTAAGCATTCATCAGGATACATTTTTGTCTTGCCTCAAACTGCGTTTTATGCAAAGAAAATTATGGAAAGATATTGAGAAGATATGAAATCGAAACGTAAGTAAAACCATAGAGTGAGTGTATCCATAAAGAATGAAGTACTATAAAAACAAACGCTGACAAAACGTTGCTGAATATTCACGACCAAAGCATGCAAGCATGGGGCAAAGGGAATGTGTAGGAAATGGATGGAAGCGAACATGAAAGCAAATATACAACTTTGTGCAACCATGTAAATTTTTTACGCCTGCTTGGAATAGAATAAAATTTAAAACATCGACATCGACGTTGAAGACTCTTGTACAATGGGCAAATGACAAAACTCGAACCACAATTTTTCGCATTAAGCTTTAGAAGCAAACAAGACCCAGCAACTGTCATGATACTTGCACAAAATACAAACTAAAAAAGTTTGTCAGTCACTTTCAGTTGAGGTTTAAGTGACAGAGACGTGTGCTTTTGCCGTTTTTGCTCATCAGTTTTATTAAATACTTGGTACTTTAAATATGAACATTATAAATTTGTATTTGTATGAGAGGGAAGCGTGATAAATGAGGTCGCCTTTCCCAGCTCGCCCATTCCATGGAGCAATTAACTCTTTGTTGTGCTCTATTTGCTGGTAAGCAGTGTATAGAAGGCATGCAATTGTTGTAATACCGCTACAATACAGTTCTATTTGTCTGGTCTATTCAGCTCATACCATCTGCCCTAGTGATCGAGTGATTTCAGTGACAGCTAGCGAGGGTATGGAACAAAAGTGAAGCGCAAAAAAAAAAATCCCAAAGAGATCAGTGCAATAAAACCTTGTCGAAACGTTTTTAAAAAACTGCGGGAAAAACGTATGATCCAGGAAAAGATATGATACAAACCGCCTGATTTTGAAAAATGTAACTGTTGAGTAAGGTACAAAGATATTTATTGAAAATTTCACTTCATAAAAATATTGGTCAGCATTTCTTGGCACAAGATCTAAACAGATCCCTTTCTAGTGCTTGCAGAATTCAGTCCGCGTTCGTGCTTTCTTAAGCGCAGAAGGAACTTTGTAACGCATCCAGGCCGTCGATGACAATGACGAAAGTAACCAAAATCTCTTCCTCGTCATTTTCGGATGCTTTGCACTTAAAGGGACACTGAGGAGAACTCTGTCAATTTTTTTTTTTGTTAGCAAAATCTGATAGTTCGGCATTTCATGGCTTTGTTGCAGCTTGTCCTGGCGGTAAAGATGCATTTATTTCAAGGAAATTTGGATTCGAAGTTGAAAAAGTTTTTCCCGCCGCTCTGATTCAAACTCAGGGAACTATTATGACGTCACGGCAACTCTTAGGACGTCACAGAACGGAGTGACGTGAAACGTGACGTAAACGCAGATCCCATGATTTCTGACGGCTAGCAGTGCGGTGCGCAACCTTTTTTTTTTGCTAGCCTCAGAGATTCGTGGCCCCATGATGTAAGGAAAATTCCTCCAAGGTGGCGCCTCTTGTCCTAGGAAGTCATCACGCTTGTACTTGCGAGATTGGTCTGTGGCGGCGATACCTGTATTTTGGTTCTTGCTATTTTCTATATTACAAGAGCTTCGTTCTGAGTAATAGTGGCGTTTTTGTGATCAGGAGCTGCTATTCTATCGGTACAAGCCAACTTCAATTTCTCCTCAGTGTCCCTTTAAGTACCGCGGGGAAGCCAATGCAGCGGCTGACTGTCGCAGCTGCGATCTCCAGGCCCTTCGTCTTGCTCTTATGCACCGCGAAGAAAATTAAGCATTTCTCCTCTTCATGTCGCGTCTCCGCAAACACGGAAGTCTCGAATGCTAGCGTGCCGTTTTTATTTTTGTTGTTGTTGTTGGTGGTGGTGGTGCTTCGCCTCCTTGCATTTAGGCATTGCAGAGAAACCACCACGGCGGGTGACTGCCGCTGCATTTCAGCTCTTCGTGTTGCGTGCCGTCATGTTCGATCCACGTGTATAATAAGGGAGCAATTACTCACTGGTATCCACCCAAGCGCAGTAATATGGCTACAAAGGAAAGCTATACAGCTTCCACAGAAAGTTTGTAGTTAAAGAAAAATTCGTCCTGGTCCAGGGTTCGAACCCGGGACCACCGCTTTACCGGAGCAGTCGATCTACCAACTGAATTAACCGGGAAGGCTAGCATACGGTAGGGCCAGGGCGAATTGATCAATAACTTGACGTAGGAATAGTGTTGGTTCCGACATGTTTGCACTTGTACGGTTGGTCAATAAACATGTTATACAACCACAATTTGTCAAAATTATAAATGTAGTAGGTGGGAAACTGTAGTAGGCACAAATCTCTTTGCACTTGAAAGGTGCCCGTTAGCCGAGTGTGCTCAGCGATGTTGGCAAATAGTGTTTTGTATTTACGTGCGTAAGTCTGATGTGATGAAACCATTTTTTATAGGCTTAGTGCCTGATGTCAACTGTATTGTCATGGTCTTGCAAGTATTCCACTGCAGCTTGAAAAGTTGCTATTCCTATTTTCACTGTTTATTGCTTGTACCTGAAAATTCACACGACACTTAGTGGCTCTTTCATCTCGTTTTAATGGATTCATCCATATAACTTCCATTCTAAGGTACATTCTTGCAGCAAAACCCTGGCAACAGTGTCCGAGTATGCCGGCGAACTGCTTGCGCAACGGAGCAAATAGCATGGTTCTGCGTGTGCTGATCCTCTCTAGACTAATTAGCAGCGGCGCTGACAGAGAGTATAGTTTTTATTTCATGCACACGTTGCACCTTGCTGAACTTGTTGATATAAAATACACTGTAATAAGGGAGTAATTACTCATTGGAATCCACCCAAGTGCAGCCATACGGCTACAAAGGAAGAGCGACTGCTCCGGTGAAGCAGTGGTCCCGGGTTCAAACCCCGGACCAGGAAGAATTTTTCTTCAACTGCGAAGTTTCTGAGAAAGCTGTAATAAGCTTTGTAGTCGTATGGCTGCGCTTGGGTGGACGCCAATGAATAATTACTCCCTTATTACAAATTTACTCCAACTTGGGAGCTCCCCCTAGAACATTTAACCAACAAAATACACTGTGCTACGCCCAGATGTGCCGGATGGAGTGTGTGCATGCTAATCCTGACGCTCCTTTTCTACCGACGACAGCCCTTTTGAGCATGAGCCTTCGAGCTGAGCCGCACCACTAACCCGACTAACCCTTGGCCGTCGCGCACATGCATGCCGAGAGCGTCGGGTAGGAACTCAGAAACAAACGGCTAAGAATATTACCAGGAACGGGATTACATTGAGAGAAATGTGCACCATATTGTCACGGGCTGGCGACAACGCCATGAACATACAAGCAAACTGATGGGACCCTGAAATGAGCTCTTCATTGGGCCAACCTACGCCCACAAATCATAGAACAACTTGCCGACGGCAGCAGCAACAAATGTGCTCGGCGGTAGTCGAGAAGGACAGAATGGTTACCGCTCTTTGCCATAGTCAGTTTAAAGGTGACGACCTTTCGAGATAAGGCGTGGAAATTGCCTACTATAATCTCAAATTATGTGGAAGCAATTGCGTGTGGCTGCAGTAATTCCAGGTAAATCTGGTTGCATCTCGTGTCGCAAAGTGATGAAGCTGCGTGCTGGCGGCTTTGGGCATGAACAAACATTACAGAACTTTGCGCCAATATTTTGCAGTGATGTCGAAACCAGCGTGACAGAATTTTGTGTCACCGACAGTGATATGGCAGCCATGGTGAATGTAAAACGAGCATTTGCTGTAGGAGAAGTTAATTGTTAAATGTTGGCTGCAGCCTTGTAGAGTGCTCTGGTAACGACACTAATGCACTGCAAGCGGTTGAACAACATTTCATGTTTGCCTTTTTTACCTTGCTTCAGTTTCGGGTAATTCGAAAACCTTCTTAATTTGAATATTTTATGATATCTGATCGACTTCATATTGACGAGGTTCTTCTTCATTGCAATGCTTGCCTCCCAGTGCCAGAAGCAAAAACTCAGGCACATCGCTCCGCAAAGTAGCCTTTCTCATTTATAGCCTGAACTTATTCCACTGTGGGGGTTATCTCACATGGAAAAATCAAGGATGCTCACTTACTTAGTTGTTGGCACATTTTGTTCAAGCATCAGTTATTTGGGCCGAGAAATTTGTTGCACTAAAATGTTGTCGCAAGCTTGTCTATTCAGTGGTAGCTTTTAGTACAGTAGAATCTCGATGATACGAATTCCAAGGGAGCATGCAAAATATTCGTATCATCCCGAATTCGTATGATCCAAAACAAGCCAACTTCCACATGGGAATCAACCGAAAAATGAACCAAACTTTATTACGGCGAACTACTTGCGGCTGAAAAAGTCCGTAATGCTTGCCTGCACTTTTTTGCCGTTGATGTCGCGGACAAGCCCCGCCTGAAAGGCATAAAACCGTGCAGCTGTTTCGTCGCTCACGCTGCCGGCACTTACGGTGCGGCGCAGAACGTCCAGAGCGTGAAGAGTATCTGCCGTTGACGGCGGTTGATCACACTCGTCGTCAGCGTCACCATCGCTGTCAGGCTCATGTTCGCAGTTATCTGCTTCGCTGACCAAGTCTTCAATAGACGTCAGCCCACAGGTCGCGACGTTGTCGTCCGCGGTAACGAAGTCTCGGGCCGAAGCTTCAGTTTCCAGATTGTCCCAGCCATCAATCGTGAAGTCTTCACCTGGCTCTTGACAATCTCCCGCCGAAGCCGCATCAAGTCCGATGGCAAATCCGCACTTTCTGAAACAGTTCGAGATTGTGTCTGAAGTTACATTATCCCACGACATGGCTAGAAAGTGCAAAGCATCCAAGAGACTGATCCGCAAGTTTGCTTCTTTACGGTCAATTTTCGCCAGCAGACGCCTCACTAGAAGTCCTTTGAAATGATGTTTAACATTTCTAATTATCCCAGCATCCAGTGGCTGAAGATGGCTGGTAGTGTTCGCCGGCAGGAACCTGACTGTCACGTTGTTGAACGTAATTTCCTTTGGGTGGGCAGAGCACTGGTCCACGAAAAGCAAAATTTTCCGATTTCTTGACGCCATTTTCCGATCAAGGCTTGTCAAGAATTCGCGGAAAAAATCTCCAGTCATCCACGCCTTTCGGTTACCTTTGTAAAAGACAGGCAAACGCTCCGCCGATCGGAAACACCTCGGTTTCTTCGACTTACCGATGACGGTAAGCTGGAGTTTCTCGGATCCATCCGAGTTGCAGCAAAAGAGTACTGTTACTCTCTCCTTGCTTTTCTGGCCGCCCTGGCATGCCTGGCCTTTTACGCACAAACTCCTTTCCGGTTGAAGATTGAAAAAGAGGCCCGCCTCGTCGGCATTAAATATGTCGCGTGGCGCGTACTCCGAAATCAGCGCCGGCAGCGTGTTCAGCCACTCGTCCACAGCTGACTGGTCCACTTTCTTGCCTTCGCCTGAGACGACCCGGTAGACAAGTCCGTGCCGCTCTTTAAACCGGTGCAGCCATCCCCCAGACGCTTGGAAATTTTCAATACCAAGCGAAAGCGCAATGGTGTCGGCTTTTTCACGCAGCACCTTGCCGTCCACGTTGACGCCGGCCGCTGTCACTTCGCGGAACCAAGTCAGCAGGACCTCTTCCAGCTTGACATGGGTCGCTGTTTTCGCCTGCTTCACGTTCACACCGAAGTGCTGCACATTCTTTAAGATAACTTCTCGCTGCCCAACAATGGTGCACAGCGTCGACGGTGCCAAACCTAGCTCTTTTGCTAAGTCGACACGCTTCTTCTTGGGGTTTTCGTCAACCTTCTTCAGCACATCGAGCTTCTCCTTAAAAGAAAGTGCTTTACGCTTCCGCGACATGTCGGCAGCAGCGAACGCTTGCGTCCTTGTCACGTTTCGGCAGTTCACGTCACAGCGAAGCACAGAAAGAAGCGGCGAACGGAGAACTGCGGTCCCTGCGGCGGCGGCACCCTCCCGGGAACAGCCGGCGAGACAACTTTTCGATAGACCAATGAGCTGCCAGCAAATGGGTGACGTACACGACTGGGCACGTGCCTCGCCTTGGCCGTCCTTGGTTCGTATGGTTCGTGCTGGTCGGGTTGCTACATGGTTGCTACGAAAGGGAGGTGGGGGTAGGGTGGCTAGTGGGGGGGAGGGGGAGAGAAGAGGCCGCGGGGCGCGGTGGGTACCCTCTCCCCCTGTGAGCGCCAGTGTTGCGCTGAGCCGCTCGGTGGCTCGGTTTGCGTGTTCGTACAACGTTCGTCGTGGCGGGGGGCGGGGGGTGGAGAGGACTCGCGGCGGCCGCGCCGGCCCGCTCGCATGCGCCACTGGTTTGCACGTTCGTATCAACCGCGGCGGGTTCAGAAACCGTTCGTATCACCCCGAATCTTAACGTATTCTATACAATGTAGTCTGTTCAAAGCATTCTTAAAATTCGTATCATCCCGAAATTCGTATCAGCCGTAATCGTATCATCGAGATTCTACTGTAGTGACCACCGTTTTAACCACACTGCCAAGCGACAGGCTTCACTTTGACCATTAGCCACTTTTGTTTGCCACAGCTAATGATGCCTATTTGTTAGTTGTAGGCAGCCGGTTCGAGCAAAAATGCTGTTGGGAAAGGCAGTGTTCCAAATCAAATCAGTGCTAGGCTGGGTAATAAGAGCTGGATGCAAAGATGCATTGATGTTCCCTTCAGAGCTCCAGGCATTTTAGAGGAGAATGGTCACAATATGATGTGAAAAATACTAGAGCATCAAAAAAGTACCGGCTAGTAACTTTTCTCAGTACGCACTGTTAGCTAATCTGGTACGAAAATGATGCCTTCAGGGGTGTGTGTGAATGATGCGTCTTCAGTGATGGATGTCTTCAATTACTAGGTGGCACTAAAGTGCTACTTCATTAGCTAGGGATTTTTTAGGTGGGTAGAGAGGGGGCAAGTTATCTGACATTTTTAATGCATTTGTGAAACTAAGAAGATCTTGATTATAGTATGAGGTGTGAACTTTATGAAGATGCAAGAAAATACAGGACGTGCATTGTTCTCGCAAATGGTTCATTAAGAAATGGAAACAAAAATTAATGCACTATACGACAACAGCAAAACCACGCATGTAACAACCCAAGCTTACAAAACCATAATGGTGTTACATTATCCAGAGATAATACTTTCTTTTCATGAGAGCGCAAGTGATGGCTGGCTTACACAATTCATACATGAAGCGATGTGCCTTCTTCAGTTCTCTTGTGTGCTGATATGAATAGTGGCGAAGAGAAAATGAGCTGGCATCTGTGTATGCAACATCGATCACCTAAAAGGGAGGAAGAATTGTTTAGATTATTTTTGTGCTCCCCGATGCTATATTCAAACATCAAATAGCACCTGGTTTGGTCGATGTACGAATATGTGCGTGTGAAGGGAATCCCATACACAACACCTGATTGATAGCGCTCATACCGACTACCTACCTCACTTTGTTTTACCAAGCATGTGTTGGTGGTGCAGCCCACATTTTCAGCCTTTCTTTGAACCACCAGACTAATCTGCAGTCTTACAGGAGCAGTGAGAACGGCCTTCGCTTCATGTCTCTCTGCACCATGTTAAATCGTGCAACAAATCGTCAACTTACGGTACATTTTTTTTTTGGTGTTCTTTTCCTGCATTCCTGCTTTCCCTATTTACCCATTTCATTAGCTTTTCACAGTGCTTGACAATAATGGTGGTAGTAGATAATGGGAGAGCGGTGTCTCTTTTCTCTTTTCTGCATCTCCATGAAGTCTTTGTCTTACAATAATCGTGAACAGTATACAGGACACAGCTTTCTGTTTTTGCATGTTTTGCTTGAAGAAAATTGCTTGAGGACTGTATGTGCTTATTCTTTTTTTGCCATCTTAAATGCTGCTTGCTTTTACAGCTGCATTGCTTTTTTTTTTTGTCATGCAGGAAAGGATGACAGCGGAACCAAGGCCATTGTGTTTGACACCCCAGATGCGGGACGGATACCTGAGGGTGCGCCTGAATCAATGCCTAGTCATGAACGCATGGCCACCTGGTCAGACATGTACATCGCATACGCCACCATCCCGGGTTACAAGGCGCTCAAGAACAGAGTGATCGGCTCATGGTTTTTGTTGGCCGTCTACACAGTCTTCTGCGAGAATGCCTGCACCATGCATCTAGAAAAGCTCATGCACCGTGTACAAGACCAGGTGCTCAATCGCTATTCTCACGATGGCGGCCGGCAGACACCAAGCATGGAGCTGCACGGTTGGAGGAAGAAGCTGTACTTTAACCCAGGACTCTTTGTGGAGCGCAGGCCTGAGGAAGCCGCTGCCAAATAGCTGACCCTGGGTGATTGGGATGCGGATTTTGGAGTGAATGCGTCAGGGCTACTCATTTTGGTCTCACAAGCACCGGAATTATGTACCAGTTCTCTGCACTTTATTGTTCTAGTGCCATCTTGGTCCCGGTGTACTTATCACCTTCTGCTGTTGCACTATAGCCAGATTCACCACTGTGCCTCTGAAACCACTATTGGTGCTACAACTACTTGCCATTGCAAATGATAACAGTGATGAACTGCATGGCTAGCAAAGAGCAGGATGCTACAGAGGCTTATTTTTTGAGTGGTGAACATGAGCTCATCACTGTAGTGGTTGATGCAGGTTAATCAAGGAGAGCTACAACACACTGCCTGCACAAGCACGGTGACTTCAGACATACCACCAAAATCCAGCCATTGTATTTTTCATGCCATCATGCTTCAGAGTGGCTGCTTAAGTTGTGCCTGTGACTGCAGTGACAGTCGGGTTAGCTGGAAAAGCAGAGGACTGGCAGTGAGTAAACCTGTCGTTGCATCAGCTGCTAGTGTGAGACGGCGCTGTGCTTCCAGAAGTCTGTTGCAGCAGCGTCATAAAGCATCTTCTCATATGGGTCAAAGCTGGTTCCGTGGCTACTGCATGCACCAAGTGCATTTCGCAGCGACAAAAACAGTGGAAGCTCACTTACTGTGGCGCTGTCACATTTATATGCCTTCACGGTGAGGTCAATTGCTTTAGGTAGTGACACTGCGCAGTTTTTTTCTGCTGCATATTTTCATAGTTCTACTGCTGTCAACTTTTGTTGGCTTTTGTATTTTCATAGTTCTACTGCTGTCAACTTTTGTTGGCTTTTGTGCAAAAGATAGTGTTTGTTACATAGAATGTGGTGCCTTAGGTAACCATATTCTTTTTAGTCTTGAAAGTGTAGTTGCTGCCATTGAGGAGCTTTGCCTATTTTGATACACTGATGCCTTGTATTCTAGCCAGTGCCTTCCTTCATCACTGCAGCACTGCCAGATCCCTTGCTTCGGTTTGCAGACGCTGTCTCATTCATTTAATCTTTATGGTTAAAATTGAGACTAACGTGATTGACCTGAGATTGTTCTCTGTAGATTGTTGAGAGTACTACTACACCCTCATGGCCCTAGGCAGCGGGTCTTTTGTGTACACTGAAGAAAGAAATGTCTCTGAACATGCTTACTGTCAAAAAAAGAATGGCAAGTTATTTCTTCTTGTGCTGCCCGCTGTTGCTGCAAAAGCTTGCCCTGCATTTTCCGAAAGAGACTGCGAGACTGTGCTGTCTTCGCTGTCTGCTGACTTGGCATCCATCTTGACATCACTGAGCTTATCGGGTCCTTCTCAACTCACTGTAATGTTGTGCTGGCTTGGTGGTTATGGCGTTCAGCTGTTCAGCATGGGGTTGCAGAATCAGGTCCGAGCCACAGCAGCCGCATGAGGCAAAATGCGAAGATGGCTGTGTGCAGTGGGACGACATTAGTGTGGTACAGAAATTCGGGTGGTTGCAATCAATTTTCAGCCATCTACTACAATGCTGGCTTCTTTTTCTCTGCCTGGTTCCGTTCACACCTTCATCCCCTTCCTCTCCCGGGTGTTTCAGGTGTTCATTGAGAGTGCAACAATTACTGCACCTTTCCTTTCCTCTTACGCAATTGTTATTACTGTTCTCTGCTAGTTGGCACTGGTTGCTTTGGACTCCCAGTTATGATAGTGCTCATTTTCTTTCCTTGTGTCTCTGTCCTCAATATGCTATCACAATTGTGCCATCAGGTGTGTTGCTGCGATCTCGATGCTTTTGTTCCACCTTGCAGCAGAAAATTATGCATTCCCCGCCTTACATTGGGGCTCCTCCCAGTAACATAACAAGGAGCCATTTGGCTTCTTTTGGTGGTAGTTCTCGGTGCTCAGTGTACTTATGACCAATTCCTGCCTGATTAGGAGAGCTTGTGTTTTGGATTTGAAATCTAATGTATGTGGTAGCGGCAATGCTGCTACAAGTGTATTAATATAAATAGATACAAATGCACAGCTCTGTTTTTCGCTAGTGGTCTCATTGAACACAGAATATTGATTGAGGAACAAACTTGGAAGGTTTTATCCAGAGTCACTGTTTCGTGCATGCCCGTCTATCAACAGGTGATGACATTTGTACCTGCAGCCTAAATATTGTCACCGTAGATTATGTAGTTTTGTTTTTCCATGTGGTGCGCCCTTTTATTTTTTTCTGTGCCATACATTTCTAGTGTTAGGGAAACTGTTTATGACAATTGCCAAACAACATGGGTCGCAGTGACCGAGCCATGTGCACCATTCCGTGCCATGTGCCAGCCCTCTGTGTCATCACAACTGAAAATGGAAATTTGTTGGTTGGGTAGCATGGAACGTGGTGTCTGCTCATAGCAGCAAAGGCCAGTGCAGTCGGTGACTAAACTTAGTGTTACAGACGTGACGACAACAACTCCAGGAGCCAAGACGAAGACGAGGACATAGAAGCGCTTGCTGGTTTTGGTGGGCTAATGTCTTCCAGCTAGCTGCTGCCTGTCTCTGTGTGCCTGTGTCTCCAGTTGTAATGTTTCGGACGATACAATATAGCTAAGAACGCTATGGGCAAGTGCTGCAAATTTCATCCTGTGCAAACTGTACTTGGGTGCTGCTGTGTAGAAAACGTGGACTCCACTGGCAACACACATTACAGCTCATTAGTGGCAAAAAGTGTTTGACTAGTCTTCATCACTAACGTCCACAACTACAACTTCAAGTCAGCTTGCTTTCTCCGTGCAGTAGTATTCAGGTTGGGGGCATCGAGTTTCTTGGAAAATTAGTATAGGTGGTACAGTTTTGGCTGTTTTGGATGAACTAGGTCTTCCTCATGGTAATGGATGCCACACTACTCTGTAGTGTTGGGTCCACAAATGTTCACATTTACATAGTCTCGTCTAGTATTTATTGACCTACTTGTGGTTTTTCATTGATATTACAGTCAGTTTTGATGTTCAGTCAGCTTATGCAGAGCAGCGCGGCCACAAGTTTGTGCGCTTTTTTGTTTGACATCCCATGGTAGGGCTGTTCTTTGTTATTTGAACTTTGCTTGCAGTTTTGAACGTTTACACAAGGCTCTCTGGCAGCTCTTTTGGTTCCAGAGACAAGCTGAAATGCATGTCGCTTCTTTCAAGGCTTATTTATAGCTGTGCAAAAATACCGCTACAAATTGTAATTTGCAGGTTTCATTTCTAGCCATGCCTTGCTGAGGCTGTGATGCACGAAGCCTTTTATTAAGGGCACAAAATTGTCGTCAAATGATGGGTTGCTGATACGTGTACCATGCAGTTCTGGTTCTCATACATGGTGACATGTATATGTCTTTGCTTGATTTTGCCTCAAATTTCGTTTGGCACGGATTGTTGCTATGGATTACTGACGCAGCTTTTCTGTTACTTGATTGTTTGCTTCCTCCAGAAATTGTTCAAATCATGAAGTTACCAGTGTCGGCAGTGCAGCCAGTTGTGACGTGTGAAATGCCTGTGCGCAGGCTGTAAGTGAATCCTTATCGCAAATGGAGGCAGCCATATCTAAGACATAGGTCTTGTTATGTTTGGTGTCCTTAGCGAGAAATCCGGACAGCATACACCTTTTTTTTTCATGCATGCAAAGGACATCGACACACTTGTAAGCTCTGTAATCAGCAAGTTTTATAGTCCACATGAATACTGTATGGTATGTTGAGAACCTTTTCTTTTTTGCTTTGATGAAGGCAGCCTCATTGAAGGCTCTCATGAGTTTTTAATCATAAGAATGCACAATAGATTACAAGAGCACCTCTTATTTGTGGCAGGCTTCGATGATTCGCTTTTGGTAATGGCACTCACAGATTGGCTTTTTCTTTTCATTTCGACAACTTCAGGACTACTGCTCTCTCTGCACTGAATGCAGTGTTATTGTTGCTGTGCTCTTTCAGTGCCATGTTTATTGATAGATGAGCCCTAAGTTATATGAAATGAACAGTGTTGTTCCAAGGAACCTCGCGCAAGAACAGCTACTCGAAAAATTTTATGAAGTGTGTGAAAAATCTGTGATTTGCTCACAAAGCTGACCTTAGACAGAGCAGCTTTCTTTGTATGACAAGTGTGAACCCAGCTGTGTATTATATTGCTTTTACTTTGGGGATTTGGTGTCTGGTTAGTACACCTCCACTTATTACTTTGTTTCCATGTGCAGTCTTCTTCAGGAGCTCTAATCTGTGTGGATATAGCTTGCAGTATGCGAAGGAAGCTTCAGACCTGCAGAAAATAAAGTATTAATTGTCCCATTATGTGCAGGGTGGAAAAATGTTTCAAACTTAGTGCATCTGAGGGCATGATTTTAAGTGCTTTTAATTGCTGCACGCTGCAGATGCAAATGCATTTGTGGAATGTAATTTGACACAATCATGATCACTAACACTGACAATTAGCCATGCGTCAGTACGATGCTTGTCAGAATCACACTCATATCATTGTGCCGTTACCATTTTGTAGCAGGGTGCCCCTGGTGCAGTTGTTCTTAACAGGCCTAGATATGAAGCCTTGCACATTGGTATCTAATACATAATGTGCTAAGCATAGTTAATTTACCCTGTTGTATTGTAGAAAAGCCATTCTGAATTGTTTTGTTTGTTTGAAATCAGAAAATGGAATGTTTTCAGATCATGTCACAAACAAATGTTGATTTGTTGTACTTATTCAGTGATGTATGAAACTGTCCTCATCAGTGGTTTCTGAGCCTAGTGCAGCTCTATATGCTCAGACAGGAAGCATATAGAGCTAGCATATAGAGCTACAGGAAGCATATATGCTCCAATAGGAAGTATATATAGGAAAGAACTGCCTGAGCATGTTTGTGTTTGTCAAGGTGTTCAGTTTTATGCAGTCTATCAAACGACATTTTTCACTATGTTTAGCAGCTCTTGATAGCCTAGCTCGATTTTATTTTATTACTGTTTAGAACAGCATGGGTCCACATTTGTCACTTTTTTGTGTCAGTGGTACTTTGCTCACTTAATCTGTTCCTTTGCAATTGCTCATTCATTTTTATGGTTAGCTCTAGCATGTCATTGCATGCACTTTTACATGCTGATTTTAAATTAGAGCTGACTGTCACGTGTATAAGTGAAAAAGTGCCTGCAGTGAACTGCCATCATTGAAACATTTTATTTGTAAAAGGAACTGCATTTGCAGTTTAATTGCTCAATGTTACTTGCTCAATATGCCTATTGTACTTTGCCACCATTTTTGGTGCGTAATGTGCAGAACTACTGAATGCATAGCAGTTTTTTTGTTCATGAGAGGCTTTTGTACAAGTGCTGACATCTGCTAGTATGCCCTGCAGTTAAGATTATTCACTGTGGCTAACTTTCTACACTGGTCTCTCTTTTTCAAGTGTAAGGAACAATAATACTAATTTAATTACGTCATGGTTCTTTTATACATGGAAGTTTTCATAGGTTCCCAATCTGGTAGTCTATTAGTTGTGCTTTTTAATGACATGCCTTGTGATGGTGCATGACAGGTACCCTAAAGGTTGCTTTTAAATCGCTTTATGTCCGACTGTAGTGCATAGCAGTATTATTCAGTATATGCACCCAAAAAGTTGGTTGGTAGCTCATGATGTGAATTAACACCACAGAACCATAAAGTGAGTTTTTCTGTTGTTTGCTGTGCATCACTAGTTCACATAAGTTTATAAAAATAAACTTGGTGTTAAAGAGGACAGAGTACATCACTGCAATGTATACAGCCCTTTTCTGCTCCTTACACCTTATGTTTTTGTGTTGCCTGTACAGTTTACATTTACGTGAAGTGCATTTGAGCAGTAATTTTGCTGTGACCTAGAGTGTAGTGCAATTTACTTTCACCATTTGCCTGTGTGTGTGTGTGTGGGCGAGGTTTGTCATTTATTAAGGGTATGAAAGATTGGCATTATTTGCCATTTTAATAAAAAGGCCTCTAAACAAAAAGGCCACAACTGCTGTGCAGTTTTGCTGGAATGCCTGGAAAGACTAATGTGCCTTATTATGAATGTTAGAGATGTGTGAGGTTGAAAAATAAAACATTCTTAGTTTATAATCCCTGATGCAGTTGTCTGTGTGTCACCTTTATGTGATTTGCTAACGAAACTAGAATCATGTATGAGAAATAAAATGAATTCACATGTGAGCATGCATGCTGGTGCCTGCTGTTCATGTGCAGTGTTGCATGATTTTAGCAGATTCGTGGTGACTCATTTTAATAAAAGATGCTGATGTGTAAATGCACTCACTATCTAGTAGGCTGAAGTAGCTGCCCATGTTGCTCATTTGACAACACTGGCTAAATATATGCAGACTCGTCCTCAACGTGTTCACTGTGTAGTAAGTCACCAGTGAATCATGTCATGCATCAATGCTGTGTAGCCAAGGGCACCGTCACGGTATAAACGTGTGTTTGGTTGGTAAGTTCCAGAGCTTGCAAAAAAGTACACATGCAATGGGGCTATTGTCATCTGTTAGTGCTTCAAAGAAGCTGGAATTGCCAGTGGCTCACTAGTGGGTCCTACCCCAGTAATGAAAACTTAAAAATGGCCCACCGGCGGTCTACAACACAGGAATTAGGGTTCCAACAATCACTGCCACACTGAATGTGTTAATGTAATGCAGCGTGCACATGTCTACATGGTAGTAGGAGCTGATGCTACCATGTATTAGGTACTTCAGCAGACGTGCACTGAGCCTAATGTGGTTTACCGATGCACTTGGCTTTCTTCAGCAGATGTAAATATTTTCCTTTAATGAAAAGACATTGAAGACATCAAAATTTATCTGCTGCAATTAACCACAAGCGCATAATTTGGAATTGCACTGATCTGTGTATATCTGGCCATTTTCTGCATGTTTTGACAATTACCAAAAGGAGCAAAAAAGTCGGACAGTGAAAGCAAATTAATGCACCAGTAGGTGTCCTTACTTTCATAATTTTTTCAGTGTTTAATTTATATGATTGCAGCCTCTCACTTGCCTGAAGAGGTGTTAGAATGGATTTTGATTACTACTGTGTGCTTTGGAATGAGCAGTGTAAGGTAATTCAATATTCTTGTGCTTATAATTACATCTTGTGTGCTGTATGGAGCGTGTCATTGCAAGGCCAATGTAGTCATGACTGTGAAATGCACAAACCAAAAGTGCAAAGCATAATGCTTTCATTTAGATGATGCCACAGCCAGTCTACATGATTATATCGCGAGTGGCTACAATCAGAGCAAGGTGCTGCTTCTGCCCTTCTGCTATGCCAACTGCAAGAAAGGTTTACTTCTGCTTAATGCAGTAGCTACCTTTCAAATGTGGTGCAACAGCTGCAATACAATGGAACCTGGTGGGATCAGTGTGGAGTACTGGTCAGAATGTAAATATTCAGCTCATGGGAGTAGTGTGGATGAAAACCTGTGCAGCAAGATCCCCGGCAAAAAAGCCCCTTGGGTCCAATCAGGCTTTCCAATTGGAAAATCCCCAATTGTTTCTTTTTTTGTTGGAACCAATTGGAATGCCCAGCTGGGACACCTGCTCAAAGAACCACCATTGACTTTCAGTTGGAGTTACCAACTGGAAAATGTCCACGTGTTTTTGGAACCAATTGGAAGCTCCAATAGGAATAGATTGGATATCCCCATTGGGCTGTCTAATTTGAACATTAGTACTGCTGGCGCCTAAATCAAGTGGCAGCGTGGCAGCTCCAAGCAAGCCACAGGCATGCATGCATGACACATAAATGACAAGAACACAACAGACCTGAAGAGGTGACAAAACGCCAAAGTGTGTCACCTTTCATTGAATTAACTTTTTTCTTCAAAACTATATACCTGACTTATGGGGCCCTTCTCCGAGCCAGAAGCGCTTGTCCATTGAGCAAAGTTTTCATTTAATCAAGACTGCTGTGGCTAATGATGATGATGGTGGCTATTTATGGTTCAACAGCATCTTCTGCTCAATGAGCACCATGACATAAGCTGTATTTTTCATCTACACACGGTGCAGTCAAACACTGGTATGCCAAACATTTCATTCCATAATCTGAGCACCAGGCCGGCCAGAGGAAAGCATGTACGTATTGTACTACTTCACGAGGCCAAACTGGCTTGCCATTTTGTGTGATGTTTGACCTTGAGGGTGACCTTGGGCAAACTATAAATAAATATTGCCATGGCTGGGATTTGAACCTGCGGCCATGTGACCAGATCAGCTTTGCCGGCCACTGCACGACAGCACTACGGGCTAGTACTGCAACCAAACGCACCTCATGTTAATTAAACTGCAGCGCACTCTTGTGTTTTGCATTGCACATCGCCTTCTCCAATTTCAGTTCAGCAATTATTTTATTTCTATACAATATATTCAGGAGGCCGAGGAAAAAAGCTGCATGGGAGCCGCAGGAGCAGCTTGAGGAGCCCTGGACACTCTTTACAAGCAGCATCACAGAAGCAATTAGTGCATACACAATTTTTGCGGTGATGACAGTGGTGTTTGTTTTTCTCTCTCTTTTTCCTCTTTTTTTTACATGACAAGTCTTGAAAACTTACTCACAGGAAAGTAAAATAACTGCACAATGGTAAATCCGCCTTCTTTTCACCGAAAAATAAATTATTGAGTAGCAACAGTTTTCACATGAATACGTCCAGAGACGCATGTCCATGTAAAAGTGAAATTAATGCTAAGAACCAAAGCCTAAGACCGCCTTGTTTTACAAAAAAAAATAGCGGTGACTTTGCTCTGCTATGCCTAGTATCCGTGACGAAAGCTGCCGCAATCAGCAAGGCTTCTCTTCCATGGCTTGCAACTGCGGCCGAGCGCATCGCCTCCCGTATTCATTCGACCCCACGCTCATGCGCAGTAAGGCGCACAGCTAGTCGTGGCGTCAACGCGCAGCGGGGGATAGGGCGAGTCGGCGGCGGTCGCGACGGCGGCGCAGCTGTGACCTCGCGCGAGGCTTTATTCACACGCCGCGCACCTGTGGCGCACCTGTGGCCTGTGGCGAAACTCGTGCTTGCGCAGTAGGAGCAGATGGCCAAGCCGGGCAAAATTGCTCCGGCAAGTGTAGCTTTCGCTATAAAAGTTGAAATTGGAGCGTAGGATGCTATTAAACTAATAATTGCGCTTTGAGCTATGTGACAGTAGTGACAGAAAGATACATGTGCACAACATGCATTGGCGTGGACAACACTGTGGCAGGAACACGCCACTAGAGCAATACGCGTGTGTGTTGACATTTCTGCAGTAATGCGGCACGAGCATAGTCGTGACGTCGTACCGGGACACACTGGTTAAATTGGCATCGACGATGAAAAAGCCGGCGCGTATAACTGGCTCCCTCGCTCAATGAACATGCATGTACAGGCATGTGCCATGTCACTAAAATATGGCAACGACAACAAAGTCGCGCTTTCAGGTATACATGGAGGTGGCGTCCACCTACAAAAAATTAGCTGCGGTTAAACTACTGCTGAACCTGGTTAAAGAAGCGAAAGCTGTGGCATATCCGATAAGTAGACGCGACTTGGCCTCTAACGTTGAGTGCGTTCGATCCGCACACTGCATAGGCAACGCGCCCACCTTGCCAGGTGGCAGTTTAATGTTTGATCGCGAGAGGTTGGGCAACCAATGAACGTGTCCGCTTATTGCTGCACTGACGCGTGTGTGCCACAACGTTGTCAGCGCTAATGCATGCAGCCCACATCTCTCTCTCTCTCTATCTACTGCACGACTGAGGCGTCCACTGTTTTTTTTATTAATTGGCTTTGGGGGGAAAGGAAATGGCGCAGTATCTGTCTCATATACCGTTGGACACCTGAACCGCGCCGTAAGGGAAGGGATAGAGGAGGCAGTGAAAGAAGAAAGGAAGAATGAGGTCCCGTAGTGGAGGGCTCCGGAATAATTTCGACCACCTGGCGATCTTTAACGTGCACTGACATCGCACAGCACACGGGCGCCTTAGCGTTTTTCCTCCATAAAAACTCAGCCGCCGCGGTCGGGTTCGAACCCGGCAACTCCGGATCAGTAGTCGAGCACTCTAACCACAGCCACCGCGGCGGGTACGTCCACTGCACCAGGGAGCCAGTTATGCGTCTTCCTTTCCTCAAAATCATCGGAGTCTAGAGCGTTGTCTACGCTAATGCCAATGAACACAAAGAACGCCGACGGTCTATAGCTTCAGTGCCGCGCTTCTGCTACAACGTTGTGGATGCCAACGCGTGTAGCGCACATCGATCTTTCACTAGCGCGCCATGTAGCTTAAGAAAGCGCGACTGAGGTGTCCACCGTCCCAGGAGACAAGTTATGTGCCTTTCCTTTGATTTCGAAGAAAATTGGATTGGTTTTTGAAATTGGTTTGGAGGGAAAGGAAATGGCGCAGTGTCTGTCTCGCATTTCGGTGGACACCTGAACCGCGCCGGAAGGGAGGGGATAAAGGAGGGAGTGAAAGAAGAAAGTAAGAAAGAGGTGCCGTAGTGGTGGGCTCCAGAATAATTTCGACCATCTGGGGATTTTTAACGTGCACTGACGTCGCACAGAACACGGGAGCCTTGTCAGTGCAGGCTAAAGGCCTCAGGTGGTCGAAATTATTCGGGAGGCCTCCTTTATATAGTGTAATAGAAGTTCACTATAGCCTCCTCTACGGAAACCATTTCTTCCTTTCTTAAAATTGGTTTTGAAGAAAGGAAATGGCGCAGTAACAGTCTCACATATATCGGCCGACACATAATATTAATTGGTTTTGTGGGAAAGGAAATGGCGCAGTACCTGTCTCATATATCGGCGGACACCTGAACCGCGCCGTAAGGGAAGGGATAAAGGGGGAGTGAAAGAAGAAAGGAAGAAAGAATTGCCGTAGTGGAGGGCTCCGGAATAATTTCGACCACCTGGGGATCTTTAACGTGCACTGACATCGCACCGTACACGAGCGCCTTAGCGTTCTGCCTCCATAAAAACGCAGCCGCTGCGGTTGGATTCGAACCCGGGAACTCCGGATCAGTAGCCGAGCGTCTTAACCACTGAGCCACCGCGGCGGTCCGACACTCGAACCGATTTTGAGGAAAAAAAGGCGTAGTAATCGTCTCACATATATTGCTGCACACCTGAACCGCGTTGTAAGGGGGCCTAACCTCTGGCACACTTGAAGGTACGAAACCGCAAACACCGCGAAATCGTTTAGAGGTAGCAAGCTTTCGCTTTAAAAGTGTACCTTTGCACAATATTTCGTGCTTAGCGCAGTGCTAAATCAGCATCCAAATATTTTAGAGCGGAAGCTTTACTGGCCTTGTCAAGCCAAGGTCATCGGCGCCGTAACTTGACCTTCAAGTGGAAAAGTGGTGGAGGTGTGGCAGCCACGTGACATTTACCGCGTCACGCGCCACATAACCGCGCGCCGCTGCTCCGACCGCCGCTTTGGCAGCTGTGACCATGAGATTAAACTCGTGACTCACCGATCGCTTGAAAAGGGAGACTGCATGCGCCGCTTACCCGCCGCGGTGGCTCAGTGGTTAGGGCGCTCGACTACTGAGCCGGAGTTCCCGGGTTCGAACCCGACCGCGGCGGCTGCGTTTTTATGGAGGAAAAACGCTAAGGCGCCCGTGTGCTGTGCGATGTCAGTGCACGTTAAAGATCACCAGGTGGTCGAAATTAATCCGGAGCCCTCCACTACGGCCCCTATTTCTTCCTTTCTTCTTTCACTCCCTCCCTTATCCCTTCCCATACGGCGCGGTTCAGGTGTCCAACGATATATGAGACAGATACTGCGCCATTTCCTTTCCCCCAAAAAACCAATTATTATTATTATGCGCCGCTTGAAGCACTCTGGCACGGGTCGGCCCGGTATTGCACTGCCTCCGGGATCGGCCCGGGGCATATTAGCGCGCGCCATTTCTTTCTATCTTTACTCTCCTATCTTTAAACTATCCTGCTTTCAGCACGCGGCAGTGAGTGTGGCTCGGCTTGAGCCAGTAGGCAGGCCCGTGCACTTTCTTTTTCTTCCTATCAGCAGCAGCAGCAGCACCACTCTCTCTGCCGCCTCATTCTCGCTTCAGCCGACCAGTGCTTCAGTTCAGCCGTTGTACGATGGAAGGAGGGGGCGAGGACGCTGGTCCATCTGTGCCAAAGTTATCTGTGCGGTCCCAGTGGCCAAAGCAGCAAGCTGCGTAGGACCATCCTGCCTTCGCTTGCATAAGCGGGCTTAGCCGAGCCAAGCCTGCAGCCATTCTTTTATAACTACTACCAAAATGGTGCACTCTTTAATCGAGCAAGACTAGGCAGAGCCGTGAGTGTACGAACCGTCACTCTGTAAGGCATATAAAGGAGTGAATTGTGGACCATCAGGGGGGTTGTTTTGTATAGGGGCCACGAGGAAGGGTGTTTAGGGATGGTTGGGTGGCGGCTCCTATTAGGGAATCTCTTGAGCTTTCTCCGAAGGAAACATGGGATCCCAGGGCGGCTTCGGGCCAAAAATATGTCGAAGAGAACCTGTGGGCCCGACCTTTCCCTGCTCAGAAACTTCACTCGAACGGAAAAGACACCTTTAAAGAAAAGCAATCTCTCTCGTTGAAAGCATCATATATATGGTGCAGTTGTTTCTGGCATCCACGATCTCACATATTCGTCGTTATTTCTTGATTCCTGCTTACGATTTTACATTTCTTGGAAAGCGGAGGGCACCCATATCCGGCTTGCACTCTAGCGTCAGGCAAGGTTTCCTGCGTTGTTTTCAAGTTCTCTGAGCCTCTCATTGAAACATCTCCCGGTGTGACCTATATATATATATATATATATATATATATATATATATATATATATATATATATATATATATATATATATATATATATATATATATATATATATATATATATATATATATATATATATAGCATTTTTCACATGACAATTGCAAAGAATACAGAAGCCCTTCAACACGTTGTATATGTTTCGTTCGGTGCTTTTTTCTGCACGTCTGTTTATTAGCGGCAAACAGATCAATAATCCTACACAGTTTTGCAAGTTTATGACGTGCACAAAACACTACTAGAACTTCAGTTGCTTGCCAAATTTCTTTCAGATATTGCGAAATCTCATCAAGATACGGAGCCACTCGTGCTCTTATATAGTTGCATGTCTGAAAAAAAAAAGCGTGAAAGATGAACGGGTTCTCAGACGGGCTTCGACCTAGAGAATGTTTTTTAGTGACTAGACTTTCGGCTATCAACCCTAAAAGTGCGTTAGACAGCCACCTTCTCGTAACTGCTTGACCTGTTCGTAGAAGCTACTGTTCGTTCTGTGCCTGGATGACTTGTCTACAGAACATCTTAAAGCTCATTTTGACAATACTCCGTTTAGCCAGTTTAGAATGAGCCTAATTAGACAGAAAAAATTATTTGTTAGTCCGCGGTGCATAGCTTGAGTAGTGTGGTCTTGCTCAAAAGTTAAGCAGATGTCTAGCAAGAAATTTTTCTTTTCGGGCACGTAAAAGGATAACTGAAGTGGGTGGAGACACACATGGTCGTCCGTGCTACTGTCGAGAACGATAAAAAAATCACCTACAAATCTAAATACCCTTATGTCTTTTGAACCAATTAGGCGCTCGTTGAGCGTTCTGTCACTGCGGGATCCGTACAAATTACTTAGTGCTGGCGCCAGTCAACAGCAAATACATACGCCCTCGTTTTGAAGCTATTGTTTTCCTTGTCAGCTAATAAAAGTGGAGCACAGATAAAACCTAAAATATAGCAAAACCTTCTAGAGACGCTCCTGCAGCGTTCTGAAATTCTACAACTCCGAATTCTTCGATCAATGTTGCAGAAGACAGCGTTGACCGAAGAAGTTGGAGTTGAAGAATTCGGAGTTGTAGTAATCAACTTGAAATTACTCAAAGCCACAAGAGAAATTGTGTGGAAATGGCTAGAGCGCAACCGTTTCCATTCTGCATTCGTGCACTCCGATGAACCTATCAAGGGCAGCGTCATTCCATTGCGCGTGAACGGATGTTCGTTTGGCACAAATATTTACTTAAAATGCCTTCTAGAACCTCCATGCATCACCTTGTCTAATTACTGTCCTGTATACGAGGAGTTACGGTGAGCACGGTTGCAATATATTGAATTTAAGGCATTAAAATGTATTCCTTTTCACACACAGTTGTAGTGGGTCAGTCAGAATTCCTCGCTATAAGCGTGCGAAGTAACAATGAAATACATAAACAGAAGTGCCAATATCCCGTGTACAGGCTGTTAGCCTATACGCATAGGAGGCAGCCAATACCAGCGTAAGCCCTCGAGTACGATCTTTATTTCACTGTTCATTTTTCGCACAGGCATTATGCTTCTAATACTTGGACATGCAGGCGCGTGAAGTAGCCATCATGAACGATGGAGATTTTATAGTGTTAAGCAAGACTCTGGACTGTTGATAAAAAAAGCGGGCCGTATCGTTCGTTAAATTTTCATGTGAGCACGGACATTTTTTTTGACAAAAAGAAAATTTTTATTACCCCCCTCCTACAGATAAGCCTTCAGCGGATTTCTTAACAGAACCCTTTGGCGCCTAAAGCTTTTTTCGTCCACCGTCATTACCATCAGCCGACTGCTTTCACTGCAGTACAAAGGAATCTTTCAAATTACCCTGTCCTGTGCCGGCTGCGGCCTCTTTAAGCCCGCCCCTCTCTTGCTACGCTTGCCTTCTTTTGGGATCCAGTCCGTTACCCTTAACGACCATCGGTTATCTTGCCTTCGTATTACATTCCCTGCCTAATCCCGTTTTTTCTTTTGATTTCGGCTAGGATGCGATTAACCCTGGTTTGTTCTCTTACCCACTCTGCCCTCTTCCTGTCCGTTAACGTTGTACTTGTCATTTCCCGTTCCATTGCTGGCTACTTTGTCTCCTATTCAGGCTGATGAAACGTTTTCGTTACCCTCCACGTTTCTGCCCCATAGCTGAGTACCGGTAAGATACACTTATTATATACTTTTCTCTTGAGGGACATTATTGAACTGCCATTCCTGATCAGAGAGAACCTGTACAACATTCTTATTTCACTCCCGTGATCCGGATTTGAAGTCACTACCTGCCCTAAGTAGATGTGTTTCCTTACCATTTTCAGCACCTCGCTACCAGTTGTACACTTCTGTTTCCTTCCGGGACTGTTGAAGAATACTTTGGTTTTCTGCATAATTTTTAGACCAATCATGGTGTTCTGCCTGTCTAAATTACATCACGCTTCGCAATTCATCTCCTCAATGACTCAGCAAGGCAACGTCACCAGCGGATCACAGGTTACTGGTGTCCTCTATTAACTCTAATCCCCAACTGTTCTCAGTCCAGGTCTGAATACCTCCAGTAAAAAGGCGGTGAATAGCATTTGCGAGACCGTGTGCCTTTGATATTGTCTGACACCCTTCCCGATTGCAATTTTATCACTTTAAGGAGGAGTAATAATTTGCAGTCCACTGTGCCCTTGTGTGACACCCTTCCTGATTGCAGTTTGATCATTTACTTTATGGAGGACTAATAATTTGTAGTCTAAAAAAAGATATATAATGTAAAAACGAAATTAGCTGCATTTTTGACTGCGCCGCGAGGAGTTCCTCCTGAGGAGTTTTTCTCTTTGATCTCATTTTCCCAAGCAGTCGCTAGGGTATGTAGGTGCAATACAAACCTTCTTTGTTCTCAATTCATTGAAATAAGATATTTGCAGCTGTCCTGGTAAATGGTAGCAATCATGGCACATGGTAGCAATCATGGTGTCATGGTAGCAATCACTCGTCATTCATCTTTGTAGTCAACGTGCGATGGCTTGTCAACCGGCCTCATTAAGTGAGTACTTAACAAAAAGGAATTGTGAGCAGGCGTCTGTTCTTGGAGAGCGAAAGCCCTATTCCTGGCGTATGCAGACCCAGAGAACAGCTGGTTCCGTCAATTTCACCTTCAAGCTCAGGAAAGCTAGGCGAGGCCCCCGCTCAGGGCGACCGGCGCACGCGCGAAGGAGCAAGAAATATGTGTGGCCAATGGCGCGCCTTTCACGTCTGCCGGAGCGAACAGCGCCTCTCGATACTATCGATGGCGCGAACAGCAGCGAGTTCGGCGAGAGATACAGCGAGAGTCTATAGCTACGAAGAAAAAAGCAAAATCTCTGCAGACGAATGGTCTCATCCTTTGACAAACAAAGCAAAACCGAGCAATCGCTCGACAAACTTGGTTCAACCGCGTTCAATCACTGCTAATTTTTTTTTTAAGTTACGAAATTCAGTGTGTCTTGATTTACAAGAGGTAGCAAATGAATGATCAAACCCGGTCTGGTATGCAAAAAAAAAAGAACTACAAAGGGGCAGATATAGAGAGTAAATCATGTAGAATGTAGCCTAATTTGGTGCCAACGATACAGCAGCGCCGATACAGCAGCGATAGAGCAGCGCTTGGAAGGTAGGATAGGAAGAAGGGCTGTGCTTGATATAGCAGTCGGCAGAGCGGCCTGCTTAGCGCTGCATGCCTCAGTTTCGGATTCTCAGCCGTGAGCGCAGACACATGGTCATGAGGAATTGAGCTAAATACGTTAATCAACGGCTTAATCCGCTGAAAACTGAAGTTGGAGCTTCAGTAAACATCGAGTCTGTGTAACCAAAAAGGCACTTCGTAAACGCGTGATGAGACGAAATAACCGCGCATGTGGAGCATCCAATCAGTTCTTTAGCAGCCTTGTCTGACAAAGTGTGCTGTACAGTGACGCCCAAACCGGCGCGCATATTAGTGATGGTATGCTGGTGAGAAGTAGCTGATGGAGGTTGGTCTGAACAGTACTGCTACCACTCATCGCCTAGATGGATTTGTCAGTGTGCGCCAAAGAAGCAGGACTACTGCTGCCAGCAAAATGCTGTTAATTGTGTAGGCATGGCAGCAGGGGCGGATAATAGTCTGGCGGGGAGAATTCACGTCATTGATCCAGCTTGACTGCAAACTCCACGCGACGACTTCCTGAGCCGAAGAGAGAGCTCTCCCTCGCGCCCGCAGCAATAACAACACCAACGCCAGCTAGCAAAAATAAATACGCTAAGGAATCGATGTCATCCGACTCATCAGCAAGGTTGCGAGCTAATGTTCGCCGAAGCTAGGTGGTGGTGTAAACTTTATTACATCCAGGGGAGTTTAGGACGCACAGATCCTTGGGCCCCCGCACGGCCCCACTGCACTCAAACGTTCATGTGCCGGAGGCTCATGACGCTGGCAGCCCGGCCTGTGGCGATGGCTTGTTTGGCCGGGTCCTCGGAGCGCAGTAGGGTCTCCCAAGCCTCCCAAGTGGTAAGGTGTTCCAGGCCCCGCGGGGGAGGATCCCGAAGCTAGGCGCTCGTGATGTCACGGTGCAGGCGCGCTCCCTAGCTAAGGTACAGTGCTTATGGTAACTAAAGAGGACGCATCGCGGGGAA
Source organism: Amblyomma americanum (assembly GCF_052857255.1). NCBI lineage: Eukaryota > Metazoa > Arthropoda > Arachnida > Ixodida > Ixodidae > Amblyomma > Amblyomma americanum. The sequence goes on from NC_135498.1 coordinate 95,546,549, forward strand.
GAAAACGCTAGGGGACGGAGTAAGAGCCGTAACTGGCCACAGATTCTATTTTAAAAAAAATATCTCAAAATGAATGTGTTCCGGCCTGTGGCTTGCCACCAGTTACCGGTCGCCCTTTTCGCATTCAGCTAAAGGTAGTCAATAGTAAAATCCCCGACAGTTAAACATCGCACATATTTTGAATTTTTTTTTCAACTATTGCTCACACCCGCTCTAACGGTCGCGACCGAGTAGCGATGCGCTCATAAGGCACCTATCCTGGAAGCAACGAGTTCGTACAGTATAGGTGGGTAGTCTTGGCATTCGAATACTAGGTGTTTTAACTGCTATGCATTAGGTTGCAAGCACAAGTCCACATTAGCGGCGTCGTAGCTCTTTATTGAAAACCCTAAAGGTGGTCTTCGTCAGAGGGATGGATTCCGTTATATTGCAGTCGTCGAACTGCACATCGTATGCGCCTACGCAGATGTCCGGGTTGGCCTTGAGGAGAGTCTTGACCTGTATTAAATAGGTGTAATAAGATTTCGTATTAGAAACCACTCTAGTCCCTCACTTTGCGCTCTTGTTGTTCACCATGTGTTAAAATACAAAGGAGAAAACCTATCAAATTTGAACGAAGCACGAGACGTTTAACGTGGCTGTTTCGAAGTTGAAACGCCATAGGCACAACGGTAAGGAATGTGCAAAAAAAAATAGCAAATTGCGGGATTTTATGCCCCTAAACGGCGTATGGGTCATGAGGGACGCCGTAGTGGAGTGCGCCTAATTTAGGCCACCTGAGGGTCATTAACGTGAGCTGACATTGCAAAGCACACAGGCACGCTTTTGCGTTTCGCCTCCAATGAAAATCGGCCGCAGCGGCCGAGTTTGAAGCCTTGTCCTCTGGCTCAGTATCTGAGCGCCCAAACCACAGCCACAGTGGTGGGTGTTAACAAATATGTAAAGACGACCTATTATATCTATAGCTTAATAAGTGCTGGCATCTCATAACAGTGGTTCGCTGCTAAGGAAAAATACTCGTTTCTGCCACCTGTCTTCAACTGCGCCTATGATCATCGTTTTGATATAAGCCGTTTTGAAATTCTTTTGTTGCCTATATCGCGCGACTGGGTAGTACAAAACAGAAAAGGAGGGGGATGGGTTTATAATAATAATAATAATAATAATAATAATAATAATAATAATAATAATAATAATAATAATAATAATAATAATAATAATAATAATAATAATAATAATAATAATAATAATAATAATCAATCAATCAATCAATCTTTATTTTTCGGTGCCCAGGAACAACCCAAAGGTCTTGGTGCTGGTACACCATTCACACGCACAAAATGTAAATTTATTTCACTACAAAGGAAGACACTCAGGGGAGGTAATGCAGCAGTCAGGGCGATAGAAAGACATATAAACTAGGCGTGACAGCAAGCATGAAGCAAAAAAGCGAAAACAAGAAAACAGCGATAACAGCGGTAAATGAAAACAGCTAGAACAGGCAACAGACATATAAATAACTAATGAAACAATAAACAAAGAGAATGAACGACCGATAACAGCCAAGTACAGCATATAGCAAAATACAAACAAGAATAAAGCCAATACTAATATGAACGAATATGAAACCTCTGAAATACAAACTAGAAATACAATCATACACAATAAGAAACGTAATTAGTGAACGCGTTACAGTCAATCAGGCGTGAGTATACAGTATTAAAGAAATAATATTAATGAAAACAAGTACACGTGATGAACAATTAAGGAGAGAAAAAACAATATAATACCGGTGCAAACGCACAAGTGTAGTAAAGACAAAATGCATGAAAGGGGAAGTTATGTATGAGAAAAAGAGTGCTCAAAGGGGAACGTCACGGACATCCAATATAAAGGAAGGGAGAGAATTTTCGAATATATCTAGGTGAGGACAAAGAGAATTAAACAAATAATAATAATAATAATAATAATAATAATAATAATAATAATAATAATAATAATAATAATTCGTTTTTGGGGAAAGGAAATGGCGCAGTATCTGTCTCATACATCGTTTTACACCTGAGCCACGCCGTAAGGAAAGGAATAAAAGAGGGAGTGAAAGAAAGAAGAAAGAGGTGCCGTAGTGGAGGGCTCCGGAAAAATTTCGACCACCTGGGGATCTTTAACGTCGGTAGACGCCAATCACGCTAGCATAAAGTCAGCGAAAGAGAGGGCGTTCACCGATTCTGAGAGCCAGCGTGTTTACATAGCCTGCCTCTTCAAAATACAGCCATTTACTTATTTATTTAATGTTAAGGGCACACTGCAACATGCTCTTAAACTACAATACTTCAATCCGCATTTCGCTCCCAACAAAAAGAAGCTGTCGTGGCCGGGCTGGTGCCCGCCAACCTCCTGCAGCACCAGAATGCAGTAGCTAATCAGTCATCCGGTCCGACAACACTATACTTGAGAGTACGCTTTCCAAATATTAGTGATTATCCGGGCGGAGGATATTTTTCTTTTCAGTCAAGCCGCAAAGTAGAAGTAAAATAAAGGAGTAATTACTCACTGGCATCCACTGAAGTGCAGCCATACGACTACAAAAGAAAGCTATACAGCCTCCACAGAAACTACGTGTTTAAAGAAATTCGCCCTTGTCTGGGGTTCGAACCCGAGACCACAGGTTGACCGGGGCAGTCGCTCTACCTACTGAATTAAGCGGGACGGCTGCCATATGGTAGGGCGAGAGCAAATTGATTAGTTACTTCAAGTGATAACTGTGTTGGTCCAATGTTTTAATGGGAAACCCTCAAGGTGAAGTAGATTTGTAGTAAAGGAGCAATTGCTCATTACCGTTCCACTCAAGTACTAAGAAACTGCTTTTTTATTTTAAATCTACTCCGCCTTAACATTGGACCAAAAGTCACGGGATCTATTTTCGCGTGGAGTCGACGCCCAAAGCTGGTGCATCGAGCGTAACGACCAGAACCGTTTCTTCTCTGCGATTGACTTGCGCTCGCTCATGAAAGCATGGAAAACGATCATTGCGAAAGCATTGCCGCGCATTTTTCATGCCATGTATAAAGATGACGCGATGCATTGCAGTTTTAGAGCGAAAGCTCTACTATTCGCACTACAACTCCCAAGGTCAAGTTTGGTGCACATTTGACCTTGAGCTGGCGGAGCGGAGGTGTGGCAAATGTCATACCACGTGTCTCGGTGTGGAAAGGCGCCGCAGCTGCGCTCGCTCGGAGCCTCGCCGCTACTGTAACACGTGACTAGCGCGTGTATAACAGCTGCTTCCCTGGCGCTCAGCCGCTCACTCTCGCCATGGATGAAGGGCGCGCCGGACTGACTCCGGCGCCAGACCATGCGTAATTATGCTTAACAGAGCTTTCGCTCGTATCACTAGGTTTAACAAGCGCTAAACCTCTCCTATAGTTTTAGCTTCCAATGCGAGTGATTTGGCAGAAAATGCACCGAAAAAATACGAAGCTGGATGTTGGTGCAGGGAACAATCTTGGTCGAAAACACGGTGTGCGCGCCATTCTTCGGCGGGCGCTCGAAGCGAGCGGACGTGTTTCTTACCTCTCCGCTCCTTTGGACGCTGGGACTAGGCCTTCGCGGCGCTGCAGGGCCTCCCCATGGAGGCCGCAGGCACCGAGAACGAGCGACAGCCTGCGTTCGGCGGTGACGATGAGCAACGCAGGGCAGGCCGCTCACTCTCACGCTCATGCTCACGCTCACGGAGATGAGCGACGCCCAGGGCAAGATCATCTAGAACCATTCGGCGAATGCAGGCCGAGATCGCTGATCTGCGGGACACGGTGAGGTGCCTGACGGCGGCGCTCATCACCACCTCGGCGAAGCTCGAGTCCGTCATCGGGGCCTTGGACGTGTCGCCGACGGACCCACGCGTTCTAGCCCTGAGAGATGCCATGGCGCTTGCTCACCAGACGCAGGACTCCATGGCGGCTCCTGCCCGCCATTGCTGGCCACCGCTGCACTTCCCGCCGCCATGGCTACTCCTGGGGAACCGGCTCTGATGCCCTCTCCCCCTGATGCTGCTGCTGCGGGCTCACCATAGACACCTGCAGCCGAGGAGAACACGTGCACCCCAATGGACGAGTCTGTTCTCAGGAAACAGTGGCGCTCAACGGGATTCGAGGAGGAGGTGGACGAGGAGACCAACAGGGACATCGCGGTGGCCAAGCAGGAAGCATGAGCCCCCCCCCCCCCCCCTCCACCGTCATTGTTCCCTCTTCCTTGACACTCGAGGGAGGAGGGCCCAATGTTAGTAGACTGACTCTTTCGCAGCAACCCCATGGAGCCCTCCTCCTCAGCCTGCTGCTGCTGCTGCTGCTGCTGCTGCTGCTGCGGTTGCTGCTGCTGGGGCGACGGCGTCCGGAGGAAAATCGGGCGCGACCTCGCCAAATACCATCTCACGAGACCAGGCGGTTGCTAGAGCGTCGTCTGCTCGCAGCGAGCGCGACCAAATCTGCGGCGCGCCGCAGTAATACGCCGCAGACAGCGGCGAAGCTGATGCTGGGGCCAGCCTGGTCCCGTGGCCCAGCATCACTACCAAGGCGCAGCGGCGTCACAGAGCTGCCCTGGAGCGCGCCGTGGCTGCCGTGGAGGTCCCGTCCAGCCTGGTGGGAACAGTGCTGTTTCGGCTGGCGAACCGAGGCACCGCCTTCACCAGGGAACAGGGCTGGGAGCTGGCCTAGGAGATCGGGCCCCGTCCGGGCTTCCTCGCCGTCCGGGTAAACACGCGGCGGAATGTGGTGGCAGTGGACGCGGGGAGCAGCGATGCTCTCCAGGCCCTGCTAGCCACTGCTAGCCACAGCCATCATCCGCGGCATGCCGGTCTGCGCCAAGGAGCCCCTCCTCGGAACCAAAGCTCCGGCCTGGTCTTCGGTGTGGACGGGCGCAGGACGGCGGAGGCGCTGCTAGCAGCGGCGGAGTCAACGGTGCCGATAATCTCGGCGTTGCTGTCGGGCAGCACACTCGCTCTCCGTTTAGCGGCGCCGACACCCCCGGCGTTCATCACCATATTGAAACGCAGGCTCGCCGTCTGCCCCTGACGTCCCCGGCCGCTCCAGTGTGCCAAGTGCGCCAGACTAGGGCATGCCATTGAGGTGTGTCGAGCTCCTGCCCGATGCAAGCGCTGCGGCGGGCCGCACGAGCCTGGTACTTGCGCTAGCAATCCCCGCTGCATTAACTGTGGAGGGGGGGGGGCAGCACGCTGCCATTGACCCCGCGTGCCCCACTGGCAGCGAGAGCGCCACGTGGAAACTTTAATGGCCACATCCATGGCACCGATGTCCAGGCGGGTTGTCCGAGCCGTCGTCCAGGCTGAAACAGCGGCCCCAGCCCAGCAACATCAGCAGGCGCCGCGCGCGCTTTCTTATGCGCAAGTCGTCAGGGGAACACCCCAGCAGCAGCAGCAACCGAAGCGACGGCCGCGCCGGCAGCGGCAGCGGCGATCCGGTTGCTCGGCGTCCCGTGCAACGTGGCCTGAGCCTGCGGCCGCTTCTCATGGCCAGCCCCCTGACGCTCGGGAAGCGGAGATCGCGCGCCTAAAGCAGGCGCTGCGTGCCCTCGGCGCACTTTTCCCGCAGCTAGGGCACCGATGGACACCGGGCCTGCTTAGAAGCAGCAGGTGCCCCCGCATAGATAAGCCAGCATGATGGCTAGCCGCCGGACTCCCTCCCGCATGCCATCCATCCTGCAGTGGAACGTGCGCTCACTTGCGGCGCGGTACTCCGAAATGCGAGTTCGCATCGCAGAGGATTCCCCGGAAATTATCGCTCTGCAGGAGACGTACGTGCGTACGTTCACATGACGTGGAGCCCCAGATGCGGCTATCTGGCTACATTGGCTACCACTCAGCCACCACGTGCGAGGAACCCACCTGTGCCGCAGTGCCCTGTTGTGACACATCTCATCACGCCGGGAAATCATGGTGCGCGATATAAGTGCGGCAGGACGTCCAGTACACCTTTGTCGGCTCGGCGGCGGCGACATCTGACGCCAAGGAGTGCGTGGTGGTGATAGTGCGCGTCGGTGGTGTCGACACGTCGGTGGCAAGTGCTTATGTGCGTCCAGCTGTCGCGTGGAACGCGCTGTGTTTTCGTGCAGTCTTCGTGCTGTGCCCCGCGCCAAATCACCTGAGGTGATTTTAACGCCGTGGTGATTTTTTTAGTGCGTGCGACTCCGCGCGTGGGGACGACCTGCACGACGCAGCAACGCAGCTGGGTCTCACCCCCTTGAACACCTGCGAGCCGACCTTTCGACGACGCGGAACCCCCAGCTCCTGCATCGACGTTGCCTTCGCATCCACAGGCATCGAGGCGACATGGCGCCGATCACCATCTCTATGGGGCTCAGATTATTACTCCATCCTAATCGAACCCACTGCGTTGGAGGCGCGCCCCAAAAGTGCCTACTCCAGTACCAACCGGAGTGCGTTCAGTCGGGCGGTCGACGAGGCGGCGGCCACTGGCGCAGATTTCTTTTCAAGTCTAGTCCGAAGCGCCTTCGCAACCACCCGGAGAGCAGAGGTGAGGGCGGGCAGCCCCTGACAACAAACTGCTCGAACTGCGCCAGAAGAGAGATCGCGCAGAGCGAAGGGCGCGACGGAGCGACAGAGCCGCCGACTGGACAATTTACAACCACCTGGACGGGGCAGCGCGCCGCGACGCCAACAATTTATACCGCCGGCAGTGGGCTTCACTATGCCAAAGGATGGAGGAAGACGTCAGCTCGTAGAGGCGGTTTCACATCCTGAAGCTCATCACCGAACCACAGGCAAACCGACAACCACTGGCCGCCCTCGCAATCTCCAACGGGCTTAGCTTTGAAGAGCTGGCAGAGCGGTTGGCCGACCGGTTCGCGCCGCCCAGCCTCGCATACGCAGCTAACATACCTGCTCCTGAGAGCCCCAGAAGTGACGCCAGTCCCTCTCCCGTCGCCTCGGAAGGTCCATGTGATGCGCATTTCACCGCGGAGGAACTGAACAATGTGCTGCAGCGCTGCCGCCGCCGCTCGGCACCCGGACTGGACGGGGTGACATATCAGATGCTGCGAAACCTGGATGCGGAGCAACGACAGATCCTCCTGCAGCAGATCAACCTAGTGCGGGAACGTGAAGAGCTACAGGAGGATTGGCGAACCACGGTCGTCTGTCTCATCCGAAAGCCAGGGCGCCCACCTACGGAGCTGAGCGGATACCGGCCAGTGACATTAACATCGGCGGCATGCAGGTAAGCTCATGGAGCATATGGCATTGCAGCGTCTGAACGAGCGGGCTGCGGAGGCTGATTTGTTTGACGAGCGGCAGACGGGTTTCCATAGGATGCGGTGCACGGCTGATTCTATATCGGACGTTGTTACAGCGCTAGAGCACGCCAGGGCGGCAGGCCAGGTTGCGCTGCTGCTACTATACTGGACGTCTCGGGCGCTTTTGACAACATTCACCGCGCACCAATTCCCGCGGTGCTTGAGGGGGCCGGTGTGAGCGGGTGCCTTTTGCGATACGTTCACGGCTTCCTGAGCGGGCGCACCATGCACGTACGAGTAGGGGGTAAGCTCTCCGAGCCTCGTTCGGTGGACTTGCGCGTGCCGCAGGGCTCTTTCTTATCACCATTTCTGTGTAATGTGGCCATGTCGGTGGTGCCGGCCTCCCTCCCCATGTGTACATGTCCATACATGCAGAGGAACGACATAGCTCTGTGGTGCTGGGGACCACCGGGCGAGGCGCTCCGCGTGCGGGGGTGCCTTCAGGGAGCTCTGACCGCAATCGACTCCAGCTTGCACGGCCTTGGTCTGTCGCTGAGCGCGGACAAATCGGTGGCCAGGGCCTGCGTTTCGCGCTAGCGCGCACACCTTGCTCCACTGTCACTGGACGGGACTCTGATTCTTTGGCGTAAATCGGTGCTGTACCTTGGCCTGGACATCGACTGGCGCCTTTCCTTCCGCCCCGCGGCGACGAAGGCCTGTCTGCAGATGAAGAGGAACACCGCCGCCGTGCACAAGCACACCGCTCGAGGCCAGGGCATCTCCCAGCAAGCCGCGCTGCGGCTATACAATGCCGTAGCTTTGGGGGCGGTGCTGTATGCGCTGCCGCTCGTCACGATGCGCAAGCCGTGCTGGAAGAAGCTCGAGCTCCAGCACCGCAGTCCCTGGCGTGTGCCTATTCCTGCCCAAAAACTCGCAGTGCGCCGCAGCGTTGCCCGAGGCAGGAGCGTGGCCACTTGATCTCAAAGCAGCGCTCAGGGCACTGAATCACATCGACTGGCTTCACCGCGCACCGGACGGCGGTTCGCTGCTTCAGCGTCTGCGCTCGCACCCGCGCTCACGAATTGGCGCGGCGCTGCTCGAGAATGAGCAATACAATTAACTCAAGGGCCACCCATTACGGCTCCTGCGCGCCCTGTCCTGCTGCCTCGGAGGTACAGCGAGAGGTCGTCGGCATTGCGGGAAAGCGGAGCACGCCCCTCGGTGCGGCAGCTTGCCAGAGCAGTCATACACGAGGAGCTCGAGGACCATCTCCTCGTGTACACCGACGGCTCAGTGGCCCGCGACAGCTGCTCCCTTGCTGCGGCGGCCACCATCCCCGCCCTGCGACTGCACAGCCAGCAACACGCATCCTTCCTGAGCTCTTCCACCACGGCGGAATTGATGGGGATCCGGCTCGGGCTGGACCTGCTGCTCACCCTCGGCCCTCCGCCGCCCAGGAGTGCTCTGCTGTGCGACTCCCGCGCCGCCCTCAGCCGCCTGCAATCTAACGGCAGCGGTACCCCGCTAGTGCGGGAAATTCGCTCGCGCATCGAGCGCCTCGCGCAGAGAGGTTGTGCCGTGCGTGCACAATGGGTGCCCGGTCACTGCGGCATCGCCGGCAACGAAGAAGCTGACGACCTCGCGACCGCTGCACACCAACTACCTGCCAGCGATCTGCCCTTTGCGCTGGAGGACGTGCGTGCGGCCATTCACGACCATCTCCGAAAGCAGCACCCCGACCCAGGCATCGCGGGAGGTGAGCGCATCGACAGTGTCACCGGCTGTCGCGCACTCACACAGTCGCAACGTGTAATTATCCTCCGCGCGCGCATTGGCTGCGTGTGGCCCGGGGAACGACGGGAGCGTCACGGAATCGCGACTAGTGAGGTGTGTGACGGATGCGGTGCAGTGGAAACACTAGAACACCTGTTGCTTCACTGTGCCGCGTTCGCCGATGCTCGTCGCGATATGCTTGCAGCTTATAGGGCTCTCGGCATACTATACCAGACTCCCTAAAGACGCTATTGTGGCCGCAGGGCGCTGCGCGCACCCGTGAGCGAACCTTGGTGAGCCTCTGTGCATTCATCGCACGGACGGGCTTGACGTCCCGTCTGTTCTCCGCCAGGTATTTACACGCAGTGACCGATCGCTTCGCGATTTATACACTGGACGATTAACAACTGGACGCCCCACTCTCGTTATAGTCAACATAGGGCTCTGCGTGGGTGTTTTAATTGCTCCATCATGAACTAATCACGCGAACAACCTGGACACATTTCTTATTGTGTAAATAGTTTGTGTATATTACCTATCCTGTCTTCCTGTCCCCTCACCTCTTTCTTTTCATTTCTCCATTCTGCCTGCTATCTTTTATTTTCGCTACCGCAGATCAGATGCTTCAGTATCGATGGGAGATGCCGGGGTTAGCAAAAATATTTTCCTTCCTTTTTATTATTATTTTAATGAAACCACTTACTACTACTGCGTTTCAAGTATTTATTTAGCGAACAAAAATTTTTCCAATGCCACATTGTAATTAATTGTGTCAGCAAAAATGTCACTAGCGATAACGAACTATAGCTGTACAACTATATACTGTATACATCGCACAACCACCAGATTTACTTCAAAGTTCTGTTTGTCAGTGTAACATATGTCACTTTTATTTTTAGCTCTGGACGCCAGTCACTTCAGCAGCACCACAAGACCATTGTGGTTGCCGAACAAATTATGATAAGGCGATTTAAGAAGAGCTTTGAGTTGTCGTCCAACGGCGGTCACTTGTTACAAACTATACGCGTTGGCCAAACATGACATGCGTGGTTTTCTGCCAGTCACACAATGCGCTTTGCTCACAGGGTGTACGAACCTTCTTCGCCAGGGTCTCTGGCTTGTCGATGCTGAGCATGTCGTTGCCCTTCCGATAGTACGACATGGAGGGCTTGTCGTAGATCAAGCCAGCCAACTGGCACACCTGGGTAAGAGAGCCTACCTGTCATGCGTGTAATAAGCGCACTCTTAATATATTTAGCTTTTGCGATAATGAAGCCATTACCGGTTGTGCCTAACCTCATAAGGCTCCTAAATATTCGTGGGCGCAAACTAAAGGTAGTGTGATGCCGCCAGTAGATCGTATCTGACGATGGCAGCCATTCAGAAAGCACCTTGTTGCAGCCAGTCCTTTCAGAATTAATGGCACTGAGAGAACTGATGAATGGAAAATGTTCTCTGAACCACCTGCCTCAACAGGCATATTGATGGAAGCCAGAAGGTGACGAAACAAACGAAAGCATTAGTGATAACTTCTTATTTTTTCGGTATCAGCTTACATAGGAGACAAGATAACCATGATCTCTGCATGTCACGTCCGCTGCTCTAACAACTGAGCTACAGTGGCAGTTGTCTCCGTGCCACAAAATAGAGCGTATTTATTTTATGAAGGAGATAAGGGTAAGGAGATGAGAGGCTCGAGCTCGCACCCCTTGTAATCACAGTCTAATGATTTTTAATTTCACCATGCGTTTCCTTAGCACACGCTGTCCATGGTGCATGCATTACTAGATGACTGGAAGCACATTTGTTAGAGCATTTACTCGTATAACGAACGCACTGTTTTTTCGAAACGATATAACGAAAATTTTGAGGGGTGGGTTCCTTACGCGGGGAGAAACACGCCGAGAAATATTGAGGCGGGAAAGATGATGCAAAAAGCTAGTTTGTATAAAGAACAATTAATCTGGTACGACCAGCCGTCTAAAGAAAACAAAACCAACTTTCAGCAACCTTTCTGCGCTCGAGAGCGCAGTCAATATTTCTCTTATACCTCGTATAACTCGCGTAGCCCTCCATAATGCTGTTCGAAGAAAGCGCAAGTACAGTTCAAGCCAGCACAACTGCACAACTAAAAGCGTTCGGCGCGAAGCCCAACCGCAACAAGTTGCTACAACCCTTAATACGGCAGGTCGAACAGAGCCTTTGCAACTAGGTTTCCGTTGGTTCTCGTATTTCTCGCGGACAATATTATTGGCGGCTTGTCCCGTATAGAGGATGCGGCTTACTATGTTTCACCGTTGAGAGAAAGAGATGTATATTTTTACAGGTGCTATTTACAAAGGCTATTTATACTTGCGGGTCGAACCGATCTTGGTGCGTCGAGGCGATGATGTCACGGACTTGTTCATCAATTATCTAACGTTCGGAAAGCGCAAAGCGGTATGGCTTCTGACGAATCGGTTGGAAAATGAAAATTGTTTTTTGGGGAAAGGAAATGGCGCAGTATTTGTCCCACATATCGGTGGCCTGAACCGCGCCGTAAGGGAAGGGATAAAGGAGGGACTGAGAGAAGAAAGCAAGAGGTGCCGTAGTGGAGGGCTTCAGAATAATTTCAATCGCTTGTGAATAATAATAATTGGTTTTTTGGGGAAAGGAAATGGCGCAGTATCTGTCTCATATATCGGACACCTGAACGGCGCCGTAAGGGAAGGGATAAAGGAGGGAGTGAAAGAAGAAAGGAAGAAAGAGGTGCCGTAGTGGAGGACTCCAGAATAATTTCGACCACCTGGGGATCTTTAACGTGCAATGACATCGCACAGCACACGGCCGCCTTAGCGTTCTGCCTTCATAAAAACGCAGCCGCCGCGGTCGGGTTTGAACTCGGGAACTCCGGATCAGTAGTCGAGTGCCCTAACCACTGAGCCACCGCGGCGGGTACAATCGGTTGTGCAGATGCAGTATTTATGATGTGATGGGAAAGAAAATTAACTTGGTTTTTGAGGAGAGGAAATGACGCAGTAACTGTCTCACTTATCTCGGCGGACACCTTAACCGTGCCGCAAGGCAAAAGATAGAGGGAATGAAAGAAGAAAGGAAGAAAGAGATGCCGCATTGGAGCTCTCCGGAACAATTTCGACCACCTGGGGATCTTTAACTAGCACTGAAATCACGGGCGCCTTTTTGCGTTTCGCCTCCATGTAAACGCGGCCGCCGCTGGTGGGATTAAAACCCGGGAACTCCGGATCAGTAGCCGAGCACCTTAACCAGTGAGCCACCGCGGCGGGTAATGTGATGGGCACGGGAAGCTGGAATCGGAGGTGGCTGGTCGCGAGCGAAGTCAAACGCGTCCGCATGCTCCAAAAGAAAGGCCACCAATATAAGCGGTCGCTAGTGGGTAGGAATTTGTTGACTATGGCCAGGAATTGAGAGTCGGTCAGGTCTCGGCGTCTTGTTGGACGGGAAACGTTGTCAGTGAGCGCGGCAACTGGCATTTAAAGGCATTCTTCAAAGGCGGCGAGTTTTAAACCACGTGGCAATACTGCAAGTTCGGTGGAATGATTACCAGTCCAAAGACTGGCCTGGCCCAACTGGAGTGGGGCACCAGCACTCTTTTCTTTGCGCAGGTAAGAGAAGCAGGGTCGAACAACAGCGTCGAAGGCATCGGAAACTGTGCTCGAACTAATATGGCGGACATCGCTGGAGCGACGATGTATGCGGAGACAGAAAACGCTTGGGGATCCAGCGGCGAGTCTTCGATGAGAGCCGACCGAAGACAGGCACTTTGTCGTCGCTGCAGAAGTCGAGAGTGGCGCCGCAATGGTGCAAAGAGTCAGTATCTAGGATGATGTGTGCATAGAGCGAGGGAGCACCGTGAATTCAGTTCGGAACACGTGGCCAGTGATCACTACATTTACAAAACAAATACCAAGCGGAAACAATCATTCTCCCCCATTCCAAGGAATACCGCAGCGCTATCCCAACCGAACATTATTTTAAGACGGAGACGTTTCTTGAAAGCTAAACTCATCATGGACACTGTGCCACCAGAGTCCACTCAGGTCATGACACAAATACCATCAAAAACACTTCAAGTCGAGAGAGAGATACTTTAATGAAACAGGACAGGTCCGCCTGGCTGTTGGCCTGGCATGCTACTCCAGGTGAGGGTAAAAGAAGAGAAGACGATTAGCGAAGGGGAGGGTGAAAAAGAGAGGAAAAAGGAAAAAGAAAGAGCGAATGGTTAAATCGAGCATACTCAACACTCACGCACTCACACGATTGTCAAAGAGTGTTCACCAAACCCGTGCCTCTAAGGAAAACTATAATAATGCTTTTGTCTCGCGCGCACCCGAAGCCGTATCCCTCCAGGGTCATGCTCCAGGTGCACGGGGCCGTCCTGTAGGAGTCCTAAATCACTTAACAGTGCCTTGCGATGGCTGTTAACGATTTGGCAGCGGCAGGATGGTTCTTCAACATAATGATGGCCAGAGGTATTGGCAATATTGACGAAACTGCAATGGCACCTCCATCGGCCGCACCCGCTATAGTTTCCCGGTGGCGATGGTGAACGAGGTCGGGTAGAGGGCGAGCGGTGAGAGCGTTACGAGGGAGGGTGTAAGGCTTCGGTGAGATGCAGGGGTGTCGTTCCGTGGGGGTGTGTAGCGTAACTGGATCGGTGCCCAGAAGATGTAAAGATAAGCTCATGAACAAGCGTATTTAAACTCGGGCGAGGGTTCGGCCATTGGTGCTGGTAACGGGAAATCTGTCCCCGGCGATGGAAGAATCTGGGTATGTGACATCGGTAACAAACTGGTGGATCGCGATGACACTAGGAATAACACTCCTCGTAGCCAGTGTCGAAACGGCCATCGTACACCTGAAGCTGGTGGCGTTGCGGACGAGCTGGCACACTGGAATAGGGATGGGTGATCCGAGCAGCATAGTTGTAATCGATGCGAGGTTCACAGGTAGGGGCGTGACTGGACAAACTCTAAGGAGAGGCGCGCTGTGCCGGAGCTGCCTGCAGTTAGCAGCTCTCATACGGAACTTCACTGCAGCACCCAAGATCTTGATGCCGGGAGAGTTCGTCACGAACAATTTCACGAATGACGTCAGGAAGAGTCACAGGCTCATGGAAATCCAAGCTAGCTATAGCGGTGACGTTAAGCAGTCGGCCGAACTTCGGAGTATTTCAAATGTGCGGCAGTGCTTGGTGAGGTCCGTGGCAGAGTCCAAGTTGTTTTTGCTAATAAGAAAACTGTAGACGTCCTTTTGCGATGCCCTTTGAGAGTTGGCCAACGCGGTTTTCTTCGGACATCCGTGGATTAAACCACTATGCAGAACTTCAATATCTCCTCTATGTATGTAGTGGACGTTTCACAAGGCACTTGCATGCACTGTCTGGAGCAAAGATGGTTAAGCGCTTTTCCTTTTGCAACGGTATACCCTAAGCAGTTACAGATCTCTTCCACGAAGCGATCCCAACTTGTTAAGCAGGAGAATCAGTGCGTCGCCTGCGCCACGGTAAAGGTTTAAAATTTCCGTGAAGTTGTGGTAACTCATACATAGCTTGCACTGACGTCAGTGCAAGGAATCCTGGGATATTCTTACGCCGTGTTTATGGACCACCAGTTTCCGCAGCATGCATCGCGCATCTTTTAGTACGGCAGTGCGCGAGGCATTCGGGCTTTTCAAGCGCATACAGCGGTAGCCGCGGAAGGAAACTTCTTGCGTGTGCAAGCAAACTAAGAGGCGCTGGACATATCGACGGAGCTTGCGAGCGGCGCACATTAAACGTGCCAAACTTCGATCGCGAGAATCGCTAACGCCAAGTATGTGGCGCGCACTTCATAACAGGTAAATTCTCAATTTCGAACCCGACCGCGGCGGCTGCGTTTTTATGGAGGAAAAACGCTAAGGCGCCCGTGTGCTGTGCGATGTCAGTGCACGTTAAGGATCCCCAGGTGGTCGAAATTATTCCGGAGCCCTCCACTACGGCACCTCTTCTTTCTTCTTTCACTCCCTCCTTTATCCCTTCCCTTACGGCGCGGTTCAGATGTCCAACGATATATGAGAGATACTGTGCCATTTCCTTTCCCCCCAAACCAATTATTATTGTCGAGTATGGCATTACGGCGAAAAAAGGTAAGCGTCACCGATTAATCATATTGCCACACTGCTCACATTCTGCGAGCGCCGCCATGCGGCCGAGCGACATGACTGGGCTCGTGTGGGAGCGAGGGAGGCGACGATTCCGCTCGGACGTGCGCTGCTTTTATTCATGGCCATCCGATTAAAAGCCCGTTTTGTGTCGCCCTACGTTTGTCGGCGACATTTCGATGGAGCCGCTGGGTATCGTCCCATGAACGCTCACCCCGAGGGCAATTCTGACGCTCATCAGCGACGCTTGGAAACAACACCTGTCCACAAAGCGTACCGCTGTCTGCGAGGCCTGCTACCTGAGTGTCAGCCACTGACGAGGTCAGTGCGTACCATGACGTCCGCTACTGGCAGTCAGACCGGTCAGCCTTCCGGCACTGTCCCGCCGGCTGTAGTCCTCACACCTCACTCGCCACCATCCTTTCACGGCGATCGGTTTGAGGATGTCGAGGACTGGTTGTCCAGCTTTGACCGTGTGGCCACACTTTTAACCAGTGGGACGACGACCGAAAACTACGAAACGTGTAATTCGCGTTCCAATACTCGGCGAAGACATGGTTCGAGAACCATGAGGCATCCTTTACCAACAGGGAAGCATTCCGTCGTGAGTTGCTCGCTACCTTCAGCACAAACGCACGCAAAGTAAAACGGCGAAATCGCCATTCGCTCCAGGTCACAGCAGTCGGACGAAAGCGTCGCCATGTTTATCGAAGATATGGCACGTCTCTTCAATCGGGCTGACCCTGCCATGCCCGAGGCTACGAAGGTGCGCCACCTCATGCGTGGTGTGAAGGAACAGCTCTTCGCTGGCCTCATACGCGACCCTCCAAGAACCGTCGCTGACTTCGCCAAAGAAGCCATGGGCATGGAACGTTCCTTGCAGAAACGCAGTGCGCAGTACCGTCGTGAAGGAAGTGTTGCTGCCACCAACTATTGTGCGTCACTGCCAGTCGTCGGAGACGGGGCGCTTCGGGAACTTGTGCGGAGTGTGGTTCGCGAAGAACTGCGCAACCTCCGCTTAGATGCTCCCCCTGACGATGCCGTCCGGGACGGAATTCGGCGAACGGTCCAGCCACCACCGGCACCACAGCCGGAGCCGTACATCGTGAGATACAGCGAAGCCCTACGGACACCGCAGCCGGAGCCGTACATCATGAGCTCCTGCGGAGACCTGCGCCAGTGCCACATGCATTCCGCCCTGCTGCCGAACCAACGCAGGGGCACCTTCCCCCCGTCAAGCTGCGTGACCCGCGCCCTGTTCGAAAAGCGGACGTTTGGCGCACACCCAACAACCGGCCACTATGCTACCACTGCGGGGAGCCGGCCATGTCCTCCGCAACTGCCCATACCGGCGGATGGGATTAAGAGGATTTCCACCGAGCGCACCTCGACCGCGCTATGGTGAGAGACTGCGAGACATTGAACAGTACCTGGCCGATCATGTGCTGCCCTCAACGCCTCAACGACGTCAGTCTAGGTCACCGTCTCCCAGACCGGTTCCTTCACCCAGTCACGCATCATCCTCTGGCCAATTCAGAGGCACGTCTCCCCGCCGAGAAAACTGAAGACGGCGTCCTCCGGGGGTGCCCCGCCGCGGTGGCTCAGTGGTTAGGGCGCTCGACTACTGATCCGGAGTACCCGGGTTCCAACCCGACCGCGGCGGCTGCGTTTTTATGGAGGAAAAACGCCAAGGCGCCCGTGTGCTGTGCGATGTCAGTGCACGTTAAAGATCCCCAGGTGGTCGAAATTATTCCGGAGCCCTCCACTACGGCACCTCTTCCTTCCTTTCTTCTTTCACTCCCTCCTTTACCCTTCCCTTACGGCGCGGTTCAGGTGTCCAACGATATATGAGACAGATACTGCGCCATTTCCTTTCCCCTAAAACCAATTATTATTATTATTATTACTCCGGGGGTAGGACCGCCGCTGCCGCAGAGAGTGAACAGCCTCTATCCAACGACTTTTTGCGACGACCCGAACGCCGACGACACCACCCGCCGACCTCAAAGACGATCACACCGCCGACCTCAAAGAAGATCCCACCGCGGACCCCGCCATCGACCGCGTCGACGACCACACCGACGACCACACCGACGACCTCAGCGACGGCCCATCGACGAGGCACCAAAGACCTCGCCGACGAGTTGTCAAAGAATTGTTTCCGCTGCCGAAATTCTTGTTGCCGCCGATGGCTATGACGTGTCAGCACTAGTGGATACTGGAGCCGACTTTTCTGTCATGAGCAGCCACCTAACCACGAACCTCAGGAAGGTTCTAACACCTTGGCATGGCTGCAGATGCGCCCAGCTGGTTGCCATGTGGTAACGCCGGTTGGCGTCTGCACCTGCCGCATAAAGATCCGAGGTGCAACTTTTATTGGCTCCTTCGCCGTGCTACGAGAGTGTTCCAAAGAACTGATTCTCGGCATGGACTTCCTTAAAGAGTATGGGGCGGTCCACAACTTGCATGAGCAATTGGTATCGTTTTCGACACAGCGAGCCGTTGATACCGACCCCGAGCCGCAAAGGGCAGCACTGCGCATCTCTGACGACCGTACAGCGATACCGCCGAGAGCAAGCAAGTTTGTCACAGTCCAGTGTGATACCAGCTTTGGTACTCAGGGCATTGCCGAAGCGAACATGTCGCTGCTGCTGTCTCGGCAAGTTTGCGTTACTCGCGCCCTTGTCGACCTTGTTCACGCGTGTAGCGAGTTCTCAGTGACCAACTTTAGTTGCGCACCCCAACATTTGACGAAAAACATAGCGATTACCCATTCTGAAGAACTTGGTGAGCATGCCGTCCAATGTGCCTTATCCACAACGGACCCCGGAACAGCGGAACAGGGCACGGCAACAGCCATTAAGACCGACGTGAACCCTGTCCTTCTGACCAATCAGAAACGCCGCGTGGAAAGCCCTATTGACTCGTTCCGGACTGTTGCGTCAACCTCTAAGGTTTGTCAGACGCCAATAACATAGCACCGCATTATCGTCGATAGTGACCAGAGACTGCTATGTCAGCGTCCTTGTCGTGTTTTGTCGAAGGAACGTGATGCCATCCGCCGCCAAGTTGCCGAAATGCTCCGCGACGACGTCATACAACCATCGACGAGCCCCTTGGCATCACCTGTTGTTCTCGTCACAAAGAAAGACGGCAGCCTACGATTCTGCGAAGATTATAGACGTCTCAGCAGCGTTACCAAAAAGGATGTATATCCACTGCCGCACATTGATGACTCATTAGACCGCCTCCGCCATGCTACCTACTTTTCGTCACTCGACCTGCGTAGCGGTTATTGGAAAATCGAGGTCGACGAACGTGACCGAGAAAAGACCGCCTTCACGGCAACCTACAAGGACCTCCGGCAAATGTATTCGGTTTCTATGTAATGTTATCTAGCCTTGCTGTTGCTTTCGTTTGGATTTGTAGAAGTGAGTTCCGCTGTTCTTTTCTGTTCTTTTTGTTTTCTGTTGTTTTCATTTACGAGTACTAAGTCTGTATCATATTAAATATGTATGTATATGTTTGCATATCAAGAATATGTTACGTGTTGCCGCCACTCTGCCAAAATAAGGGATTGTGGACCCGTCAAGCTGTCCAAGGACAGCTTTTTTCTACAATCCCCCCATCTGTATTTGATGGCAAACAAAGATTTCATAATCATAATATTCGTTACTCCTGATGAATTGTACGAATTTAAGGTGCTTCCCTTCGGCTTGTGCTGAGCCTCTGCAACGTTCCAACGTATGATGGACACCGTACTAACTGACCTGAAGTGACAGTCCTGCCTTGTGTATCCCGACGACGTCGTGATTTTCTCCGACACGTTCGAGGAGCACCTGAAACGCTTGAGTGCTGTTTTTGAGGAAATTCGTTCCGCGGGTCTGTCTCTCAAGCCTGAAAAGTGCCACTTCGCATTTAGGGCGCTCAAGTTTCTTGGCCCTATTGTGAGCGCTCAGGGCGTTAGCCCCGACCCAGAAAGGACGGCCGCCGTTGCTTCATTTCCCCAGCCAACAGATAAACGAAGCTTGCGGCGTTTTCTAGGGCTTTGCGCCTATTTTCGGAGGTCCGTCCAAAACTTCTCCAAGCTCCCAGAGCCGCTGACTTGCTTGACAAAAGACTCCGAACTCTTCTTCTGAGGCCAGGATCAGGAAAAAGCTTTCACAGAACTTAAGGCCCGCCTCCAATCTACGCCTGTCCTTGGCAACTTCGACGAAGAAGCCGAAACAGAACTGCACACAGATGGCAGCAATGTTGGCCTCGATGCGGTGATTGTGCAATGACAAGACGTTGCGAAACGCGTGATCGCACGCGCAAGTCGCACTTTGTCCCGTTCCGAAGTGAATTATTTCACCACGTAAAAGGAGTGTCTCGCGGTTGTGTGGGAAATCACGAAATTTCATCCATACCAGTACGGCCGCCCGTTTCGATTCGTCGGCGATCATCACTCCTTGTGTTGACCGAGCGGCATGACGGGGCTCGTGTGGGAGTGAGGGACACGACGTTCCCGCTCGGACGCGCGCTGCTGGTCTTCTTGGCCATCCGATTAAAAGCCCCATTTTGTGTCGCCCTACGTTTGTCGGCGTTGAATTGGCGACTGCCCATATATCTCGAGACAAATCCTGACTTGCCTCCGTCCTTGAATCAAGACGCATGGAGCGTGAAGACTTCGCACGACGCCAGCGAACAATGATATACTATGCAGCACATGCAAAGCGGCGAGCTGAGGCGTACAGCATCCCGAGGACGACACGGCGGGGACACCGATCGAGACGTGCGTAGTGTGCCTCGATGCATCGTTCCGAATCGAGGCACCCTAGCCACGCGCAGATTTGCTGACGCCAGAAATCACGGCTTCTGTGACCTGTGTTTCAGCAGCAAAAAAAAAGGAACTAACTTCACCCAGCGTAATGAGCTCACATCGTCTCGTGTGCTTCTTTTGCTTGTCAGGACTTTTGCGCAGTTTTTAAGTTTACAGAAGGTCGTACCAACTTCATCTCTGAGCGCGCTCTTCTACATTGCTGACAAGCACTCACCTACGCAGTAACGAAGAAAATATGTGGTTATAGCTATCTGTTCACATTCAATCGAGGGTCGCAAAGTAGCTGATAGTGTCACCATGTGGTGTCCGGAAACAGACTAACGCCTGCGCTTTTTTCTGCTTCCAGTCGTGAGGGACCGATGTAAACTCGCGCTGCAGAACTTTTTGCTCGCATCGAACGTGCACTGATACGGATAATTCCAATTTGTAGTCATCGTGAAGGGACTGCACGCTCGAATAGAAGGAATTTCCACGCAAAAAGCGGGAGGGAGCATGTCGCCACACGAAACACCTTATTTATCCGCGTCTCAAAGCGTGCGCGACAGCCAAGCGGTTCTTCATATGGTCGCCGTAGCAGCGATGTTGCGTCAGTAGCGATCTCGCTGACGCGACGACGTCACGTGCAAGCTATGTATACTTTAGAGAGACCCGTCCGTGCCTTAACTGCCGGCTGCGACGGCATTATTGGTCCCTGAAATAAGATTATGGCGCCAATTTTCCGCAGCATTAGAGAAGTGCAGGGAACGCACGTGATACCGTGAGTTTAAGAAAGCCACAGACATTGACAAATGGATTACAAGGCTCGAGACATCTGGGAAACTGCAACTATTGTAAAGGTTAGTCCAAGACCTGCTGAACTACAGACGTGCACAGATGGTGCTGCTTCAGCGCGCATATTCTAGTTCATGCGTTTTGCCGCTACGATACAAACATTAGACACCTTCAGCATACCGTGCACTGTGTTACCGTTACCGGTACCGCAGTACCGGGAGCCCGCGCGCAACCAATGCGCATGAGCCAATGCACTGAGCCACTCGCCGCGGTGGCTCAGTGGTTAGAGCGCTCGGCTACTGATCCAGAGTTCCCGGGCTCGAACCCGACCGGAGGCAAAACGCTAAGGCGCCCGTGTGCTGTCGGATGTCAGTGCACGTTAAAGATCCCCAGGTGGTCGAAACTAATCCGGAGCCCTCCACTATGGCACCTCTTCATTTCTTCTTTCACTCCCTCCTCTATCCCATCCCTTACGGCGTGGTTCAGGTGTCCACCAATTGAGACAGATACTGCGCCATTTCCTTTCCCTAAAAACAAATTATTATGCGTATGCGCATATCGTCTTCACGGCACCAGATGGCGCCAGGTACCCAGCAGCTACGCGCGTGCCTGCAGCATCGGGACCAATCAGCGCGTGCTCACCAGCAGTCGGCGGGCTCCCGGTACTCCGGTAAAGGTAACACGGTACACGTTGTGCTAACGGTGAGTGAGTGAGTAAGAACTTTATTTTCCACCGATGTAGGAGACCCCCTACTCCCCATCCCCGGCACGCAGGCCTGGAGAACGGGGGCCGGGGTCTCCGCGACTAAAGACAGGCGAAGCGACAGTGTTTCTTCGCTGCTTTAGCCGCCAGGCGGATGGCTTGCTGCTGGTGGGCGAGGGACTCGCTTCGCAGCATCAGTTCCCAGGCTTCTCTACTTCTTATGTTCTCCTTGGCGCCCGGGGAACCAGGGCATTGCCAGATTATGTGGTCTAAAGTACCCCTCTCTCCACATGTCGCGCATTTATCGTCGGCTCTTTCCTCCACTTGCGTGTGGTAGAGCCAGACGGGGTTCGGGAAGTTCCCAGCTTGCAGGCGCCGCCATGCGACTGCCTCCCTGTTTGTTAGCGCTCGGTCCGGTGGTGGCAGGGACCGTCTACCAAGTCTATAGTGCTCTATGATCTCTTTGTATGTCTGCAGCCTCTCGTCCATCCCTTCGCAACCAGGCGGCTCTGCGGCTGCCCGGAAGTAGAGTGCTCGGGCTAGCTCGTGCGCCGCCTCGTTGCCGGGGACGGATTCGTGCGCGGGGGTCCAAATTATTCGAACTCGTCTATCGAGTTTTCCCTTTTCCAAGATTTTGACTGCCTCCTTCGAGACCCTCCCTTTTCCAAAGTTCCAGACTGCTGTTTTGCTGTCGCTAATTATCGTACTGGCTTCCGTGCCAACGCAAGCGAGCGCTATTGCAACTTCTTCGGCCGTGTCTATGTTTCGACTTCTAACGGAAGCGGCGGCGACGAGTACGCCGCGGCCGTCAACGACCGCAGCCACCGCCGCCCCCAACTTTCCGCTAGCCGCGTCCACGTAGGCGACTCCTTTCGGCCCTATTTTGTCTGCGTTTTTTGCGAGAGTCTCGGCCCTCTTCCGTCTCCTCTCCCCGTTGTATGTGGGGTGCATGTTTTTAGGTAGCGGGGGCACTGTTATGTGTTCGCGGCATCCTCGTGGAATGTCCGCGTGTTGGCATGTCCCCCTGTCTGACTGCAGCCCCACCCAGCCAAGGATGGTTCTGCCCGTGGTAGATTTGCTTAATCTTTCCAGTTGTGCCATGCGCACAGCCTCCGCTAGCTCCGTCCAATTATTGTGCACACCCATTTCGAGGAGGCGTTCAGTAGAGGTCGAGATGGGGAGTCCCAGAGCCCTCTTCACGCATCGTCTGATGAGTGCGTCTATTTTCTGCTTTTCGTCCGATCTGATGTTTAGGAATGGGGTGGCGTAGCATATGCGGCTAGTGATGTAAGCCTACATTAGTTTCAGGAGGCTTCGTTCTTTAAGGCCTCGACCCATGAGTGCGATTCTCCTGAACAGACCCATGACTTGCGTGGCGTACGCACTCAATTTCTTTATCGTTGTATCATTGTACCCGTCCGCTTGTAGAAATAGCCCCAGGATCCTAATCTGCTCGACTTTTGGCACTGTTTGGCCCTCTACTGTTATGTTGATGCTGTGTCTATTGCCGGTGGCGTAGCACTAATGTATACCTGTTGGAAAAATGGTCTCCTCTATCATTTTATTTCACACAAGGCAGTCATCGTTGTTCCACGCGGTCATTATCATCCATTTATCTATGATAAGCACGGTGGTGCCGACGAAAAGAATGTGGTGAAAAAAGAAGACGCTTTTTTATACTCTTCTAAAGCGGAAAAAGTCGTTATTATAGCTATTTTCATCGCTGATGTGAAAACAGCAGAAAAAGACGAAAAAATGAATTGAATAGCGCGCACAAAATGGCAGACGATGATGGTCACAGCAGACAAAGAGGGCAATCGAGCGTCCTCATCGGCAGAAAATTTAACAAAACTTGGCGCACCCAGTTCCACAGGACCCCGCCGTCTGTGCAGGTGTGTAGGTCTTGGGTCAGGCATAAGTCGTGTATAAGCGAGCCCTCGTTGGCACTTGGGTAAAGGGGCTCTTTTTCGACCACGACGTGACGACAGTTTTTCGATAATTCATTCTTCGGTTCTTTGATTGTGATCGTAATTTCGAACGTCGAATGTGCCAATTTTTCTTTGCTCATTTTTCTGTAGTGGAGACACCACGCTCAGGGGCGCACCTTTCTGATAAGGAGTGAAACTTGAAATTTTACTTCACGGTTGCTAGTAGCACTCGTGCCGTCTGCATTCTTTCTTACATCATGTGCCAAATCGCGCATCTTTTCTTTAAACACGTGCTGGCCCATTGGCCCGAAGTTGTGTAATTCATAACAATTCTTAGAGTTAATTTCTGTTTCACGCGGGTTTCCAGAAGGACATAATAGATAAAAGCTGCACCGAACAATAGGGAATTTGTACTGACTTTAATGATTACTTTGGGCAGAAAAGAACAAAGAAAAATAAGAACTACGAATGAGAACGCGAAAAATTTCCAGTTCGCCTAACAAACCACTCCACTTTCTAGGGTAAGGCTGCGGCCTGTGTACCACTATTCCGGCTTTATAATGATCGGAAAGTCCGAGGCTAGCAGACTGTCACACCATTTACTGGGTTTATATGAACTACTCAGAGCACGAATATCTCATGCAAACAAAATTCGCAAGGTGCCGCCCACAACTGCGTCCCAGACTCCCAGATGACGCTTCTGTCTCCTATGTACTAGGGTGCCTCAATGCCAGCGGCCGGGTGGAGACAACTTCAGCGGCGCTAGCATTTGTAACGGCGCCGTTCATGCTCTCGGTGCGCTTCAAAGTGCTTTAACTTGAACGGCCTTTTGCAGCGAGAGCTACACTAGGCTACCAGTCGAGCACTTCGCGGTACATGAGAGAGGCCAGTTGTGATTCAATATGGCGGCGTCGCTTAAGTTGTCTCCACCCGTGGAGCGGCGGCGCTGGCATTGAGGTACTCTACTATGTACAGAAAGTGGCTTCATATACCCGCCGCAATGGATGAGTGGTTAGAGGGCCCGGCTATTGATCCGGAGTTCCCGTGCTCCAACCCGACCGCGGCGGCTGCGTTTCAATTGAGGCGAAACGCTAAGGCGCCCGTGTGCTGTCGGATGTCAGTGCACGTTAAAGATCCCCAGGTGGTCGACACTAATCCGGAGCCCTCCACTATGGCACCTCTTCATTTCTTCTTTCTTTCACTCCCTCCTTTATCCCTTTCCCTTACGGCGCGGTTCAGGTGTCCGCCGATATGCGAGACAAATACTGCGCCATTTCCTTTCTTTAAAAACAAGCAAACCAATTTTCATGCCTGATTTTCAAAAGAGGGATGAATGACTAACACCTCGTGGCGCGAATGGCTTATGGACTTCCGATAAGAAACAACCTCGTAAGACTAGAAAATCTGCAAAAGCGCTTTTAGTTCACACGAGTGCCACCATGAGCCGCGTGGCGCTGCACAGTAAGAATCGGTAGGAATGTTCAACACATCCCATTGAGTTTCTTTAGCCGTAAGACATAGCTGGCGAAGTTCCGGAAGCCTCTTATAGGTCGAATTTTGTGGCGAAGAGGAAGGGTTGGCCATTGTAATCACCAAGTTCGAGTAGTATATCTCGAGAATGTCTGGTTTTCTCTAAATTCCACCTCTAAAGTGTACCCACTGAGTTACGCAGTGTGCACCACTGGCCGCTAACAGCGAGCGCTAGTTTGAAAGTCCAGGAAAGCTGGGCATGTTCCTGCATGTTGGCCTGACAGTCATTAAATAATTAATGTGTTGGAATTAGAAGAGTCATGCTAACGAAAAGCCGTCAGTCGACTTTTGTGCAGCGAAAAAGATGAGAGCAGAGGAAAGGAGGCCGACGCAAGTGGAAGGGGAGCAGGCGCCTGACTGGAAGATGCCGCAGGGATGCAAGCACAGGTGTAGCTTGGCCAGAAGGAAAAGGAGGGGCTGCCCGTCATACGTCAACCGTTCCTGACCAATGGAAGCAACCGCGCCATACATGAGAGCAGAAGGCGCGCACAGCGCTCTAACACGTCGGGGGGGGGGGGGGGGGGGGAGGGGGAGGTGAAAACATTTATTGGGTATACAGTTGACAGCAGGTATGCTTGGATCAGCCCGCTAGAGACCGGTCCTTACAAGCACTAGGTGGAGGTACGTAGCCTAGTTTGGGACCTCAGTAGCGGTGACCACCGCACGGGCGCGCCAGACTGGATTGTTGGGACTAAGTCGTGGCAACCGAGCAGGGTCGCCTCCCAGTCCTCCCGGGTTGGGGCTGGGGATGGGGAGAATAGCCGAGTTGGAGGGGCAGGCCCACACCATGTGGTAGGTGTACCAAGACACCGCTCTACAGTGCGGGCAGCTGCCACTGAGAGAGGGGTCAAAATGTTTTAAGGCTGCCGGGCGCAGCAATGTATTAGTGAGAAGGCGGAGAAGGAGCCGCTCATCCGTCTTTTTGAGGCCTTTAAATAAGCGGGGGTATAAAGGCGATGACTATCTTGATAGTATCTTGTAATATCTTTGAAAGTATAGACCGGATTAAAATCGGGGTCCAGATCGGGTGGGGAGGAGCAAACAGCCCGGTGAGAGAGCGCGCGGGCGGCCGCGTCTGCTGTCTCGTTTCCTGTCAACCACTGATGAGCAGTGGCCCATGTAAGGTAACGGTGTGCGAGGTCCGAATTCCGTATGTAATTTTGGTTGATGAATAGGCTAGGAAGGGAGCCCAGCCTTGTTAGACTTTCCGACAGGCCCCTCGGGAATCGGTGATTGTGTATTTTTAATCAGAATATGAGGCCGCGAGAGCAATCACGACCTCTTCTGCATGTGTTGCACTGCGGGCTCTGAAGGCGAGGCCGTTAACTGTGTTGCTGTTGTGAACTACAGCGGCTGTGTACCAGCTCCCGTGGTGAGGGCCGCAGGCGTCCACGTAGTACACACCTGTTGCAATAATGTCGTGCTAGGGCTTCCGCTCGTGCAAGGCGCCCACCATTGTGACCTTCAAGTGAAGTGTTGGCTGGGAGAGGCAGCACATGTAAGGCGCGTTTCCACAGTTCTGGGATGTGAAACCTTTCTTCCGTGAGAGTGATGCGTTAGATATGGAGTCGAGCAAAGAAGGCGGCGACCCGACTTGGTTCGCGACAAGCGCGTGTACTGGTTTCTAAGGTGCACCTCCCGGAGCTCCCGGAAAGTACTCACCACCCTAAGGGCCATAAGACGGCTGTTTGAAGTGGTGATGGGGAGGTCCAGAGCATGATTAATAATTTTGCGAAAAATGACCCCAAGGGCTCCCTCCTCTTGTTTCCGTAGGTGGAGATAAGGAGTCGAATAGAGAATTCGACAGGTCACGAAGGCGTTTGCCAGCCACAAGGCATCCTTACTTCATACCCCCCCCCCCCTCCGCGTTTACTGGATACCCGGCGGACCATGCGGACCACCTGGTCCCCCCCCCCCCCTTAGGTAATTTGGCCAATGTAGTGTCTGGCCGTGCTTGTGGATGTAGAGTCCGAGTACCCGTATCCCGTAAGTTCCGCGTGTAGGACCACTGCCAAGAGAAAGAGAGATTTGAGTGGTGCAGTTCGGCGAGGGGTGGTGGTGCACAACTTCCGATTTTTGAGGGGAACATTGAAGACCGCAGCGGCAGGCGTAGCGGTATACTATTGTCGCCGCTGTTTGCACGCTGGTTTCAGTGTACCCTATGTTGCCCTGCTTGGCCCACAGGGAGAGGTCATCGGCGTACAGGTCGTGCTGCACGCCGGCGACACCACGCAGCTGGGCCGGCAGGTGCATCATAGCCAGATTGAAGAGCAGTGGTGGAAGTACCGCTCCTTGGGGAGTTACCCGCGTGCCCAGTAGGTAAGTACCATGCTCTCTCTCTTGAATACGGATTCGGGGTTGACGATCCTTTAGAAATTGGCGTATGTATCGGAATGTATTGAGCTCACAGTCAGTTTAGCTTATCTTCGTGAGTATGATCTCGTGTGTTACATTGTCAAATGCCTCTTTAAGATCCAAGGCGAGTGCTACCCGGTCATTATGGGGGCATCGTTGGGGTCAAGGACCTCCGATTGAGTTGCGGGAGGACATCCTGTGCGGATCTGTGTGGGCGGAATCCGAAGAAAGTGCTCGCAAAGACATGTTTTTCTTAAGATATGCAGATGATTGCGCCCGTATCATCGTCTCCATTGGTTGGTCCAGACAGGAGGTGAGAGAGGTGGGGCGGAGGTTATCTGTGTCAATTGGTTTGCCTGCTTTAGGAATAACGGTTGCCAGAGCCGTTTTTCCAGTCGAATGGTAGCGGATGCTCCCGTGTTAAATCGCATTGATGTAGTCGAGAAGTGACTGGTATGCCAAGTCGAGCAGGTTCGTCAAAAGCTTGACTGCGACCTTCCCCTTCCCGGCGCAATACCCCGCTTTACTTTGGCGAGAGCGGCCCGGAGGTGATGGAGCTGGAAAGTTTAATCCAGCTCCATGTCCTCTTTACCCGTATAAGAGTGTGCAGATCCACGGAGGTCTTGGGCTGTACACAGGTACTGATCCCGAAGTTTCTGTCCCAGATGAGTCGTGTTGACAGGGAAAGCGTGCATAGCTCGCTGCAAATGTTTGTGTTTTGGTTCGTGTTTCGGTCAGGTCGATCAGGGCTCGAAAGAGGCGCCATGTGTTGCGGCTGGAAATTTGTCGCGCGGCCGTGTTGCATCTATACACCCAGTTGGAGTCGGCAAGTTGGGCCGCGTACCCGGCTGCTTTCTGGGTTAGCTCGGCAATTCGAGCTTTAAGCTTTCTATTGTGTTTCTGGTGTCTCCAACGGCGGAAGAGGCTGCGACGGGCTTCCAAGAGATGTAGGAGGTGGTTATCCACGTCCGTGAGCACCTTTGAGAGCTGGATCAGAGCTTCATGCGAGCGAAGTTGTCTCAGCAGCTGTTGGGACCATGCTGTGTAGCCTTGCTCGGAAATGGGTGTGTTACCAAGTGAGTCTAAATACTACCTGAGTTTCGTCCAATCTGGGATACGGGCTTGTGTTGTGGGACACTTGAGGGGGCGTGTGCGTAGTGTATTGTTAAGGATGCAGTGGTCTCGGTGTTCAGCTAGCCTGAGTGTCGTATGTTGCGAGTGAAGGTTGAGCACGGACACGTATCCCTTGTCACGGAGTTTCTTAGCCGGGTATGGTGGACGGGGTCCGTGGGGAGGGTGAGGCCCAACGTGGATGCAAGTTCCGCCAGCTTACGTCCGGGCGACTTCTCTTTTCGATACTTCTGCAGCTGACTGTTATCGTTAAAGTCGCCCACAATCAGGAGGGGATCGCTACCCGCTACTCTCAGCGCGCGGAAGAATAGGTCCACGAAAGTGACTCGCTCGCTTCAATTTGGGACAGCAGTGCACGCTGAGTACATGCAACGATAGATCTCTACGGCGGGGTGGTAGGATAGTTACCGTCACATAGGAGTATTCGAGTTGGAGGTCGAGATCCACCAAGTTGGCTGTGTATGCTTTGAGTACGAGAAGACAAGACGCGGGATCCTGTTGGAACGTCGTCTAATATGAAAGTATGGCGCCCAGGCCTGGCTTCTGAAGGGTAACCACGGCTGGTAGAGACTCGAAGGTTTCAAGTTAGAGGCGCAAATCGGGCCCGCTTAGTGGCTGTTCGGCCGTCAGAAGATGCACTTCATTCGCGTTCGGACAGGCGTCGCGCGATCCGAGTCGAGTTAGTGGGTGCACTTGTGTTTTCTGAGCTGTGTAGTTAAAAGTAACCACGGACGACGCCGCATATTCTACGAGTAGTACCGAGTGATCCTGTACAGGGGCGTTGACGGTTTTATGCCACGGCTATGCGACGAAGACGTGCAGCCGAAACTCGCGAGCAAAGGCAACTACAAATTGCCGCGGTGGCGCATACATGGCGTGGGCAACACGCAGTTGAAAGGGACTATGAGTTGCAAGGACGTTTGGCAAGAGCTGCAGAAGCGAGGAGTCGTACGCGTACAGCGGAGCTTCAAGAACTATAATCAATCTCCGTCTCATCACTTCGTGCAAATGGGGGACAATTGCAGCCAGCGCATTACTGTCGCATGAATACAGTTCGCCGTCCTAAGATTTTTATGTATTTGACAATAACAGCTCATGACACCAAGGCAGTTACTAATAACAAAAGAAAATGCACTACAGTGCAGAAATCGGAAATCCATAACTTTAGTTATGACTACTATCGTTATATAGTCCTGGCTAATAAGAACAACAGTAGCAATTAAAAGTAAGACAGTGTAGTAGTGGTAGTCACGTTCCGCACTTGCGATTAATAGTTATACAAAACAGGCCTACATTTTTTAGAATCACATCGTACACCCTATTTTGAGCGAGCAGCTATTGGCTTCGCCTAGAGGTTTTACGTTTGCCCAGTGGCCACATTTCGGGAGGTTACGAATGACGGCACAATCTGGAAGTCTCCATTATCTTCTGGAATCTTCTGTTTCTTCATTTGTCTTTCAGATTTATATTTATGCATCTTTCTTACTGCATTTGTCTCACTGATACTGTTACCGAGCGCTTGGATGCTTAACAATCTCGAGATTTTCAACTTGAACGCAGTACGCGTTATTCTCCAAGGGCGTCGAACAATACGTAATCCCCCCAATTATGGCCCAGTCAGACAACCGTTTCCTAACACATGGACTCTATATAAGAAGGTTTGTAGCTGTTTAAGTCAAAGGGCTCTGCGTTTCGCCTTGGCAACTCTGTAACCTGGTGATTGTACGTACAACTACGTTATGTTAGCAGTGACCTCACCTTTCCGTAACACACGCCCAGGCGCTTGCGCACGTCGCTCTCACTTCGCGCGATGTCAACAAGTGCCCGATATTCATAGGAGTACTAACGTCAGTCAAGTCGCAGGATTCGCAGCTGGAGGCCTAGAAGCTGAGCGCTTACCACTGACTGGTGCACCGCTACCACGCTGGTCGCAGGCTGGTTGACTGGGTTCGCGCTGCTCTTGGCGACACCAGTCGACTTGAGCGCCGCCACGGTGAACATGACGCACACTTTTTTCGCATGCTTCCTAGCCGCCGCAAGGGCCTTTCCGTCGCCTGCAGTCTTAGGCAGAAATCGGAGAGAGCGAGAAAGAAAATAGCAAAAAATAAAGCGTATAACAAAAGAACAATCAGCTAAGCATCACATGTCACAAAAAACAAAAAACTTGGAGAGCACTGCAGACTGCAGCATTGGGGAAATGTGAAAGCATTTGCGTTTGAATTTCAGCAACTTTTTTTTGATAGTCATAATTGTCATATGACCCTTGGATGACGCGGGAAACATTTTGAAAGTCATTGGTGTCCCAACACAACACACATTACCGTCGTATACACCACAACGCGTTTACTTACGCTTGAACCAGACACTTCCTGGCACATATGCGTTGCGCGCCTGGCATCTACGTGCCGACTCCACTGCCGGCGAATTTTTTTTTTGGAATGAGTTCACGTGAGAGATATCACTTTCTGTGGAGATATTTTTGAACACAATCTGCGAACAACTTCCGGTGACGGATTTCCTTTGCGTGAGGCATGAAATGCTTTCGCATTAAAAAAAAAAAAAAACGTATCGAGGCAGGCTGCCGTATGACCATAATATCTCAATATAAACACAACAGGTGTCTCAGACAACAATTTCAAAATTTCCGAAAAATAGGATAATTTATTTAACTACACTATGCCGACCACTTTTTTCCCACGAAATATGGAAAAGAAATTCAAGGCCCAAATAAGACCAACCTCTCGCCCCGTCGCCTCTTCTAAGAGTGACCAAAAAATATTGCCCGAAGCGTGTCTGCTTTCTTTTTTTCACCACAACGCCCAAGATAATTAAAAATGATCACTCGTCAATGTGCTCCCACATCGCGAAATTATTAGCATTCTCAAATGTGCTCCGGTAAAAAAGAAATTCGCTCAAGGAAATGTAAAATTCAGGTTATCGCCCCGGTACCCACGGGCGCTTATCGCGCGCGAAGGGGGGTGCCTGCCGAAGAAAGACAGGTGCAGTCTGGACGTAGATTCTTACAGGAACCAAGAGGCAGAACAGAGCACAGAACTGCATATAGAACAGTAAAGAACTGGCACAGTATGCTGGCCGGCCATTGCCGAAGGCGTCACATTGAACTTTAGGTTCAAACATGTTATGGTTATCACCTTCATAACTACAGGTTCGGTGGGATATTGGAAATGGTTTGCGTAAAAAGATTGTCGGCCGGGCGATTCAACTTTATGCTATGGCATCATCTGGTGGTGGAGTGCAGCAAACAAGGCATATATTATTTCCCTGTCTTAAGAATTAATTTTCTGAGCCTAAATGGGGCTTTGAGGCCGGCGGCGCCGGCACCATCCACGAAAAAAAAAAAACGCACATTGGTCGAAAGCTATGGTGGGATCCAACTCAAGAACGCAAAAGTTTTTCCCCACCAAAGGACCCCCATCCATTCAATGGCGTCGGCCGATTCTCATGACCCTGATAGCGTGACAATGCAGGGAGCGGCGCCACAATGGTGAGAGAGGTCTATTATCTCAGACCATTGAGGAAAGGGATTATCCCCTTTCATCTACCG
This sequence comes from Amblyomma americanum, assembly GCF_052857255.1. Classification (NCBI taxonomy): domain Eukaryota; kingdom Metazoa; phylum Arthropoda; class Arachnida; order Ixodida; family Ixodidae; genus Amblyomma; species Amblyomma americanum. The sequence goes on from NC_135498.1 coordinate 95,578,552, forward strand.
CTTCTTGCTTTGTCACACTAGCAAAGTCATGAGAATCGGCCGACCATCGAAATTCGACCGCCGCGGCCGGGATTGAACCCGCGTCTTTCGGCTCTGCAGCCGAGCGCCATAACCACTGAGCCACCACGGCATGGTTCAACAGTATTAGACTTAATCCGGCTAGTGTGAGATCAAAAGGGAGATGGCTGTCACAGTTCCCCATACTGCAGTAATATATTACGACTACATTCGTTTAGTTCTTTTTTACTGGCGCTTTTACAGACGGTAGAATTTCGAATGGTAACGAGCATGGGACTAACTACTGCGAAGGGGCAATAAGAACGATGCACGGGATAGTAACACTCTTTCCGACTTCACTGCGGACGCTTGCTCTGGCCGCGGTACGTAGTACAGCTACTCGAAGATTGAGTTGTTTGGAGAAAATCGACGAGCTAGCTTTTGAGGAACAGTAATTTAGAGCAACACTTTAATGTGAAAAAGGTACTATACTGTAGGCGGAAGGAAATATAGCTCCGGTTACTTAAGAACATACAACGTGCATACCGAAAATTCACACGTAAACTCTAAACAATACGCCTATATAGGAGCAAAAAGGGAGTAAGCTGTCCCTTTATACCAGGGAGTGCGGTGGAGGACAGCTCATCTTTTGTTACTCCTTTATGTTTAGAGTGCACGCAACTTACACTCCACTGACCACCAGAGACTCGAGCACAGATGGAGAGTCCATTGGCGCGTTTTAAAGATGGCCTCTCTGCTAAAATCGGCGAAAGATGTGAACCCAGAAGACGACAAAAACCAAGGGATCACTACCGTGTCACCAAGAGAGTCGAGCATGTGCCTCCCTCTGGTGCATTACTAGTGAAGTGACAGACAGTAAAACGCAGGACGTGCGGTGGTCCTCCAGTTTTGTGTCCTTTCTCGGTCTACCATTTCGCTACTAGTTGTAAATTTTGGATTATCAGTGAAGTGGAATTGTATGTATTGTTGATCCCTTACTTTCTACCTAATTTACTGTCCCCTAGCCGAAGAGTGAACACGGTTAAGGAAGGCTGTCACGTCAGTGCTTGCGACAGAAGCCTGTTACATTTACTCCTATCTGTAGGTAAAGTACAGCAGTGCCCCTTATTGCACGCAATGACTTCTGCTGCGGAATTCAGAGGATAATTTTTAGCCTATATCTTTATAAAAAAAGCCGGTGTTAATGCTGTAAAAATAAGATTTTCTGAATAAAACTGGGTCATATCCAGGGTGCCGCATCGAAAGAATCCTAAGTTTACATGCAGATATTAACAAACTTATGGACGTAATTTTCATTACATAACGGTGCAGCGTTGCTGGAGATAACATGTTGGAATAGAATCAAACATTCTGAATAGCGCTAGGATTTGTGAGGAAGCGCAGACACTCGTGTTTTTTCCAGTTCTTGTTTTGTTGCATATGGCTCATTAAAAATAAAAACTTCATATTTAAAAGACCATACGAGCTAGGTGTGTACGTGTTAGAAAAGATACTGAAAAAAATCGCACTATCACCACAACCTCCAAATAGTGTCTACTGAACGGGCCTGGCATCACAGGCGCATCTACCAGCCCCACTTATGTTCATATGCCCGATGCTCATTCACAAAATTGGGACTGATGATTAGCGGAAAAATTCAGAATGCCTGCCGATGGCTGCTGGTAGTTGTGATGGGCACGCGATTCCGTGGCGTGTATGCGACGACGCTGCCTGTGCTGAAAAACCGCTCGAAGAACATTGATCCGGGGTGTCTACTTTGAGCGCATATATATCGGCGTATAGCAGCAGCTGTACAGAGCGGCGACAGATTTGGGCCTTTCCGTTACTAGACGTCTTTAGAATATCGGAGACGTATTAGCGTAGACGTACTTTACCGTATGCCAGCCGCGCACGCGCAACAATGCCAACAATGCTACTGCGCATGCGCAGGAGGGGTCCGGCAAACCGGTTTAAGTCTCCGCTAGTACCTCTTCGGTATGCTAAAAACGTCTACTAAAGGGTTAAGCTTTCCGTAAGCAGCAGAGGTAGAAAACAGTGCCCGGCGAGATCCGATTCCATGAGTAAACAATAGCAGTCCTCACCAGAGCTTGAAAGTTGTTCGGCAGCAGAGACATGCGGCGCTTCGCGAGGGCTTCCTGCGTCATCGGGGTGGGAGCGAAGAGCACGGCGATGACATTATGCCCACGCAAACTGAAACAAAGAGAAACCGAAACCGCAAGTGGAAATCCGGATAGGCTGTGAAGAGGTGTTCAGTGAGCGAAAACTGTAGTGGCCAAGTTGTTTCGCAACAAAGATTGTCGACAAGATATCCGAAGTGCTCGCGGTAGCAGCATGTGGAACCATACATTAGAAGTAACCTCGGAAATATGCTCTTTCCTTTAAAAATAATCCGCTCTGCTCTGATCCGGTGTATCGCGCTCTTAAGAGCATTATCATGATGCTTGTCTGAAAAGGCGAGATTTTTGAGGCTTGGTCATGCCTCCATTTAAGAGCACGCAAATAAATGTTCGCACACTAAAGTCCGAGTGTTCAAGGCAGCGTTATTGGGACAGTCCTTCCAGCGTAGTAGAGAGAGAGGAGTGCCGGTAGCAGACTGGAGCAAAAAAAAACAACAACGGTTTAGCGTGGTTAGGCCAAATGTTCATTTAGCCGCCAGCGTAGCCCTGCACTAGGGGCCCCGACGACCCGGCTCCTGCGAAGAACTCTTTTATAAATAAAAGTTTTCTCTATCTCTCATTTGACCCGCTAGCAATTCGTTTGTAGCGCGCTATCACTTAAAGTGGCCTTTCCCCGCATTAAGCCGTGTGTTTCTCTGTCCGGTCCGTCCGTCCGGTCCATCCGTCTGTCTGGTCCGTCCGGTCCGTCTGTCTGGTCCGTCCGGTCCGTCTGTCTGGTCCGTCCAGTCCGGTCGGTCCGTCCGTCCGTCCGTCCGTCCGTCCGTCCGTCTGTCTGTCTGTCTGTCTGTCTGTCTGTCTGTCTGTCTGTCTGTCTGTCTGTCTGTCTGTCTGTCTGTCTGTCTATGTCCGTCCGTCCGTCCGTCCGTCCGTCCGTCCGTCTGTGTCTCTCTGTCTGTCTGTCCGTCCGTCCGTCAGTCCGTCCCTCTGTCTGTCTGTCTGTCTGTCTGTCTGTCTGTCTGTCTGTCTGTCTGTCTGTCTGTCTGTCTGTCTGTCTGTCTGTCTGTCTGTCTGTCTGTCTGTCTGTCTGTCTGTCTGTCTGTCTGTCTGTCCGTCAGTCCGTCCGTCAGTCCGTCCGTCAGTCCGTCAGTCCGTCAGTCCGTCCGTCAGTCCGTCCGTCAGTCCGTCCCTCTGTCTGTCTGTCTGTCTGTCTGTCTGTCTGTCTGTCTGTCTGTCTGTCTGTCTGTCTGTCTGTCTGTCTGTCTGTCTGTCTGTCTGTCTGTCTAAAGCAGGTTTCGTGGCAAGCTGCTCTTCTACCTACCGGCGCGAAATATCCTATGCTCCTTGGTTTCTGTGGCTTTTGGATTGTCGTATGTATAACGAGTCCCGCTTTCCCTTCCCTTGCCTGTTTAATTCCTTAACGAGGGCCTCGGTTCTGGCTGCCTTGGTGCCATAGGTAGCATAAGAGAGCTCTCGCACAGTTTCGGCCCTCGCTGTTAGATGACGTTCCACGTCACACCTGCGGTAATACCGGTCGTACTATGTCCGCCGCTAATGGACGAGGGGGGCGATGGTTAACACTCTCAAGGTTAGGTCACCCAAAAAACTTATTTTCAGAGCGAAACGAGCGAGACCTAAACACATCGGTTTTACAACTGTTCTTGCGGTACTCGTCAAAACTTAATACCCCCATAGCAAAAGATCTGACAGCCGTCGCCGTAGCTCAGTTGGTAGAGCACCGGATGCGTAATTCGGAGGTCGCCGGTTTGGTTCCCACCTGCAGCATGTGGTTGTCTTTCTTATGCTTTTCTAATTACCTTTAAGCCCTAAATTAATCAGTAATATCCATTGATCAACACCAGAAATTTAAAAAAATCCTTTATGCTGCTTGGTTTCTGTGGGTGTTTGCTTGTGTCGTATATATATATATATATATATATATATATATATATATATATATATATATATATATATATATATATATATATATATATATATATATATATATATATAGTAAGGTGTGGAGCCACATTAAAACACTTAACGGATTTATTCGACATATCGACTCGAGACTGCTCTTTGTCAAAAATGATCGCTCAGTGCATGGACGCGTCTTATAGCATTGAGCATCGTAGACAGAGGGCCTGAGAAAGAAAAAAAGAAAGAAAAAGAAAGGAAAAACAGAGACAGGAACACGGCAGAGACTCCGACGCCACGATGGGGAGCCAAGGCGCCGCGGCGCGTACGCAAGAACTGACTACACACAAGCATGAGGTGAAAGAGGAAGACCGGGCTCGGCGGGCTCACTGCTACTTCGAGATAGGAAAGTGTGAGCGTCTGTAGCGCCTCTGGCCGCGTCTGCGTTGCCCCGTGCGACTGCAAAAGATAGACAAACGAGGACGCACTGGTTGCGACTGCCCAAAGTGGCTCCACATGTGAGCACATGTGAGCGGCTAAAACCAGATGAGGTTCCCATACGAGGACCACATGGAAAGGCTCGCTTGCATGATGACGCCACGATGATGACGCCCACTGCAGGGCAAATGCCTCTCCCATGTCTTTCCAACTAACCCTGTCCTTTGCAAGCTGCAGCCACCGTATCCACGCAAGCTTCTTAATCTCATCTGCCTACCTAACTTTAAGGGTGAAGTAAACCTTTAGAAAGAAGGAACAAAAGGGGCGAGGCCGGGCAAAGCGGGCTAATTTTCAGTGTACGGAATCAGGACCCTATGCCTCACAAGGCTATGCTTTCCTGAAAAGACTTCCACCGCCGCCTCATTGTAAAATCTCTGGATTTTTTTTGCTTTGGTTATTTGTCGCTGAAGAGAGTTCCCGACGTATTATATTAAGCGTTTAAAAAGTTTCCCTTGTCTTCACCTAAATTGAAGTTTAAGCTGCTTGCATGTATAAGCCAAGGCTTCGTCTGTAGTCTGCTGGCCTAAAATCTGGGCAGAGCGAAATTGAACATGATGAATCTTTTCAAAATACACATTTGCTACTGCGCATCTTCGCCGCCTTCATAAACACCAGGCCGTCTTACCACCCACTCTCCTCGACAGCACCAAAAAGTAGAATATATCAATGGGGGGCTTACAGCTTTTTCCTCGCCTCCGCTGTCTGTACCTTTCCAAGGCAGAAATAAATTTGATTTGATTTGATTTGGTGAGAGAATATCAGTCTGTCAAGCTCGATGTGGATTGACTTGTAAGAGAAACTCAAATCTATGCGGATGTAAAAAAAAAGAGACTTGCTTCGCTGCTATATGTTTTAGTCCACTAACTCTTACAGTGGCGCAAGGCGGATAACCTCCTCTTCGGTAGCCTCGCCGATTTCCAGTAGAACGTTTTCACATGTAAGGGAAACCTGTCAAAAGAGACAAGCAAAATAGTCACAAGCACAAGTTGGTGCCCATTATCGAGGCTTAGTGTTAACTTAGAGCTCCGCCTTAATGGGCATGAAGCGACAGCGTTAATTATTCCCTTCAGTGGCCTTGAGTCCTCTTTGCTTAAACTTCGCAGGCACCGATATCCTCGACATTCACAGATCGTGGGCAGTCCTCATGCCACTCCTGGCCCATTGGTGCAGCGTTTGAGCGATGCGTCGCTGCCCCAGCAGGTGGCTACTACAAGCACAGCCACCGGCGGGGCTGGTGAGAAAAATGTTGCTGTTGCCGAGAAACCTCTAGCGACCAGTCATCAATTTAACCGCTACCTGCTTCTGTGAGCGTATTGCGATGACGTCACAAGGTCACTTGCGAGGAGGAAGTGGTTCCTACACTGACCCCGTCATTTGGTTCGTTTCAATCAGGCACCGCTCCTGCTTGACGAAAACGCCCAAAGATGTCGTGGGGGCATTGCCGCGTATTGCAGCCCATGGCATATTCCACTTTTGCGCCTTGATCGCATCGCCCAATGTGCTAGAGCGGAGCATCCCTTCTCCTCATGCACGAGTCATCGCTCTAACGCCTCCGAAGCAAGCAAACTCCATAATTACTTCTCCTGCAGTATATCTGAGGCACATTTGAAAACTTCCCAAAAAGTGCTTTTTTTGGTATACCGGAGGGCTCTTCTGGCCGTAGTGAAGAACCATGTTGCATAAATTTCAGCCGCTAGATCTCTTCTCACCGCTCACAGAGAGAAATTGGTAAAGCCATTTTCAGGCAACTATACATCTACATGGCTCGTGAATAATCCGCGTCGCCGCGACACTGTACACTCGCGGAAAAAAAAATCAGGGACGTAGATTCGCGGAAAAAACACTCTTTTCCTGCTTTGCCTCGCTAGCCGGTGAGCTTATGTTTGTTGCAGTGGGTGCAGAACGAATATCTCATGATGCATATCTCCTTTTCATTGATCTCCTTTGTCATACTACGCAGAAACACGTTTTTGTACCACGAGTTTGAATCCCGCAAACTTTTCTCCATGCGATGGTCGCTAACTCTGCGCTCCTCTGCTTAACAGGACAACAAGCGGGAGCGTTTTTCCTTTTGCGACGTCCTGCGTCGCTCATGTGAAGGTTGGGACAGTTGACCAGTTTCAATATCGCGGATGGCGACCGCATCAAACTGCACGAAGGCGCCATAGCGAATTGGGTGACCCCCTTATGGTTTTCGTTTCTGGGGTTTTTCAGCGCAATGCCCGCGTCCCGATCCTTCCTGAAGCACCTGCAAGAGCGGCGTGTGTATTTTGCCGAGTGGGAAAAAGCCACGCTTGCCTTAAAAGTCTCACTGTTAGCTGATGTCTGTGCTATCCAGTCACCTCTTCGGCGTAGAAAAAAGGTGGTGGTTAAGTTCTAGAATATATGCGCGGCCTTCCTTCGTTTCAATTCACTCTCCTGAGAAACAGCTGCGCGGCGTCTCTGTTTCGACGCACTACTGTAAACCGCGTTTGGTGCGTGTGCGCCGCAGATCTGAGAGCACCCTTCTAAGCCAACGACAAAAGCTGACGAGCGACCTCGAAATGCCTAGAACTTCTCGTTGGACGTGCACTCATAACGAAGTGTAACGTCCAGCTCAGCGTTTCTAGACTAAATGAATAAAATTGCCATAATATCGCGAGTTTAAGACTACTCGTACTCACTAAGTAGTTGTGTAAGGCAGTCGCAGTGATGTTTGGCTGCAGCTTGATCTTGCAATGAGAATCAGCAAAAGGACTGTCACCGTCGAGAAAATCGTAATTGTAGACAAGCGTACAGCACAATATTCCGACGGCTACAATGCGCTTGTCTGCGTACTCGGTTTCAAAAATAGTTCTTATCTCGTCGTTGCTGTGACCTGAAAACAAAAAGGGGGTAGAAAAAGAAATTATGAAACGGAGCCAATAATAAACTGCGTTTTGGACACAATGCCAGAAAGAGGAAAAAGGAGGATACAGTAGCGAAGATGGGAAACCGAGTCTAGTAAATCAATACTACGCATTGATTAACTGCCTGACTTTGAATCGTCGCTCACTAGCATCGTTAAAAGCAAAGCTTTACCAGTTTTGGATACAGTGCTGAATCTTAATTGCTGTCGTTATGTTCACACCACAAACCTATGTCAATCGCCCCACTGGGCTCTTAGGACAACTGCTTTGGATGTCCTTTTCACTACGAATAATGCGACTCTAGCGTTTATGTACCCGGCACGTTAGTCCGTGAGCAGTTTTGAAAAAATTAGAGGCACCTGCGCTTGCAGGCCACAAAAAGCGACTCGTTCATCCCAGAGTAAGTGGAAAGTGCATTTCACACCTCTTGACCTGTGTTCATTCTTCGTGTTGACTCTTCAGGGCACAGAACACAAATAGGGATGAGAATGTGTTGATTTTTCTTACTCTGTCTGGGCTAACAGATGATCGTTTAACGACGAGCGATTCGCAAAGTGAAAATCAGAGCTGTTTCCCTGTGTTATTCCCTCGTGTTGACACTTCAGTGTACAGAGGACATAGGAATGAGGCTATGTTGCTTGTCCTTCCTCTGTGTGTGTGCCAACAGCCAGCTGGTGATCCATGAGTGAGTAGAAAAGTGATATTGAGCGCTGTTGCCCTGTGTTTACTCCTAGAGTTGACTCTTCAGTGCTAAGGAGACACACATAGGAAGGATGTTCTGTTGATTGTCCTTACTCCGTGCGCGTGCTAACAGCCGATCGGTGATATTGAGAGCTGTTGAGCTGTATTCATTCTATGTGCTGACCCTTCAGTGCATAAAGACAAAGAGCAATGAGGTATTTCTGATTGTCTTTACTCTCTGAATGAGCTAAAGACGAATAGTTCGTCGATGAGCGATTCGCAAAGTGCACGTCAGGGCTGTTTCCTTGTGTTATCCCCTCGTGTGTGCCCTTCAGTGCACACAAGACACGTAGTAGTGATTGACTGTTGATTGTCTTTACTCTTCTTGTGTGCTAAAAGCCGATTGCTGATTCACGAGTGAGTAGCAAAGTAATATTGAGAGCTGTTGAGCTGTGTTCATTTCTTCTATTGCCCATTCAGTGAACATTAAACAAATATGAATTAGGATTTCTTCATTGTATTTACTCAATCTTTAAGATAACAGCCGATCGTTTATCGATGAGCGAGATGCAGAGTGAAAATCTGAGTTGTTTCTCCATGTTCATTCCTCCTGTTGATCCTTCAGCGCACACAGGACACACAGGCAGGAGGTTCTGTTGACTGTCCTTAATCTTCATGAGCGCTCAAAAGCCGATTGCTGATCCACGAGGGAGTAGCAAAGCGATATGGAGAGCTGTGGAGCTGTGTTCATACTGTCTGATGACCCTTCAGTGCATAGAAGACAAACAGCAATGAGGATTTCTTCATTTTCCTTACTTTGTGTGCGTGCTAACAGCTGATTTCTGATGCATCAGTGAGTGGAAAAGTGGCATTGATAGCTGCTGCCCTGAGTCTATTCCTCGTGTTGACCCTTCAGTGCACATAGGACACACAAGAGTGAGATTCTGTTGATTGTCCTTACTCTTAATGTGTGCTAACACCCGACTGCTGTTTCAAGAGTGAGTAGCAAAAAGATACTGAGATTTGTTGAGCTGTGGTCATTGGTTGTGCTGCCCCTTCAGTGCACAGCAGACAGATAGGCATGATGTTACGTTGCATTGTGGTGGTTCAACAGCGCAAACACACACAGACTAAGTAAGAGACGAGACACACAAACGAGCGCTGAACTTACAACCGATTTTTTATTAGGAAGAATAGAAGTAGCTGAGGTGTTTCATATTATCAGAAAAAGTGAAAAGTGCGTGAGTACGCCATCTGTTACATTATCGCTTCGAGAAATCAATATGCTACATAATGGGTTCTGCAGATGCACGCGTGCTTTTAAAGCAGTTTTTACCTCGTACTAGCACTAGGAGTCTTGTTGACATTGCGCATGTGTGCTGTTTTTTTCGTGTGTGTGTATATATGCCGTCTTTCTTCCTAATAAAAATTCAGTTGTAAGTTCAGCGCTGGTTTGTGTGTCTCGTCTCTTACTTGGTCTGTGTGTGTTTGCGCTGTTGAACCACCACTATGCATCAACACCAACTTGCCCAATCTGCAGTTCTTCTACATGTTATGTTGATTGTCCGTCCTCGGTGTGTGTGCTAAAAGTCCATCTTTTACAGATCAGCGAGTCTCAAAGTGAAAATCAGAGCTGTTTCCCTGTGTTCATCCCTCGCGTGGACCTTTCAGAGCACAGAGGACACAAAGAAAGGATATTCTGTTGATTCTCCTTACTCTTCATGTGTGGTAAAATCCGACTGCTGATCCGCGAGTGAGTAACAAAAGTGATATTGAGAGCTGTTTAGCTGTGTTCGTTTCTTGTGTTCACCCTTCAGTACACAGAAAACAAATAGAAATGAGGCTCTGTTAATTGTTCTTACTCTGCGTGTGTGATGACAGCTGACCGTGTATCGATGAGCGAGAGGGACAGTGAAAATCAGAGTTGTTGCCCTGTATTCATCCCATGTGCTGACCTGTCGGTGCACAGAGTGCACACAGGAATGAGGTTCTGTTGATTCTCCTTAGCCTTCATGTATGCTAACAGCCGATTTGAGATCCACGAGTGAGTATCAAAGCGATATTGAGAGCTGTTTAGCTGTGTTCGTTTCTTGTGTTCACCCTTGAGTACACAGAAAACAAATAGAAATGAGGCTCTGTTAATTGTTCTTACTCTGCGTGTGTGATGACAGCTGACCGTGTATCGATGAGCGAGAGGGACAGTGAAAATCGGAGTTGTTGCCCTGTATTCATCCCATGTGCTGACCTGTCGGTGCACAGAGTGCACACAGGAATGAGGTTCTGTTGATTCTCCTTAGCCTTCATGTATGCTAACAGCCGATTTGAGATCCACGAGTGAGTATCAAAGCGATATTGAGAGCTGTTTAGCTGTGTTCGTTTCTTGTGTTCACCCTTCAGTACACAGAAAACAAATAGAAATGAGGCTCTGTTAATTGTTCTTACTCTGCGTGTGTGATGACAGCTGACCGTGTATCGATGAGCGAGAGGGAAAGTGAAAATCAGAGTTGTTGCCCTGTATTCATCCCATGTGCTGACCTGTCGGTGCACAGAGTGCACACAGGAATGAGGTTCTGTTGATTCTCCTTAGCCTTCATGTATGCTAACAGCCGATTTGAGATCCACGAGTGAGTATCAAAGCGATATTGAGAGCTCTTTAGCTGTGTTCATCCCTCGTGTTTACCCTTCTGTGCACAGAACACAAATAGGTATGAGGTTCTGTTGATTGTACTTTCTCTATCTGCTAACAGCCTGATCGTTTATCGACGAGCGAGTCGTAAAGTGAAATTTACAGACACTGCCCTGCGTTCGTCCCTCGTGTTATGCTTTCAGCGCACAAAGGACACACATGAATGAGGTTCTATTGATTCTCCTCACTATTCATGTGTACCAACAGCCGAATGCTGATGCACAAGTGAGTAGCGCAGTGATATTGGGGGCCGTTGGGCTGAGTTCATTACTTGTGCTGACTTTTAGTGCACAGAACACAAATATAAATGAGTCTCTTGAGTGTCCTTACTCTGTGTGTGTGCTAACAGCCGATCGCTTATCGATGAGCTAGTCACAAAGTGAAAATCAGAGCTGTTGCTGTGTTCACTTCTCGTTTTTACTCTTAAGTGCAGAGAAGAAAATGAAAAATGAGGGTCTGTTGATTGTCATTTACTTTTCTTATTCTTTTCTCGTATTAGTATCAAGCATTATCGGAATGTAAGCCGCGAAAACCAAGGCTACTGCAGCCATTTTCGAGCTTAGCAGATATAAACTGAGCACTACGATTCGCTTACGTTTCCCTTGGAGAACGATGTCACCGTTGTCGCTGTCAAGATTTTCCTTCATTGCAATGAAGGAGCACAGGGCGTTGAGGCTGTCAACTAGGTCCACCTGGTTCTTATTCTGGAGACCGATGAGGCAGACATACGGATTATTATCCTGCGATACTAGTGAAGGCGAAAGGAAGAGTAAATAAAAAAAGCAGACACAGAAGCATTGCTCCATTGTAGCTACTGAAAACCTGGCACCCCTCTACGAACAACAGGGTATATGATATTGTTGGCCTGAAAAAAACGGAATTCAAAGGATATATCAAATTACGATCCATTATGAAGAAAGCCCGCATGTCCCATGACGATGAACCAGCGTGTTTGCTTGGGACAAAGAGAGAAAGAGAGAGAATGAAAAGGAAACGCAGGGAGGTTAACCAGATGTGAGTCTCCGGTTTGCTACCTTACACTGGGGATGGGGGATAGGGGTTAGAAAGATGGCAGAGAGGAAAACGAAAAAAAAAGGAACGTGCACACATGGAGACACACACACACAAGGTGTTCCAGTTAGTCTTTCACACAGACCTGTAGATTGTAAGAAGCGCAAAAGCGCTTGCACGGCCTTCTTCTGCGACGGTAGGACCTTTTGATATTGTAGAATTCTTTTTTCGGATAGCGGTTGGTCGTACAGTTGGTCAAGTTCGTGGCTAAGGCATGCCCTCTGTGGACTGTACAGCGGGCAGGAGCACAATATATGGCCAATTGATTCTTCGTGGCCGCAGTGGTCACAGGTTGGGGTGTCGGCAATCCCTATGCGGAAGGCATAGGCTTTAGTAAAGGCAACACCCAACCAAAATCGATATAAAAGCGTGGCGTTTCTACGGCGAAGCTGTGATGGCACTCGAAGACTTAACGTTGGATCAAGTCAGTACAGTCGCGTATTTCTTAAATGTGGCTCATTCCATTGCGACTCGGTGCACTGCCGAGCAAGTAGGCGGAGCTTCCGTGCCGCGTCAGTTCTAGAAAGAGGAATTGGGACGTGGCGCTCCTCGGTGTGGGCTGAGCGGGCAGCGTGATCCGCCCGTTCATTGCCGATAATCCCGCTTGGGACAAGGTAAGTGAAAAGGTGAAGCAGGTAAAGTGAATTGGATTAACTAAGGTTAATATGAAGAAAGCTAAGGTAATCTGAAACAGTCAGGAAGGCTAGGCAGTAGCGAAGCATTGAAAAAAAGATAAGGAAAAAAACGGTATGTACAAGTTTGTACGGGTGAATCAAGTCCAGGACACGGTTAGGTTCGTAAAGGCCGCCGGGTGGGTGAAACAAACTCAGGCGGTCGAGCCCGGCTGCTGCGCAAAGGGCGAGTGGAGCCAAAGGATGAGGATGATGACGTCAGGACCAGGCGGGAGAAGTCGAGGAAAAGGAGGCGAGCTAGGCGTGCCGCAGTCGGAAGGTATACTGGTGGGGCCACCAGTTTGGTTGAAACAGGCCGGAAAATGTCATTGCAGAAAGTGCACCAGGGGCGGGAGTTACGGGCGATATGGGCTTTGCGCTCTCTGAGCGGGTGCAGACTAAGGGATGGCGTGCGGAAACACCTGCCGTAGAAGAGAAGGGGATGCCTCAACCGCTGGCGACGGTGAAAAGACGGAACAATACAGTGGGCTGGAGGTCTGCAGCGTGGGGTTCGGGCGGCCGCATAGGGAAGTGGTCGAAGTGGTCGACGGGGCGGAGCCGCTTTATGCAAAACCGAGCTCACTGTGGCAGTGGAACGGGTGGCTCGGGGCACAAGAAGCAAGTCCGGGGCGTAGTTGTCTGAGTGGCAAGCATACGGTAGGGCTGTCTCGCTTGTCGCGGAGGCACAGGCGCTGGTGAAGGCGCCAGGTAGACAGGGATGTGGGGCAGGCGGTGCGGGTGACGCGTGAGGTGCGACAAGGTCCTCGGATGACGTGCATGTGGGCCTCGCGACAGGAATGACAGTTGTGCTCACTGTGGTCGGGCTTGAGGGAGCAGGCGAACGTGGGACTAGAACAGAGTCCAGGCCTGGATCGAGAGAGGATGCTGCTGGTGATGGCCGAAGGGTAGGCGCCACAGCTGGGAAGGAGGGCTGGGCAGGAGGCGCCGTGGGACGGGAGATCACAGGTGGATGGCCGTCCATAGGGGCCGGTGAAGCAAACTGGAAAGAGATCGAGGTGTAGTTTGAGGCAGCTGGTTGAGAAGGTTGTCAAGAGACTGGCGCGTCCTCGCGTGGCACTTGCCGAACCGTGAGTGGGGGCTCATTCGGTGGCGGCAATAGTGGACACACCGGTGTGGAGAGCAGCCCCGGTGCATAAGCTGGCGGAGGGAAAACCGAAGGAGCTCGGGTCGAGAATGCGGCCAGGGGCGGTGAGTCGAGTGACGCCGCAGCTTCCGAGTCCGGAACAGGAGCACAGAGAGTCGGCAGGAGCTCCAAGCCAAAATATGCCGTCAAGCCCTTCGTGAAATCGGCGTATATGTCGGGACCGGGAGGCGGCAACCGCAGCTGCGCCAGGAGACCTCGTGGTAGTTCACGGCTGGCGTGCTGATAGCGCAGCAGCTGGCTGGACACGTTGTGGACATGTAAGTGCGAGTGCAGCAGCGCCAGCCACAAAACGGGGTTCCTGGCATAAAACGCGGGCAGGCCGGGCAGCCGAGAAAGGAAGGGGCGGTGATACGGCTTGAGGAGCTCACCGGATGTGATGGGAGGTGCGTACATGGCGATGAAAAGCTGCCGAAAGCCGGGTGCGAACAGTGGGCGTGCAGAGGCAAGGCCAAGTGGAGGGACAGGAGGGGCAGGAGCGCAGAGCCTGTGGGAGCGGCGTTGCGTGCGTCGGGGCTGTCGTCCGGTGTCACCAGATGTGGTTGGGTGAACCACATTTATTTGACGTCCCGGTAGCCGCGGCGGCCGAGACGGTAGAGCGTACTGTTGAAGTTACTGGCTAGGCCGTTTCCCGAAAGCGTTCCTCTGTTGCACTAGCTAGAGCTTCTGGTTTGCGCAAGGCAGGTCGCGCCAACTTCATCTTCATCAGCGCCGCTGGCGATGCCACCGCCGCTACACATAATGTCGCACTCGAAGCAGGCCCTCCGAAATTACGTGCGGGGTAGGATAGCGCCCCTCGCCCGCAGAATACTATTGGCAGTTGACAGCAAATCGGATGCGGCGATCGAACCCGACCGCGGCGGCTGCGTTTTTATGGAGGAAAAACGGTAAAGCCCCCGTGTGCTGTGCGATGTCAGTGCACGTTAAAGATCCCCAGGCGGTCGAAATTATTCCGGAGCCCTCCACTACGGCACCTCTTCTTCCTGTCTTCTTTCATTCCCTCCTTTATCCCATCCCTTACGGCGCGGTTCAGGTGTCCAACGATATATGAGACATATACTGCACCATTTCCTTACCCCAAAAAACCAATTATTATTATTGATAAAAAACAGATATTATGGGTGCCCGGCCACCAGGGGTCGAGGGGAACGAGGCCGCTCACGTGGCTGCCCGAGCTTTCCTTGCCCTAGGTTACATTAAATCCCCCGGTTCTGCTGTGGCAATCATACCAATCCCACTTATCTCTTAGGCGGATATTAGAAACCATCTATGTTTCTGCAGGAGGGTACTGCCTGGACGCGCCAATGGTCTCGACAGAATCGAGGAGTGCCCCAAACCGGGTCTTTCTTAAATCCCACCATACTAAAACACGTGGACCCTACATTCACGGGCAGATGCAAATTCTGTGGGCAGCATGCTGACCTGTACCACATGTGTTGGGCCTGCCAGCACAATACACATAAAGTCGTTGTGAGTCAACTAGAGAGGGCTGGGAGGAGGCCCTGTCCAGTTCGGACATGAAGGCCTAGCGGGCACTGGTCCATAGAGCACATGCAGCAGCGTCAATTGTATCCCGGAATAGGGATAGCCACCCAGTGTTTGGGCACATTTTGCATTTCGCCTCCACCAAAACGCTGCCGAGCGCGGCGGCAGCGTTTAGATGGAGGCGAAATGCAAAAGGCGCCCGTGTGCTGTGCGATGTCGGTGCACGTTAAAGATCCACAGGTGGTCCCAGGGATGGGAAGGATGATGAGATGGGAACTTAGGTTTGGAGGTAGAGAACCCCTTCGGTAGGATGGGTGATCGGGGCGATGCCTAGCTGACCGAAGAGAGTGCAGTCTGCCGCCGTACTCGAGAGACGAGTCAGCTGTGCTGTTAGGGTGGCTTCTGCGAACTTTTCAAACACGTTATGGGTACCGAGGTTGAGGAGCAGGGCACTAGAGGTGCTGGGGGTAGGTGGAGGGCGACCTGAGTGCAGCTCCTGAGGAGCGCGCTGATGCGGTCCCGCTCCTTCTGCGTTAGGGGGAGGTGAGGGAATGAGTGCACCGTGTGGCTCGTGATGTAGGCTTGGCTGAGGCGGAGACTGTTCCGCTTTCGCAGACCAGCGCGGCGGTTGGCCACGCGCCGAATGAGAAGGGTGGCTTACTGGGCTTGGGCCTGGAGAGTGGATGGCGTTGCCATGCGCGCCGTGGGAGTGAAGGACGAGGCCCAGGATGCGAATCTTGGATACCAGGGGAATGGGGTGGTTCTTTAGAGTGAGTGAGATGGGAGGGTTGGCGGGGTCGTGCTACCTGGGATGGTAGAGGAAGAGTTCTGATTTGGATGGAGAGCAGGCTAGGACGCGCGCGCGCGAGCGTATGAGTCGATGTATCTGGTTGAGGGCCGACTGGAGGTTGTGTTCGATGTCGGCATCACTGTCTCGATTATCCCAGGCAGTGATACCGTCAGCATAGAGGCTGAAATGTATGTCGGGTATTTGGGCGTTGAGTTTTTGCTACGTTGAGTTTTTACGCGACAGCATATACAGCTCGCTCGGTCGAAAAGCCATCGGAGTCCTAGTAGCACCAGCAGCAGCAGCAGTGGCAGTAGTAGTCGTAGTAGTAGTAGTAGTAGTAGTAGTAGTTGGCACCGCGCGTCAGAAATATTTCTTTCATGGGTCCACCGAGATATGTGAGACATGCGTAATTTCGTTTCCTTAAAACCAATTTTCATTTTGTTTTCCTTCCCTTATGCCGCGGTTCGGGTGTCCACGGAGATACGTGAGACAGGCGTCATTTCCTTTCCTTAAATTATCCAACGGGCAAGGCGTCGCGCCGAATGGGTGATGGCGTTCCATGGACATGTTGGCAACGCAGCGACACGCTGTCGCGTCCCACTCTTAAAGACGAAGCTTAAGCGTCCTACAATTTTTTCCCGTTATTTTTAATCGTGCTAGAAAAGTTCTCTTGACCGTAGAGTTGCCCCAAGGCGCGACGTATTGTTTTCTTCCAGTGTTGCGCGATCGTGACTTGCACAATATCCGCAGTAATGCCGATACAATCCGCGACCATGCTACTCTTTTCAGGCCTCTTGCCATTGATACCCACCTCATATAGGGTTTCTCGAAAACTTGATGTATATTTTATGACGTAGTGCTGTATTTCCAAGTTTCAAGTACTAGAATGGGCTCAAACGCTTTCAAGTCGCCAGATTTCAATACCGTTGTGAGAAGCAGCAACCGCTTGCTCCGCAACATACCTATTCCGCTTCTGTGCAGCTTTAGAAGCCAGGCAATTATTGGCTGGAGGGTACCAATGCATGCGAACTCGGCACCTTTACGCTCGTCTTGGCAAGGACATCAAGACCATACACGAACAGCTGTGCGCTCTTTCTGTTGTGAAGATGCTTTTCAAATTAGCGAGGCAGCCTTCTACTTTGAGGGCAGCAAACATCTATAAGCAATCTGCGCGTTCTTTCATCCTGTCAGCATCGACTGCTAACAGTGCAATGTTTTCTCTGCACGCGTCTGGTGCCTCTTCAAAATGTGGCGCTAGGAGCTAAGTTAGCGAAAATCAACACTGGGAACAGCGCCGGGCTCTTTAACGGCGACGTTGAAAAGAGCCGATGTGCGTCGCCCAATGGCGGTAAATGAATGCTATTCCTGACAGGAAGTCACGTGACTATACTGCAAAGATGGGAGGGTTGGAGCCACAAGTATGCGGAGCTACACAAGTTTCTTCAGGCCAAAGATTATCTGTGCACACAGCACATAATCATCGCTGACTACCATACACAGGCAACTGCTTGGCTGCTGGGATTGTTTCTTGCTCGCATTGCGCTTAAACACAGCCAATATCACCTATTAAATCATAAAATACTTGTTGTCAACGTTTCATGAGTGATTTTTTTAGTCCCAAGGGTTACCGGAAATGAGTTTTTAACTTTCCTGCTGCCCAGCCATGCTGTTCTTGCGAATCATGGCTGCCAAAAAGGAAATGAACGTACTGTGTTTTTTTTGTTGTTTCGGCCATATTAATTGTAATAAAATTTACATTAGGCTTCAACGTTTAAGTGTCTTCTCCGCGCGCAGCCCCCAAAGAAGTATTTGTCACGTGCAGAGAGTTGCGAATGGAACGTAAAAAACGGAGAGACTTACTAGTACTCCACAGTAGTTCTTCGGCGGTAGCTGTAGGAAAATGATGTTAATTAAGCAAGTGAATTATGACAATGCTCACCGTATCAATACGGAGAAAAAGCACGAGGATTTGCTAAACAAATATATGAATTTTTATTGGCGAAATACGATTGAGCGCTTTTAATTTTGAAGCACTTCGAAATATGGCGCAAATTAACAGGACGATTCTTCGTCTCTTACACGCTCGCAGCCTCATTTATTATATAAGCACGGGTACCATGATAAAACGAAATATTACTCTCTCACATGGGCACAAGTCAACATCAGAGGCAGCGTAGAGTAACCTCGTTCATTAGATACGCAGCACTGTCTTCTTCTAGCGCCACTCAAAGCTGATAGCTTCGAACGTCAGCGTCAATGGCGTGACACGTTTTTATTTTTCGAAGGTAAAAAAAAAATGTTCCCAGATGCACAGATTGCCCATGCGCGTTCTCGAAAGTGTTGCTCAAATCCAGTTCCTACAAACTTGTGTTCGAAAAGCGCAACAAATCTGCGCGGTTTAAAGGATCTTTGAGGACAGCTTCGTCCAATTAGTGTTTTCAGAAAAAAATCATTATCATGTTCTTTGTGGGTACGTTGACGTTTGCGCGGAATCACTTAAGACTGCAAAATTCAGTTCAAAACATTCCCGCCACTGGATTCAAAGTCGTGCTGTCTACCATAAAAAGAACTGGTGGCGACTTCTGTAAGTACCCTCTATGACACTAATAGAGGCTACTTCAAAAAGAGGCGTCAACATAAAAACTGATGTTGGCGCACGGATCATACTTTCGAATTCAACAAGTGATTACGACACCCACATTTGATTTATTGTTCTTTACGGGATTACATAAGCTCAGTTTCCGGCGAGAATAATTTTCAGGGAGATAGAACGGGGGAGACGTGCAGGCTGACCTCTGTCAATGCGTAAGCGCTATTTCGATGTGTGGTGGTGGCGCCGCCATTCCACATCGTTTACACTCCTAGCGCCCTTGCTTGGCCGATACTCCCGCCGGCGCGCTCCGCCGTCCCCGCTCCCGGCGCGCTCCGCCGTCCCCGCTCCCGGCGTGCAAGGGTCATCAGCTTCGAAATCACGCGAGCAGCCACGTGGCGGCGACGGACGCGCGCTGCTCGTGCCATGTCTTTTCATGTGGTTGCCTTCGAGGCAGTGTTACCTCAGTTGCTTTCTCTCGTCCTGCTCGGTTTAGGTACGTTAAAATCATACCGTTGACGACATGAAAAAAGGATGATATGCCAGAAAGTCAAGAGGAAAGTAACAAGATAACAAGAGAATCCAATGTTCATGCAATTCTGCTTTCCCTCGTTTATAAAATTAAGGCAAAAATTCTCCGTCATTTTTTTTTGTCCTTACTGTCCGTTTAATATGGCACATATATGCTCCTGGACGGGATCAGAGGTGCTCATTTGGCTTCACAACTCTTGTTGACATAAGACGAGGTGAAATAAGTCCCCGTAAACTCATGCATTTTTTATTTTTGCAGAATTTGTTGCACTGCACCTACTCTCGAGCGCGATTCTACGCCCCTTTATCACTTGCCTCAGATAAAAGGAGAAACTTCAAAATTTTTACGCAGCTATAGACTTCCTTAAATTCCGAGGCTTCTGTTGCTCTAAAACTCTAACACATTTCACACGTACCATACGATGGACTGCATGCTACTCTACCAATATTCGTCTAGCCGTTTATCTCCAGCGAACTCTCGCTAAGATATGATGACTCCAACACGTGCAGGGAAATAAGAAATCTACCAGAGAAAGCACTAATTACGACGTACATCGTCGTACCAGAACAGAACATCTAAAGTCGCAACTTGTCACTTCGATATCCTCTTCATCAAACTACGATTTTCCTTGCAATGAGTTCTTGCAGTTGACTGTGGCAATCTGCAGAAATTCTGGCCGCGTATAACAACTACACCTTAGGATTTAATGCTGTATGAAAAACTGAACACATCGAGAAGGGCACATTCAATAGGTGAGTAGGCAAGATTTCACAATGAATTCGCTGGCACATGCTGCGAAATCGGCTGCTTTTCAGCGCAGTAGATCGGAGTCAAATAACGCCCGCAGCGACATCTGCTATTTCCTCAAACAACTCAAACAAGGAGAGTTACGCGGCCGTGCTTATAATGGAAGCCTTCTGTGTGAACGCATGCACCAAGTAGTGAGGGGATGAATCAAGGCATGGAAAGAATGGGATTGGAAAAACTGGCGGGTATATCTGCGACCAAGAACCTTAATGAGCACTTCTTGTGTGCGTCCACAACCTCCTCTCCTTTCTCCTCTGCAGCCATCGGACCTGCTTAGAAGTGAGGCGCGCGGCGTCACGACACTCCCACCCTCGCTCCAAATCTCTTCATTCAAACAATTTTCGAAACTCCATGAGGCGTATGCGAAGTAATTTCACACCTTAATTCGCCCGCACAATGGAGGTTTAGTGACTGTCGCGCCCACGGCCCGCTGCAGCGTTTCTGGGTTCTGACCTATTCAGGAAGTGCTTGAAGGTCAGGTTCAGATTTTGATTCACAGTGCCGTGACTGCGCCCGATAAGGAAGCTGCCCGCTAATGTCCTATATGCTGTCTATACTTGCACTTCTGTTGTTTCCTTTTCGTTTCATTTTATTTAACCATACTCTATTGGCGCCGTTTATGTAGCCATCTAGAGTGAGGATCTATCGCGCGTTTCCTTTCCTCAGCCTTCTCCTCCTTCTCGTAGGGACAATAGAGGACCAATCAACTTGCGCGCACTGCATTCTTTGAAGCGCAATTTAATAAATTAGGACGCCAAGTTTTGCCATTTCTGATTCACTTTCGTTCGCTCGAGAGGGCGAGAGGTTGGGAGGGTTGGGATTTTGCGCAGTGGAAACGCATCAATAGCATCACCTGCAGCGGGAAAGCCCTCGTGCCGTATTTAAGCTTTAAACGTAGCGGGACGTTCCATAACGGCAGTTAACCGACTCTGGACGTACGTACTGTAACTCCGAAAGCAAGAAAAGAACTTGCGTCTTAGAAAATGCCAGAAACGTACAGCTAAGGTTAGTGTGCAGCCAGTGTGCCTCGATCAAGAGTTCGCTCTGATTTATTGGGAATTTTCGTTCCCTTTTATGTACAGTCTGTCTTGATAACGCTCTCAGCACAGTAAATGAAGCCTCCTGCTGTGGGATTGGAGAAAGAGTTCATTCATGTGCACGTGGTTGAAGGCAATGTAAGCGTATGCGGGTCATCCCGGGCGTCAGTGATATCTGCTTCGCAGACGAAGTCCAAATGGTAGAACAGGGTGCGTCTAATAAGGGCGTTCAACTTACTCTCTTGCGGAGGTTCTGTTGAAAACGAGAAGAAAAGAAAAGGACATATTAAATTACCACTTTCGAGTAAAAAGCGTGTAGCATCGAGCTGTTATCTCTCTACGAGACAACCAGTGCAGAAGTGAATTTTTTTTCAGACACTCCCGAAAGCTTTACCCAGCATGAACACCTTCCTAGAAACGTGAATATTCCGAACAAGAATGACGATGCAGTCACAAAAATTGTTCACAAGGTAAATCAAGTCCCTAAAGAGATCGCTCATTAATGTAACTCAAGCATCGCAGCAATCCCTGATACCAAAGGGTTATAACTGTCACTAGACAAAATGCAAGGAGGTGGGCGGTGAACTTTACGGCGGCTCAGACTGGCGCCCGCAAGGAAAAGAACTAAGAAATTGACCATTGCTTACGTGCAACAAGAAAACTTTTAACTTTACTGCGACGTGAATTGGACTCTTGGTAGCTTACCCGTGTATATAGCAGTGGTTTCGGTCTCCTCTGGTGGTGTGGGCGGGGGTGGTGGTTGCACTGTTCGATAAAAAAAAATGTGCATGACGATCAGAAAGTGGATATTTTATCTTGCAGAATGACCAGTTTCGGGTACCGCGTTTCCGGGCAATCATCCGTCAGCCCTAACAAATCCTTCATTTCCACTCGTCGCCGCTTTCAATGGACGACGGTTGAAAAGACCATGGTAACGCTTTTTAGTAAAGTAAACACATAAGCTAGTATTTTGTAACATTTAATTTCGTTTCACTTGGTCCTCGGTCATTAGGCGCAGCTCCTAGTGACGTCACGATGGTTGCGACATAACCATTTCTACTACAACTCTAACTTCACACACGTGCCTCACGCGTGCAGTGGTCGACAGCCAGCACCAACAATTGAATCAGCACGACAATGCATAAGGTGCGGCTGATGAGAGTTTTGTCGGCGCAAGTCCCGTCCAGGGACAGAAACTGCGCAGTGGTTGCGCCATGACTTGCCGGAGCTTGGTTCCGCCGCATGGTCGGTCGGAAACGGCGCGGCGGCTGTAGTGCGGCTAGCGGTGACGCGGCAAGAGCCTGGCCGTGCCTATGGTTCATTACTCTTTGATTCCCCACTTGTTGCTTTCGCGATGAAACTTGAAACACAGCCCCATGGTCGTTTTCGCCTGGTGCATATGCCTGTGGGCTCGCCCTCTAGAATCTGAACGCAGCATGAATGACGCAACCATTGACGTATACTTAGGTATCGGCCTCACACGTCACGGTTTAAAACCTTCGTGTTCACATGGTGCCCAAACACTATGCTGCTAAGGTTGACGTCAGACACGATGGAAACGTTGGGTGCTTTCATCACCGAAGTCTGTTCGATTTGGCTGCACTTGCGACAACAATACCGTAAAGTTGTGCGGCGGTGGCGCGAGCGTGCAGCGCCATTTCTGACATTTCCATGCAGCTTGGCACTGTGTGCTTTCAAAACAAAGGACCGAGTGCAGACCTGGCCATCGGCTAATCTTAGCGTCTCAGCCGAATTGCAGGCAGCAGTGTACCTGCCACATCAAGGGCCACCAGCATCCCGAACCGTGTGAGGAATTCTCAAACAGCTAATCGCATGAAAGTTTTGCCATGAATCAACCTAACGAAGTTGTCGTTTACGGATATATGCGCTCAAATACTGTCCGCGGAGCTCCACCCGACCCCTCATGTTTACAATCCTGACGCTACGAACAGCTATCCAGCTCATCCTCTCAAGAAAGAACTGGCCAGATTTCACTCATTCTGCTGTGATATCTCGGACGTATGCATGGGCGCCGCCATCTTGCTTGCTGCACTACAGCTACAAGTTCACTCGGGAGAGTGCAAACTTGACTCGAACTCGTGCTGCGCTAGTCGAGCACTTTTACAAAACCGATGGGTAAGTGAAGAATGCGGCAGCAATATTGTCAAAACGAATGCGAATCGAACAGGCTTTGCCACATTAGGTTACGTGGTCAACGCGCGGCTTGAAGTGGGCACACTCGAGAGCTTGGATCTGGGCAGAGTGCAAGATATATCAATGGAGACCAAGCGCGGCAAATTCACTGGATGCCAGTGGGTATGTAAAGCATCACTGAACAGCATCAAATCCGATCCTATGATCGCACCGTATTCTATCGACTGAACGATGCGGCTTCGCCGGCATAAACACATATATACATTAACTATCCCGTTGCCATAGAATCTCCATGCCATTGCAGAACCCTCATTTCTTGATGTTTGGCCAGCCAGTTACTGTTTTACGTATCTACGACAGACACGCTAGGTTAGAGGCTTTCTTGTTTTTTTTCTAAAGGCGGATTCTTGGCCGGATGTGCAGCGAGAGACGCAAGGAGTGGTGAAGAACGAACAATCAAATCATCGACTTTACAATGAAAAACACCAGGCGAGAGTTATTGTTTTCTCATCATCGTCATGAATCGGTTCTTACACGCATAACAGGTTCAAATAACCTGCGAAAATGACCCGGTGAGCGAGGAGGAATCTAGTGGCGCATGAGGATCTAGGGGACTTTATGTGCCAAGGGCGCAGCAATTGTCCTCACCCATATACCTTGAACTGTGGCTATAGCGATCCTGTCTGCGAGACGCACTCACGGCGGTTGGTGAAGTAGAAAGCCCCAGCGATGAGCAGAGTCATGACAATGATGAGGTACAAGGCGGCGCAGACGAAGGCCAATGAATCCGGAATGATGGGCCGCTGCATCAGGTCGTACATCGCTTGTTGGCTGCGGGAGAGGAGGCAGCCGTCGGTAAGGAACAAAAAGTTGTGTCGTTTCCTGGTTAAACTTTGTAACGGCTAGCGGCTAAGGCAGTCTAGTATCATAAGACCTGGATAACAATGTATATGTCCAGTTTAAAGTATTAACAATTAAGTTGCCGTTAGAGCACCCCACCTTTTGGAACTTGCATAAAGCTAATCTAGAATTCTGTTGTCTCCCAAGAACAACATAGGGAGAAAAATTATTTGCTCCTCTTCTAACGCAGTATAATGTATATGTTTGGGCATGCACATAAAAGGTGGTTTAGTTTAAGCACATCAGTGCATGTTTGAGGGCAAAGGTTATGTTATTTCGTGGGCATAAAGTTGTGTCTACCATCTTAACGATGAATGTGATGAGGGCATAAAACGTTCAGAGGTAAGAAACGCTTGTTCAATTCACAGTTCTCTCGAAAGGTACATCGTGAAGGTACCTTTCGAGTTCATGCTGCCTTGCAGTAAACTGAGGTATTCCTTCAGAGGCCGAATTAGGGACGCTTTCAACCAGAAGACCATCTCAAAACGCGCTCCCACTGGTCGGTCCTGACCACGGACAGGACACTTTTGACCCTGCCTTCAGATTGAGAATCCTTCCGTTATTCGGCCGCAGATTAGGACCTGTGATTTCATAATTACATATAGCTGCATGTGTGGCTAAGACAATGTTAAAAAACCAGCGCCACAAAGCAATAAGGTCAGCCGAAAATCGCCTGCACCTCACGCGACCGAAATAAAATGGTTTCTCTATCTCTGCCTTGTGCTAAGGCTTCCGCGCAGCTGCCCTCAAAAACTGCTCTCAGCGCTCTCTTCGAGTAAGGGTGCACTTTTATCTTTGAAACAAAAATATCACCTTATAGCTTCATTTTTTTTTTGCGCGTGTACAGTAAGGCGAACGGTAGCCCTGTAATAAACTTAGTAGGCCCCCTCGAGCAGCCACTCACAGCATCATCTCCATCTGGATGGGATCCATTTCGTCGTCGGGTCCAAGAGGGCCGCCTGGAATTCCTCCGGCCGGAACTGGAGCCCCGGCGGCTGCGAATGGCGGCAGTGGAGCAGGCTGGGCCATGTGTCCTCAGTGCGCTGTTTTCTGGGGCAGTTAAGGGCGCCTGTGCGGACCAGAGGAAGGGAGAGGCAGGCGACCGACGGAGCAGGCTTCTTCTCTTCTGCACGCCCGCTCGCGCGTTTGGTCCTGCTCTTCCTCGTCCTTTCCGAGCGTGCTTTAAATGGCGTTGCGCAACGGCACAAAAACGCCATGTTCGAGCCTTGCTGCTAAAAGAAAACAGACGTGGAAAAACTGTAAATAATTATTAAAGAATGATTTATTTTGCTTTAATTTTAGGTGGTTTGATTATTATCATCAGCGGCGAGTCTATGCAGTGTGCGAGATAACGTCGTCCCCGATTTCTCTCCAGAATCGTTCCAGTCCTGCGTGAGTTGTTTCCATACTATTCCGACAAATTTTACAATCGCATGAACGCAATTGACTGCCCGCTGCTGGCTGGTTGCGTATAGCGTCCCGGAATCGGGCCTCCTACCTTAATAGACCATCGATACCTGTTTTCCGTTTTCCTGAGAACTGTGTATTTATATATTCAAGTTACTTCACAGGCTCCAAGCTGCAGAGCATTGTGTGAAGGGGGATTACAAATATAGGGGCAAGGTAAGGAGCATGCGTGGAAATCCTTTCTTTAGCATTTCCTGACGACGGCTGGAAGACCTAGCTGGCAAGCTGTTGTTAGCCAGATGCGTTCAGATACGTACAGAGACAGTGAGTAAGTTTCCTAAGGCCTAAAGAGTCACTTCTGCGACACTTTTAGTATCCGCTCGGTACTGTTCCCTCAAATAATCAGCACCCCGACAGACAGAGTAAAAGCAAACCGAAAAGGAACCCACTCCCATTGGAACTGTCAAAAAGTTTTTCCTTTAAATCTGACTTAGCCGCCTTATAGAGCTTCAATGCCGGCTTATCCAGCGTTTTCTTTTGCTAGTGAGTATTTTTTGAGGATTGTACTTTTTGTATCAAGGTTGCTTTACTATTGGTTTCTTATCTTTTACACTCTTATTTGTAAGTAAGCCAACTAGTTCTTCGCCTACATGCAGTATCGATACTGCATCGGTATAAGTAGCGAAAATTTTTGTCACTCATGGCTTTGTTATTCATATGCCTCAACCCGAAATTCTAGAGGCCCGTGTACTATATTAATTTTTGTGCAAGGGTGCACCGCGGTGGCTCAGTGGTTATGGTGTTCGGCTGCTGACCCGAAAGACGCGGATTCGATGCCGGCCGGGGGGCGGTCGAATTCCGATGGAGGCGAAATTCTAGAGGCCTGTGTACTGTGCGACGTCAGTGCACGTTAAAGAACCCCAGGTGGTCGACATTTCCAGAGCCCTTCACTACGGCGTCCCTCAGCCTGAGTCGCTTTAGGACGTTAAACCCTTAAACATGAATCAAATTATTCATATGCCTCAACCGTTCTTCATACAGCACCTTAATTTTTGTCTCACGCGCTTTGAATGTTGACAACCCCAAATCCCCTTGAATTGCTTCATTAGTAGTGTTTCCATGCGCCTCAAGGCAAGCCTGACTACTGTCTTCTGCTTTATTTCCAGTGACTAATTTGCAGCAGATACCAATGGCGCCACAGGTTATGAAAAAGCCATGCTCGGAGCTATTGCGCCTTTCAAGATTCCCCGAATAAGATTATATTCTTTTTAATCTAGGGGCGCACGATTAATAATGACGGCTTATCATTTTCTTCCTTTAGTTTCGCCTGTAGTCTCTGTCAGCAGTTATCCACATATGAAGATCCTTGTATGCCTTAACTAAAGGTAACTAAGTTTAGTAGCGTGATCGTACCAGGCTCATCATTATATTTATTTGCAAATACTGTCGGCCGTGGGGCCGTTACAGTGGTGTGGCGTGACAGGGTTTCTTTTCATTATACAGAAATACAAAAATACAAAGTCATCGCCATCTACACAATCATATTTATTGCAGCGTAATGTTTTCCCCTTTTTTCCTTTTTTTTACAGAAGTAGTGTTAACAAACATTCACTTTAAAAACGAACAGTTATTTCACATCGAAAAGCAAAAAAGAAAACTTTTCTACATTCCCGGCCTTCATCTTAGGCGAGATGTAATCACGAAGTGGTTAGGCATATGACATTCAAAAAAAAAAACAACCACAACAACAAACAATTTTTAGTGTGAAATGGAGATAGCTTTTTCGAACGTTGTTAAATGTACTGGACTGTAAGAGAGATGCTGGTAAATCATTCCATTCGGCTATCGACCTCGGAAAGTAAGAATTAGCGTACACATTAATGCGTGGGTTCGGTGTTTGTTAAGAGTATTCATTGCTTGCTCTCAGATGTGTAAGTTGTTTTGGGACGAAGTAATGGGAGTTATTGATATTGAAGGAATTTCTTGAAAGCTGAAATAAAATTTTAGTCTGGTAATTCGGAGACGTTTGGCTAGAGGTGGCAAATTGAGTAGACGCAGCATCTCTGTTACAGAATCAGTACACCGTATATCTGGACATTATAAATCGAGCGGCTCTTCTTTGCACACTTTCAGGTTTTTTTATTAAGCCACTTTCTACAGGATCCCATATAATGCAGGCATATTCTAATGTTGGTCGCACATAAGTTAAATAGGCAGCTAACTTGGCAGATTGTGAGGCCAGTTTTAATCTTCGACGCAAAAAACCAGTTTCTTTTCAGCGGCTGAACAAATTTTAAATACATAATTTTTCCAGATTAGATCTCTGGAAATGAGGACTCCCAGGTATTTAAGTGTTTCTACTGTGGTGAGTGCGGTAGATCCGAGCATATAACAGTGCTCATGGGCATGTTTGGTCCTGTTCGTGACGCGCAAAACTACTGTTTTCACTTCACTGATTTTCATTTTCCAGCCTTGGCGCCATTTTTCCACAGCTACGAGAGCATCATTAAGTGCTTTTTGATTATCTGGAATATTTATTCTACAGTAGAGCAGGCAGTCGTCACCGAACAGTCTCACTGTAACAACCTTATCAATATCGGAAGCAATGTCGTTAATATAGACTAAAAATAAAACGGGACCCAAGACGGACCCCTGAGGTACACCGGAGGTTACGCTTAATAATTCTGATTTACTACCATTGATTTCGACAAATTGAGATCTTCCGCTTAGATAAGCGGATATCCAGTGCACAATTTTATTATTAATATTCATTAATAGTAATTTGTTAATTAAATCATTGTGTTGGACTCTGTCGAAAGCATTTGAAATGTCAAGGCATATTGCATCGATTTGTTTCTTGTCGTTCAGAGCCTTCGCGAAGTCATTAACTGTCTCTACTAGTTGTGTTACAGTTAACAACTGTTGCCTAAAACCATGCTGATTTGGATAAAAGGCTTTTGTTGATTCAAGATGTGTATGGATTGCCTTTGATATTATGTGCTCCAGAAGTTTGCAACAAACGCAAGTTAAAGGGATTGTCCTGTCATTCTCAACTGCCTGCCGGTTTCCAGTTTTGTGTACTGGGACCACTTTAGCTGGAAGCCAGTCATTTGGGACCTGTTTCTGTTTGAGTGAGGTTCTGACTGTAATGATCAGATAATGTGTTACCCATTCCGCATACCTGCGTAAAAAGGCGTTTGGTATGCCGTCCGGTCCGACAGACTTTTTTTCATTTATATTTACTAGCAGAGATAACACTCCTTCGTAAGTTATTTCAATATCAGGCATTGCTAATTCTTGTATTTGTGACGATACATTCGATGGCACAGTGTTCGTTGCTGTGGCGGTAAACACAGTATGAAAAAAACTTATTATGAGCGGTCGCAATCACTGAAGAATCAGTAATCACCTGATCGCCAATAACAATGCTACAAGGGTTGTTATCCCTCTGTGATAAGTGACGCCAAAATCTATTGGGAGCAGATTTCATGTAATTAGTTAATGTCTCATCATAATACTTCGTTTTGGCTTCTCTCAGCATTTGTCGTAAAAGGCTGGATAAATGAGAGATTAAACTGCAATTTCTTTGCACTTCCCTTCTTTGTCGATTAATTCTTAGTTTTAAATGTATGATATTACGCGAAATCCACGGGTTATGTTTGTTTCTTTTCTTTCGTTTTGTTGGAATGTATGAGCTAACCCAGTTGAAGACTAGATCCTTGAATCTTAACCACGTAATATTGACGTCACCTTCTTCTTTAAAACTGTCCAAGGAAAAAGATAAATGGTCGATAATACTGGTATCATCCGCTTTGTCAAAATCATGCACATGAATGACTCTCTCTTTTAGCCTTTCAGATCCAGGCTGTGTACTTATCTGTACAAAAACGAGTTTGTGATCAGACATACCCTCTTCGACATTTACTTCGTAGTTGTCGATCCGCCCGTCTAGGAACACGAAGTCTAATGTTGTTTTCACATTGCCTGCTACACGTGCACTCTCAGTCACCACCTGTGCTAAGTCGCTATTAAAGGCAATATCCAGGACGAATTCACTGTTTTCTGTTTCTCTCGAGTTATTTGTCAATGTATTCCAGTCAATTCCTGCTAAATTAAAATCTTCGGAGATGATAAGCTTATGCTTTGTAGGCTTCACGGGTTCTAGGTAACACTGCAAATTTTCTAGGTACGAAACTGGCGCATTTGGTGGCCTATAGAGTGCTGCTACAATATAAGAAGTTTTATCTAAATTTATCTGGCACCAAACATTTTCATAATCTGGGATACCGTGGACGGGTAAGAACTGAATGCCTTCTTTTATGATTATTGCGACGCCCCCGCCTCGAGTTTCCCGGTCGTTACGGACTATCCTGTAGCCTGGAGGTACCAGCTCGCTATCTCTCATTTCCGGGCGTAACCAAGTTTCACTGACGGTAACTACATGTAAATAATAATAAACTAATAAGTACTCTAAATCACCAGCTTTTTTGACCAAGCTCCTAGCGTTCAGATTTATCAGCAAAAAGAGGATAGTGCTGGTTTACTTGAGTTCATTCCTGTTTTTGCATAGGGGGACGTTTTCTGGTGCCACTAATTTTAACTCTGCTCTCCTTGGACTCATCCCAGAAGAAAACCTCACCATTTATAACCAGGTTATCATATTCAAGTCGCACTTTTTGTCATTCGTCTCAATCTTTCTTTGCAGAATCCCACAGCTGTTTGCGTTTATATTGTGTTTCTTTGCAACAGTTGTCGCCAATGGAAATACTAGTTCCTTTTAGTTTTTTACAATTTTTATAGAGTTCTTGCTTTTCCCGATAGTCGTACAGCTTTAGAATAACAGGTCGGGGCTTCTTGGTTTGTTCTCATACGATTCTGTGAATTCTTTCTACGGTTTCCACTGTGACGCCTAATTTATCTAAGACATCTGTAATAGCTTTGGTTCTGAGCTTTTCAATAGTTTCCTCTTCGCTTTCTTAAATTCCAAACATCATTAGATTATTCCTTCTGCTCCTGTCTTCTAAAGCCATTATTTTTTCATTTTGTTTATGGAGGGCGTCATCACGGCAATTCACTGTCTTTGTCAGCGGTTTAATACTACGAGCGTGGTCTTTAACGGCCTTTGAGCTGTTTTCAACGTCTAGAAGTCGTCTTCCCAAATCGACTAGTTCAGCTTGAATTGCATTTTGGCCGTCACATAACTCTTTAAAAATTGCTTTGGCTTCAGGGCCAGAATTCAGTTCAACATCTCCAGACAGGAAGAGAGAGATTGAGGCAAAAGCTGCAAAAATCACTGTGGGGCCAGCAGCAGAACTACAAAACGATTGTCATTCTTGTAGCCATAACAACAACAGCAGTAATAACCAACTTGCTCGAGAAATAACAGCCGTAGATTTAGACGCATTGCCTCCACCATGCCGCTGCGCCCACTGAAGCTGGCTGCTGGTGGGTCGTAGTTTATAAGCCCTGCCGAGGCTGTGCTTGATCCCACGCGACGGCCATGTTCGATAGTGCCGACGATCTGTGACGATGCGTTTATTACAGCCACGTTTGCAGCCGGGTCAACGGGGCACTTGTTCCATGTGTCTTCCTGGCTCCGAACACAGACCGGCAGCACCTGCTCGAGAAGTAACAGCCGTAGATTTAGACGCATTGCCTCCACCATGCCGCTGCGCCCACTGAAGCTGGCTGCTGGTGGGTCGTAGTTTATAAGCCCTGCCGAGGCTGTGCTTGATCCCACGCGACGGCCATGTTCGATAGTGCCGACGATCTGTGACGATGCGTTTATTACAGCCACGTTTGCAGCCGGGTCAACGGGGCACTTGTTCCATGTGTCTTCCTGGCTCCGAACACAGACCGGCAGCACCTGCTCGAGAAGTAACAGCCGTAGATTTACACGCATTGCCTCCACCATGCCGCTGCGCCCACTGAAGCTGGCTGCTGGTGGGTCGTAGTTTATAAGCCCTGCCGAGGCTGTGCTTGATCCCACGCGACGGCCATGTTCGATAGTGCCGACGATCTGTGACGATGCGTTTATTACAGCCACGTTTGCAGCCGGGTCAACGGGGCACTTGCTCCATGTGTCTTCCTGGCTCCGAACACAGACCGGCAGCACCTGCTCGAGAAGTAACAGCCGTAGATTTAGACGCATTGCCTCCACCATGCCGCTGCGCCCACTGAAGCTGGCTGCTGGTGGGTCGTAGTTTATAAGCCCTGCCGAGGCTGTGCTTGATCCCACGCGACGGCCATGTTCGATAGTGCCGACGATCTGTGACGATGCGTTTATTACAGCCACGTTTGCAGCCGGGTCAACGGGGCACTTGTTCCATGTGTCTTCCTGGCTCCGAACACAGACCGGCAGCACCTGCTCGAGAAGTAACAGCCGTAGATTTAGACGCATTGCCTCCACCATGCCGCTGCGCCCACTGAAGCTGGCTGCTGGTGGGTCGTAGTTTATAAGCCCTGCCGAGGCTGTGCTTGATCCCACGCGACGGCCATGTTCGATAGTGCCGACGATCTGTGACGATGCGTTTATTACAGCCACGTTTGCAGCCGGGTCAACGGGGCACTTGTTTCATGTGTCTTCCTGGCTCCGAACACAGACCGGCAGCACCTGCTCGAGAAATAACAGCCGTAGATTTAGACGCATTGCCTCCACCATGCCGCTGCGCCCACTGAAGCTGGCTGCTGGTGGGTCGTAGTTTATAAGCCCTGCCGAGGCTGTGCTTGATCCCACGCGACGGCCATGTTCGATAGTGGCGACGATCTGTGACGATGCGTTTATTACAGCCACGTTTGCAGCCGGGTCAACGGGGCACTTGTTCCATGTGTCTTCTTGGCTCCGAACACAGACCGGCAGCACCTGCTCGAGAACTAACAGCCGTAGGTTTAGACGCATTGCCTCCACCGTACCGCCGCCTCCACCGTGCCGCGCCGCGCCATAAACCGTGACTCCCGATTTTTCAGTGCTAAATCTCAGTTCTAGAGGTCCATCACATTTTTGAAAATGCCTGGCAAGTCTCGAAGTCCTCTCGCGCCAGCTGCTAGAAGAATGATGCCATTGGAATAGTATAAATCCCGGTATGCGGCTTGTCTGCAGTTGACCCTTCGACGCCAGGACATAGTAAACCCTAATCCGCTTGTTTCTATCCACAGTTTAATCTCCCAAACAGGAGTGGCGATAAAGGACATTCTTGCCAAAGTCTGCTTTTAACCGCGACTATTTCTGCACCTTCTACTTCTATTTCCTGCCAATTCACAGTTATGTTGTTCTCTTTGTAAACAACTTTTAGTAACATTGTTTCAGAGCCCACGCCTTTTTTATTCAAAATTTGCCACAACAGGGCGTGGTTTACATTGCCGTAAGCACCTTCTCTTGCAGCAATTTTGATGCATCGGAGGGTGCGAACAAGCTTTCTGTGCTACGTGCTTGTCTGAATTCGTTCGGCAGTTTTCCCAAAACATATGCCTCTTCAGTCCAACCTTGTAGTTGATCTTGATGCCTTTAATCATTATTCAATACAATACCGGTGTCACCTTTAGATGCCTTCAGTACTTAATGCGATTATTTTCAGCTTCGCCTTTGTATATCAGGCTCAATCTGCTCTTTTGCCAGCTTCAGAAATCGTCACTCAAAGCCGCATAGAAATAATTTCTTGTTTATTACCAAGCAATGAAATTAGTCTGAATGTTATTTTGCCGAAACATGTTCATGAATGCATGGGGGCCCTTTTCTCCGCTTTTCTAAATCAAATTAACTGCTCTATGTGTATACTTCAAAAACCTTTCCTTCTGCATAAAGATGTGTACCGCTGGCGCCATCACATGATTCGAAAGTCTCTTTTAACTGTTCGTATATGAATTGCATGGCCTCTTAGTTTTCCAATAAGTTACCGTCATCACCCTGTATATAGCGAGGAATTGTCTTCGGGTTCTTGCCAAGTGTCTTCAGGTTGTTTCAGAACTTTCTAGGTGCCTTCTTATCTCTTCAAATATATTCTATCCACTTATTGGTTTTAGCGTCAATATTTTCGTAGACCATATTTTGGGCATGTCTTTTTTGTGTTCTGTACTCGTCTCATTTGTCTTGAATTTCTGGCAAGGGTCTACTTTTCTGTTTCGCTTCTCGGTATTCCCTAAAGGCTGCTCGGCGGCTTGATATTAATAATAAAGTGCTCACAAAGCAAAGGGACATAAATGTAACTGGTGTGCGGTCGGCTAGAAAGGTGATGCAGCATTAAGTGAATCTATTTTTCGAAGGAAGTATGCTGTGCCTAGGATGAAGGGAGGAGGGAGGGTCGGAATATGCGTAAGATGGTCGGTTAGAAAAATATGCGAATTTTATGTAGGGTTGTTCTTGTAGGAAGTTATTGGTCTACCTGGGATATCTGATGTAAACAAGCGCACTGCAAAATCATTTTGAATGTTCAGAAATAAATGGGAGCATCCTGCTCGTTTATCCGGCGCCCATAAAAAGACCACGAAAGGATACTTTGTGAGGTTAGGAAAAATGCACTATCGATAACTATTCCATCACTCGTGACTGCACCGCAGAAACATTTAAGCTAACCTTATTAGCACCGAAGATGTCCGCGATTAGAAATTATCTGCCCCCTCTCCTAAAAACATACACGCCGACGCGTCAAGAAAAAAAAGAGGCTAAGACTGCCCCCAACCGCGCCCCATGCTGCCCACGTGAATTGAGCATACTTAAAGGTGCACTAGAGAGGAATATAAATTCGTCTTTTTACCGCGGGAACTCGATCTACGCGTTCCGAGCATGCTTAGAAACTTGTCCTGTGTGGTGGATTTCCCTAATTTAAATCGAATTGAACGTCCCAGCTCCCGCCTTTTTTTTTTTCAACTCAACGCTGAAGGTAGGAGAAGTCAACCAACGCGTGGAGTTCCTTTCATCCGGTAGCGTGGAGGCTTGCAGCTCTGCCATCGGCGAAATAAGCAAAGCCGCCACGGGACTGGCTGAAAGGCACTCCATGCGTTGGGTGACTCAACCTTCAGCGTTCAGTTAAAAAGAAAAGGCGGGAGCCGGGACGTTTATTCCGATTTAAATTAGGGAAAGCGACCACACAGAACCATAACTCGAAGTTTCTAAGAATGCTCGGAACGTGTAGATTAATAATCCATAACAGCGCGACAGACGGGACAGAGAAGAGAGGACACAACACAGAGCGCTCTGTGTTGTGTCCTCTCTTCTCTGTCCCGTATGTCGCGCTGTTATGGATTATCGTGAGCACCAACTCGCCCAAGAAATGGTTGTGTAGATTGAGTTCCTGCGGTGAAAAAACGAGTTCAGATTCCTCTTTAGGGCACCTGTAAGAAGGCTCGCCCAGACTTACCTCGCTACATCAAAAGGGGAGGGTTCGACTAAGAACCCACATTGAGATGTAGACCTAACTGGTCATGAGCAGCAATCTAAAAAATTAGCAGTAAATTACGGGGTCCACGCAGAACAACTAAATTTTTGCTAGAATTATCCCGTAGAGAACATGTTCATACGTGCTGCATCAAAATTTAATCGTAAAAACCATTTCTGGGTCTGCCTGAGTGATAAGGTTTGCGGAAATTAGATCCTGTAGTTGACAAACCTATTATTATTATCTCCAGCACTAGTCAGACTCCCCAAAAAAGTATCTGACACCCCCCGCCCCCCCCCCCCGCGCCCTTCCGTTCGCAAAGTAACATAAACACCTCTATTCTATTTTTTTAGAAAGTAGTATTCAGCAGCACCTCACTGTTCTATCGAGCTTTACGGTTAGTACAATAAAGCTGTGCCGCACAGCGCATCACTGCTACCGTAGATCATGGTAGTCACAGCGCGAAAAGGCAGACGAACATATGAACCAGAGACATACGGCGCTGTTTGTGTCTCGTTCCTGTGTTCGTCTGCCCTTTCGCGCTGTGACTGCCCTAAGCATGAACAGCCAGCTGGATGGCAATTCTACCCTTGTACCACAGTAGATCATCTGCCAAAACATGGCACCCTCTACTCTGGCCTTATAGATCGCGACCATCTGTGGGACCTTATTTGGGCCCAGCAGGTGAGCGTGCGAGAGTCCACCAGGAGCGTAAGGCGCGGCTACTACCGTAATAAACTGAGCAAAAGCATTTTGTTCTCCCCAAAACAGGAACTGCGGCGCTAATAACGTATTGTAAATTGACAGCTAGGACTTCCAAGGTCACCGAAACTGCAATTTTTCTCCGTGCTATTTGTTAAAACTCTACAGCTTCGTAAGTAGCAAACCCTATATCCTAAGCGCGCAGTCAGTTCTGCGTACACGCACTGGCCATGCCTAATTTATTTCAGAGACACAGGTTTTAGAGTGACTCTCTAATTACTTTCTAATAACAATGATCTATGTATCTCGCGAATGCTATTTACCGCCTACGTACAGGAAACATTCACAGGCCAGGACTGGGAACTGTTGGGGACAAAAGTTAATTGAGAATAACTTAATAATTGCTGTTCGCCTATGACATTGTCATGCTAAGTTAAGTCACTTAGGAGGTGAACTGCACAACATTATCAATGAGTTAGACAGGCAGAGAATTACAGTAGGTGTAAATATTATCATGCAGAAAACAAAGTAATGTGCAGAGAATTACAGTAGGTGTAAATATTAACATGCAGAAAACAAAGTAATGTTCAACAGTCTCGCAAGGGAGCAGCAGTTAGGAATTGGTAGCGAGGTGCTGTAGGTGGTAAGGGAATATGTCTACTTAGTGCAGGTAGTGACCGCAGATCCGGTCTACGAGAGTAAAATAACAGAAGAATAAGAATGGCGTGGAGAGCATTTGCCAGGTTCTCTCAGATTATGAATGGCAGTTTGCCAATATCCCTGAAGAGAAAAGTATATAACATCTGTATCTTACCGCTACTTAGCTATGCAGCAGAAATTTTGAGGCTACCAAAAAGGGTTCAACTTAGGTTGAGGACAGCGCAGCGATCTGTGGAAAGAAAAATGACAGGTGTAACAAAGAGACAGGAAGAGGGCATAGTTGGTCGGAGCTCCAACATGAGTTGATGACGTGTTGAAATCAAGAGGGAGAGATAGGTTTGGGCAGCGCATGTAATGCGAAGGCAAGACAACCGCTGGTCCTTTAGGGTAACGAAATGGATTCCAAGAGAAAGTAAGCGCAGCAGGGGGCGGCAGAAAGTTAGGAGGGCGGATGAGATTAAGAAGTTTGCGGGGATACGGTGGCCGCATGTGACAAAGGACACGGCTAATTGGAGAGGCATGGGAGAGGCCTTTGTCCTGCAACGGGCGTAGTCAGGTTGATGATGATGACGACGATTATAACAAACCCTGAAAGCACCATACGATGGGCCGTTCACCATTCTCCGCCTGGGGTGGAAGACCTTACTAGAGATATTCAGCATAGCGTGTACTGCCACCACTGCCGCTTATCGCGTTCCGCGCGCTGTCACTACACATGCGCAGATCGCCCTGAGGACACCAGGCGTGGGCGTCTTCTGTGAACAAAAAATACGCTCAGTAATGAAAATGTCCGAAGAATCGTTCTACGAGCTTTCAGCTGGGCAGGAGGCAAGTTACTTGTATCACGCGTAGACTCAGGCCTGCTAGTTGAAATTAAGAGCATCACTTTAAGACGGTGTCAGGGTTGCTCATCAGAAATCTGATCAATCTTTTCTTGCATTCTCCAGCTTCTCCTCTGGTTTTCAGTTCAGTTTTTTTTTCAGCGCTCTCTCGAGTGGAAAGCACCTGAACTTCCGGTTACGCCCTGAACCCGTCTGACAGCTATAGAACCGACCGTTGTAGAACCGATAGATTTGCCTCAAAAGTATCTGAGTTACTAAAATATACATCCAAGGAGATCGCAAATAGTTCTGTGCTGCTAGTGTATAGGATAGAAACAAGGACGAAAAAACCATTTCTTACCAATGAATTGGAAGTACGATTACAAATTGTGTCGTATGTATAAACTTGGTTTACTGAAAAAATAATAATATTATGAATACTTTATTGCGCAAAGTATAAACAAAACGTACAAGCATCTGGCCTGCCAAAGCCTTACAGGGCTTGTGCGGCAGGACACGACAAGCAGCGGAATTGCGCAAAAGATACTGAGTATGGTGATGTATAGTAAATATGACAGAGCCGCAAATAGTTTAGCGAAAAACAAAAAAAAAACAGGAAAGCATGTTAAGTATAGAATACTATTCCTCCGAAAGGCGGAAAGAACATTTCGCAGAAAGAACATTTGAAGGCAGCCTGTTTAAGCAGAAAGGAACATAATAATCTCTTATTCGTTTGCCGTAACTTGTGTACCGTAAAGATATGATATAAGTTTCCTTTGGTCGCAGAGGCCTTGTTTGAACATTCCGAATCTTGAAGTTGCTGAACCAAAAATGTTTCAAGACAACAGTTTACATCTAAAGAGAGTCAAAATATGCAGTGAAACTAATTTAAAAACATCACAATCACCAAAGCCCAAATCGTAGCCAATATAATGATGCCATATCAAGCCTAGCACGTCTAGTGCAAACATTTCCTGTTTATAATGTTCGCCATCTAGAAGTGTGGTATGTCGCCAAATGCAGAACCAATTATGGTCATCAAGTGTTGAATTTCTTTTGCCCGCACTTTTAAATCGCATATTAAATGAAGCTATAATATTGATATACCTGGTATATCGCCAAAACAACTGCGTGCAGTGTTCGTATAATGATGTGATACATTGACTGTTTTTTTTCTTTGCCTAATAATTCCCCGTCCGAGCGATGTTGCATAACT
This sequence comes from Amblyomma americanum, assembly GCF_052857255.1. NCBI lineage: Eukaryota > Metazoa > Arthropoda > Arachnida > Ixodida > Ixodidae > Amblyomma > Amblyomma americanum. The sequence goes on from NC_135498.1 coordinate 95,616,730, forward strand.
CATGTATCTGTTCGTCTTAGTATATTGTACTTCCTTAGCAGTACGCTTCTATGCAGCTCCGTGCGCAAAGGGGTCCGGGCTCCTCCAGCTATTCTCACGGCGTTTGCCTGTCCTTCTCGTAATTTTATTTGCAGAATAAATTTTATTTGATTTTATTTCAAACGAACGCTTTTAATTGTGTTGTTACTGGTTCCGAATTTTGACTATTTGCGCCTGGCGGCGCTGCCTAAACGAATTGCATTTGAAAGATTGGTGACATAAGATTAGAAGCGAACGATTAAAAACTGCGTTTAAAGAAAATGGCGAAGTTGTACGACGATTTATTGCAGTGCTCAAACCGTTAAAAAAATTTAAAAGAAAAAAAGAGCCGAGCTTGATGGCGACTGCCACCACTCCGTTTCAAAGTGGCCGAACTCAACTTCCATCCATTCATTCATCCTGCAGATTCGCTGGGATGCGGTGCCTTTGAGAAAAAGTTTTGCTTCACGGTTCGCTGAAACGCTTCCTTTTAGGCCTTCGGAGACTTCTTCACTGTCTTTGTTCGTGTCTGAAGACATCTGGCTGAAAACAACCTGTCAGCTAGGTCTTCCGGCCGCCGTCAGTGAATGCTGAAGACACAGTCTCCAATTCAGCTGTTCTCCGGAAAGCGAAAAACAGGTATCAATGGTCGAATAAGGTGGCAGACCCGATTCTGGGGCGGAATAGGCAACCAGACATCAGCGGGAAGTCACTGTGGTCATGAGATTATGAAATTTGCCGGGACAGCATGGCCACGACTCACGCAGGACTGGACCAATACTGGAGATGAATGGCAGACGTCTTTGTCTGGCACACTGCTAGGCTAGGTGCTGATGATAATATTGTCACAAATAGGTTGCAGCATCAAAAGGGCTAGGCACAGGCCGCAAGCAGTGAAGCAGCGTCCCAGCTGCAACAGCACGCGCGTCTCTCACTTCTTTGTCCTCAAGGCGCCGCCCGGGGACACCTGGCGGCATTATTCTCCCTCCCCCCCAAAAAGGAAGCAAAAACGTGGGCGCATTTGGAGCGAACGGGAGTAAGTAGAACAAGCGAACAAACGATCACGGACCGCCGAACGGCTGCAGGCAAAAATAAAACAAAAGAAAACGCGGAAGAGGCGCCTGTTACTGCATAAAATAAGGCTTCATGCGCAGTACGTGCACGACCTCAGGCTGAGGTTGATGGCGCGAACCCGGCAGAGTGACATCGGGAAGGACATCATACGTCACATTCGTGATGCGGCGCAGCACTGTGTACGCTCCAAAGTAGTGGCTCAGGAGGTTCTCCGACAGGCCTGGGCGACGTACTGGAGTCCATACCCACACTTTGTTGTCGGGGTGGTACTCGACGTGTGACGTTGGTTGTAGCGTTTTGCATCCGTTGCCTGCTGCCGGCGGATGTGCATACGGGCCAGTTGGCGGGCTTCCTCTGCGTGCCGGGTAAAGTCCTCGGCATCTGGCGTGAGCGCCTGGTCGTCAGGGGTGCACGGAAACATGGGTCTAGCATTGTTTGTACATCACGCCCGTAGACGAGGCGAAACGGCGTAAAGCGAGTCGTTTCCTGAATCGCCGTGTTATATTCAAACGTAACATATGGGAGGATCTCATCCCAAGTCTTGTGCTGTACGTCGACGTACTTTGCGAGCATGTCCACTAAGGTTTTGTTTAGGCGCTCCGTGAGCCCGTTTGACTGCGAGTGGTATGCAGTAGTCTTGCGGTGGCTCCTGTGACTCAGCTGGAACACCCCGTGCATGAGCTGCGCTGTAAAAGCGGTGCCGCTATCATTGATGACGGAGGACGGGGCGCCATGTCGTAAAACGATGTGGTGTATGAATAATTGCGCAATTTCAGAGGACGTACTGCGCGGCGCCGCCTTGGTTTCCGCATAGCGCGTCAAATAATCAGTCGTTACTATAATCCACTTATTGCCAGAAGACGACACAGGGAATGTGCCCAGGAGATAATGCCGACTTGGTCAAAAGGTGTGCGAGGTGGCGCAATTGGTTGGGGCAAACCTGCGGGCTTCAGCGGCGGTGACGTACGACGCTGGCACTACCGGCAACCTCTGCCGTAGCGGTGGATGGCCTTTGCAAGTTTAGGCCAATAATAGGCCTGACGCAGTCGAGTGAGCGTGCGTGCAAATCCCAAGTGGCCAGATGTGGCCTCATCATGACACGCCGAAACGATGTCGTCGCGGAGGTCTGATGGCACGACTAGGAGGTATGTCCGGTCACCGTTGCTGGAGTTTTTCTTGTACAGTACGCCATTGTGAATGCAAAAATAGGACAACTGACGGGAAAAGTGTCGAGGTACGTTAGAAGCATGGCCCTCCAGGTGATCCATGACAGACCGCAGGTCAGCGTCAGCACGCTGTCTTGCCACCAAGTCCGAACTGCTGATCACGCCTAGGAAACGATTGCCATCCTCTGCGCTGTCATCAGCTTGCTCGACGGGTGCGCGGGAGAGCGTGTCGGCGTCTTCGTGTTTACGCCCGGACTTATAGGCAATTGTGTAATCAAATTCTTGCAGGCGAAGGCTCCAGCGTGCTAGGCGGCCTGATGCGTCCCGGAGATTGGTAAGCCAGCACAAGGAATGGTAGTCGGTGTCCACTTTAAAATGAAGACCAAAGATATAAGGCCGAAATTTCATTGTGGCCCAGACGGCAGCGAGGCACTCCTTTTCCAAGGTGGAGTAGTTGATTTCGGTGCGCGAGAGTGTGCGGCTCGCATGCGCGATCACACGTTCCACGCCTTCTTAATGTTGAACGAGGACCGCACCAAGCCCGATGTTGCTAGCGTCGGTGTGTATCTCGGTAGAAGCCTCCTCATCGATCCGAGCCAACACAAGGATAGTGTGCAGCCGTTGGCACAGCTCTGGAAAAGCAGCCTGTTGCTCGGCAGTACAGACGAACGGTGTACAGTCCCGCGTTAAACGGGTTAGGGGTTCAGCGATATAGGAGAAGTTGGCGATAAAACGGCGGTAGTAGGCGCACAACCCCAAGAAGCGCTTTTGCGTTTTCTTTGTGGTAGGACAAAGAAACTAGGCTACAGCGTCAGTTTTCTGGGGATCCGGTCTTACGCCGTCGGCGCTCACAACATGGCCGGGAAACTTGAGCTTTTTTAGCTAAAGTGGCATTTCTCGGGTTTCAGTGTCAAGTCGGCCAACCGCAGGTCATCCAACACAGTCCGCAGGCGTTCAAAGTGTTCGTCGAAGGTTTATGAAAACACCACAACGTCATCAAGGTAAACTAAACAGGTTTTCTATTTGAGGCCAGCCAGGACAGTATCCATCATGCGGGGAAACGTCGCTGGCGCAGAGCAAAGGCCAAAGGGAAACATCTTAAATTCATATAGGCCGTCGGGTGTGATGAAGGCCGTTTTCTCGCGGTCACGTTCATCAACCTCAATCTGCCAATATCCGCTCTTTAGGCCGATCGACGAAAAATACTTGGGTTGGCGAAGTCTGTCGAGTGAGTCATCAATTCGGGGCAGCGGCTAGACGTCCTTTTTTGTTATTGCGTTCAGCTTAAGGTAATCAACGCAAAAGCGCAATGTCCCATCCTTGTTCTTAACAAGCACGACGGGCGACGACCACGGGCTCTTAGAGGGCTGAATAATGTCGTCTGTAAGCATCTCCTTCACTTGCGTTTGGATGGCGCTGCGCTCCTGCGGGTAAATGCGGTACGACCGTGGTCGTATGGGGCGAGCGTCATCGGAAGTGATGATCCGATGCTTCGTGATCGTCGTTTGTCTTACTTACGAGGAGGATGCGAAGCAGGTTTTGTACTGGAGCAGTAGGGCACGCAGGACGCGCTGTTTAGTCGCTGAGAGCCCGGAGCTAATATCGATGCGATCCAGGGACGTGTCCGGACGTTCCATGGCCTCGGACGCAAAGCACTAAGTAACATCGGCCAATTGGTCGGCCCACGCGATGGCTGTAGGTCGGATAAGGTGACGAAGTTCGTTCGTAAAATTCGTAATCAGGAGTTCCGACCGGCCGTTACGGAGGTGGACAAGGCTTCGGGGTGCGCAAATGCCATGTGCCAGCAGCAAGGAAGGTTTCCCTCGGCGACTGGAGGTCCATTACGTAGCCTATCATCGCATTCGACGCTTGCAAAAACACTGGAGCGCGGCGGGATCAAGACACTTTCAGTGGAAATACGAAGGGCGGAACTGCGTTGACGAACGTCGGAGGTGCCGTCGGCTTTCGCTGTAGAAAACGTAACGTTTCTGTGCCGCAGGTCAATAATAGCACCATACTCGCGGATAAAATCTACGCCCAAAGTCAGGTCACGAGAACAGCCGCGGAGCACCAGGCACCTAACTATGAACGTCGAGTCGCTGATCTGGACCCTAGCCGTGCACTGTCCAAGCGGAGTAATGATATGGCCCCCCGCCGTCCGGATCTGCACGCCAGAGCAAGGGGTTGCAACTTTATTTAGAAGAGCTGCCAATTTGCCACTGATAATTGAAAACTCCGCTCCTGTGTCCACCAACGCGCTAATGCTGTGACCATCGAGAAGCACGGGTATGTCGAGGGAGAAGCGGTCCTTTAGTTCAGCTGCTGTCGTCGACGTCGTCAAAGCTCTATCATCGGATATCTGCGTCGTCTGCATCGTCAGGGGGTTTTTACAGCGTCGATATCCGGCGACCACGCCCCCGGAGGTCGCTGTCCTCAGTTTTCCCGGCGAGGGCTGGGCGAGCGGTCCGCCGTCGCTCGCGAAGAGTTCTGCACATTCGGTGAGAACGATGGACGGCGAGGTGACGGTGATCGGGACTGAAGGCGCGCCATGGACCGCAGAGGTTGCTGGGTCACGTACTCTTCAATCTCACAGGGCCGTTGGCCAAACCGGGGCCTTGGCGCATCGGAGCAAAAAACCCTGCAGGCCAAGCTCTCGATATGGGCACCGGTGGAACAGGTGACCGGGCTCCCCACAGTGGAAGCATAAACGCCGGCGGTCAGGGCCATGCCAGACGTCCGCTCTGCGCAGGGATTCTCGATCACTCGGGATGCGGTGCTGCCCTGGCTGCACGGAGGGTAGCAGGACGTCGTGCTGGGTTCGAAAAGCTGCCGCTGGATTTGGGGCAGGACGTCGCAGAGCGTCAGCGTAGGTCGGGCAGCAGTAGTCTTTTTGGATTGGCTGTGGTTCGCCGCGTAGTAACGGAGGCCTGATATCTTGCTGCACCTCTTCGCCGATAACGCTTATAAGGGAGCTGGCCGCTGGCTGCGACGTACCGCAAATCTTCTCTAGCTCGTCACGGACGATATCTCGGATCATGTCGCGGAGAAAGTTTGTATTGCTGTTGAAAGCCGGGAGTGACTCCGTAACAGAAGCAGCAAGGACTGGGCGGTCGTACGCGGTGCAACGCTGCCGGAGGACCTGCTCCATCGTGAGAGCCTCCGCTAGAAACTCGGCAACTGTAGTGCTTGGGGGCTGTGCGCGAGGCCGGCGAAAAGCTGTTCTTTAACACCGCGCATTAGGTGGCGCATCTTTTTGGCTTCCGAAATGGCTGGGACAACCCGTCGGAAGAGCCGCGTCCTGTCTTCGACGCACATGGTAACAGTTTCGCTGGGCATTTGCATACGGGACTGCAAGGCTCTTTCAGCTCGCTCCCGACGATCAGCGCTGACATACGAGGCGAGCAGTCGACGTCGGAACTCAGGCCATGATGGAAGAGTGTCCTCACGGTTTTCATACCACGTACGAGCACCGTCCTCCAAGCTGAAGAAAATGTTCCTCAGCTTGGCGGCGCCATACCATCGGATAAATGCGGCGACACGTTCAAACTGGAAGAGCCAATCTTCCACGTCCTTCAGTTGAGTCCCGGGAAGAACTTTGGTAGCCGTGGGCTCTGGAGGATGGAGTATGCCTTGCATGACCGGCTGAGGGGTAGGCGCCGAGGGAGAGTCGAATGGCCTGAGCACAGGAAGCAGTCGGCCAGGCGTCGAGGTAGTCCCCAATAGCCCATGCTCAGGGGGCAGTCCAAGATTTCGGCTGCTGACCCGGTGAATTGGCGTGTCGACAGGGAGAGGTCTGGGGTACTCTGTGTTAGAAGGGGTGTGCGACATATTCAAGAGCGATTTACCCAGCGCACTTCACCACAAAATGTCACAAATAGGTCGCAACACCAAAAAGGCTAGGCACAGGCCGCAAGCAGTGAAGCAGTGTCCCAGATGCAAGAGCACGCGCGTCTCTCACTTATTTGTCCTCAAGGCGCCGCCCGGGGACACCTGGCGGCAACATTCAAACCCTCCAAAAATGATACGATTGAACCATGCTTTAATATTTAATTAATGAACCCCCGTTTTTCTACGCCTGTTTTTCCTTAGCAGCAAAGCTCGAACATGATTTTTTTGCCGTTGTGCAACGCCACTCAAACCACGCTCGGAAAGGAGGAGGAAAAACAGGACCAAACGCACGAGCGCGCGTGGAGAAGAAGAGAAGAAGCCTGCTCCATCGGTCGCCTGCCGCTCCCTTCCTCTGCCCAGGAGCTGCAAACTGCCCGGGAAGGAGCTGCACTGAGGAGAAATGGCCCCGGCTGCTCCACTGCCGCCCTTCTCAGCCGCTGGGGCTCCAGTTTCGCCGCTGCCGCCCGGCGGGCTTCCGGGCGGCCCTCTTGAACCCGACGACAAGATGGACCCCATCCAGATGGAGATGATGCTGTGAGTGGCTGCTCTAGAGCACCTACTAATTGTTTATGACAGGGTGACCGTACGTCTAGCTGTATCACTCGCAAAAAAATGAAGCTATAAGGTGATATTTTTCGTTTTAAAGCTCGAAGGACACTCCTACTCGAAGAGAGCTCTGAGGGCAGTTTTTGAGGGCAGCTGTGTGTAAGCCTTGGTGCAAGGCAGAGATAGAGAAATCATTTTATTTCGGTCGAGTGAGATGGACGATGTTTTGAAATGACTGACGTTGCGCCACTAGTTCTTACCGTCGGCATACTCACCCATAAATGCTTATGTGATAATGAAATGACAGATCGTAACCTGGAGCCGAAATGCAGACGGCTATCAATCTGAAGACAGTCTCAAAACAGTCCTTGGCCAAGGCCGACCAATGGGAACGAGCTTGGAGGCTGTTTTGAGGTGGTCTTCTGTTGGAGAGAATTCTGTAATTCGGCGTCGCATAAAGTACAGTCTTTGTCAAAAATATACAGCCCAAGGGTTTGCTTCCAAACCACGTAGAGAGGCTCTTAAGCACAATTAACGGGCCTAAGCTCGGGAGGATTGAAGACATAAGTTCCTCCTGCCTTCCTAAGAGTAGGTTCCCTGACTATGCAAGAGGAACCGCGCATCAGTGCTCAGAAGGTTGACCTTTTGGTTTGTATCATTTTTACAAAGACAGTACTTCAATTTACTGCAAGGCGGCATGGATTCGCTCCAAAATATGATTTCAGATCTTACTTTCAAGCATTCGGGACAATTTAGAATCGAAGGGTTTTCAGCCTAGAAAGTTTTATTGAAGTGACTTTGTGCCTCCTCATTGGCCTCCCACCCATAAAACACACGACTTTGTACGCACGAAATACGAGAAACTTAAATGTGAAGCATGTGGAGATATGATCCAAGTAAACCAAATTTATGTACAAGTGCACGCTTGACATTGCACTGCATTTCAAAACGAACTCTTCATTTTCCACTCAAGGCTGCTCTTGAGAGAATAAGGAATAGCAGATTGGCCTTGTATCCAGAACCCCGTTAGTGAAATGAAAACATATTGTTACGAGGTGGCAAGCCAAGGAAAGCACGACATGATGACAGAATGAAGATATGATTTAATGGCTCAGGGCCTAGCGCGAGCACTCGGTCCCGCGCCACTGCACTCTTCTTCGTCTTCATAACATGACCCCGGTCCTCAGAGCGATCGTCCCGATCGATTGCTTGAATTACGAATGGTGAGGTGACGATGAGGGTGATCAGGAAGGATAGAAGAAGATGAAAGGCTTGCCACAAAGATGGAGATGATCTGGTGGACGGTTGCCCCCGGAGCTTCAGGTCCAGCGGTCGGTCACCCACAGCCGAAGGTAAAGGGTTGAGGGATCGCCGCACAGCCCGGGCGGGGGTGCCGTCTTGGTTCGGGTCGTAGTCGGGTCATCGTACGTCAGGTCCTGGTCGTCGTGTCTTGTGTTCGGGGCTGGGGACGGGGCGGGGGAAAGCGGCTGGTCGGTTCTGGTCAGTTCGAGCTGGGGATTGAGCCGGGCAGCGGAGCCCAGGTCCCTTCGGCCGACGACGAAGGCGAGCAGAAGGCGACGATGCTCCGGGGACTAGGATGACGATGAGAACCCAGCACCTCACACCAAATGTTACGAGGTGGCAAGCCAAGGAAAGCACGACATGATGACAGAATGAAGATATGATTTAATGGCTCAGGGCCTAGCGCGAGCACTCCGTCCCGCGCCACTGCACTCTTCTTCGTCTTCATAACAATATTTAAAGGACAATCACTCAGACACAACTTAGAACGCGTGGCTCCGCACAAACTTAAGCAAGCGTCTGTAGAACGCACACACACACACACACACTCCGCATGCTCACACTTCTCACACGATGCATCCCCAGCGCAGGTCCGCACTCTCTTCAACATTGGCGAACATTGCGGGGGGGGGGGGGAGGAGGGGGCGCCAGCAAGCGGCTGGTAAAAGGGAAAAAAGACTACACTTTTGTTCCAAAAGACGGACTTACCTAACGTCAATTCATTTTTTAAAATAAACAGATCGTCCGCATTTTTAACCTAGTCCTTGATGCTAGGTATCCTTAGCCGCTAGCCGTTACAAAGCTCAACAATGAAACGACACAACTTTTTGTTCCTTATCAACGGCTGCCTCCTCTCCCGCAGCCAACAAGCGATGTACGACCTGATGCAGCGGCCCATCATTCCGGATCCATTGGTCTTCGCCTGCGCCGCCTTGTACCTCATCATTGTCATGACTCTGCTCATCGCTGGGGCTTTCTACTTCACCAACCGCCGTGACTGCGTCTCGCAGAGAGTATCACGGCAACGCCTGCGGAACAGCATTGCAGGGAGCTTTACGTCTGATCTGCCACGACTTGTTTACCACTGGAAATGCGCACGCTTGAGCAATGCACCTCCATATCAACACAGAAGAAAGTATCCAAACGGCGCTGAAGGCTTCTTTGCTAGACTTGACCACGAGTCACAAAAGAAAACACCACCTTCCCCATGGATAAAGCGAGAGTGATAGCTTTACAGAACTGAAGATCGCACTGAAAAGTATATAGGTGCGGAAAAGTTACGCGCGTTTCGTAGGTAAAGTCCTCTACTTCTTCATGCACCACGTGATGGCCGTGGCAAAGCGCCTCGTTTACGCGTGTTATTTGAATCTGTTAGACTTGGAAGAACCGGCGTTCGATGATAAAACAATAACTCTTGCCTGGTGTTTCTTCCTTTGTGCAGTCGATGCTTTACTCGTCCTTTCGTCACCGCTCCATGAGTCCGTCACGGCACGCCCGGTCGAGTGCCCACCTTAAAAAAGAACTTAAAAAACTTAAAAACTTAAAAACTTAAGAACTTAAAAAGAACCTTAAAAAAGAATGGATGTGCACAACGGTGGCTGGCTGGCAAAAAGTCAATAAGAAGCGCCGGGCAATAGTATCCTGTATCTAGGGCCTCTAGAATGCTCATATATGTATGTTTCTGTTATTCGAAAGAAGGCGCTGTGATCACAGGACCGGATTTGAAGTGCATTTGCCCGTGTTTGCTCCTCACCAATGTATCTTGCACCCCGGCCCTGACCAAGATTTTTAACTGTGCCCCATTCAAGTCTCACATTGGCCGCGTAACCACATGTGGCAAAGTTCGTTCGACTGGCTGCAATTGTTGCACCATTTCAGTTAAAGTAGCACAGTCACATTTGTTTTGCCAGTGCACCACCCGCCTGCTTCACTTACGCATCGGTTTTGCAAAAGCACCTGCTTAATGCAGCACGGGTTCTAGGCACCTTTGCACTCTTCCAACTGAAGTCACAGCTGTAGTGCACCAAGCAAGATGGCGGCGCCCATGCATAGGTCGGAGAATATATTTAGGCAGCTCTTTCTTGAAAGGATGAGCTGGATAGCTGTTCGTAGCATCAGGATTGTAAACGTGCACGTCGTGCCCCGCAGCCAGAATTTCAGCGTTAAGTCGTAAACGACAATTTCTAAGGTTGATGCATGGCAACATTGTCTTGCAATTTCGCGAGTGAAAATTCTTCACGCGGTTCGTCGGTTCGCGATGCTGATGGCCATTGATGTGGCCGGCACGCAGCTGGCTGCAATTTTAATGAGGAACTAGAACTTGTCACACGACCAGGCTGTCACTCGGCTAATAGTTTTGGAAGCGCCCAGTGCCAAGCTGCATGGAAGTGTCAGAAATGGCGCTGCACGCTCGCGGCACCGCCGTGCAACTTTAAGGCATCTGTGTAGCAAGTGCAGCCAAATGAAACAGACTTCGATGATGAAAGCACCGAACGATTCCATCGTGTCTGACGTCGACCCTAGCAGCGTAGTCTTTGGGCACCATGTTAAGACTAATATCTTTGGCTCTGACGTATTGTGACTGGGAGGCCGATGCCAATATCAGCGTAAACGGTGCGTCATTCATTCTTGTTGACGCTTTAGAGGGCGAGCCCACAGGCACACGAACTACGCGAAAACGGACACGAAGCCGTGTTTCGTTAAGTTTCATTTTGTCTTCCATTTTATATTTAGAATGACGCTAACCATCGCGTATGCCACAAGAGGTGGGTAATAAAACTGTGATCAGCCACAAACTTGGCGAGTTAGGTTGCCGATTCACCGCTAGCCGCTCAACTGCCGCTGCACCGTTTCCGACCTACCATTCGCAGGGACCCCGCTACGCCAAGTCGTGGCACAACCACAATAGGATTAGCGCGCAGAAAGGTCATCAGTCGCGCCTAACGCATTTTCATGCTGAATCATTCGTATGAAATTGAAATTGAAAATTATTTTTTGGGGAAAAGAAATAGCGCAGTTTCTGTCTCATATATCGGCGGACACCTGAACCGCGCCGTAAGGGAAGGAATAAAGGAGGGAGTGAAAAAAGAAAGGAAGAAAGAGGCGCCGTAATGGAGGGCTCCGGAATAATTTCGACCACCTGGGGATCTTTAACGTGCACTGACATGCACAGCACACGGGCGCATTAGCGTTTCGCCTCCATCGAAAAGCAGCCGCCGTGGTCAGGTTAGAACCCGGGAACTCCGGATCAATAGCCGAGCGCCCAAACCACTGAGCCACCGCTGCGGGGCTTCGTCTGCGCCGCCGGTTTTTCATTGCGACGTGGGGCACGTGTGTTCAAATACGAGGTGCACTGAGCATGTTTCTTTCGCGGCTACCGTGACGCCATTCCATATGACCACCTTTAGCTAGAGCAGCGACCAGGGGCTGAGGACCAAGTGAAACGAAATATATTAGCCGATACTGTCCTAGGTATTTGCTTTACTAATGCCCGTTATCGCAGTCTTTTCAGCCATAGTTCATTGAAATCGCGACCATTCAAAAGGTACATTGTGGGAGGACTGAGGGATGAGGATCCGAAAACGCGGTGTGCGAAAGTAGTGATTCTACATGACAAAAATATCCGCTCTCTGATCGTCATACACATTTTTTTTTGCTCGAACAGTGCAACCACCACCCCCACCCACCCCCGCCAGAGGAGACCGAAACGACGGCTATATACACGGGTAAGCTACTAAGCGTCCAATTCACGGGGCAGTAAAGTTTAAAGTTTTCTTGTTGCACGTAAGAAATGGTCAATTTCTTTTTAGTCTCTAAAAACAGGGCAGGCGCCAGTCTTAACATCCGTAAAGTTCACCGCCCACCTCCATGCATTTTGTCCAGTGACAGCTATAATCCTTTCGTATGAAGTATTGCCACGATGCTGGAGTTACATTAATTAGCGATCTGTTTAGGCGTCTTGACTTGCTATGTGATCAATTTTGTTGACTGCATCGTCATACTCGCACTGAATATTCACGTTACGATTAGTGTGTTCATGCTGTGTAAAGCATGGGGAGTATCTGAACAAAAAATTCACTTCTGCATTGGTTGTCTCGTAGACAGATAACAGCTCGACTCTGCAAACCGTGTAATTCAAACTGCCAATTATGTCATTTCATTTTGTTCTCGTTTTCAACAGAACCTCCGCAAGAGAGCAAGTTGAACGCCCTTATTAAAGGCACCTTGTTCTACCACTGGAACTTGGAGAACGTCGTAATGTAGTGTGTACGGAAAGGACAACGAGAGACTTTACTACATGACAGTAAACTCCTGATCGAAGCATGCTGGCTGCAGACTGTCCTTCGCTGCAATATTCATTTATTTATCACATTACCCACAGCGCCTGTTTGGCATTACAGTGAGGGGTGGAGGGTTACAACAAAATCATACGACATAGTTGCAGGAAAAGGGAGAAAAAAAGATTAACACAAAATACAATGCAGCATGATTTGATACAAACGCAAGCATAAAATTGCAGCAGTGCGGCAAACGCTTCATTAGATTTAGTAGAAACGACTTCCTGGGCCAACTTGTTCCATTCATTTATTGTTTTTGAAAAAATGACATCTTCAGTAAATCAGCTCTGGATTTAATCTCTTTCACTTTGAAAGTGTGGCCCCTTCTTGCAGATTAATAGTCTGGCGGCAATAAATAATGGTCACGGCCAATACCTGTTTTAGAACGATACATATTCTGGCGTCTTCCAGGATTTGAATCGTTTCTGTTTTCGGAGAACTATAAGTAAATTGCGTAGTGCCATTGTGAAACGACCCAAAGCTAATGCCTCTCTCCATTACAGCGCACAAATCTTTCGTCTTTATATTACCTCTCCCCCTATCCTCTCTTGCTGTCCCCTAACCTCTTTCATTTCATTTCTCCATTATGCCTACTATCCTTCATTTCCGGCGCCCCAGCTCAGGTGCTTCAGTATCGAAGGCAGATGCCGGGGATAGCAAAAAATCTTTTACTTCCATTTTTATTATTATTTTAATAAAAACCACTTACTTACTACCATCTTCAGCTTAATTATGACATGATGGCTTTTCCGCTGCAGAAGATACTACTGATGTGTTTCCACTGTGCAAAATACTCCCCCCCCCAACCTTTCTCTCTGCTATGACGATGTGCCTCGTAATTAGTGGTTTCTCTGATAGTTTTTTATAGTTTCCTGCATACGTCGGAGTCACCATATGTAAGCGATATTTCGCTGGCAATTAACTGCTAGATAAATACTGATTGAGTCGCATACCGATTTCACAGGTATGAACCGTGCGTCGACACCAATGTTTGGGTGGGGGATAGCAGAGGATACTTGAAAACGGTGGCAAACAGCTTTTTTGAGGTATACGTAACTACTTTTATTCCAGTGGCGGAAAAAGTTTTGAACTCAAATTTTTCAGCCCCAAAAGAGTCTTTAGGTGCCAAACCAACATCACCGTACCCACAACAAACCCGATAATTTTTTTTCTGAAAACACTAATTGGACGAAGTTTTGCCCAAAGACCTGGCCTCTCAGCTGCCCAGATTTTTTTACGCATTTTGTACACGAGTTGGTATGAACTGGATGTGAATAACACTTCGGAGAACGCGCCCGGGCGATCTGTGCATTTGGGAACGTTGTTTTTTTCCTTCAAAGAATGAAAATGCGTCACGCCGTTGAGGACAAAGTTCGAAGCTATCAGCCTTGACTGGTGTTAAAAGAAAACAGTGCTGCATACTAAATGATCGAAGTTACTCTACGCTGGCTCTGAGGTTGACTTGTGCCCATGATAGAGTAATATTTCGTTTTATCATGTCATCATCATCATCAGCCTTACTACACCCACTGCAGGGCAAAGGCCTCTCCCATGTCTCTCCAATAACCCTGTCCTTTGCCAGCTGCATCCACCCTTTGCCTGCTCACTTCTTAATCTCATCCGCCCACCTAACCTTCTGCCGCCCCCTGCTACACATCCATTCTCTTGGATTTCACTCCGCTACCCTTAAGGACCAGCGGTTATCTTGCCTTCGCATTACATGCCCTGCCCAAGCCCACTTCTTCCTCTTGATTTCGACTAGGACGTCATTAACACTAGTTTATTCCCTCACCCAGTCTGCCCGCTTCCGGTGTCTAACTTTATACCTATCATTTTTCTTTCCATGGCTCGTCATTATCCTTAACTTAAGCTGAACCCTTTTCGTTAGCCTCCATGTTTCTGCCCCGTAGGTGAGTACCCGTAAGATACAGCTGGTGTACACTTTTCTGTTGAGGAATACTGGTAACCTGCTATTCATGATCTGAGTGAACTTGCCATGTGCGCTCCACAACAATCTTACCCTTCTAGTCATTTCGCCCTCATGGTCCGGATCAGCTGTCACTACCTGCCCTAAATAGACGTATTCTTTTACCACTTCCAGCACCTCGCCGCTAATTGTGAATTGCTGTTCCCTGACTAGACTGTTGAACATTACTTTGGTATTCTGCATATAAATTTTTAGACTCACCATTCTCCTCTGCCTGTCTAACTCATTGATCATGATTTGCAGTTGATCTCCTGAGTGACTCGGCAAGGGAATGTCATCAGAAAGTCGCAGAATATTTAGGTAGTCACCAGTAACTCTTATCCCCAACTGTTCACAATTCAGGCCTCGGAATATCCCCAGTAAAAAAGAGGTGAATAGCATTGGCGACATCATGTGTCCTTGCTGGACGCCCTTCGTTACTTGAATTTTATTGCTGACTTTATGGAGGACTTTGGAAGCTGTGCAGTTCCTGTATATATCTTCCAGTATTTGGAAATAAGGCTCACCTAAACACTGATTCCGCAATGCCTGTATGACAGGTGAGATTTCTAATGAGGTCCTATCATGTCTCCGTGCTTATATAAGAAATGAGTCTGCGATCGTCTGAGGGACGAAGAATCGTCCTGTTAATTTGCGCCTTGTTTCGAAGTGATTCAAAATTAAAAGCGCGAATCTTCTTTTGCCAATAGAAAGGCATATATTTAATTCGCAAATCATCATTTTTTTCTATTTGATATGGCGGGCATTGTCATAATTCACTTGCTTAATTAACATCATTTTCCAACAGCTACCGCTGAAGAACTACTGTGGAATACTCGTAAGTCTCCCCGTTTTTACTTCGATTCGCAACGCTCTGCACGTGACAAATACCTACTTGGGGGCTGCGCGCGCAGAACGACATCGAAACGTTGAAGCATATTGCCAATTTTATTGCGACATAGCCGAAACAACAAAAAGAAACATAGCATTTTTATTTCATTTTTGCCGGCCATGATCAATGATAGCAATATGGCTGGCCAGCAGTAAAGTTAGAAGTTTCTTTTCCCGTAAACCATTTGGCTGAAAGGGTCAAGGTCATGGAATCAGAACAACAAACATTTTCAGTTTTAACTAATGAAATGGACTGTGTTCAAAATCACAAAACGAGAACTAGGAACAATTTAAGTAAAAACTCATGAAAAGAAATGTGTTCAAACTCAGGAAACGAGAGCAACAAACAATTTTAGTAATAACACGCCAAATAGAATGTGTTCAAACTAGGCAAACGAGCTCAACAAATATTTTCCGTTGCAACGCGTGAAATGGGCTGCGTTTAACCGAAATAAGAGCAAAAAACATTCGCCTCGTAGGGTAGTAGTGAGCGGTGACTGTCCTGCGTGCACGCATATGCGTTGACCTGAAGAAACTTCTTTAGTACCGCAGACTTGGTCGCACCATCGTTGGCAGCTCCATCGCTCCATGTACTGCAAAGTAATCATATGACCTCCGCCCACCTGCTTAATGCTATTGAAAAAATGAAAATGAAAATTGATTTTGGGGGAAAGGAAATGGTGCAGTATCTGTCTCACATATCGGCGGACACCTTAACTGCGCCGTAAGGGAGGGATAAAGGAGGGTGTGTAAGAAGAAAGGAAGAAAGGGGTGCCACAGTGGAGGGCTCGGGAATAATTTCGACCACCTCGGGATCTTTAACGTGCACTGACATCGGACAGCACGCGGCCGCCTTAGCGTTTCGTCCTTATCTGCATTGTGCGACGCACATCGCCTGTTCTCAATGTAGCCGTTAAAAAGGCCGTCGCTGTTCCCAGTGGTGATTTTCGCTGCCTAAGCTCCTAACGCCAAATTTTCAGCGTAGCACTAGACACGTGTAGAGCAGATATTGCACTGTTAGCGGTCCGTACTTCAAGCAGGAAACAAGGCGCAGAATGGTTACAGATTTTTGCTATCCTCAACGTAGCAGCCTCTGTTGCTGCCATGAAAAGTGCGCTTGGCTAAAGAAAGATGCCACAGCTGTTCCTGGGTAGGCTTCATATGCTAACCAAGCCGTGTGTGCAGGTGTGTGTGAAGTTCACATGCTTTGGTGGCTTTCGACAAATATGTGGCTCGCTTCCAAAGCTCGACAAAGAGAAATTACCTTTGCGGAACGTGCCCTTGCAGCTTAGGAGAAAGGTAAGAAAACAGGACGGCTTAAAATCGTTCTGAGCCCACTATCGTACTTTGTAACTTTGAAATGCGTCACCGCGTCACGATAAAATCGTTATATCATACATTTTCTGAAAAAGCGTATCTTCGATATCTACTTTAAGATGCCTGAAAAAATATTACGGTCGCTCATTATTGGTTGCATTGCGCACATTACTTAACATGGACGCATTACCGCGGCTATCATGCAAGGCTACCATCGTGTCGCACTTTGAAACAATTCCATGACGAAAAGTGTTTTGCTAGCACTTTTATAACTTCCGAAAAAAATACTTAACAGCTGAGCTCGTCGAGTACAGAGCAGTAATCAGGTGATTCTTCATTCAGCGCTCTGCAGAAGGGCTTTGATCGAATGATCGAGGTTTTTATCTGCAGTGCAGATAGTGCGGATCACCTCAATTTGGTACCAAATTAATGGAAGCTCTTATTCTGGGCAGGGCTATGTGTTTGAGCAACACCGGCGTAGGAGACTGAAAAAAAAAAATCCCGTATCATTTACGTCGTTTCAGTAGGTTTTGATATGTTTATTTCCAACCAACCGACTATGCGCTATACCTGAGAGTTAATAGACGCAAAAATTAAATGCCTCGTTTTGATCACAGAGAAGACACATTCCAGTGCTTATTGAGGTCTAAACCCAAATCGCCTCCAATATCCTCCAAAGATTTGTGAAAAATCAGCACAGAAGGCGGAAGTTGCAGCCTGTTAGGTGCTCTGAGAGGTGCGGAGTCGGATTGAATGTGGTGTTGTTAGAAGTTGGCATACTGTAGAAAATAATAATAGCTTGTTTCCGGCACATATAGTACTATTTTACATATATTTTACATATAGTACTATTTTACATATATTTTACATTTTACATATTTTACATATAGTACATATAGTACTATTTTCGCAGAGTGCCTACGATTCCGACGTACCCTACGCTGGGCAGCGGTTTTGTTTTCTGACAGGCATACTTCTGAAAGCGCAAAGAGATGTTTCACGTATCGTGTATTCGAAAGTTAAATAAACTGAAAAAAATACTTTTTAGCTGTTACGATTCCTGCAAAAATTGCAGTAGCGTCCCAAAAATGTAGATTTCATCAGCTTCTTTTGTTATGTACGCGTAGATCACAAAGCTCTTTTCCTCGTTGATGAGAAAGCATGCGAAGTATCAAAAATACTATCTGACCGTACGCTCCCAATGTCGGAATTTGTGAACGTAGCTACGTCCGGTGGTGCCACGAGCCTGTTGGGGAGAAAACGATGAAGTGCGCTTTGGCAGCAAACCTGGCACCTGATCGCCTTAGCGCAGAAATTGACGGCCACGCGAGCCCCTGGTAGCAACACGAGGGCCGGAGCACTAAGAAGTTCACAGTCGTCTGGCGGACTGGAGAAAAGTTGCCTATTTTAACATCATGAGCCAGAACTCCATGAGGGCACATGCGAGATGCCCGACGGAAACACCTAACGCCGAAGAGGAATACGCCTTGTAATCGGTCCAGAGCCTGGCGGCTGGTTTCATTCCTTCCAATCATCGCCGCAACTCCAGCGTGACTGCCATGAAAGAAAGCTTTTCTCTACCCCTGCTGTCGAAACGAAAAAAAATATTCCGTCTTTGCCTATTCCATAACATATATCACGACAACCCCACTCTAAAGAATAAAATGATAATGCACCCTTCTCATGTTTCAACTAGCATATACCATCGTCATAAGGATGGCATTACTTCATGCCAAACCGACCATTTGCACCATTCATCGATCTCAAATATATAAGTTGGAATCACTTTCCCGGATCTATCGTTGTAATTATGCTTTCAGGTGTGCATTGACTAACCTCGTGCTGTCACAAACACAAGCAACTGCAGCAGTATCGTTTTCCTTCTTTTTTTTCTAGTTGCTTTCCTGATCCTGTCAGGCTTCTTAAAATGCCTGTTCTTGTTTTGCATACGCGCATGTTAATAATTTTTTTAGCGTGATATCTCTTGTCATTTCCTTTTTTCATGTTTGTAAAAGTTGTCGTTATGCCTTGTATGTTTGTCTGGTGTTTTTGCACGCTGTCCTGTTAGCCGTTAATTCGTTTGAATGTTTTGATGTCGCCTTTCTTTTGTTTCTATAAGCCTCATTTATATTTCGATTTAAATGTATATATACTGCTGTATTTTTGTATTCAACTTTAGTATGTAAACCACTCCCCTCTTCCTCTTCCCCCCCCCCCCCCCCCCTTCCAACTCTTGGCCTGGACTGCAAAGAGCGCAGCATCCTCCTGAGGCTCAGGGTAGGCTGCGCCAACACCGGCTCCCGCCTCTTCCGCATTGGCCTCTCCGACTCCCCTGGGTGCTCCCTCTGCAATTACCCAGAAGAGACAGCCCAGCACCTCCTGTGTGGTTGCCTTGCCTTTGTGTCCGCAAGGACTATCATGGAGGCGGGCTATCGCTCCATGGGCCTCCCCTGCAGCTCAGCGGACCGCCTTCTCTTCCCCGGCGGTCACCATCCTGCCAAGGCCTTCCGGCACCTCCTCTCCTTCCTGGAGGCCACCGGCCTCTCCCGCCGCCTATAGGCCACAGGCGACTGCACATGTCATCTGACATGATCACTGCGGCTGCGCGCCTACCCTCTCGTTTCAATCTTTTTCCCCCTCCCCTTCTCCTCCGACGACACGCCGGCAGTGGGCGTGGAGGCTAGCCCTCCAGTAGACAAGCCCGTGTCTCCCCACTTTCATTCTTCCTACAACCACAGGAGAAGAAGAACCACTTCCCTCTGTAATTCCCTCGGGCCCTTATGGTAATAAATAAATAAACAAATAAATAAATAAATAAATAAATAAATAGATAAATAAATAAATAAATACTATTACGGCCGCCATATAGCTGCAAAGAATCAGCGCACCCGCTGTTTAGCGCTCTGACGGCGGCCTTGTCAGAGGGGTTAATTTAAGTTTTGACCCCTGCGCTTAGTTAATTTTCTTCGCCTCGACACATTCGGGGCACCGTCGGGCGCCGTTGCATGAACAAATGCGGGCTTGAGAGCGCTACTGTGGCGCCGCTCGAGCGCAATGTACCGCGGGATTTTTCAGTATTTCGCACGCTTTCTTTTCAACACGAAAAAGTCTTATTGAAACTGATCAATTACATTTTTGGACGCTCTACGATTCGGAACTAGGCTATTCTCCTGAAACGCAATAGCTCTGAAAAGCAAATTTTACAATTTATTTATTTATTCAATCGAACAAAATAAAACCAACAGACATACTACATACAGGGGTCAACAACATAGTTAAGTTCCGTCAAACTATTGTGCCGCGGTACAGTTTTAATCTTTGGCTCACGTTATCTAGCACACCTTATACATTAGTGCCTCAAACACCATTACAAAACAGAGAAAATGCAACCAAAAATTTGTGTCTATGTTCCGGTCAAGATTAGGCCAATGGTTATAGGTCAGCGCTAACAAGGTACAGCTAGGAATTTTTCCTCTCGAGGGAGACTAGTCACTTGCGATTCATGAGCTAAAAGCATTTTAAAAACGTACTTCCACTCATTGCTATACTAATAGATATTTACCTACGGCGGTCAGTATATGCTGTCACTACCTTCCCTCAGTTGACTTATTCCGTGACCAATCTCAGTGCACACTGCCTATTTTAAACTGATGCTCTTTCTAAATGGGGCGGATTACTTTGCTTCAAAGTTTTTAGTTCCGCCATTACGACTGGAATATTTCGGGCTTTTAATTGCCTTGCCCCAAGGGAGGACCTGGTTCATCTTCGTGGGACAGGGGGCTTTCTGCAAAATGCGGCATAATTTCTTTTGTCTTTTGCATATCGGCCTTTTTGAGGCATATAATATCGCATATCACTGTTGACCATAGAGAATCAGTTCATTGAGAAGTGCCTAATTTACAGTTGTTAGAACGGTGCAGTGCTTTTGTGCTTACGTCATTAAAATATATTGTTTCATTTTGCCTTCAAATAGGCAACGAGGACAAAAATTCCTTTGCCTGCTTCTTCCGCCTCCAATACAAGAGCAACAGAGACCTTATTGCGATTGTGAAAAAAGTGTGCCTGATCATTGCGGTGAAGGATAATTTCGACCTCGTCAACGGAGGCGTGACTCTGCAAGGAAAACGTAAGCGCATCGTAGTCCTGAGTTGATATCAACTAAGCTCGGGAACGACTGCCGTAGTCTTGAACCTTGCGACTTACACCCCGATAATGCTTGACATCGATGCGCGAAACGCATGTGAAGTGTAACTGATGATCAAGACCCTCCTTCTCTTCTCTGCATTGAAGGCTGAACACGAGAGATGAACAAAAGGATACAGCTCCGACTTTCACTATGCGACTCTCATCGATAAACGATTGGCTGTTAGTACACACGGAGAGTAAGGACAGTCAACAGAACCTCATTCCTTTTTGTCTTCTGTGCACTCAAAGGTCAACGGAAGGATTGAGCACAGCTCAACAGCTCTCAAAATGACTTTGCTACTGATTCATTGATCAGCAATCCACTGTTAGCACGGGGAATGAACACAGCTCAACAGAAGTCAACACCGCTTCGGTACTAATTCATAGATCAGCATTCTGCTGATTTTAAGGTTCGGGAAATTGTCACAAAAAGTCAGTTGTTTAGGATGTCTTTCTTTCCTAAAACCATTAGGAAATAGAATAGGCAGCCGAGTGATGTCGCGGGTGGTGCGTGAAATGATGCTTTCTTTTTATGTTGTAAATGTATGTGCATGTCTACCGCTTTATATTTATTTGACTTTTTCTCCTGTTTATATTTTTAACTCTGCCTAGGAGCTTAGGTGTCATAACTGGTGTAGTTTATGTATTTCTTATTCTACCTCCCCCCTCTGTAATGCCTTGGTTTGATAAATAAATCAATCAATCAATACATCGCACAAATGAAAAGCAAGTATCGACAGTAAACAGAACCTCATTCCTATTTTTCTTGTGTGCACAGAAGGGCTAACACATGCAATGAATGAAGCTGAACAGCTCTAAAACCATTTTGCAACTGATTCATGGATCAGCATTCGGCTTTTAGCACACAATAAGATTAAGGACTGTCAATAGAACTTCATTCCTTTTTGTGCTCAGTATAACACGGGGAATGAACACAGCTCAACAGCTCTCAATCCAACCTGCGACTGATTCATCGATCAGCAATCGGCTGGTAGCACACAGGAAGAGTAATGAATGTCAACAGAACCTCATTCCTTTCTGTCTAGAGTGTAACACGAGGAATAAACATAGTTCAACAGTTCTGAATACCATTTTACGACTGATTCGTCGATCAGCAATTGGCTGCTAGCACATAGCAGGAGTAAGGACAGTAAGCAGAGCCTCATTCCTTTTTGTCTTCAATGTTACACGAGGAATGACCATAGCTCAACAGCACTCAATACAATTTCGCGACTGATTGATAGATCAGCAAACTGGTGTTAGTACACAAAAGTCAGGACAGTTAACAGAACCTCATTTCTTTTTGTCTTCAGTGGAACACGAGGGACGAACACAGCTGAACAGCTCTCAATACCATTTTGCGACTGATTCATCGATCAGTAATCGGTAGTTGGCACGCAAGAAGAGTAAGGACAGTCAACAGAGCCTCATTCCTTTTTGTCTTCAGTGTAACACGGGGAACGAACACAGCTCAACAGCTCTCAATAGGACTCATTCATGGATCAGCAATCGGCTGTTAGCACCTAGCAGGCGTAAGCATAGTCAACGAAACCTCATTCTTTATTGGTCTTCAATGAAACACAATGATTGAAATTAGCTCAACCACTCTCAATGCCATTTTGCGAATTATTCATGGATCAGCAAACGGTTGTTAGCACACAATAAGAGTAAGGATAGTCAACAGAACCTCATCTGTTTTGCCTTCATTGTAACACGAAGGATGAACACTGCGCAACTGCTCTCAATACCATTTTGCGACTGATTCATGGATCGGTAATCGGTAGTTGGCACGCAAGAAGAGTAAGGACAGTCAACAGAGCCTCATTCCTTTTTGTCTTCAGTGTAACACGGGGAACGAACACAGCTCAACAGCTCTCAATAGGACTCATTCATGGATCAGCAATCGGCTGTTAGCACCTAGCAAGCGTAAGCATAGTCAACGAAACCTCATTCTTTATTGGTCTTCAATGAAACACAATGAGTGAACTTAGCTCAACCGCTCTCAATGCCATTTTGCGAATTATTCATGGATCAGAAAACGGCTGTTAGCACACAAGAAGAGTAAGAACAGTCAACAGAACCTCATCTGTTTCGCCTTCATTGTAACACGAAGGATGAACACTGCGCAACAGCTCTCAATACCATTTTTATACAGATTCATGGATCAGCAATTGGCGGTTAGCGCACAAGAAGAGTAAGGACTGTCAACAGAACCTCATTCATTTTTGTATTCGCTGCAACATGAGGAATGACCACAGGCCAAGAGCTCTGAAGCCATTTTACGACTGAGTCATGGATCAGCAATCGGCGGTTAGGAGTACCCCGGTTCTAACCATACCGCGGCGGCTGCGTTTCGATGGAGGCGAAACGCTAAGGCGCCCGTGTGCTGTGTGTTGTCAGAGCACGTTAATGATCCCCAGGTGGTCGAAATTATTCCGGAGCCCTCCACTACTGCACCTCTTTCTTCCTTTCTTCTTTCACTCCCTCCCTTATCCCTTCCCTTACGGCGCGGTTCAGGTGTCTGCCGATATATGAGACAGATACTGCGCCATTTTCTTTCCCCCAAAACCAAGTATTATTATATCAGTATTCGGCGGTTATCACGCACGAAGAGAAAGAACTGTAAACAAAACCTGATTCCTTTTTGTTTTCAGTGTAACACAAGAAATGAATACAGGTCAACAGCTTTCAAACCTTTTTCTACTGGTTCCTCGATCAGCATTTTAGTCTTAGCACACAAAAGGAGTAAGGACATTCAATAGAACTTCATTCGTTTTGGCCTTCAGTGCACTCAGGGGTTAACACTAGAAAGGAACCCAGCTCAACAGCTCGCAGTACAATTTTGCAACGCATTCATCAATCAGAATTTGCCTGTTTGCACACAAGAAGAGTAAGGACAGTCAACAGAACCTCATTCCTTTTTGTCTTCGGTGTAACTAGAGGAATAAACATAGGTCAACAGCTCTCTCTACCATTTTGCTGCTGATTCATGCATCAGTAATCGGCTGTTAGCATAAAAGAGGATTAAAAACAGGCAACAGAACCTTATACTTATTTGCTTTCTTTGCACTGGCGGGTGAACAGCAGGAACGACTCTCAATTTCACTTTGAAACCCGCTCATAGTTCAATGATCGGCTGTTTCGTGCAGGCTAGCGCAGCAGCCACTTTATTCCGGGAAAACTAAAGACACACTTGAGTGCCGGGTATAGCAACAGTGGTCGAAATATTAAAAATGAATAGAACATTGAAAACAATGGCCGTATGATCCGGGTGCGGTCATTTATATAGAATTAGGGCAATGCCGCTATAGTACCTATGCAAATTTAGTACATTGCTCTAAATACGTAAAGCGTAACGCTTGAAAGCACATAAGAAGAGCAAGGGCAATCAACAGAGCCTCATTTTGGCGTGTAATCTGTGCAGCAAAGCAGGAGGAATGAACACTGAGCAACAGCTGTGAATTTCACTTTATAACTCACTTAACAATTGGCTGTCGAAGGCCTGCGAATGCAGCACCCTTTTTAATTCTAAAACATTACTGGCACACTTGCCTGCCTAGTAAATTAATGCTAGAGTGGAATTATTACATATGAAAAGCTCGTAGTAGAATTTTTTATGGGTCCTTTGGGCCAGTAAAAGATTCGTAGTGGGAGCCTGTGGTACCAATGCAAATTTAGCACTATGCCCTTAACACTTAAAAATATGGCTTTGAACAAGGCTACTGAGCGACGATTGCAAGCAACGCAGTGAATATAAAAGAATGGTTCTAAAGTAATATGTGAGAAAATATTATTTCACAGAATTCGTTTGCCCACCTTGACTGGAAATTATGTTTTCCTCGCTTTCATGCTGTTTGTTCAAAACTCCGCTTATCATTGGCCCCGTCTTATGTTTCATTTAACTGTTTCCAGCTGACAGCGAGGACGAGGTGAAGAATATTGTTGAAACGGAATACGAAGACCTTGTGGGGCATGTAACCGTGAGAATAATGTGCTGTTCGCTGAAGTACAATGTTTATTTCACCGAAAAAGTGTCTGAATTTTCTCGGCATTGCAAGATCAAGGTGCAGCCAAGCGTCGATGTCACAGCAGCAGCAGCGTACATTGCAGTGAGTACTAAAGCTCCTATTCTTGTGACATTAAGACATATTCACTTATTACTTCGAGACACGCTGAGCTGAACAACGTACTGCGCCATAGGTGCACACACAAAGAGAAGTTCAGGCATTTCGAGGTCGCTCGTCAGCTTTTGTCGCTGACGCGGAAGGGTGCTCTCAGATCTGCGTGCGCACACACACCAAGCGTGGTATACAAGCGTACGTCGAAACAGAGACGCCTCGCAGTTGTTTCGCAGGACAGTGAATTGAAACGGAGGAAGGCTGCGCATATATTCTGGAACTTACCAGCACCTTTTTTCCACGCCGAAGAGGTGACTCGATAGCACAGACGTCAGCAAACAGTGAGGCTTTGAAGGCAAGCGTGGCTTTTGTCCACTCGGCAAAATACACACGCCGTTCTTGCAGGTGCTGCAAGAAAGCTCGGAACGCGGGTATTGCGCTGAAAAACCCCAGACACGAGAACCATAAAGGGGTCGCCCAATTCGCTATGGCGCCTTCGTGCAATTTGATGCTGTCGCTATCCGCGATATTGAAACTGGTCAACTGTCCCAACCTTCCCATGAGCGACGCAGCCCCCGCTTCTCGTCCTGTTAAGCAAGGGAGCGCAGAGTGAGCGACCATCGCATGGAGAAAGTTTGCGGGATTCAAACTAGCGGTAAAAAAACATGTTCCTGCATAGCCAGGCAAAGAATACCGATGAAAAGAAGATATGCATCATGAGATATCTATGCCCCACCCACTGCAACAAACATAATCTCACCGGCTTGCGAGGCAGAGCAGAAAAAGAAACTTTTTTTCCGCGAATTTACATCCTTTTTTTTTCCACCAGTGTACAGTGTAGCGGCGATGCGGATTAGTCACGAGCCATGTAGATGTAGTTGCCATTATGAGTTCGTTAAGAATGAAGAAAGCATTTGAACTGCAACTGCCTTCACCAACTTCTCTCTGTCAGCGGTCAGAAGAGACCAAGCGGCTGAAATTTACTCGACATGGTTCTTAACTACTTCCATATGAGCCATTCGGTATGCCAAAAAAGCACTTTTTGTGAAGTTTGAAAATCTGCCTCAGATATACTGCAGGAGAAGTATTTCTGGAGATTGCTTGATTCAGAGGCGTTAGAGCGATGACTCGTGCATGAGGAGAAGGGATGCTCCGCTCTAGCACATTGGGCGATGCACTCAAGGAGCAAAAGGGGAATATGCCACGGGCTGTAATACTCGTCACTGCTCCCGCGACGAACGAAATGACGTGGTCATTGTAAGAACCATCTCCTCGTCGCCTTTCTAGTCCACAGGCACTGCCGGAAAGTGGTAGGCTTGATGTCTTACCAACGCTCGAGTGGTATGCGCCTCTTTTCCTAGCAGACCACTGGTTCTTTTGTATTCAGGAGGCGTCCTATATTTCCTCCACGCCAGAGATCGCAATATGCAATGCATAGCGTAACGTGCCGCTGATCACCTACCATCCCAGATAGGCAATCGCGCACACGGTGTTCAGCTGTTCTCTCCCTCTTTTGATTTAAACCTGGCGCAGCCGGTTACGCTACAGAAGAGAAGCCTTCGAACTGCAGTTACGGAGAAGTTAACCTG
This sequence comes from Amblyomma americanum, assembly GCF_052857255.1. NCBI lineage: Eukaryota > Metazoa > Arthropoda > Arachnida > Ixodida > Ixodidae > Amblyomma > Amblyomma americanum. Next base: position 95,643,127 of record NC_135498.1, read on the forward strand.
AAATGACGGAAAGTCTGCCAGGAAGAAGTGGTGGCGCCATGAAATAAGAGACCATGAGCCCATAACGTCACCAGCACTATAAGCACGACAGTACAGGCACATTTGTCTTCATGCTAGTGTTGGCGATTATCTCCTCGATTCATATTCTCATGGTTTCATGGAGCCATCCTGGAGGTCGCAGACCAACTTGGAACGCAAACAAATGATATGATTTGTGTCAGGAGGGCAAAAACAAGCCTTCTACCAAGCTCCGGTCGCAGGCATTGAATGGAACATAAAAATAATATTATCACGTAGAGTTGGTGGCATGCGGAAAGAGACAGCGGAAAGGGCTACTAAAAGAAACTGTTTATCGGGCAGACCTGGCCGACAAAGAACAGAATAACTCAGCGGCGGCGTAGCAACAAGCGCGTTCTTCGGTATTCGAACACTATGCCTGCAGCTTTCAGCCATGCTGAATTTAAAGCTGACAACGAACTTTCGAGATTCGGCGTGGAAAGTAACCACAAAAGTCCGTGACAACGCAGAATCGGCTCCATCTGGGTGCGTTAAATTCAAATAAATCTGGCTGGGTATTGAATTACAAACAAACCGATAAAGCCTCTTGCGGGTTGTTTTGAATGAGCAGACAAGCAGTACAAAGGTTAGTCGCGCTATGATCCTGAATGTTGCCTGTGGAACCGTTGCAAACTACCGCGCATATTTTGTGACGTCAGCCGCCGCGGTGGCTGAGTGGTTATGGCACTCGGCTGCTGGCCCGAAAGGAGTGGGTTCGATCTCGGCCGTGGTGGTCGAATTTCGATGGAGGCAAAATTCTAGAGGCCCGTGTACTATTCGATGTCAGTGCACGCTAAAGAACCCTAGGTGGTCGAAATTCCCGGAGCACTTCACTACGGCGTCTCTCATAGCCTGAGTCGCTTTGGGACGTTAGACCCCCATAAACCAAAGCAAACATCTGTGACGTCAATGCGAATTTGCCCCAATATTCGAACGTTGTCTAATCTACCTGTGCACCTTATTTATTGATGCGTCATCAGCAATTTGGTAGTCAAGGCTATCCGGTCGACAGTGACGTGAAGGCGCACTCCAGCTTTTTCAGCGCTGGCACCGACCAAGACCGATAATGCACGTACAAAATCATTTGTAATTATGACGCTGCGCACTGCGGCTTTGTGTTTATTTTCATGACTGCTAGGCCCATAGGCCTCTTCAAGGCAAAAACACGGACACCCAAAAACTTGGTGCCCTTTACTTTTGTTCGCTGGTCCATCATTTCAGGTTAGGTTTTAGATCACGGCAATTGAGCGAGATTTTTGTCGGTAGAACTTGCATACACGCTAGCGCTTAAAAACAGAGGGCGAACTGAGCAACGCACTTACAGTGAGGGGAACGGTGGATCCTCAAAATTTCGTAGCATCTGTTCGTTTCACCGTATTTGATGATGTTCAGTGTCCTTCAAAAGTATGCCGGCCAAGTTGTTTGTGTCCAAACCCCGCGAAGGCGAGGTTAGCTCACTCTTACGAATGTCGGCAGCCCCATAAAATGGGTCATATTCAAATTCCTTTGTACATTTGAAATAGAATGCACGTGTGCTCAAATGTGGGGATATCACGCGAAGGGTGGCGGGTGCGGTTTTTGTGCGGAAAAACTCGCGCCTAACTGAAGTTCGCGGGCAAGTAGGCTGTCATATTAGGAGGGTGCCCGGCGCACATTTCTAAAATAGGCCCAACGCCATCAGAGAGCGCTGGCATGGCGTTCTACCTGGCACAGTAGGTGTACCTAGTGCTTTTAGAACACAAGTAACGCTAGTTTTGCCATGCTGGTTGGCGCGGTCTTTGCACTTTCGCGCACTGTTGTACGTGTACACAATGCGAACGTCGAAACGAAACAATCATAAAATTATACGGTGGAACACTTTTTTCATGAAATGGAGGCTCTTGTGGCGTGAGAGTAAGTTGGATGAACCTTTTAACTGACAGAGAAGTGCACTGAGCGACCGACAAAGGCTCTGGTCACTCCAGCAGACTAGCAAAGCACGCGACATTGCGCAGCTGTCACAAGTAGACTGTGAAGTCGCTATAAGTGAAATCTAGGCGGGCTAGATGGTAAGACAAGCCGAAACAGTGGAATAGTGTTTCTGCTTGCCTTTCCTATTCCTCTCTTTATGTGTGCGCTGCTCCTCTCGCTAGTTGTTTTGTAGTTTTTCTTAGCATCCTCTCCCTAGTGTCTGTGAAAACTGCATGCTGAATCTCTGATATATTGTTTGCTATTTCCTCAGCAATTTATTCGCTGCGACCTGTAAACGGAGCGAATACTTTAAGTAGCTTCTTAAGTACAGCACAAGTACAGCTGCCTTTTTAAAGCGTTAAACTCATCAGGCGCCTGTCGGCTAAGCGTGTCCTAGACATAGAGCGGTGTGTTTCTGTACGCGAGTGACGTGTGTATACTGTGCGCGAAGGAGAGAGCCACCGCGGCTCACATCCTTTGGGACTGTAGTGTAAATCCGCGAGAAGCCAGCGAAAAGACGACGATCCCGCCGCAGCTAGAGGCTGCAACGAGGAGCTATGACCAAGAGACACAACTCAAGGCCGTCCAGCAGGTCTCGGCAGCTCTAGAAAGGCAGCGACCGAGCGAAACCTAGGAGAAGGGGGGCAGCACCCCCAGGAAGGAGGCGGCGGCCCTCTCGGACCCGCGGAAGTAGCGAGGGACCAAGACCTCGAGGAGCACAACGCACGGGAGTGACGAAGTGGCCGCGTCGCGGTAAAAGCTTGTCCTCCCTGCGTGGGGGGAGCCTAACCGATTCTGCAGGTTTTTTCAATAAAGTTGTTCTCTCTCTCTCTCTCTTTGCATCACATAGCAGGTGAAGACGTCTTCGTGGGCGAGAAGATGGAACGCTGACTGATGAAAGATAAATGATTGCACCTGAAAAAAAAGCCTCAGTTGAGCTCTCAACACAGACGATGATTCGACAGAGAAGGCACCATTTGCCTTTGCTGCCGTGATGCGACCAACAGCGCAGATATAGCTGGTCCTCTGATTTTGAGCTTCCTCTAACCAGGTGTGTGGTGCATGCTCTGTATGAGCCAACAGGGAAAGTGGTAGAGGGAGCTGTACGAGCGACTTTCTTCCAATTCATGTCGTAAGGCCTCTCGTACTGCATGATTGCTTAACTCACTTGACACTCTAACAGAGTCAACGTCTCATCATTCTCGCCTCACTTTCACGCCTTCCCTCCTACCCTGTCACGCTATGCGGCTGTGATTGACACGCTGGACGCCGAGCTTATATGTATGAATGAGCGGCCGTACATGAGCAATGGGTGCGCTTGTGGCGAGAGTACCCTCAACCACAATCTCCCACACCCTTGTCCAGAGCTGCTAAACATTACGACTGTCATCAGTGTCATCAATATGAATTTAGCGGCATTAACGCAAGAGTAATCCTACGCAGGGAGTACCAAACATTACTCCAGCGGGCGCTGCATTTCACATTACCGCAAGTATGCACGTCCAGTGTTGTTCTTGTAAGATCGAAAATAGTTGCTGTGAGCCTGGGCATTACAGTCGCCTCTTCGGCTGCAAGGGTGTTTGCAGCACACTGGTACCGCGGGACTTGGTCTTGTTCCGCTTGTATCGATACTACAGCATAGCTGCCTTTATTAACCTGACAACGTTAAGGATCCCGTTTAGCACAATCCCGGCGTTGTCTGCGAGTTAGGGAAAGCAAGTGGTTCACTGCCACTTAAGTCAGGTGACCTTGTGACGCCATCCCAACTTGGTCTCCGGCGCGGGTTGCAAGCTGCCCACTGGATTGTGAGCAAACTGCCCACCGTGACAGGAGGCAGTTAAATTAATGCTTAGTAACGAGAGTTTGCTTCCAGGAGAACAACCAGCGTTTGACAAGCGCCACCACCAGTGGTTGTGTTTTGTAACGGCCACATTCCGGGGCAGCGGCGTATTTCTTAAACGCTGTAACACTACTCCAGGATGACTCCCCGGGATCTAGGGATATAAAGTAGATAACGACCGTTGTCAGTGAAGTGCTAAGAAAAGACGACCCCGGGCAGCTGAAGGGACCCATTAACGCTTCCGCTTCATACCCTTAAGGCGGCGCCAAGTGTCCCTGAAGGTTCTTTCATCTTAGCCCTAATTCCCGATTGTGTGTTTCTAACTATATTGTTTATCTCTCTTTTGACAGGCATCCGAAATGTGCATTAACATCCTACTGGAAATCGGAGAGGCTACCGAAGAGGAGGTTATCCACTTAGCCCCACTGTAAGAGTTTAGCAGAGAGAAGTAAAGCTTGAATCAACGTAGTATTGTTTTTTTTCGTACGACTGCAGAGAACCAAGTTTTTGTAACAAGTCAATCCACATCCTGCTAGACAGACTGATACTGTCTTCAGCGGCAATGTCAGAGAAAATTAAACTTCGCATTGATGTTTTTAATTTTTGGTGTTGTGAAAGAGAGCGGGTGATATGACGGCCTGGTCTTTACAAATGATGTTAAAATGCGCTGAAGCAAGTGTGCTTTGTTGTAAAGGTACATGAAGTTTCATTTTGCTGTTCCCTGTTAGTGATCTGGCCGTGCAAAGACGAAGCACTCCAAAGACGAACATACAAGCGGCTTAAACTTCAACTTGGGCGAATAGAATGACATCTGAAACGATTAGGATAGGATATCGGGAACTGCCTTCAGCGACAAATGAAAAAAAATAAAGTTAGTCAATTATTGTAATTAGGCCAAATGTGGATTTTTTTCGCTAGCATGATGCCAGTTGTCGGTTAGAGCTGCGACCTACGAAGGGCTACAAGGCTACCACCTAATTACCTCACCAACTTCTTCCGTTTAGCAGCTGTGCAAGAATCATTAGAATCATGTTCTCCTCCTAACCGCTGCTACTCATTCCGTTTAGCCCGGTGTGCGTAGGGGCGGTGCTGCATAATTGGCGCCTCAGGTTCTCACCCGGTTGCCACCGGCTACACCTTGCAAGTAAGCTACCTGCTTGGCAGGTGAGCAGTGGCGCAGTGGAACAAGGGAGGTGCTAAGGCAAGAGTTGAAATAGGTGGTACTGGGGTTGTTTGGGTAAGATTGCGACCCAGGTTGCTGTTCTAGCCTGTCACGAATAGCGAGCGGCCTGCCACTAAATCGGCTTGAGGCAGACAGACAGACAGACAGGCAGACGGACGAACGGACGGACGGACGGACGGACGGACGGACGGACATACATACATACATACATACATACATACATACAGACAGACAGACAGACAGACAGACAGACAGACAGACAGACAGACAGACAGACAGACAGACAGACAGACAGACAGACAGACAGATGGACAGACGGACTGACAGACTGACAGCCTGACACACTGACAGACAGACAGACAGACGGACGAACGGACGGACAGACGGACAGATGGACAGACGAACGGACAGATGAACGGTGGACAGACGGACGCCAAAATGCGTGGAATGGCCACTATAAGTGCTAGCGCAATAAAAATTACTTCGATGATTTAAGGGAGACTGATGTGTCGACATAATTCTTTTCAGGGGTCTCTAGCCTTGTGAAGTATGGGGCCCTGGTCCTGAACCTTGTAAATTACCCCGCTCCTGCAACCCTTGCTCTTTGATTTTCTTTGTTACTAAAGCTTTACTTCTCCCTCAGCCCCCTGTGTGGGTGTGCACGCGGCCTGTGGCATAAGAGCCGCAAGCCACGTGCCCGCGAAATAAGAAGGACCAACAGGAAACTCCTGCAATGCAAAATCTTTTCCTTCATCTGGAGGCGACAGTGAAAATGTCACGTGTTAATTTGGAGTGTGTAGCGCTAGTGCATTCTTTTCCCTTTAGAATGTTTCCTGCGGCATATAAATCCTATACACAAAAGCTTCTGTCACCATGAACATTCTTAGTGCTATCACGCAAATTATAAGGCTGCGAAGAGATGTCTGTTGCATATGTGTCATTGTCTAGCAGAGGACGCTTTAGATTACTGGTTTACGGAGCAGCAATATGATTGTGTCTAAAACAGTCCCGGTGGCCAAACTTATGACTGCGTCTTGCAACAGGCGAGTAAATATCGTCACCCATAACTAGCCTTTATGATGAAACTAAGGAGCTTGTCCTCTGTTACGAAGGGACTCGGATAAAATACGCGTAGGGCCTTAGTATACGATCAGTCGGACAGCCGAAAAGCCGGACTAGCCCATGACTGCAGTGATACTCTGAATCGCTTCTGACGAAGGACCTTAGTGGTGAACTTGACGCTGGTTAGAGCGTACGAGCCTTGAGTCACACTTGGGAGTGAACCACCTTTTGCAGGCTGAGTTGTTCGAAAGTGGGTTTGCCCCCGAAGGGGCGCAGCGGGGTTTGCAGAGCCTCTACCAAGCACACACCCTTGAAGGAGCTGGGCGGCGCCGGGCTGCGGGTGGCTTCTACCCATTTTTACCGGTGGGTATCCGGCGGTGGGTTTTGAACCAACCACCTTCGATTAGACGTTCTACATTCGATTAGACGTACTAAGCATCGAAGCGGAAGCAAGCCTCGGCAGCCAGTGTTAATCCAATTCATGGTTCGCAGTGCTCCTTCGCAATACGCCCGCGCTCGTTGCAGTTTGATTGCCCGGCGACTAGAGATTATAAATACAAATAAAAATAAACGATTGCAATCGTAATGCCTTCCTGCAGTATGAAGCAGTGTAACATTTATCTCACTTTCGGTGTCACTCTGAGCCGGCTTCAAGCCTGTCGCAGTTCAAGCGAAGCATTTCTATGATTTTCTGAAGTGCAGGGGTACTGTGTAGTTTGTTACGAATGACAGTTTGGTCCTGCTCTGCACAGTCTGAAATACAAGCCGAATTTTTCTTTATACCTTTCAGCGTAACTCATGTTCTGATTACAGATGGTTACGAATGGGGCTCGGGTAACGGCACATAGCGCCTTTGCATTTAAGTGGGGGCTTAATTCGCCTTTTATGTGGGAACTCAGACGAAAACACCACTGATACGTAAGTTTCGCACGTTACAAAAAAGACATAGAAGGACCTTCGACTTGCATTAAAGCACAGGCGGTTGGTTTGTAAAAGTATCTTTCTAGAGGCAAGATGTATACATACGCTCACAAAATGCTAGCAGACATAAAACTCCAAGCATGCATGCAAACAAAATTCTTCAGACATTCACCACTGCGGCAACGTAAATTTTAGTGACAGTTGCGAAATGCTGATGCGGTTTGAGTGTTAAGTAGCTCTGTGTAGTGGCAGAGGATGACTGTTTTGTGGGAGATACTTCTACGCATTCGCGCCCCGGATAAGCTCTAATAAATACGTTTTACTGAAAATTTATGAGCGGTCGGGCGCAGTAAGTAGACATGGGATGTGAGGTTGAGATATCGTGGTAAGTTATAAGTTACGGAGGCGTCAGGCAGCATGACGCCTGGCGGCCGTCCCCTTAGCAGACGTTGGCTACCGCTGCGGTGGACTAGTGCTCTGAATATTACCCTTGTTTGCGGGAGGGGCTGGGTTAGAACACCTGTGCCGCGGTGCACACGTCGGCTTTCTATTGATTTCTGCTGGTTCGTGAGCCATGATATCACCCTGCGCAAAGCGCTTCGGGAGTGAGCTAACTGAAACTACTCTAAGGGGCGACATAGCCAATGCAAGAAACGAACGAGAAATACGATGTGCCCAACTCTGCCCTACTCTTAAGGTACTAACGCGGATGTTCCAGCAATCAACGCTTCACAACAGTCATTCAATGCGACACATGACAGGAGACGCAGGCACCGACGCCGGATACTGCCTCCGGCTATGTGTCAATGCTGGCTGCCGCTGGAACATCAGAGCATGGCCGGGAAGGACGGTCCAGAATTTTCTCGCCGGCGTGCTGGGGCCGCCGCAACCACTTTTAGCGCCGCGATCACGTAGTGCCAATCCCTTCTTCAAGGATCACTGAGAGATCAGTGAGCAGTAGCAGCGAGTGACTCAAACTTTGTCCCGAAACGTTAAGCTGGTAATAAATAATGGTTCTTTTGAGTAGTTCTTAACTTTTTAAAGCAGTAAATCACGGCAGCCGTTTGTGTGGGACAGGCTATCATATGAGAAAGAAGTAATTTCAGCAGACTTCTTTTACTTTTTTAGGAATTTAAATTCTTTACTGCTGTTGCCAAGTGCCCTACATACTGGTCCTAGCTGCAAATATGCCTCTTGCTTAATTCTGAGGTATGATAGTGCGTGAAACCAACCAACTAACCGAAATGCCGCCCCGCTTGCGGGGTAGGTTTAGCGTAGTTTAATGTGTCTAAGGTGTTTAATTTCCCATTATGACTCAGGCTACAAGCGAATCCTGAGTCCATCGCACAGTACACGGGCTTCTAACGTACCGCCTCCATCGAAATTCGACCGCCGCAGCTCGAATCGAGCCCGCGTCATTTGGGTCAGCAGCCGAGCAACATAACCACTGAGCCACCTCGGCGGCTGCTTGCTGGGTATAGGAGCTCAATTCAACGTCTTATGAAAACTATTTTGGAAATGATTGTCAAATTCGTGCTTTATGTAGAGTAAATATCATTCAGCGCGCATGCCGCGTACAAGTACTGAAAAGTGAGCCGATAATGTACAAATATTTAGTAAAATTCCCAACTCCGTGCCTCGCAGCGGCCACTGACTCTGGTTTTTTGCTCGAATCTTGCCTTACGATTTCATTGCCTTCTGGACGTCAGTCGTGAGTGGGTTGTGACTGGCTCACCGTAGACCTCAGCGACATTTTTAGACGAACGATACGGCTCCGGTCGCCTCGCTCCCTCCGCGTCCTGTCTCTCCTCTGTTCTGCCTGAAACAGAGAGTGGTCAAACTACAAAAAAAAAAAGGTGAGCCGAGGTGGCGGAGTGGGTTTGGTTTGGTTTACGGGGGTCTAATGTCTCAGGCTATGAGGGACACCGTAGTAGAGGGCTCCTGAAATTTCAACCGCCTGGGGATTATTAACGTGCTCTGAGATCGCACAGTACACGGGCCTCTAGAATTTCGCCGCCATCGAAATGCAACTGCAGCGGCGGGGATCGAACCCGCGTCTTTCGGGCCAGCTGCCGAGCGCCATAACCACTGAGCCACCATGGTGGCTTGGGGGCGGAGTGGGATCTCGTCCAGCATTGTCTTTTTTTTATGGCTCCCTCGTGTATATGAGCTAAAAGAGTAAAAATGATTGTTTTTGGCCTCCGATATATTTTATACAACTTAAGTCTCATACAACTCAAGTGCCATGCAATATCACTTGAGAAGCGAAGGTTACAAGTGCTATTATATAATTTTCACTGACTGTGTCAGTCCACATTCGCTACATGCTATATCAGCCCAGCCCAACGCATCTTTCCGCGCTTGGATCATTCCTTGTCCAACGCCACGACTGCAGAGGGACGGAGGCCTCGTCAGGCATTGTAGCCTTTAGCCTCTGCCCCCCACAGCAGGCGTTATATGTCTTTGAAAACAATTAAATAAATAAAATTGAACCCATGTTTGCACGTACCAACATCGTCATGCATTCGTCATTTTTTCTCGCAATTTATCACTTGAACAAATAACCGGAGAACATCGTTTCCCCATTAAAGCATGACGCCTTTGTTCAGAAAGTAAAGCATTTTTTTATCGTAAATTCTGGCTGAAGAGGGGGTCCATTTCTTCGCAGGATCATTTTTTTGCTGCTATTAACCTGCTTTTCTGCATTCATTTCATGCCATTTAAATGGTGGTAGTCCACTCAAAAGCGCCACGTGCCGTCTTTATTGCGGATGAGAATTACGGGTGCAGCCCAAGCGCTCGACGACTTTTGAATGATCTCTTTCTCAAGCATCTCTTGGACTTGCTCCTGAAATACCCTGCGCTCCGACGGCGACACACGATAAGGCTTTTGACAGATTGGGCGAGACCAACCGGTGTCGATAGTGTGGCGGGCGCAAGATGTGGGATTAGAGGGTGGTCCACGGGGCTGGTAGAAGTCGAAGACAGCCGTGTACTATATCAGAACGTCTACTAGCAAGCGGCGGTGAGTGACGCTGAGCGTTTCGTTGACTATGCCAAGAATCTTGCTTTCAGCGCTGGTCTTTTGGACAGGTTCAGCGAGGGAAGCTGCGACTGACACCACTGCTGGAGGCGCATCGGGCTTACACAAATCAAATTTTTTGCCGCTCGGCAAGCCGACAGATTGTGAAGATGAATTAATTATCCATAGCCACGCGCTGCCGTTAACAACGTATATCAGACAGTGCGGCACTACAACACTGTGCTTTAAGCAGGCCGAATATACGGATTACACTAACGCTTCGAGCACTTCACGGTTGGCAGGTGCAGTGAACGCAGGGACGCACAGTGCAGTCTGCGATGGCACTACATCATCTTGGGGTACACCAAACACCTTTCCTGCGTCACACGAACTTTCCATGAGACGGGGTACAATCATAAGCTCGAAATAAACCTCGCCACTTCCGCGGTCAATTGATGGTTCACAGAGCTTCAGAAAGACCATTCCCAAAATGACGTAATGGGTATATCTAGGAATAGCGAGGAATTCCGCTTGAAAAACGGCTCCACCCAAGACAACTTCCAGATTACACACTCCCAGAGGACGTAACGGCTCGCCACTCACGCCACAAAACTTTGAAGTGTCATGGCATTTAAACATGACTTTGCGTCTTAGCAAGCACTTGAATTTCCTACTGATCACAGAGACAGTTCCATCTGTATCAACGAGAGTTAACGTAGACACAATATTAACGGCCACACAAACTTTGTTCGCACTGGCACAGGAGGAGGGATATCGGAACTGAGCGGACGTCCAGCGTCCTCAGTTTCATCGGTCGTGCTGGTTAGTATCCCGGTCGAGGTGACAAGGACCGACGACGATGTGCCGGGACCGCCGCCTGCGAAGCGGGAGGAGGAGTCACACTCCGACCCGACGCCCGGGAAGACTTCCGAAGGGCGGTGGGCCGAAGTTCTGTTGAAGGGGTACGTAGTCAGTTGTGGTAGATGCGTTCTGGTAGGCCGGTCCGGCTGTGAAGGTTGATGGCCCGTACCGAGAAGGTCGACGGCGGTGGCAAAATCTTGAAAGGTTCCCGGGATTCCCGCGGCGAAAACAAGCCAGAGGCGGGCGTTCAAAGATCGGTGCCTGCCTGGTAGCATTCAACGGGGCCGGAACCCATTGAGAAGGCATCACACCATGCGTTCCTGTTGCGGACGGGCGGTGGCCGCTCGCGGAAGCGTTGGTCCTGATGCGACCTCGGAACGTTCCACGGTCGTCTGTGGCTTGTACAGTCGTCCACAGACCTGGCTAGAGCGCTCAAACTCCGTGCCGTCTGCACTCCGCAGCGCGCAGAGTGACGTCTAAGGCAGCACCTGGTTTGAGATAGCACATCTTTCAGTATCGTCTGAGCATCATGCATGCGCCATCTCGAACCGGGCGCTGCCGCTAGACGTCGCTCAGCGCGCTGCGGAGCGCAGACAGCACGGAGTTCGAGCGCTCTAGACAGGTCTGTGGACGACTGTACGCCCGGCGTGAACCGACCTTCAGAGAAGGTTTTGCGGCCGTAACAATATATATTTACCGGATCGACATAGTTTAGTTTCGAGTTTTGGTGTTCTGGCATCACGTTGCCGCCTGCTGTCTTTTTATTCCCTTATGCAACCTAACCACCTCGATTACCATGGCAACCACTGGGTTACGATTTGCGTTACAACGCATAGCGCTGAGACCCGAAAGGCGAGAAGTGGAGCTTAATGCTCCAGTACAATGTCCTTGCTATAGAGCCCGCCATGTTAGATTTTATCCGTGGGATCAGCATAACTCGAGGGCTCGAACGCCACCAGCAGAGATAACACTTTAAAAGAACTTGGTGGCTTCTGGCCCCAGATTCTATGCAACGCCAGTGATGTGATGGTAATTTAAATCGTCACTTTGGCTCATTAATGGAAACGAACGACCTTCCCAAAAATTATATCGTTCACGGACTGCAAATTACTGTTGCCCTACAGCACTGTCGGCGGCCATGAGCCACAAAAAATAAAGCTCTGTCGTATAATATCTCTCGATTGCTTCGCGTGCTGTGCATATCATTTGAATGGTAGAGCTATTTCTTTATTTAAGCCATTCAGCATACAGATCAGCTTAATACTCTAAAGAATCAAAATGAGGATATGGTTCCTGGAATTTATAACAGTGCCTTGATGGTGACAATCACCTTCCAGACATGTGCTTACAGCTGTCTGTTGTTTTTCTGATGAATTACTGCTTGGTTAAAGGGATACCCCAAACAGGCTCTGGGACACCTTACAAGTGCTTTGCTAGGCCATCTTCAACGAAGGATTGTATAGTGGGCTCTCAAACTATTATAACGGAACGTACTCCATCAAGACCATGCAATGTATTTAAAAATATAGGCTGTTATCCGTTAATCTGCAAGTAACATTTTACAAGCAAAACCATCTAGGAGTACATATCATTTTACTAGGCGTCGTCGAAATGAATGGCACTGTAGAAGGATTGGTAAGTTTTTTTGGAATTAGTTTGATGGTTTATGGTTTTTAGGGTGTAACGTCCCACAGCAACCCAGGCTATTACGGACGCTGTAGTGGCGGGCTGTGGTAATTCTGACCACCTGCGGTTCTTTAACGTGCACTGATATAGCACAGTACACGGGCCTCTGGCATTCGATCTCCATCCAAATTCGACCTCCGCAGCTGGGATCGAAACCGTGTCTTTCGAGGTCAAGAGCCGAGACCATAACCATGACCCACCGAGGCAGCTCAATTGGTTTGAATACACCAGCAGTGTGAATTACCCAGATTCAATTTTAAGGAAACCCACCGTACTTGAACATTTACAGTCTTTGCCGAAAGTTGAAAGATCAAGGGCTTTGCCTCGGTGGTCGTGCTAGGTGCCCTGTCGTTAATTCGTTTCAAATCTCTCAGATGGTGAGAGGAACTCTCATCTCCACCTCTTCAAAACTTGAGGTTTTACAGATGCTACAATGGCGCCACTACTCGGCTTACAAACACGCCCGTCGGGCTGTGCACTTTTGACAGAAGCTGTGTCTGAAAAGACCTGAAAATGTCACACGTGGTTCCTGGGAATTCAACGGCCACAATCACTCAAATTTGGCAGGAAATAAATCTTTGCTAGTGCTCAGGGATTTTCAACGATCCTTTTTGTCCCATATATGTACACAAACGATGAGTACCAAGGCAGTACTGAGATTGAGCGCTTTGTAGAGCGATAGCCGTACTCCTCAGGGTACAACTTCCGATTTCGATGTAGATGAGACCATGACCTTCAATGCCTCAAAAGGTCAAACCGAACTTAACTGCATGGTGGTACGACCCAAGCTATGGTAGTACGCCCATTGGATACCTGACCTTGACCTTTGACCTCGACCTTGGCATTTGGTTTGAAACAGCGGGCACCACGTTAGCAATGACCTTCAATGCGTCTCTATGTCAGACCAAACCTAACTGCATGGTGGTATGACCCAAGCTATGGAAATATGATCACGTGATCATATAGCTATGACCATTGGGTACTTGACCTTTGACCTTGAGCCTTGACACTTGATTGGAAACAGTGGAGACAATGCTTAACAGAGCTTTCGCTCGTATAACTAGGTCCAAGCCACGCTGAACACCAGTCATTTCGATCCCCAGCCAAACGGGATATTGCTGTGACGAAGGTAATTTAGTTCCTTGTGCTGAATTCACAGTTCGTCCTTCTTACGAGCAGATTTCAGTTAACTGCTCAATAAACTGCCACTTATAGATGCGTTTGCAGTTTCCTTCCCATGAAAAAGATCAGAGTGTCGAGTTAAACGCATACAAGGTGCTCTACTGAATAAACGAAACATTTTTTTTTTGCAATGAAAGCAGAAGGGTTAATATCCAAGAGATATGGTGAAACTGATGTTTGCATCACCTCCATTATCCGGGGGGAGGTACTGCCTTTACTCTCCATACTATACATGCATTTGATGACGGATATCGCCAAAGGGCACTACGCTTATAAAATTACCGGGGTATAGCGGTCTATCTCAGAAGCTGCTAGTTTTGCATTTGAGTGATGCAGGCCCGAATGGAGACTAAATAGTGTTAATGTAGGGGTACCAACAAAATGGGTATCAAATATAGAGGTGCCGACATGTTTTCGGGACGTGAAAATCACAAAAAATTTTAATCGCTTGGCATTCCAGGCATTACGTTATGAACTGGAGGGTGTGCTCCACTTCAGTGCGCGGTTTCCGGGCACACCTCCAGGCAGTGAGGGAATTTTCTTTGGTCGCTTGCCAGTTGCAGAAACTTTTGTGGGCAGGTGTAGACTGTTCAACCATTCTGCTAGCCATTAACGTAATATCCTTCGATTCTTCATAACATCTTGCCAATGCTACTTTTTGCAGCTTTCTCCGCACTGTCGCATTTTAACACGGCATCACTACCTCCTTCGCACCTGCCAGCAGCGGTGGCGCCCTGACGCGTTTTTTTTTTCCAAGCTGCCAACCAGTGGTCAGCGTTCGCAAAGCAAGTAGCTACCTTTCGCACAATAAATGTGCCGACGCGAAAAAGGAAAAGCCAAAAGCAATCGTATGCGAAGTGTCCCCAGTGCATAAATCGGGCAGTGTGCGATGAAAGCCTGCACATTTCATCTAAGAATAAAAAAAACTGGAAGAACTTTGGAGTTCGGAGCTGTTGATCGGGAATAATGTGACTGATTTATATGCAGCGGTCGTATACATTGAGCCTGTCCAGAAAGATTTTCTCAAGCGTTATCTCAGAGAGTCAGTTGCCATAGCGTTACTGGCAACCACGTTCTTCGTCCTGAGTTTTATGACAAGATTTAGTATTCATTCATTCAGGGATCTGAATCGTGCGACCATGGCTGAACGCCGGTACCATGACGTCACTACAGATTACCCGGCACTCTGACGACATGCCGTCAAGAATGAAAAAAAAATCTAGGCGCAAGCCCGCTAGGGAGGTTGAAGACATGGGTTTTAAAAGTGTGGCTTGAATGCTAAGAGTTAAATATGCCTTCACCGTGGTGCTCATGAAACTTTTAAATGCAGCGCAGCCTTGTGCGCGGTAATGTTTTGCGAAGCGTTATCTATATATGCTTACGCTCGTTATTGTGTTCACAAGTTTTTGTAGATTGGACGAGGTTAAAGCAGCACATTAGTACCAGACGTGGCAAATTACTGTAATTCACGATATACAGTCCGCACCCGGTATGTACTCAGCAGAGCTCAATTTTTTCTAAAAAACATTTTGTTCATTAGACTGCCTTTCAAAGGCTATTGAGTCGAGAGCCTCCGCGATTCTTAATCGCTATCTAATTCTGAGTTATGCCGCTGTCACGCCGCTGCCTTGGTTCCACCATGGCCACTGCTCCATTTCATCATCACACACCAAGGTGTTCTGTTTTAAACAATAGGTTTGCAGGCATGCCAGCAGTCAAACAACAAGTTTAAACTGAAAAGTTTAAAAACAATGCGGCTTATTAGAGTAATAATAATGAGTGTTAAATAAACTTATTTCTCTTGGACAAGCTGTAGTAGTGCTCATGCACTTTTGAGGGTGCTCGTGTTGATTGTTTGTATCGCTGGCAACAATGGTACTATGCGCGCCGCATAGATTGCAGAAACTCTTTAGGATCAATGGAAGGGAGGGCAGAAAGCTGAGGCTGCGTTTCAGTGAAGTCTGGGACTATGGTATACAGTGAGGAGAGGGGAGACCCATTAGAAATAAAATACACTAAGATTGACCATGTGAAGAACTTTAAGTACGTAGGTACGTGCCTAAATGAGGGAAAATATCTGGAGGAGCACGAAAGAATTTTGATGGACCAAAGGAAAATGCATTCAGATATCATGAGGAACAAGGCGCAATGGAACCATAATAAGTACGAGCGAAATTGGTTGTTTGTGTTTGTTGATCTGTGACCATGGTTAGGGAAGGCAGCGAAACAAAATTGTGGGCAAACTAAGAAGTTTACAGGAGAGGAAATGACTACCAACACATTTATTCAAAGCAAGGAGATGATTTTCTAATTCTATCCATAACCCACGTGACCTGATAAAAAAGCAAGCCTAGAAAATTGTTTCATAAAAACAAATCATTGCACATAACATCATGGAAGCACAACGAGGTGACGCAACGTCGCCCCCGAGCCCAAGGAAAGACCAGAACAAAATCAGGAAGAGCCAAAAGGCACCAGAGGTAAAGATAACAGTTACAGAAACGTAGGAAACACGACGCAACTCACTGAAACACAAAAAGGCTCAAAACAAAACAAACACACCGCGAAAACTCAATCAAAAGTCGAAGCAAAGCAATGTCCCAGAGGCTTGCACACAACAGTTTGTGAGGCGATTCAATCAACATTCAAGTGAAGTGCGTTTTCAGAACAGCTCGGGTGGGAACAGTGGCAACAGTGTGCAAATGTCCTTGCGGCATAAAAATGCACTATCATCACCAACAGTGACAACTTCCTTCGTGTTATTGATTTCTATCTCGAATCAACAATTGTCCAGCTCAGCTCAGCGGTCAGTACTTTGTCCAAAACAATAGCATATGCATTGGGTCGTCAATCGCACCAGTCATGTGTGACTCTACTGGTCGTTCGTCGATAAGCGCATTTATTTACTTTCAATACTGCCAGTCTCATTAGCCAGGAACTTCCGAGTTATGTCGTTCATTCGGTATTCCGGTACGTGGACCACTTTCTGATTGTCCGCAAAAGTCCCTCACTTGAGCTCCTCATTACAACTTTCCTCACGGACCGCACTGCAACCATTAGATTTGGAAATACCAGATCAGGTACTATGCCAATGCCAAACATGGGCACTCCGCTGGGATCAATAATCTCTCCCCTCTTATTCAATATTGCCATGACAGGATTGGCTCGTCGGCTGCAGGAATTACCCGATATAGGATTTACACTGTATGCAGACGATATAACTATCTGGACGACTAAGGGATCCCTTGCACTGAAGGAACAAGACCTACAGGAAGCGGCATCGATTGTCGAAACATTTGCCGCTAGTAGTGGCCTTCGCTGTGCACCGGAGAAGTCGGAAGTAATCAGGGTGCACGGTCAAAATTACAAAAACTCTGGACCAATCGATCTCTATGTAGAAGGCCAACCGATTCTAGAGGTCTCGGTCATTAGAATTCTCGGGCTTTGGATTCAAAGTAGCCTGCGCGCTGGACATACCATAAAAACTCTCAAAACAACCACCCACCAAATTACACGTACGATTCGTCGTATAACACGCCACAAGAAAGGTATGCGCGAGGAAGACACTCTTCGTCTTGTACAGTCCTTGGTTATCTGCAGAATAGCATACCGCCGTCCGTATTATCATCGCACAAAGGGAGAACTTAAGCAGGCCGACACTGTCATTCGCATCGCGTACAAAACAGCTCTCGGCCTTCCTCCAAGCACCTCGACCGAACGTCTAATCAAGTTGGAGTCCACAACACCTTTGAGGAGATCAGAGATGCGGTCTTTGCATCGCAGAGAGCCCGGAAGAGCCATTCTTCAGCGCATTGGTACACCAAGAGATCTACAAGAGCTCTGGCGACACACTTCCCTACCTGAAAACATAAGAAGACCGATCTCGGTGGCTCCGCTCCCAAAACATATGCATCCAGAAATCCACAAAGGCAGACGGGAGGCTAGGGTCACTTATATACGCCGGCGTCTAGAGTCAGATCACAAAGCAGTCTATGTAGACATGGCGGCATACACTGATCCGAGCATCTTTGTTGCAGTCGCCCTTGACCACAACTTTCAACTACTGACGAGTGTTTCACTCCTGGCTGAGGATCCTGCCGCGGCGGAAGCCTCCGCCATCGCCCTTCCCATAAGGCATTGCGATCTGCCGGACAAATCAGCTCACATAATAACTGACTCGAAGCCAGACTGTCAATATTACATTACAGGGAGAGTCCCAAAAATGACAGCGGCTCTACTCATACCGTCGGGCCTCTCACCTACACTTCAGCGCCCCCATAACATTACTTGGACCCCGTTCCATTCAGGTCTTGAAGGCAACGAGGCGGCAAACGATCTAGCTCGTGAGCTAACAAACCGAGCGGATCCTTGCCCGTACCTCACCCATCTACCATAAAACTATGGGGAACGGCTGGAGATGCTTAGATTAGATCGTAGAATATATCCTTTTCCCCATATTAAACTCACCACAGAAGAAGCCACATTTTGGAGGCGAATACAAACGAATACCTTCCCTAACCTGTACTTGTACAGCTTCATTCGCCCTTCCAAATACCGCCCCTTCTGTCCATGGTGCGGCGATAAGCCTACGCTGTTTCACATTTCCTGGAATTGTCCCCAAAAACCACCTCATCTAAAAACCTTACAGACATCATACGAGCAGTGGGAGGCAGCCCTGACCAGCAATAGTATTGAGGACCAGTGTCGCATTATCAGACTGGTCCAGGCATCCGCCCAAGCCACAACTGAGGAGTCCGCCTACCTGACTCGTAGAACACTTCAATGAAATAATAAATGTTTTCTATCTCTCTCTCTCCTCACTTGATTCTTTAGACTGCGTAATATGCGAGTTTGTTGTTCTTTTCAAATCCCAATCCGGGGGGCTCAACTTCACGTGCGGACCTCCGAGAGGCATGGATGTACAGTTTTTGGACTTGCTATTCATTAAAAAAAAAAACTCACCTGTATTGGCCGTATAACCTCGCTCTGAAAAGTGTCTTCTCCCGTTCGATAGCTCTCACTCGAAATTGATCACGCGCGGTATTGTGTCGTCCGACATCCAGGCAGCGCTCACGAAAAGCTGTCTCCATACTTAGCAGAGCAGCGTAGCGAGATAAGTACAACGTCTCTACAGTGCTGGCTACACCCCAGGACTGGTGTGTAGCGTTTCAGAGACCCTCTCTCAGAAGTTAAAAGCGAAAAGCAAAGACACAGGCAAGCTAGAGCAAGCTAAAAAGACTCTTCTAGCAGCAATCCCACACATACACAAGTTTTTACACAACTTAAATAAGGTTCTAAAACGAAGAAATGTCAATCTTGTTTTTTCAGCCCCGTGCAGACTAGCACAAGTCTAAGGCTTGCCCCAATAAAACACGTACATGCTTTCACGCAATGTGACTCGTGTAATCTACGAGATTCCGTCGAAGTGTGGGAGAGTGTGTATCGGGCAAACCGGTAGGTGCCTCAATGAAAGACTGCTTGAACACCACCGGCTAATGTGTAATGCGAGGACTGAAATTTAACGGGTCATCATTCAGGCATGGCTGATTGCCAGAGCAGGATACCAGTGCGTCGGCCCTCCTTCAGATGCACTTTCAGGAAATGAGTCGAGTTTTTTAGAACGGTTTGGTTTATGGCTTATGGTTTATGGGGGTTTAACATCCCGAAGCAACTCAGGCTATGAGGGACGCCATAGTGGAGGGCTCCGGAAATTTCGACCACGTGGAGGTCTTTAACGTGAACTGATATCGTACAGTACACGGGCCTCTAGAATTTCGCCTCCATCGAATGTCGACCGCCGCGGAAAAACTTTAGATGCCCATGTAGCGTGCGATGTCAGTGCACGTTAAAGAATGATTTTTAGAACCACTGTAATGTCGACTATGCTTTGCATGACATCTGCTTTAGTAATTTAGTAAGACTTTCTGACGGGCTAGTTGGTACATATTCATTTCTGGAGGCTGTGCGCTAAAAAAAGAACGTCTTTTTTTAGCGCGCAGCCTCCAGAACTGCTTTAGTACTGTTGTTTAGCACTTTTTATCTTTGATTCCGCTATGCAATGACTGAGACAGATTTTGCTTCGTGTTTTGTATTGTTCTGCGATGGGCATCTGTGACACTGCTTTGCTTCGACTTTTGACTCAGTTTCCTTTGTTTTCAGTTTTTGTGTTTTTCAGTTGCCTCGTGTTTCCTACGCGGCTATGACTGTTATCTTTGCCACTGGTGTCTTTTGGCTCATCCTGGGCTCGTTCTGGTCTTTCTTTGGGCTCGAGGGCGATGTTGCGCCGCCTCGTTGTGCTTCTGTGATGTTCTGTGCAATGATGTGTTTTTGTGAAATAGTTTTCCCACGCTTGCTGTTTTATCAGGTCAGGTAGATTATGGATGGCATCATAAAGGCTGCTCTTTGCTCTGAATAAATATGTTGGTGGTATCAGCGCCTGTCCTGTAAAATTCTTCGTTCATCCTTGTTTTTGTCACGCTGCATTCCGTAATAGTAGGTGTGAGGTTGTTAAAGGTGTACGGAAAGGAGTTATATGGTGTCAGGCTTCATATTTGGTAATGAACTCCTGTGCATAAAATCAGATGTGCAGTGAAGCCTAGAAATTAAAAATTGTAGGAAGGTTATGGCTTTATGTGCACATGGGAACTTTCCTAACGACGAAATTTAGTGGGAGAACGTCGTTAGAGGCTAGAGAGGGGATTAGCAAAGTCAGAAAAGGTCGGAGACTAAACGAAATGGTGGAAACAAAGTGGGCAGGAAAAGTGCAGAAGCAACTGTACATGAAAAGCCTAAACACAAAATGGAACCCAAACGCTAAGAGCTAAGCACCGTAAGATGAGACATGGGGGCTCAGCAAAATACTGGTGCAGAAGAGGCGACGACGAAGAATGCGGGAGGATGCTTCATTGGCATTCTACTCTATACCTTGGGCAATCCCCCCCACATATTACTTGAGGAGAAGAAGAAGAAGAAGAGGAAAGAATGCGAAGACATTCAGCGCTAGGTATGTTCAGGGCACAGACAGAGGATATAAAAAAAACATGTATCTGATATAGTGGGAACAAGGGTTTTGAAAGCGAAAATTTAGGGGCCAAATTTGCAGAAGTTCATATAATATCCGCGGTTGGTAGAACTGAAATGGAGACCGTACAGCACGTAGTTTTGAGCTGCACAAAACTTCTTCCTGCCTTGCCCGTGAAAAAATATATAAACGGGGATAAAAAGAGGGGCGCTGGGATTTGCTGGGGTGGATGGACGAATGGATGATAAAAGCGTTGCTTTAACGAAGGGGAGGTTAGAAGATTGGTAGAGGAAGCGGTGGGAGGGATAAATTTGGGAAAAAAGGTCGTCAAATTACACGTTTTAAAAAGGAAATACGAAATTGAGGTCAAAAGCTTAGCAAGGAAAATCATACAGTGGGGGAAAATCATGGGCTAGGCGGCGTAGGCCGCTGCCAGATGCAAACGGTTAGTCTATTACCATCCATCCATCTATCCGCCATCCCACCCCGCCCAGCCCGCCAGCCAGCAGGCCAGTTTCGATGGTCATTGAAGCCGCCCGTGTAGCAGCGCTCAACCAGCCTTTGAGTCGATAGATTAGGACCGGGCACATTAGATCATCTCACTGAGAAACAGTGAATGCGTAGTTTTTGATTGTGACCAGGTTAGGACTTTCTGGTTACACAAAAAAACCATAAGTTTTCGAAATTCGATGTGAACCAGAAAAGGTCCGTATTTTGGCATCGAAGGCACAGATAGCTGATTGTTGAGTACGAGTTACGCTCAAAGTTTGAAGTTAACTAAGTAGTCACGCCAAGGGCGTGATGAGGTGGAGGTATAGTTGGATAAGCAGGGCAGTTGTGCGATTTGAATGCTTGCTCCGCTTGCTTACACGCTTCTGCAGACAGGGAAGCACAGCCTCCTTGCTTCCGCACTTTATTTGTGTAAACGAGAGAAATTTTCTTCCCTTTTACACGCCAAGCCGCCGCGGTGGCTGAGTGGTTACGGCGCTCGGCTGCTGGCCCGAAAGACGCGGGTTCAATCCAGGTCGCAGCGGTCGAATTTCAATGGAGGCGAAATTCTAGAGGCCCGTGCACTGTGCGATGTCAGTGCACGTTAAAGAACCCCAGGTGGTCGAAATTTCCGGAGCCCTCCACTACGGCGTCCCTCATAGCCTGAGTCGCTTTGGGACGTTAAACCCCCGTAAACCGAACCAAACCTCTTTACACGCCGTTGAAGAAGTAGGCTCAATTGCAGTTCACTTCCAGGAAAGAGTGCTCGCATTATTCTCTGTTTGAATCAGAGAAAAATAGCAGCGCTGAAGCATGCAACCACAGAAGAAGAAAGAACAAGACACGAGCACGGTTTAACAGAGAATTTAATTCTCAATGTAAGTTTTTGTTATTGGGTTAAAAACGTGACCTAAACTTTTTCTTTTCAGTTTGGTGGGCTACAGAGATAGGTATACGAAAGGACTTTCTCTGGTGTAAATACTGTCAATGGTGTAGTATGCCATAATTAGATGTACGACTTTTGTTTTTGTTTTAAATTAGTGGGACGTTTTCTTTTTCTATTTTGAGAACGCTAGTTTTTTACAGCTAATATTATTCTGGACGACTGAATTACTGACTTTTTTCGGCAATTCATTGTTTCAATTCTGATGCTCAAAACGTCACTTCAAGCCTATCTCGGCGCTGTCAGCATAAACTGTGTATTTATCATTATTGGTACAATGATAGTACTTGCTTGCGTGCTTGTAGAAGGAATTCCTCTCATTATTAAAAAAACAACGCAAGGCAAATGATACAGCTGGCAGTAAAGTACGCAAGTGGAAGTTTAGCCATAAGAACTAAATTGACATGCTATCGTTGGGCAGCCATGCTCGGTTTATCGGGAGGGAAGGACATGATGCGGCCTGCGAGTTGTCAGCGTTGGAACTGAGCTCAATTGTCGTGGTAGCCAGAACATAATAGTTTTTCGAAGCTGAGAAAATTACTTAACCCTCCAAGTGCTCTAAGCAGGTGATGAGAATGAACAAAGAGTTCTAGCTTGGATTGCCGCGGCGCATCTCTAACAAAGACACGATTGAGGAAGCACGTGCCAGCCCAATATCGATATACTTGCCACGTGAACCACTTCGCGTGTATTTACGCTCACTTACCCGGCACCGTTGTCACCCGTTGACGAAGATTCTGCACGAGTGGCCGGACAGCAGTTTTTCAAGTGCACTCCGCAGCCATCAGCCTCAAATACCATCAGACTATGCCCTTCCATATCATCCATCAAGCCACCGTGGGCGATGGCTCAGCCTTCCGTATGTCTGCATGTTCCCGGAATACTTAAGAAATTCGTGATACCAGTCTCTGCACTGAAGCGACTTGCGAGGGCGTATATCTGGTCAGAATATCAGAACTACGTTCATGTATACAATGACGGATATCTGCCACCTAATGCATCGACAGCAGCTGTGGTGAGGCCCTCTCGGCAGACAACTGTCAAATTCGTTAGACGCCACGTTTCAACATAACCGCTGCTGAACTTGTGGCTCTTAGGGAAGCGATTCGATACATCTGCGAGGAACAACCTCAAAGGTGGTGTATTTTCACGGACTCCAAGCCTGGACTATAAATTTTAGGACGGTTTCTACGCCACACCGCCTACCAGTCTCTGGCAACAAAGATTACGGAGCCCCTTTCGTTCGCTCAAGAAAAAGGTAACAGAATAGTATTTCACTAGATCCCTGGATGAAAATATGAAGGCCGATGCTGAAGCTAAAAGCTCTCTCAGCAATGGCCTCCGTACAGTTGTGCATTTCTCTAGACCGGACACCACTCGCCTTATCTCGAACTATAAGGAGATTGCGACGGCGAGATACTGGGCCAAGCCAGACACTCGGCACATCCGCCTGAAAAGACTAGATCCGGGCGCGAAATTTTCGGTACCGCGTGAAATTCCGCGGCCTCGTGCATGCTTGATGCATATACTTCGTTTAGACCTTGCTTTCACGAGAAAGTACTTACATTTATTTGGACGAGCGGACATCGCAGACTCTTCCACCTGTGGCATGGCTGGGAATGTGGAGCATGTGCTAGTGGTTTGTCCAGTATACGCGCGCAAAGACCAACTTTGGCTGCTTTCTTTAAGCGTCTGGATAGCAAGCCACTCACTGAGGAATTACCGCTAGGTGCTTGGCCACAGAGTTGGCAAGCAACCGAGGCAATGCGTGCGTTTTCAAGTTTTTTGGGTGAAACGGGCATCGACTCGCGGTTGTGATGCCATCGAATGTGCGTGCACATACTCTCATCTCTCTTCTCATCCCATCGTCGCCCATCACGACCCTCTTTCTTTTTCTGCCTCTTTCCCCCGAGCAGAGTAGCAGGCCAGATATTTTATATGATTTGATTTGATTTATTTGTTCCTTTTCTGATACAGAAAGTAGAGCAAGAGCAAAAGGCGAAACGCCTGACGATGGCTCTTGCTTTGCATACAGTTTGTCACGAACGGTCATTTAACATAGATTTAAGCTTAATTTTCACACCAAATCTCAATGTTTCTGGCCGACCTCTTTGCCTTCGTTTAAAAAAATGTATCTATCTATCATCTTGGCGGGAGGGTTTTTTAATACTATCAAATTACACATTTAAGGAAGTGTTGAGCGTCATCCAAGTTTTTTTGTTTCTCAGTATTTTTGTGTTGCAACAGCCTTTGTCCTACATTTGCAGTGAAATCGAATATGGGTTACACTTCCGTGAACAGTGCGAAGCGCTCAATGGCAAAGACGACGACGACAGGACCTAAGCCTAGAAGCCACAAGCCGCGTGATGGCAGCCACGCGCGATCAAAGAAGAAGAGGAAAAAGGCAGCCAGGTGCAGCCATCTTGTGGTCTTCGGAAAAACAGCTGAACTGCACACGGGAAGTCGTCTCCCTGAGGTCCCTTCTTGGATCAGAAACCCGGCCTTGTGCTCGTCTTGGCGACCGCTGGCAGCCCGAGGCAGCCAGGATGACGGGCTTCCCGCCGCCTACAATGCCGCAGAACAGCGAGCGGTGCACTGCAGGTAGGCAATACCGTGGCCTGCTCGGTATGGCGGCTCGCAGTCCCCCTGCAACTACAGAAAACATACACAGGATTATCGTGCCTGCATTTGCAGCTGTTCATTTGAAACTTATTACAATGACTAGCCTTTTGTGTGGGAGCGATCGGACACGGTCCGTGGTAAGAAACGATGCAGTGCATGGTAACAAGGGAACGCCAGGGAGATTTAAAATGCATACAGCACTGGACTTTATGATTTAAGCAAACGGCGGCTAATGAATAGCTTTGAATTAAGCTATGCTTGACTGTGGCATACAGACTTTTTCTCTGATATTTCCCGGGTGCATTATTCAGCAAACCGTGAAGCGATTTTGTTAACTTTCTGACACACGCGCTCCTGCAGGAGATATAACCAAGAAGACGCAAGACATCGAGCTTCAGCGCAAGGAGCGCAGCTTCCAGGACTGCCTCGAGTATCTCATGCCAGTCTACCTGTTGCCTTTGGTCCTTGGTGACAAGGTGGGAATGGGCATGACAGCTAGACGACCTAACTAAAAATACAGGACCTAGAAAGACCGTAAAATATTCGTCATATTTGCCTGCGTTATGGTGGTCCTATCTTATCGCATCTACGACTGGACCTTTCAGAGTTTTCCAGAGCGTTTAGACTTTTTTGTTTCTAAACCAACCCGGCAGACGATGACGATTGGCGCTTCCCGAAACACATCTAGCGGATGACCTTTCGTAATCATCGGCACAGTGTTTAAATTGGCGCCAGTGCAGGGGCGAGAGATTTCGTTCCTTTTTTTTCGGCGTTCATTATCTGCTTGAAACCTCGAGTGAATATTTCAAGCAGCCAAACTGTCAAGCTCACGGGAGCCAGCGGGATCGCAAGCGGGCGTGGAATCTGGCATTGCTCGAATCAGTGCAGTTACCAAGTAGCACGGAATAGTAATAAGGGAGTAATTACTCATTCGCATCCACCCAAGTGCAGCCATATGGCTGCAAAGTAAAGCTATAAAGCTTTCAATGACACTTTGTAGTTTAAAAAGTGTGTGTGTGTGTGTGTGTGTGTGTGTGTGTGTGTGTGTGTGTGTGTGTGTGTGTGTGTGTGTGTGTGTGTGTGTGTGTGTGTGTGTGTGTGTGTGTGTGTGTGTGTGTGTGTGTGTGTGTGTGTGTGTGTGTGTGTGTGTGTGTGTGTGTGTGTGTGTGAGAGAGAGAGAGAGAGAGGGAGGGAGGGTGTATTGAAGGAGTCCCCTATACATTAGACCAAGCACGGAACACTGGGAAACCACGTTCTCACTTTTACGAGTAGCGAACCTCGCTACCTATTGTGCTGAACGCCGCTGTATCCTAGCAATCCAGCTTCACACTACAAGAGGTGGCAATGCACTGAAAACACATTTCCAGTTCCCTGAGCATTACGTGCCGGATTCGCCAATGGTAAGGCCTCCGCCGTAATAAACTGAACCTGCTGCGCTTACATGAGCACACGTGATACGAGAACAAAATTTTTACATCAGTAGACACGTTTTTTTAGAAAATACACGCCATTTGCATGCATCTTGGTTGTGTTTCCCACACAGAGCGAATTCAACATGTCTTCTTAACCCAGCCGGTGGAGCCTTGCCAAAGCACGCTGCAAACAATAAGGGCCTCAGCCTTTAGGACGCCGTAATGTCCCCTTGTTGCATCCGACTTCAAATATGAAATTGCCAGGGAGCCTGACTGCAGTGTGTTGTGAGAGCTTACAAGATTTCATCGAAAAGGCGGATAACGATCTATAAGCGTCGTACTCGACAGGCTGACATAAGGCGTTCTTGACGTGTTCGAATGGTTTCTTCCGGTCTGTGGCCTACGTCACACAGCGCTCTCAGCGGGGCGTCAGAACAGCTGAGGAATATAGCTCACACAGGTAGTTCCCATCAGCCTAAGCTCTGCGCCAGTGCTTTAGGATGCCAGCAAAAGCTCGTGTGACAGTGTTTCGGGCTTTTTATTCTCGAGTTCTGACAAAGCTTTAAAGCCTCCAAATTTCAGTAGCATGCAACCACTTTCCAGAAGGTTTCTACCGAACATGAGCGCTTTATGCAATTAATGTCGGTAACCACCACAGACGTTTCTAAAGAAAAACTTATTACTAAGATATTTCTCCAGTAACTCGTTTCGGTGTTACTTCGGTGATTTTGCTCCTGCATTTTGGCTATCCAGTCACTATACACCTGTTCTTTAGTGAAAAGAGTAGAAATGTCTGCCGAAAAATTCATCCAGTGGCGACCAAACTGATTTCGGCAATCAAATTACGGAGAAAGTTATTTCCCAGTTAATTCTCTGAGAACAAAGTAAGAATCCCGTACATGCGCTCTGATTTTAAAAATAGGCGAACAGTGTGAAATAAACAAATAAAGCGTACTCAGTACAAAGCTGCAACTCACCGTTGTTCCTGCCCAATGGCCACTGGTGTATAGGAGTGTCTTACCGCTTTCTCGGAACGGGGCACGAGCCGGTACTGGTATCACACACTGCGGCATCTTTTTCCCACGGGAAGTGTTAGCGGACATTAAAGTAAATCCTAACGATTCGCTGAAAGCACGTTGCTTGGACATCGATGCATCGTCAGCACACGCCTGCTGGCTTCCTTCCGCATGCAGGCGGGCATCTTCGTCTACTGCGTCCTGCTGACAGTGGTGGGCCTCATGGGTCGCCTCCTGCCGTCGACGGTCGCTGCCATGCTGCCCATTGTCATCCTGCCCCTGGGCGGGGTGCGCGGTGCGGACAGTTTGGCTGCCGAATACATGGGCGTTAGTACAAGCTTCACTTACATTCCTGAGGCTGGGGCAAGCGCCCTTCCTAAAGAACGTTCAGTGTTTCAAACTGCTGATGACCCTTCGAGTGGATTCGTGCACCTAATTCAATTCACAAAACTGTCCTTAAAAGCGCTGCGCAATTAGGAGGTGCGCGAGTGTTTACCAATTCTTATAACCAATGAAAATCCTCTGGCCAGTGGGGAAACTACACTGAATTGAGTAAAAGATTTGCGATTCAGTGCTCCAGGCTGCAGTCGAAACAAATGCGATTGTTAATATTTCTGGCTCCGTGCTTTGATAGCGTGAATTTTTGAACAGCGGGACATTAAGCTTAAAGAAAAACTCATAAAGCAGCACACCTCCCTGCTGCCAAACACAAAAATGCGCCAACATCACGGTTGGCAGCATTAAGGTGCAGAAGCTGCTTGCTTATATTGGACGACATTCGGGAACAAGTTCGGCTACGAGGTAGCACATATCTGCGCATAGGCGACTTTCGGGTTTGTACGCACCCCTAATTACGCGCTATTATCTAACCGTCATGTATGCCTTTTTGGAAAGCAGTCTAAGTCACGCTAATGGTGGTGAACAGCGCGAAAGGCAGTGACAGGGTATTTCGCGCTGTTCACTACCGTTAACATGTCAAACCAACTCGCCCAGCTTGCCATTCTTACTCAGTGTAAGGCATCTGTCTGCAAAGACAGTCGTGCTATGTCAACGGTGTATTCTGCTTGGCAAATTGGACATAATACGTTTATTGTTGCTGAAGGCCGGAAGCTACTACCACTTGAGGAGATAAACACCATTGCCATGTGTGGTCATTCGTGTGCGTACACAGCATAACCGCGTGTTCTAGTTTGCCAATCGCTTCTGTGTTTGATCAAGTCATAAAAAAGGCTGATTTCGTATTTTTTTCCACCTATAAAAAAACTGACTTGCTTGATTACAAAAACAAAACTTGCAGTGCCCAGAAGGCAGCATGGTTTGTGATGACAGCATCAAACACAGCGGAAAAATGTGTGAGAAAACTAGCAGAGGAGAAAGAATAAACGAAATAAAGCACGTTACCTGGCTCGGCTTGATTTTGCTGCAGCGTGAATTGCAGGCAATCAAGCATTTAGTAATGCAAGCCCAGCGTTTTTAATATGTACGGAATTTCATGTAAGGTGCTCAGTGTGGCGCGTTTAAATTGGTGCTAGAATCAGACGTAGTGCAATGTTGAGAGCAGCTTCAGCGAATCAACACGTGACACTTCTTTTAGGAAATCCCTTCACGCGGGCTGTGCGCATATAGTAATGCTATATTTTCAAGCAGAGCGTGATCGTTGGTGACGGCGCGTAATACGTAGTCGACTGCTGAACCTCTCCGACATGCACTTCACGAAATGTAAGGATGGCATTGCCACGTGCCTAGGGTGAACGTGTACACGTGCTGTGGAATCGCTGCTTGACGACTCTCATAACAGCAGCTTCCATGCGCCCCTTTCCTATTCTCCTCAAGTCGGCTCCTTGGTGTTCATGAATGTTGCCACACAGTGTAGAATTACTGGAATTGATATTAACTGCAGAGAGACAGCATAGGAGGGAACGAAGTTGACAGGACAGAGCGCTGTCCTGTCATCATCTTTCCTTGCTGTGCTGTAATGTAATTGCAGTAATGCATCAACTAGTCCTGGCGACACACTGTGTGTAAATCACGCAGACACATTTCAAGTAGCTGCGCCCTAGTGTTCACTTTCCGATCGATTTGTGCAGCCCGGAGTACTGGTTCCCACCCTGCTGTTTGCCATTGCCATCGTGGGCGACGAGACGACTGTATTGTTCCGCCTCTGCCTGTTCACGCTGGAGCGCTACGCCCTGCGGATGCAGCCACTCTTCCTGTACATGCAGCTCGTGGTGTTCGCGCTCAGCCTGATTCTGCCCAGCACTCTCATCGTGGTCTTCAGCGCCGTCTTCGTCGATCGCTTCGTCAGCACCGTCCACGACGAGGTTCTGGGCACCGACCAGCGGATCCATTCCAGCAGCTGGATCTACTTGGAGGAGAGGAGGCGTCCACGTACTGGCCGCAAAAGCAGCTTCAACGCTTTTGGCAGGAAGGCTCGGAGCGTGTCTCTCGCCAGCGAGACCACGATCGCCAGCGAGGCTTCCGGAAGCAGCACGCTTGTGAAGAATTACAAGGTGTTTGCCGCGTCGCCCCTTCTCGGAAGATCAGGTGCTCCGGGAACTCAGGATACCGTGAGTACGAAACATGTGGCAGTACTTTATGTGGAATTGTAATACGCGATTGTTTACACTTGTTTTCTATCAAGTTAACCGTCGCATGAGTGAAAAAAAATAGAAACCGTAACTAAGGAATTTGCGTGGTTCCCGAGTAAGCTTAGAGGATATTAATTATGTAAATTTGAAAGATACCGAGTAGCGCCACAATAAATCGTTTAGGCGTTTTATGTGGTATCACACAGACGTGACATAAAGCGAGACTGTGCGTTCTCGCTGGCATCTTCACAGAAAATGCTACACGATTCTGCCGAGCCTATCATCGTCCACCACCCTTATATTGTTCTCACTGTCGCCCCACAACTCGGTGGCTGCGATGCCCAGGTGTTCAAGGGGCGCTCCATTGCACGTGCACATCACTTTCCGCGAGGTAATTCGCAATGTGCTGATGGCAACTCATACAGGTGGTCCTTATTGGCCAGCTCGCTACTTATCCGCTTCTCATCCTATTCAACGACCGTTAAGGTCGCAGGCGTTGGGGTTCTTAATGCAAGGTGGCGTTGTTTGCGTGAAGGAATGCGCTCGGCACCTTGGGGCAGTCTACAATTCTGTAGACTGCTCCAGAGCACGCTTTCATAGATTTCTCTTATGGTGTTGTGGTTATGGTGTTCGGCTGCTGACCCGAAAGACGCGGATTCAATCCCGACCGCGGCAGTCGAATTTCGATGGAGGCGAAATACTAGAGGCCCTCTTACTGTGCAATGTCAGTGCACGTTTTAGAACCCCAGTTGATTCAACTTTCTGGAGTTCTTCACTACAGAGTCCCTCAAAGTTTGAGCCGCTCGGTGACGTTAAACTCCCATAAACCAAACTATAAACAAGTATTTGTGCAAGTCGCGAAAAGTCAGTGTTTCAGGATACAGTTTACTGAATTTTATGAAGGGAGAGAGAGAGAACAAACTTTTATCGTCCAAGAGAGAAGGTGCGTACCCCAGCACCCTAGGCCGCAGGCCGAGAATGTCAGGAGGAAACACCGCCTTGGATGCTGGCCGGGATGTCTTGTTCTTCGGCGGCCTCCTCAGCCAGTCAGACGAGTTTCCGCTGGGTCTCGGGGTCCGAGGTCCGCAGCAGGGCCTCCCAGGCTTCTTCGCTATCGATTTTCACTTCGCTTCCCGGGGAAAAAGAGCACTTCCAGACAATGTGGTCGAGGGACCCCCACTCGCCACAGTGATGGCACTCATCCGATCTTATTTCCGGGAACATTGCGTTCATGACCACTGGATTTGGGTATGCATAGGTAGATACTGCGCCATTTCCTTTCCTCAAAAACCAATTGTTATTATTATTATGTTTAGGTTTGAAGTCACCTCCTGGCTATCACTTGTTTATTATCCAGCGACGCGTCTGACGGTGGCGCCAACCTGTGCTCTAGTCTCTAGTGTTGTGGGATATCTTCGAATATATTTTGAAAATATTTTCTTTGTTGCAACTGAAACCTATTGCCAAGGTAAGCTCATACCATGCTGCGGGCATTAGAAATACGCCAGAACAATTCAAGGCGTAACTTTTCGACATGGGAATGTCGCTTTCACGAGGTATTCGGTGTCTACAAACCACGGCAATACAGACGTGGCTATCCCGCTGCCTAGGCGGCGGACTCTGGCAATCCGTGGTGGCAATAATGAGCGTGACATTAACTAGTATGCGGGTTTTATTCGAAACAAAATAATAAAGCTTTAAGTGGTTTTAAAAGCAGTTTAATAAAACGTGGCTAGGAATATCGGTCAGACTCCTGCAAGAATTTTTTTGTTTTTTTTTTTCTGTGGCGCTCTTTTTGATGAAAGGGAGACGTTTTAGGAACGATGAAAACCTCGTTGATATCGTGTAATAAGCTGCAAATAGTTGCAAAAGGAGGAAAAATTACGTCTAGAGTGCTTTTCATGAATCGATACTCCTCCCTATAGCGGCCAGTTCTATTCATAGAGTACAGTATATTCACTCCATACGACAACATGCAGATCTTCGATTTTGAACGCAGCGTGCAACTAACGTCGAATCTGCCGTTTCTATAAATCTCTGCCATAACCGCAACCTCTACTCTTGCTATGGTTTTCACAGAGTAAGATCTACAAGAATATGTCAATATTTTGATATCCTTCTCCGACAGTAGACTGTCACTTTAACATTAAGAAATTGTTACTGCAGGCATCATTCTTTACAATTTGCAAAGCCAAGGGCCCTTTTTTCACGCTGTTGGCCGCCTCGCAATCACTTATCGCTGTGTTCGGGGCCATTTAAACGACAACCGGAACACGCCTTGATGATTATGAGCTGAGGATGCCGAGAACTTATCTAACCAAAGTCCTGGCGGCTGCTTTAAGAAGTAGTTTGTTTAATGTTACTCTGGGGTATTCTCAAGATGTAAAAAGAAGCTGCCAATCGCCTGATTATCTCACATAGGCGATCCCAATAAATCTTTAGTACTATTCTGGCCTCAAGGAGCTCGGTCTACTAGAAAAGTAATGGCATAAGCGTAAAGGAACAGAAGTGTCTCACAGTGATAACGTAGGCCCGCAGACCAATCGCAACGCGTGGCAGGTCCGGTAATTGAGCCTCACATTTATTTGCGATTAGGCGTATGCTGCAAACACCTACTGCATTTCATGAAAGGTGCCACATATTGGACATTGGACTGTACTCATAGAACGAAAAAAGATTGAGGATTAATCTCCCCCCGCTCTGTCCGCAGCCCAAAAAACTTTTCCTCTGAGGGTTGGGAAAAGATCTATAGTCTAGTGCCACTGGTTTCTCGGATTGCTCTGTACAACTACCTACAATCTCGCGTCACTACCTCAGTAAACTGTACGTCATAAACACAGAAGCAATTACCCAAGCATTCATGAATTAGGAAACACATTCTCCCAGCAATGTGATAAATAATCAATCTGTCATGCGTAACGGCATACAGAAATGAATGAAAAACATTCAGCCGAAAGAAGCATTCTCTAGCGACTGGATAAAGCACTAGTCCAGGTACCCCGCGGAGACTGCAGCAGACCTCGCGCGGTCCACCAGGCGTCGCTGGTATTCAAGATTTTAGCTCGATAAGGACTCCTCCCACTGCTCCTGCCACAGGTTTTGCCTATTGAGAACTGCCGTGTTGCGCTGACAGCCCAGCGATTTGCTGTGTATGGTGGCCACCTCCCCTGATAGCGGACAGGCGGCCCTACAGGCTGTTGGGGTAATTTTTTAATACAACTTGTAAGTTAAGGTAAGTGTTGGCCTGGAGGCGCTTCCAGGTGGCGTCCACTTATTTTGTCAATGGCTGTGAGTTGGGGAAAGGCCATCCTCTACCTTCAATGTTGTTCCAAAATACTACTATACCTGTACTTCGAAACCACTAGTCTTGCTTTTAGAGGGTACGTTCGGCGAAGGTATTGTGGATGGCTAATTCGAGTAACTTCTTTTGGAAGCAGACAAGAAAGCAGCGCTATGCTCTATGACTGATACGAACATATATGTCTAGGAATTTAAACGAGCATGATGAGCCATCTGCTCCGCAGGTGGACAGGCGGTCTCGCAAGACTTCCTTCGGAACGGTTGAGAGGTCTGCGCTTGACGATGACCGGCCGTCCTACCTGCCTGTTCGGCGCATCCGTTCGTTCAGCGCGGAGCCGAATCAACCATCCTCCATTCTCAAGCGCTATTCTGCTCTTCTTCAACAACCGACACCGCGGTGTCCACCCGTCCAGCTTCCGCCGTCTACAGGGGCCGTCGCTGGGGCTGAAAGGAGAAGGAGCACTTTTCCGATGGGCGATTTCTTTAAGGAATTCGAGCAAATGTTGCGAGCGGAGGGTGAAAAACAGGAAGCCCCCTGTGAGGCGCCTGTTTTGACGCTGAACAGAGCCCCTTCTGCAATTGTATCTCCGCCTACGCCTCCCGTCCTACCGTGTAATTCAGCGACAAACCTCGAGGCGAGTGGAAGCAGTGCGGCGGATCCGTCGCCAGCTGCGGAGTTCTGCAGACCCTACACTTGGCCAGCGCCTAAGCCACACAACAGGGCAACCGCGAACAGCCCTTCACCTTCGGCCAAAAGCAGCAACAGCGAACGCCGAAGCGGTTCGCCTTCTCCCAGGGCGTCCAAAAAGAAAACGGCCCCTAAAAGGCGTCGAGTTCAGCAGGAAGATTCGCTTGCGCGCGCCGGGGATGACCAGCAGGTAGAGGAGGTAAGTACTAATCGACCAAGCACTGTGAATCTTGGGTATGGGCCTGACTTTGAGTACGTACGTGCATTTCGGTCAACGACTCTTTTTTTTATGCAGTTCCTATCCCTGAGGCTTCCTGGCTAAACTTTGCCAGTCGCGTTCGACGGCTTGTAGAAGTGCAGATTAGAGTAATCGAGGCACTTAAGCAGGTTACGGAGCGGCATGATAATTCTTGCGCATCCGTTTGACTATGTGCGCGCCAAGCGTGCCATAATGACGTCTTTATTATAGGGGAACCCAAGATCGTTTTATTAACACAGCGGCTCTTTTGTGTAGTGCGCACATAGGGCAGGAGATGTGTCCAGTATGGGCATGTTGGGTCTGTAAGGAACAAAACAGTACACAGCTATTTCCATTTTTCCTGTTAGTCTCAAAACCAGGCTGAGCTTGTTTTTTCGCGTTGCTTCCAGCCAGGAAACAACGATCAGA
This sequence comes from Amblyomma americanum, assembly GCF_052857255.1. Lineage (NCBI taxonomy): Eukaryota > Metazoa > Arthropoda > Arachnida > Ixodida > Ixodidae > Amblyomma > Amblyomma americanum. The sequence continues at coordinate 95,677,636 of NC_135498.1, forward strand.
CGTCACTGGCCAACGGCGTGCCCCAGGCTGAACAATCTGTTCGCTGCTCCAGCCCGGACAGAACGCGTGAATCGTCACGCGCGTCGAGGTCGAAACAAAGCACGGTGCGAGATACAAAGCCTGACGCCCCTGTTATGGTGCCGCCGGTTCACAAACCTGTGCTGAAGCCTGAGTCAAAGGTGGAGTATAGACAGGAATCCGCACAAGAGAAGGAACCGGAAGGAAGACAGGAGGTCCGCGGGGTTCTTAAGAAGCGGAAGCCGTCCGCCCAACCAAGCTTGGGTAGCCGTAGTGGAAGCGTGCCGAACTTGAACCCGCTGCCTCAGACGTCCACGGTGAATGTGGTGGATCCGCAGAGCGCAATCCCGACATTGAGCCCGCCGAGCGATACAAAGGCTCTTCCGGAAAAGGGCTCAAGCCTCTGTAAGCTGACTTACCGCTCAAAGATGTATTTTTTGTCTTGACCTTATCATCATGACTTAACGAATGTGGTGCCCCGTATGCTGTTGTCGCCTCTAACTTGCTTCATCCGAACTGAATGAGACACTACGCATAATTTATTCTAAAATTCTCAGTAAAAATCAACTGCCTTCGTTTTTGTGGTTCTAATAGCACTTGTTCGCCAGCAAAGAAAGTATTTATGGCTGTAAATATCGAAATATTAACGACACATGTTTCTCCACCATTCGAGTGAAACTCGATAATTCAGTGACGGGAAAAAGACTGATCTCCCACAAGAAGTGGATGCCAGTATTGTCCAGCCCGAGGGATTCGCGGGGAAAAGGCACTGGCATCACCGCAATTAGGTTTTGGTAGCAGTTTGCGTCAGTTGTACCTGTGTCGATTCGCGCGTCTCTTCCTTCGTCTCATTCGCACTGTTTTAAGATGATGCGGCACAAATTCGCCCAAGCTTCTACACAGGAACCTGTACTTCACTTTGTCGTCTTTTCTAGTTCATAATGTTTGATTTTCAGTGAAAGCAACAAACTTAATGTGTCCTCAGCGCCCTTCCATGCGGTGCCTGTTCTGGAAGTGAGTGCTGCGTGTGTCGAGTGCTATTCTGGCGCTGCGGTGTTGTGACGGATAAACGGAACGATTACAATTCTGAAAACGGGTGCGACGCCCAGTGCTCAGTGGTTCGCAACTTTTCCATTTCAGATTTAAGCGGAACAGAGCAACAGACATCTTCTCTGCGGGTGCGAGCGTGAGTTGCCTTTCCCTTTATTCCTTGCTCCCGCGTTTATGGCCTCGTGAGACGAACAATTTCCGCAGCCTTACAATGAGTGTGCGACCGGCGTTCATTGCCGGAGCCGCCTACACGGCCATCTTCGGGAACTTGGTCAGCTTGAACACGCTGCCGGCGCGTAACTCTCTTCTTCTCGCCCTTGACTGGTAAGAAATTCTCTATTGCGGTGCGGATGCTGCTGCGGACAGCTTGCATGTAGTCATTATGATAAAAACACACTTTTAATTAACGCCAATCAACAGCTTTACCTTTCAATCTTTAATCTCTGTTCATCACATCAGACACGCGACCTTGCCACTTTGTTTGCTTCTCGAGACGTGACCAGAGCGCTCTGGAACTATTATGGCAACTATCGGCGTATCCCACGCTGTTAAAATTATTTGTCGGTGTTTTCGCTGCCTTGTCTAGAACATTCGGAGCCACCGTCAGATTGAGTGCGTCTAAGAGCGACCGACAGTACCGTCCCGACAACAGCCGAGCGCATGCGTTGCTGTCGCCCCGCCGAACCGTTCCTTGTGAAGTTCGAGACTGTTTTTGAGCACTTCAACGACCCTCTTTCAGTGCCTCCTCTACTATAGAAGACGAAACGCTGATCGTGGCCGTACTGCGCAAACCATGAGACAGAGAAGCAAAATTCATTTGTGTAAAGCAGGGGAAGAGCTGAGCAGGAACTCTGGCTACGCTCTTCGCACGCCAGGATAATATTGTAGTCAGCAGGAGCACAATTCTGAAACTCTACCAAATAGCAGAGCATGTGAAGCCAGTTAGCTAATGCTACCGCTTGTGGAAAACCTTGCTCGATGTCGTAGTTGCCACAAGCCTGAGTGTTCTCTGTCATGTTCACAGCCACGACAACGATTGCCCCGTGAATTCGTGGAGCTGGCTTGCCGTATCGTTGCCAGTTGCTGTGATCTGTTGCGCCGCCTGCTGGACTTCCATCTACTGTGCCAGTCTCGCGGGATGGTGAGCGCCTGTACTGGCCTATACCTGGCCCATACATAATAAAGCTCACCATGCTGGAACGCTTATAATGGGTTCCGTCTACCGTACCTCATATCTCTTGCTGCGTTGCTCATAAACTGTGGTGAAAATGGCCTTTTGAAGGCCAAGTGTCTTCATACCTGAGGGGCTATGTAATATTTTTTCATTCGGAGTGGTGCTTCTTCAGCGCGTCTGCAGTGAGCGCATGAAAACAAAATCTGAGCAGCTTCGCACTGCCAGTGCGTGTGACTCACGGCTTCAGACATATACAGGCTGTTTCATTGACCACCACAAGTATTTTGCTAAACAGGAGTATAAGTAAAAAAGCCAATTTGTTTCGGCATATCATTACGTTTATATAAATTCATGTTTTTTGAATGTGATCCTCGTCGCCACAACGCAAAATCCCTCCGCGTGCGAAAAACAAAACGGCTTGCAGAAGTGCTCCCGCTGGGGCGCGGTGGTTTAACATATCTTGGTTTGTGAGGCTGAGGGAGACTTGTTTCTTGGAGTGGAGCCCTCAGTCCAAGCTCCGAAAGGCCCTAGTGGCTGCCGCAGCCCGGACAACCAGCTGGCTCTGATCAACGAGGTCAGGCGACCGGACGGCACGCTCCCGGCCTGATACGTTCGCGACGAGCAGCAGTGGCCTAGCAGACCCACAGAATGTGGTATAAAGTCGTACGTTCCCCGCATAGCGAATATATGGCACGGTGGAATATATGGCACGAGGTTAGGGTAGTTGCTGGTATGAAGCTGGCGAAAGGAAACGGACTCCTCGTGGTAAAGGCGAGGTTGATCAAGGGGAATTGGGTACATTTGGCGCGAAATTCTTCAATATCTCTAGAATCTCGGGGAAGACCGGGCAAATGGGATCAAAACGAAGGGCTGTGTCAGGAGAGGCGGCCGAAGGAGAGTCAGCCCGGTAAGAAAGAGCGCGGTCCCAGGCATGCGCCTGTTGATTTCACTCCAGAGCCAAGTGACCTGGGGTACAGACCAGAGTGCGAGGTGAATCTCGAGCAGGTACGCGACAGAGAACTATAGCGCAGCAGTGCAGCAGAGACGCAGCAGTGCGGTAAGATTGTGAAAGCTGCGTCAATTAGAAGCGGAGTCCGAGATGTAGTCACAATGGACGGAGCTATGAGGGTCATCGCGTCATCGACAGGACCACTGCGAGTTCCTCGGCCACGTGAGGGTTCGAGGAGCGAATGGAGGTGACTAAGAAAGGGTGGGGTAGGTGGCATCATGGATGTATGCGACCGAGTGGAGGGAGCCGTAACGACGTTGCAGATGGGAAGTGCGGGCCGTGCGGCGGCCAACATTAAGCAGGGGGTGCCTATGGACTGAGAAGCGAGCGACGATAACGGACGAGCACAAGGCGCCAGGTAAGGGCTTAGGGAAGCGAGAGGACTTGGTGGAGGAACGAACGCCGAGGTGAGCGAGAACTTGTAAGCAGACACAGGGAGTGTGAGGCGGCTGTATGAACTTCAGTGATCTTGCCAACAGTGTTGGAGGCCGAGGACGAGTAGACGGAAGGCTGCGAAAGGCCAAGAACCACCTTGTAGACCCTACGAAGAAGCACGTTGAGGCAATTGACGTCGGAGGGTGTGAGGACCAGGTACGGAATAACATATTAAAAACGCCTGAGAAAAATGGTCTGGAGCAGGAAAATTGAGTCCTTTTCGGGCAGTCCCGCGCTACGGTGGAGAATACGGCGGAAGAGGGCCAGAGGCTTTGCGACCGTGCTGGAAAGGCTGTTCAGAGAGACCACCGAACGGCCGTGCGCATAGAGATGCAGGCCGAGAACGTGAATATGGGGGAACCGTGGAATGTGTTGAGCGTGCAAGGCTGAGTGGACTGGGCGCACTGCTGCGCCAGACCAGCCGTGTCAATCAATGGCGGGTAGGGAACCTGCTCTTTTCCAGCTCGCCGCTCCCACCCGCGCGACCGTGGTAGGCCACGTAACGTGCACGCACCGCGTGTGATGTCCGCTTGTTATTATGGCAGCCTGCGCACTTTGACCAATCTGTTCGAGTTTGAGGAGCACGGAAAGCAAGAATTTGTTGCATGATGGGCGCCACTCATACAATGTTTTACGCATGAATGTGCCAGTAAAGCTGAAAATGGGCCTAGTTAGTTTTTCATGTTTGGCCTAATTGTAGCTGGACGCAACTCAGGAACGACGCAGCATATTCCCCAGAAAGGAGGCCCTCACTCAATGCTCTTTCGGGCCTGTGAGATATCGTATAAATAATAGTAATAATAATAATAATAATTGCGTCGACCAATTTTCATGACGCGCTGCCGCGGTTCCTCAGTAGTCATGTTGCTCGGCTGCTGATCAAAAAGACGCGTGTTTGATCTCTTTAGCGCGGTGGTCGCATTTCGATGGGAGCGAAATGCTAGAGGCCCGTGTACTGTGCGATGTCAGTGCTTGTTTAAGAACCCTTAGTGGGCAAAATTATCTGGAGCCCTCCACTACAGTGTCCCTCATAGCCTGAGTAGCTTTGGGACTTTAACCTTACAAAACCTAAAACACATCATCTGACACTGCGATTAATCCGATTAAGCTCTGGTTATAGGCCTTTCATCTACCTCATCATCTGATTTCACTCTAGCAGGTCCAAGCGGTTCGGTCAATTCGGAGAGGGAGAGAATCAGTCAACGAGGAGAATCGGTCGACGCCATTGGCTTGAAGGACTCCTATGAGGGGCATTTGCCGCTCCGTTCTTGATTTGTATCCGGCTATACTGCGGTACTCTTGCGCACTAATCCTTTTTCGTTCCTCGTACCCATGAGTAGAGCAGTAATGAAATTATACTCTAATATGGCAACTAGAAATGGCGAGCTACAAATTGCGACGCAGGGCTAAATTCTATTTAAGAGGTAAATATTAGGCTTAAGTTAGCCAGCTAGCTAGTTCACTCGTCATGACTTTTATCAAACACACCGGTTTCAATGCTGTCCTGACGACAACGCTCTTTTAATAAAACCTTATGTAAGAATACTAAACGTCTTCTTCGAACCAATGCGTTTGATGGATCTGCATTCATTAGCGAAGAGCTTTTGCGACCCTTCTACAAATTTGCAAGCGATTTTAATTTTCCCCTCTATAATCCGCTTCAACAACATTAACAAAGAACGTGACCCTTTGTTCCACCATAGCGATGAAGATATTGACGAACAAACCCACGAGGACATCTCCAGGAGTGCCCAAGTTCGCCATCGGCAAATGAAGAGGCACACGTAAGTCAACACGTTGCAACCGTTCTCATAAGGTGCGAGGAAGCATAACAAATTATTGTTACTTGCAGCGTGCGAGAGGCCTTGCTTTTCTACTGGATGATCGGTCTCCCAGTCGCGTCCTGCGCATACGGCATACGGCATCCTGAAAGGTGGGTAGTTGAAATGGGACACTATGACTTCAGCCTAGATCCGAGTGTAGATCAAAAGAGCGAAATTTGTCACGGGTTCTTTAAAAGCCGCATGATGCAACCGACAATGCACCGAGTTCAGAGACATAACTCTCCGATGCGTTTGCAGGCACCTGGAGGGCCCTTTACTGGGCATGACGCTGCTGGTACTGGGGGTGTTTCCTGGTTCATCACTGCGCCACTGCTGGTCGCACCGTGCGCTGTCCTGGCGTAGTTTGTGCTCGCGCATGCCTTGGAGTGTGATACTAATGCTGGGCTCTGTCATGGCCCTCACCAGGACTGTTGAGGTGCGTCTCGTTGGTGCCGCTGGTGTTCGAACTAGCAGAAGCATTTGCAATGGTGAACAATTGTCTATAGGGCTGCCTTGAACAAACCGAGGTCATTAACCTACACCGGAAGCATTTCATTTGTTATTAAGCCCCACGCCTACTTTCCACTCACTGAACTGCAATTTCAAGGCCCCAATGATAAAGGAGACTTCTTTTTTATTAGCGCTAAAATTGGTGGCTGGCCCCCGATTCCTAGAGATTGTTGTTTCCTGCAGCCAATCTTGCATTTTGATCAGCTCCCGCTGAACTTTCAGATCTAAGCTGGGCAGAATTTCCTTCCACCGCATCGGTTCTTCTATCATGTCTATTTCTGTGGTGTCTTGGCAGGCTGATACCACGTGAGATAGACCAGCATCTATGACACATTTTGCGTATTGTGGTCCATAGTGTTTGGGGTAGATTGCACGGTCTCTTGGGGTTTGAGTACGTGTTTGCTTGTTCCCCACTCGCTTCGTGAGAACTGACGGCAGCGCCCGCGAACCATTGCGGTCACTCCGGAACTACGGCGCGTCACTCTGCGAGAATATAAGCACGTTTTTGTTAGTGGAAGTAGAACCTTGCACTGACAGATTGGCTGGTGATAGTCGACAATAATTTGATCAGCTTTTGATACATGACTGAGAACCGGCGACTAGCCCACGTGCTACTGAACTAAACGCACTGCCTGGAGATGTCTTATCTATAGACGAGAAAACAAACTATTATTAGGTTCCGCCATTTTAAAAGCGCTGTGGCGCCATCTGTTGAACGCGGAGGGAAGCCCAACTTTCGGACTTCCACGCGAGGCGACATTACACAGGGGGCACACAGGACCAGCGACCGAAATCCAGTTAATGAAAACAACATTCAGTGCTAGAGTTTATTATCCTGCTACATTCAGCGAGGCCGTTGTGTCCACTTGCGATTGCTTTTACAGGCCCCTTGTGCACCATCGGAGCAAATGCCTGCGGCGAACGAAGGAACTTCACATGCGATTTTCTCAAACAACGTGTTGCTAGAAGTCCGCCAAACGATGAGGCAGGCTTCAATAATGCAGTCAGCATTGCTACAGACTGTTCATCAGGGCTCCTGCGCGTTATGCGATAATGCGGGAATAACTTTACAGAAGGTAGGTCTGATATGGTTTTGTCAAACCACTATCTTAAACCATTCGAGACTAACACTTCCTGCAAGCCACGAGTTACGAACGTGCGTAGCCACGATGTTACAAAATCCGGAGTATACGATCCTTCGGGGAGCCCTGACGAAGCGTTACCCACTTATATAACCCTTGAGCACTCGAGCTACAAATACAAGCGAGGCGGTTACAACGACCAAAGTGAGCAAAGTGCTAGTCACAGCTGTATTTGAGCGCGAACACAAAGATAGATGCATCTAATGTGTAAGCGCAAAAAACAACGCTGTAGCTGCAGGCTGCACTTGTCCTTCTTGTGTAGCATTGGCACAGGGTTTCACTCGGTCGGTGTTTTGGTAACTACGGTGAGTACAGGCCATCAAATACAGCTGGTTCTTGCTTCGGGCGAGCCGAATGCCCCTACTTGCCGTCAGCACACGTGTACATTGGGGCAAGCAACCTCCGCAAGGAGGAGGGCGGCAGAACGGCTCGCAGCTAGAGAACAGGCTTCCCAGTCCACAAAGCAGACGTCCATTCACACCGTCCTCCAGCTAAACGCACACTCCTAGGAATGCTCTAACATACCTGCATTCTCCCATAACACGGTCCCTGAATAACATCTTTGCGATGACCAGGCAGTTAGGTCGACCGTTTAAAACTCGTGCTTTCGTAGTTGCCCCATAACTCTTTCTATGCACCGATGCAATTCATATTTGACGCAGGTAGGCATTTTTAACTCCTGATGGGAAACAGGACAAGCTGAACACTCTGCACTGATACCGCTTCGACACACATCGTGTACATCGCACACAGCGCTCCACAACCCAGTTGCTTTTCTTCTGGCCGTTACTCCATTCGTATAGATAAAGCAGTGGCGTCCAGCTGACTTGCACTTGCGCAAGGATGACTCTCAGAGGTTACAAACCGTGCTCTGCGCGGCGCAAAAGCACTTCTTAGCCTTTTGGCAGCCCGAAGAACGATCGCGCCTGATGCCTGGGTTTGAGAGTACGCGTGAACCAGTCCCGGTGAGGGAGTATCGTATTCTAGTCTATATATCACGCTCGCCCTTGTCGTTTACGTCTGCGTTGGCGGCACCGGTGCCTATGGTGGCGCTACTACACGATAAACTTCGGAACACATGGGTTGACGATATTGTTTATTCGGCCCGTTATGCAAGCTTTTGTGACTTACTAATGAAATGCATTTGACCATCACGTATCTCAAGCGCATTCCGAGCACTGAGCAGGGAATGTCATTGTTCCGACCTATAAGGTTTTTTTTTTTACTGAACTTCGTGAATCGTGGTGGGTTGCAAGTACACTTGAATATTAGACATCATCGAGAAACTTGAAACGTGGGCCGGAGGGCATTGCGGTCAGTGACTAGCACCCTCTCCGAGCTACTCTACGTTAATGTTCAGGCAGTCCGACTAGCTCCTCTGCTGAGTCTGTCTGTACGGCCACTCGATATTCCGCGGTCCGTGTGTGTGTGTGTGTGTGTGTGTGTGTGTGTGTGTGTGTGTGTGTGTGTGTGTGTGTGTGTGTGTGTGTGTGTGTGTGTGTGTGTGTGTGTGTGTGTGTGTGTGTGTGTGTGTGTGTGTGTGTGTGTGTGTGTGTGTGTGTGTGTGTGTGTGTGTGTGTGTGTGTGTGTGTGTGTGTGTGTGTGTGTGTGTGTGTGTGTGTGTGTGTGTGTGTGTGTGTGTGTGTGTGTGTGTGTGTGTGTGTGTGTGTGTGTGTGTGTGTGTGTGTGTGTGTGTGTGTGTGTGTGTGTGTGTGTGTGTGTGTGTGTGTGTGTGTGTGTGTGTGTGTGTGTGTGTGTGTGTGTGTGTGTGTGTGTGTGTGTGTGTGTGTGTGTGTGTGTGTGTGTGTGTGTGTGTGTGTGTGTGTGTGTGTGTGTGTGTGTGTGTGTGTGTGTGTGTGTGTGTGTGTGTGTGTGTGTGTGTGTGTGTGTGTGTGTGTGTGTGTGTGTGTGTGTGTGTGTGTGTGTGTGTGTGTGTGTGTGTGTGTGTGTGTGTGTGTGTGTGTGTGTGTGTGTGTGTGTGTGTGTGTGTGTGTGTGTGTGTGTGTGTGTGCACTCAAAAGAAACTTGTTTTGCGTGCGCTCGTACTCTCCGCTCAGGCTGGGATGCCATTGCGAGAGAAGAGCGCGCGCGCTTATGCTTTCTTCAGTCGCACTTGGACGCTGTTGTTACATTTTTTTGCTTGCCCGCGCGCTCGTTCTTTCGAGACAAAGCAGCTGAAGTGTGTGGGCAAAACGCTTGCCTAGAACATGTTCTGGGCGTGTTTTGAGCTGAACACGCGATACATAGCGATTAGATTTGGTTAATAATGGTGTGATGTAAGCATGCGCAGTCAAACTCACCGGACTTCATCGTCATGTTACTTTCCTGGTCGCAGCAGCTTGAGGAGCTTCTGAACACGCAGTTCGGTTGTTCTAGATGAGTTTTGCCCCATCTACACCAGGAATGGTGCATGTGTGCCAGGCACAGAACCAAGTAGGCTCGGCTTACCCGACCGCGGCGGCTGCATTTTTTTTTTGGAGGAAAAACGCTAAGGCGCCCGTGTGCTGTGCGATGTCAGTGCACGTTAAAGATCCCCAGGTGGTCGAAATTATTCCGGAGCCCTCCACTACGGCACACCTCCTTCCTTTCTTCTTTGACTCCCTCCTTTATCCCTTCCCTTACGGCGCGGTTCAGGTGTCCAACGATATATGAGACAGATACTGCGCCATTTCCTTTCCCCAAAAACCAATTATTATTATTATTCGGCTGGAGGCATCTGCTTTTTGCTACTTCATGTTGGCTACTTTTGTTTAAATGAAAGGAGGCAGGGAGGTTCAAAACGAAACAGAACAAGTAATTTCAAGTTTTGTTCAATAGTATCATAGCCACAATGCAATGCAGTCACAGAAGAATCCTGCCGATTTCGCAGCTTTGTCCTTGTCAGGCCAAAGGCAACGCGAACTCAGTATTGAATCGTAGCTGCTGCAAGGTGGAAATGTAACACAGAATGCATAACTAACCAATGATTCAGCCTTCATTTTGTATAAATCGTTTTTTGTAAATGGGTAAGCAGACTTTGTTTAGTAGAGCAACGTACAGCCTGCTTCTCATTCGTAGAGTAGATCCCGCACGGTATCCTCTAAATACCAAAAGGTCTCGAAAGGTGAGGACAAGGTTTATCCTTACCTTACACACTTAGCGCTTAAGTGGTGTCATAAGTGTTCCGCCTGACGGCTAAGAAACAAACCCCATTGTCTGGTTACTTTGTGCAAAGACTGTACGCTCCTACAAACGCGAGATGTTACGAAGCCCTGCACAGAGGACCCTCATATGGTTACCCTTGGATCAGAGCCTGGCTCCGGCAAACTGAGAAGCTGGCTTAATCAATCGTCTGCTTTGTGGCAAGCTTTTTAGGGCCAGGTCGTTTGCGGTGCTGTATATTAACTAAGTAAATGCGTTTTTTTTTTCACCCGCTCTACTGTCTGGCGCAGTTGTTTTCAAGTTCCTTTTAGCGTAGTAAATTACCCGCTGCCGTTGAAAAGGCGTATACCAAAATGCACTTGATGGGTGCTCGAAGGGAAATATAAATGAATACAGAAAAACAAGTGTCCTCACATATATCGGTTTCCCTACGTGTGTTCGAGTACCCGCGTTTGCTTAAAACGGCGAAAGCAGGGATCCCAGCGATCATGTGAGTGGTCTGTAGCTGGTTTCCTCTACAGCCAGCTGCAGATCTCTAATTTCAACCAGGCGCTTAACTCTAATTATTCAAGTTAACTATTAAAAAGTAGTTACCCAGCTTAGTAGTTTTTTTAAACTATTCACCTATTTCTTGGTGTCCGCCAACACGGGTATTACATGCCCATTCAGTTTGCACCTGGCAATGAGTCCATTTTTTTAGGCCGTACTCCTGTCGTCCTCGGCGCCCATCCGCGTGTTGACTCGGGTAGCCAGTCACTAATTTTTTAAAATCCGCTTTTTCCGGTAACATTATAGATTTTGCCGGATATAATATCAGATATCAGTGGCAGATACCAGGAAAGAGGTGAATCGTTTTAACCAGCAAGATTTTTAAATAAACTGTAATATCTAGGTAAGTTTTTAACGGTTTGAGTTAGGCGCCTTGTTGGCACAAGAAATTCATAGCTTTCTGTTAGTATTAACAATATCAATTTTTAGAATTTTGAAAATGCGATTTCCGTTTGTAGTGTGGCTCAGTGAACTTCGGCCATTTCTTGCGGAATTCGAAAACTTCGCTCCCGCGATGAGCCCTGAGCGACGCCTATCCAGTCACATGCCACGTGACCTTCTGTCTCCCATCACGCTGCGACGGCCACCGCTGCATGCATTTCCAGCAGAGGAGTGGGAGAGAAGGTCACGTGGCATGTGCGCCATGGAGTGACGCGAACTGATAGGCGTCGCTCTGCGTTCACCGCAAACGCGCGATTTTTGAATTCCGCAAGAAACATCCAATATTTGTTCAGCCACTTCACCAATAGAAATCGCGTTTTCGATATTTTGAAAATTGATTCTACTAAGCATCCGCCAGTACAAATCTCTAATTTCAAACTTGCGCCTAGCTCTAAATAACGAAAAGTTGACTATTACATTTTAGTTAAAAAACTTGCTAATAAAACGATTCGGCTGTTTCCTGCTGCCCGCATTACTGTGCCGCAAAAGCCATATTGTTACTTCAAAAAGTTTATTTTTTAAAAAGTCGAGATAGTGTAACAGCCGCTGGTGTCGCTGCTGTAGCTGACGTCATGTGTCGAACCTGAATACCACCAGATAAGCTCATGGTTGGACCTCCAGCTACATTCAAGGTCAAACTTGCGGCCCCGCTGACGGCTCAAAAAGCTGGTGTAGTGAAGCTTTTTGCTTCAAAATTAGTGGCGGGTGTCCCTAAAACACCTGCCACATTTCATGCGAGCGTTGACACAGGCTTTCCCTGTTAGCGCACTGAGTCCTTACATCGTGTGCCATGTGCGGGCCCTTGCAGGAATACCATCTGGTAGAGTTGGGCCTCGCGAAGTTGGACGACCGCTTCTGGGCACGCCTGTCGACCAAGACTAGTCAATTCATACTGCTCAGCGTGGCCGCCGTCCTTTCGGAACTGGCTGTCGGTGACTCGATCGCTCGGCTCATGACTACCACTGTGGTCCGAGTGGTAAGAGCTCAGGCACCTTATCAGTACCGGTGTAATGATTGGCCTTCATGATTTCTTTAGCTTTTGTGGTTAGAAAAGTAGCCCGTAATTGCACTCACGTTTTCGCAGCTGTGACACAGAATAAGTGGCCGGCATCAGGCGAGAAACGGCTACGCGCAGCACTCGTACTAGAACGCGTTTATCTTATTTGTAGCTAAACACTCTTAAAGATTGGCCCAAAACACGGAGATCAGCAAGGCTGCCGCGATGCCTGTGGGCAGCGGCATAAGCTCTGTCCATGTTCGATTCCGGGATGGTTGAAAACTCACCAGCGCCTGGTGACATAAACTAGAACAGATGCACTAACGAAAGTGCGTAGATATAGCAGTTCAAGGAATCATTGAAGAGATAAATCAAGCAATACGTTCAGAGATGCCTGGAGTCCATGCCGACAGACTGCGCCAGTTCTGTGGACCGCAGCTGGTCACAGCGACTATAGTCATGTTCTGAAGTCGAGTTGCGCAACTAATATGATCAGAACTGTTTGAACCGTACCTCAGCAAAAAAAAATTGGAGACCAAGTTTATATTTCGCTTTTTGGCACACATTCGTTAACCGCCATGGCTCCACAAAAGAAGAAAAAAAATGGCGTTGTTGCACAATACATCCCAAACCCGCAACGTGAGCAGTGGGAGGCCGTGGTATCCAGCTGAAACAAAGAGGAGTAAAGAAAGCTGGTTCAGCGGGCGCAGCAAACAGGTAAGGCCTTACAAGCCCTGACTAACTACACCCCCCCCCCCCTCCCCCCCCCCTCCTCAGGGGGCGCAAAGCTCTTCCTTGAAAATAAATGTTTACCGCCACCACCACGACCACAATACACCTGTACTAATGACCCAGAGAAAAAAAAAGGATTTTCCCGCAAACTTGGTAAGGGTGAAGTGTGCCTGTTCCTATGCAGGCTGTTGTGACGGAGGCCCCCATCTCGTTCTACGTGGTTCCGGTCAGCATGGTAGCATCCATCAACGTCATGCTGCCGGTATCCCTACCACTGCTTGTTACGCGAGAGTACCTGCACACGAAGTACGCCCAGATGGTGAGAATGCGCCGTGGACGCGCCTGAGCACATCAGAGAACTTTGCAGAGTTTTCTATGTTGCGCTATGTAGTGTCGTGCAGCTTGCTTTTCGTTCAGAGACACAAGGTCACGTCTTTCTTGCGTGGGCGACATCAGCTGTCCATAGCTTACTGGGGCTAATATAAGATTCCATTTTTGTATTTCCGGTAGTTCTTAATTGATTTAAACGACGCCGAGAACCGCTGTCGTTGAGCTTCAGCCGATAACGTTTTAAAGGCGAGCGCGGCGGCTAATAAGGAATGTCACGAGGTCGGGGACGGTGACTAGAAGAAACAAGCGTCACTAAGTGGCTAGCATACTTGTTCATCGCTCAAACGGCTGTTCAAGTAAACACTTTCTTTGTTGAAAATTAAGGTGGCTTAATATAATCGTTTCATGGTCACTGTTTTCGCAAAGAAGGAATTGAAAGATTACCTGTCATCATCTGCACTTCTTGTGCATAGACTCCAAGTACGTCACTCGTGCAATGTCTGAAAAATCACCAACCAGCTCACGATTCTGCTTTAGCCTGACGTCCTCTCAGATACAAAAAAACATAGCTTTGCACTCCGTAAGGCTCGGCTACTGATCCTGAGTACCCGGGTTCGATCCCGATCGCGGCGGCCGCGTTTCGATGGAGGCGAAACGCAAAGGCGCAAGTGTGCTGTGCGATGTCAGTGCACGTTAAAGTTCCCGAAGTTCCGCAGGCGTTGTGTTTAGCCTGCGGATTAATACAGGACGTCGCGGACTCTGCCCCATTGTTACCAAATGCTGTTTATTTAAGCTGTCGCCTACTATAGTTGTGTATCATCTTCGAAATGTTCAGGGACAGGGTAAAAACTCTTAGGAACGTGCACACGACGATGTGAACGCCTCGCGCACGTCTCATGTTCCCCGCTTTGTTTTACAAAAGCGCAAAACGTTTCAAAGACCACTTACTTAGTTCAACTGACATTTGCTACCAACCACACCAAAAAAAAAGCATAAATGCGAGAACTTTGGTGAAATGCACGAAAAGTAGTCGCCCCCGTTGTCTTTTCCTCCCACCAGGTGGCTTACGGCGTCGTCCTGAAGTGCATCGCGGTGGTTCTCATCTTCCTCTCCATGAATACCCTGGGCCTCATCGCCTTTCGCGAGGATGTTTCACTCATCGGACTGGCCTACAACAACGTCACCAACCACATCAGTCAGACGTGAATCTTATGGCACTCATCATGCAAGATAGTGCGCCCTCTGTTCTTGCCTTTTTATTGTGCTGCTTTGTTTTTTCGTCCCGGTAAATTTTATAACGTGCAACTTTGCTTTTTTAACTTCAGTATGTTTTTCTACCACTGTATGCAATTAAGCTCGCCTCAACAATGGGTCGCGCCCGGATGAACTCCATTTTTTTTTTGCGTAGGTTGTGCTGTCATCGCCGCTTATATACTGATCTCTGTTTGACTGTGTGTTTGTCAGTGTTTATTCGCTTAGCACGTATGAGCGAATTAGCTTATTGTCCAATGATTTGTGTTGATCACGCGTCCTGTTGCGTGATCAACAGGACGCCACGCTAAACTTGACGCACCGTTAACCAAATACGAAGTGAAATTCTATTGAATACCAAAAACGCATATTTTATTGCGTGATCTTGCTGTTGAAGTATGCTGCGCCGGTCTCCGTCGACAGACGTGTGTCGCGGAGATGTATTGAGATTGGAGCTGCTGATAAGTCATGAGGAACGTGCGTGCAGTGTTCGCGAATTTTTTCGTAAGCACTTTCATAGCAGTGAAAAGTGACGAAATTTTGTATATAGGACTGCGACACTGCCTCATTTGCGTTTATGATCCTTTTCGACGGCCTGCTGCGGATGACTCTTCGGGGACATGACATGCGACTTAATGCAATATGCCCGGCTAGTTTTTGTTACTCTGTGGATGCTGATACAAGGACTTTGTGAGTGGTGCGCGATTGGCGTTCCCATTAACAGCACCATTTTCTGTGTCTTCTTGTACCAGTACTTGTAACGGGCTGTTATAGCGTGTTTTTTGCCTTGAAATTTACTACCGCTTGCCAAGCCTTCTTAAACAAACGCGGCGTCACGTCTTCACATTGCCGTAAAGAAAATGCCTTGAGTCTCGTTTCGTCCATTGTTGTTGCGAACTGACACTTCTAAATGTCATCTTCTGTGGTTTTCACAGTGTTCCTTCTATCTATATCAAGATGGACACGGAACTGCTTCAGTGCCATTTGTGCTTGTCTCACTACTTTGTCACTCATAAACTGCGACTCCTGCAAGAAACTGCACGTTGACCCTGCAGCACTCGCCATCGCCTCAAAGTCATCGTTTCGCGCGCTTGACCGCTTCTTGGGCCGCAAAAAAAGCAAGAAAAGACTGTCATTGTTTGACACAGTGAGTAAGACAATGTACATGGAAAACAATGCCAAAGCTGCTTACTAAACACGGTTCACTACCTGATGAGAATTCGATGCCGCTTTCGCGGCCACTCAGTCTCGCGGGAGATCGAGCGGCCGTGCCGCTTTTGTGCTACCCGACACATGCGGGAAAGTTTCTGCGATAAGCACTAAGCAGCTCGAGCAAGTGCGTTGAATATACATGAAATCATGTTTTGAGCAATAATTCTTGAAGAATTTACAGCGGATATCGGCGATTACATTGCATTACAATTCTATTAACCGTACGTAAAATTTGTTTGCTGGCTCGCCCCATGGGAAAGAAAAGCATGTTGCTCAGTAGAGGTTCAGAGGAAAATGCAAATTAATGTGTACAGCGTTATGTAAAAACCGAGTACGCTGTCAATTTCTGTCTCTGGGTTGTTTCATGGCCTGATAAGTTGTGTAAAATATGGGAGGTCATCAGCTCATTGGCTAACACTCTCGAAACTATGTGTTACTACGACAGTGACTAGGCAGTGTAGTGTAGGTTTTAAATTTTCTCGTTTGATGAATAAAAGTTTGAATATCGCATTTTGAAAATTTGTGAGAAAAGAAGAAGCTCGGTAATTTTTTTACTACGGGTGGACGGGGTTCGCGCTGCGAAAATTGTGCACGTTATGAAGCTGCTGATCTGCAAAGAAAGCCAAATGTCATCGTTATAACAGCACCGGAATTGGAATTGGTCATGGAAATCAGAATCACTCGATGACCTACATGTGGGAGTGGGAGTAGGAAAGAAAAGACTCGCACTAAGCGGTCGACGGTGGTGGCTTGTCAAAATTCCAGAAGAGGCGTGTCCCTGGCGCAAGCGTTGTAACGAGGCAGGATCAAGTCTTGTAAGGTGAAAGCACCCAGAGTCAAGGGCTGGGTACGAATTTCCTGCAGTCCAACGGGTGATGGTAAACCGTCGGGCAGGCGCCTGTGTTGCAGGTGGTCCAAGGTACTCGGAATAGGAGATACAGAGGCTGGGCGAGCAGTGTACCTCTCTTGACAGTGTATACTTCCATCATTTTGCAAAGATGCCGGCAGAATATATGCCGTTACGGTGCGCGACTTGTGCATGAGGACCTGCGCGCCTAGAGGAAGTCGCGTAAGTATTGACGCGCATGGTTAGTGGGGGTGTATTAATGCAGCCGGCGTCGGTCAGCCTGGCGGGCTGCATGCTTCTGTTTGATGTGGCCGAGATCCCGCTGCGCAAAGGGGACTGGAAGGTCCGGGTTGGAGCGGATGACTAACTGCTCGCTCGCACACGCGTGGGATGTCTCGTTGCCGCACCCACATGTGTTTCCCGGCACCCAGGCCGTACCTTGATTTCCTTGATTACCAGTGCCTTGTCCCTGAGGCTCTAAGTTCGATGACAAAGCGTGCCTGCTCGAGGCCTCTTGCCTAGTCCGGTAGGTGCTTCTCGGAAATCCGTGTAGACAGGGTAAGGTGTGTGAGTGCTTAGAATGCGGAATAGTGCAACATTTATGCCCTTCAGCTTGAGGCGGCTAACGCAGGTCTCGATGTTAAACGATGGTCTGGGAGTGTTGTGGTTGGGCGTCAATGTAGGTGACTGCAAGTGTCCCGGCCGATCTCGGTGCACCATGCTGCGGCCGTGAACACTGTCTTGTCCACAGTGTTTAAGTGCGACGACGGCGTCCGTCTCCTCCTTTGACGATTCGGGCGCGTACACCGCGGAAACACTCCGCCTCATGTCCTGGCCTGGGCTCATGCTCTGTACAAGAACGCATGCCATATTTGAAACTGCCGATGACTTTTCGTGCGAGGCCTAAGTGGCCCTGTCATTGGGAGCGCATCGAAGAGAAGGGGAAACGACAAAGACAGCGGCCGGCTGGCCAACAGACGGGACAGCACATAAGACGGAGACTGTGCCGTGTCTGGGCGCCCGCGGTCTATACGTCGCTCGAGATCGGCCTCCGCCAACGCGCAACCACGCCTGGCAGCTGAGCGAGAACAAACAGCCGAAGCTCAGCCGCAAGAAAGGTCCCGGTCTGGCCGCGGCGGACAAGCTCTTCATCAGCCAGTTCCATACCATGCCGTCGTAGCCCCAGTAACGACGAGCCCAACATCAGCAGATCCGTAAGCCGCATCCAGCCAGGTGGTTCAATAAATACATCTCAAATCAATTCTCTAGTTATTCTCTCCTTCAATCTCCTCATGCTCAGTGAGGACTCAGGTCCATTTTGAGTAACCGGTTCATCACTTTGCTCACAATTCTCTCGGTGATGACGGCGAGTGAGAGGATTGGGTTGTCGAGAGAGACTGAGCCGAGCGGAGACGTTTACCGGACGCCGGCAGCGCACGCAGGAGGCGGAGACCGGTATACGTCTATGCTAGTGTGTCTCAGCTATGCTGATATCTATTAAGTCGACCTTAAGTGGTATTCTCAGTGATGTGGCAAGACCAACGCAGGGCTTTGTGGTGTAGCTGAAGCATGCGCAAGCCTGCCTTGGAGCATTGAAAGTTCCGATGAGAGCTTGGAGAGCTGGAAGAGGTGCATACCTGTGCAGGTGTTCAGTACGTGCAGGTGCGATCACAATATTACGGAGCACGCGTTTGATCTTTTCTCGCGCGTTCTGTAGAGAAGATATGATGGCTTCTTGGGTACATGCGAGACCACCGCCATCGCCATGTGCTATCATATTTTGAAAATTTGTTTGGCGAGGTGTGTGAAAAGTTTGATTGCTGAAGCGTGCTCCGTATTATTATCGCCGGGACAGCACGTATTTGGGAAGGCATGCGATTACGCGAAGGCACTCGTGATGCTGAACTTCAGGCTTCTTGTGTTGCTCTTGGTGAGACTGAAGCATATTCGGCTCCGTAGCATTGGCGGTGAATGTTGCTTGAGTGAGTAAGCACATGTTCGTGTGCCGGCACCTCCAAAGTGATTGCCTATTCTCTTAATGAGGTCCAGTGCCCGTGCGCCGCCTTCCTCGTGTAGCGGGGCTGCGAATACAGCGGTCAGAGACAGATGCGGATTCAGATTTTTTTTATGGAAGGAGGGAGGGGGTTGCGCTGCGCAGCTGAACACAACGACGTACACACACCATGCAAAGCTACATACGAAAATTAAACGACCGCCTTAACCTACGAAGAAAAAGAAATTGAAATCCAACACATACAACAAAAAGGCTATATTTATATAGCGTCAAAGGTGCCCATTTTTAGTAACACAGTTCACGTGTACGCCATGAAAGCATTAGGGTTACTGCCTTCAGCATGTAACCTTGGGAAGACCGAACCTATGGAAGCTACTTGGATCCCGAACTCCAGCCTAGCTTATCCGCTATCATTGGTTTCGAACCGCTCAATAACTCTCCTCGTTTCAATGACAATGTCCCTATATGAGCTAGCAATGCCAGTTCACGCAAACGCCCTTCGCTCATTTGAGAACGGATCGAAGTCTTCAAGCGGCGTAGAGCAGAGAAAGACCTTCGGGCACTAGCGACACTCGCATTGAGGGTGGCTAGTATATGCAGGAATGTATGGATCAATTGAAAGACTTCGCGGTCGCACACGATCGGCGATCCAACAGCAGGAGTAGGAACTTCTTCGTCTTCGGTATCGCGCTTCCATTTTTGTCGCCATAAACGTAGCTCAGATTGACCTATCTTTGCTGCTGTCGGGGCATTTGTTCGTAAAAAAGTGGAATATAGCGGAGCAATACTTGCCAGAGATTTTGTGCAGTCTTTTTTTGTAGCGCAAATCTGCGATGGCACACAAGAGAACAATTTTTAGGCACTTTCCACCTCAACTGTGAATTTCTAGCTCTTTCAAATCTCTCAGCATACTAATGGAGCGAACACAATTGTTCTGTAGTGGATCTCTGCGTCAAGCTTAGGCGTGTTGCATCTTTACATCTCTCTTTTAGTTAGACGTGGAGACCGAAGCTTTGTTTCCACATCAACCACCGAGACAGCAGCGTCTTTCTAGAGCTCCTAAAATGCTTCGGCACAGTACACTATTCGCTTGCCCAGTACAGCCATGGTGTCTGCCAATGCGTTCTTAGGAGTTCGGACGTCAACGAGCTTTTTTGGAATAGGTAACTATAAGCGGAAGCGTGTGCATCAGCACATCTGCTAAGCCAATGACTGCTACCAGGATTTTTCTTTCATTGATAACTGCACGTAGTGTCTTGTCTTTCTCAAACCTGTACAATTCTGTCCAGTTGGCAATGTTACCAAGAGCTATCGTCACACTTCCAAGAAGAATCTTCGCTGCAGCCCGCGGAAATTAAAGGTACAGCGAGAAGAAATGCACAAGGATATAAAGGGAGGCAAGAAGCAGGAAGAAAACAGCATAGAGAGGGTTGTAAAATATAGCACACCAGAGGGACACGCCCGTTGCTATTGTAAATATTATGGAAAGATCAGCCCGCCCCGGTGGCTCAGTGGTTAAGGCACTCGGATCCTGATCCGAGGTACCCATGTTCGAACCCGACCGCGGCGGCCGCGTTTCGATGGAGGTGAAACGCAAAGGCGCCCGTGCATGTGATGTGCGATGCCAGTGCAAGTTAAGGTGGCCGAAAGTATTCCGTAGCCCTCCACTACGGCATCTCCTTCTTTTCTTCTTTCAATCCCTTCTTTATCCCTTCCCTTACAGCGCGGTTCAGGTGTCGCCGATATGTGACAGATACAGCTCCCATTCCTTTCCCCAAAAACCAATTTTCCTGGAAGGATTATTACCCGCCGCGGTGGCTCTGTGGTTAGGGCGCTCGACTACTGATCCGGAGTTCCCGGGTTCGAACCCGACCGCGGCGGCTGCGTTTTTATGGAGGAAAAACGCTAAGGCGCCCGTGTGCTGTGCGATGTCAGTGCACGTTAAAGATCCCCAGGTGGTCGAAATTATTCGAGAGCCCTCCACTGCGGCACCTCTTTGTTCCTTTCTTCTTTGACTCCCTCCTTTATCCCTTCCCTTACGGCGCTGTTCAGGTGTCCAACGATATATGAGACAGATACTGCGCCATTTCCTTTCCCCCCCAAAAAACCAATTATTATTATTATGGAAAGATTAACACAGCCAGCGGGAGTGGGCTATTTGCATAGGCCCCGCGCGCATTGCAAATTAAGCTTTGGAATGCAGCGCTCTTCACGTAGTGTTAGTCATTCGTGTTTCTTCGGGGACAGCGCTTTTTTGGCAGTGAAGTAGAGGCTATACTCCATCCAAGTAGTTTCTCGCAGTACTAGCAAAGATGCGATGAGTGTATACTGAAAGCGTTCTGATAATAATTGGTGTTTTGGGGAAAGGAAATGGCGCAGTATCTGTCTCATATATCGTTGGACACCTGAACCGCGCCGTCAGGGAAGGGATAAAGGAGGGAGTGAAAGAAGAAAGGAAGAGGTGCCGTAGTGGAGGGCTCCGGAATAATTTCGACCACCTGGGGATCTTTAACGGGCACTGACATCGCACAGCACACGGGCGCCTTAGCGTTTTTCCTCCATAAAAACGCAGCCGCCGCGGTCGGGTTCGAACCCGGGAACTCCGGATCAGTAGTCGAGCGCCCTAACCACTGAGCCACCGCGGCGGGGCGTACGCTGCGGAATGTGGTGCCTCTAGAGAATAAGCATACGGGCATATGGGATAGCGTGTTCTAAGTGGGCATGAATTAAACGCTACTTCATATGGAACCTTAAAGTATGCCCGTGGTATATCATAATTACAAGACTCTTGCATGCTGTAATAAAAATTAGCTGCGGATCAACTATTTCTGAGCCTAGTTAGAGACCGAAAGCTGTGGTGTATCGGCCAAGCAGATGCGGCTTGGCCTCTAATTTTGACAGCGTTCCGCAAACTATCCCCCACGTAACGCGCCCACCCTGCCCTGTGGCGGTTAATGATGATCGCGAGAGGTTGGTTACCCAATTAACGCTGCGGCTTATTGCTGCAATGGGGCGTGTCTGCCATTGTCAGACCTAATGCATGCAGCCCTATCTCTCTCTTTCCCCAGTGCCACGTACGTACCTCGAAACCCTATTGAGGCATCCACTGCCCTAGGGAGCCGATTATGCGCTTTATTTTCCTCAAAATCATCGGTGTCTATTATAGAGCGTTGTCAACGCTAACGCCGAAGAACACAAAAAACACCGACGGTCTATAGCTTTAGTGCTGCGTTTCTGCTTCAACGTTGTGAATGCCAACGCATGCAGCGCACATCTGTCACTGCCGCCACGTAGCTTAAAGCGCGACTGAGGTGTCCACCGTCCCAGAAAATTATAATAATATTGATTGGTTTGGGGAAAAGGAAATTGCGCAGTATCTGTCTCATATATCGTTGGATATATGAGACAGATACTGCACCATTTCCTTTCCTCAAAAACCAATTATTATAATTTTCTGAGAAGGTTGACACCTCAATTGAAGAGTGGTTTTTAAAATTGGTTTTGAAGAGGAGGAGGAGGAAAAAAATTAATTTGTGCTCTAAAAGTAGTAATCTTCGCGGTCTTCAGGTGGTGTCTTTCATCTTCAGAAGGAGTCTTCCACCTTCTTTAACAAGGTAGGTTCCCTTAGTCCAGGACTCCGCTGAAGAAGGCTGTCAAGCGAGCTCGCCCTACTAGTCCACGTTGGAGGTTCAGGTGGTCGCTGGAGAGCATCCCCTCCCACTGTTTCGCACTCGGGTTTTCAATGCTAGGAATTGTCATTTTTCTGACATGCCCATGTTATATGATATAGAGTTGGCTTTTCTCCACACTACGGGCACGAGTCGCCGTATTGTGTGGGACAGGCTTTACTAAGAATGTTCAGATTTGGGAACGCGCCCGTTTGCAGTAATCGCCATGCTACTGCGTCTTTTCTGCTCGATTCCTTAAGCGGTGGTGGATATTTCATTATTACTCCTTTGTAATAGTTCAATATTTCATGAATAGCTCTGGAGTACCGGACTGGGTTCCTCGAGGTCGAGTGAGTTGGACGCTCGGTTAGTGTGTCCTCGAGCCATCCTATCGGCCTCTTAGTTACCCTGTATCTCGGTATGCCCTGGTATCTATACTATAACGTGCTGTTTTTTTTGAAGCGATGTTTATTGCCTCAGGGCATAAAAACTATGAAGTGAGAGATGAGTAAGATGCTTAAATAAATGAAAAACGGTGGGCTGATTTGATGAAATCAAGAAATGAACGATGATATGAACCCTGTGTCCAGGCAATATAGCAATCCGGATGGTCCTGTGAGAGTCCCACTGCCGCTAGGTGCCGAATTCTCGTCGGCTTCAGCGCCGGGCAGTCCCACAACAGGTGGTGGATATCCGCCTCACAGTCTCTGTTCTTGCAGACTGGACACCCGGTGCGGGGATATAAATCTTGGAAATGAGGCCACTTGCGTGTCACAGCTGGAGTTAGGGCAACCCCGACCCATACCCTCCTAAGCGCAACCTCCTCTTCACGGGTAAGACCACGGGGGAGGGCTACTACACACGTAGGGATTAGAGCACGTGTGCGGCGCCGGAGGTGTTCCTTTCTTGTTAAAAGGAGGGTGGTGTCATCCAGAGTGAGGACTCGAGGCAAAGACGAGGTTGGGGTCGAAAGGCGGTTCGCAGAATCTGCGCGGCTTTGCGTGGTCAGGAGGTCACGCGGGACCCACTCAATACGGATTTGCTGCGGGATGCGTGCCGCTAGACGATGGATGTCTTGGCAGATTTCTGGGGTGCGACTGACTTGTCGTAGTAGGCGTGTGACGTGAAGGGCGTCGGTGCGAATGACAATGCGGGCCGTGGGTAGCATGGGAAAGGCGGCCACAGAACAAAGTGCCTCTTGGACCGCAAGTATCTCCGCACAGAAGGAGGAGGGAGGTTCTGAGAGGCGAAACCTTGACGTTTTGTTCAGAGCAGGCTTGCAAGGACAGTTAACTGCCGTTGTTGTTTCGCAGGCCTGGATGCTTGCGTCAACGTACATAACGATGGAACCATGGGGTAGATTGGCGTCTTGCTCTTTAATTCGGTCGCAAAACGACGATGCCGCGCGGGTAGATGATGGCCGACGTAGATCAGTTGGCTTGTTGTCGTTTAGCTGCACAAAACGCCAAGGAGGAAGAACTGGCGGGGCGGTGGTAGAATGGAGTGCGATGAAGCATATACCCTGAGTGCACACGTGTGTGTAAGGCTTGACTTTAGCCGGCGACCATCGCGTCGTTGCTGCACCATCTCATCTAGTGTATTCAGCTGCGCATGTTCTTGGAGCGCCACGATCAGGGTAATGCGGGGATGGGAAGTGATGACCCTCATTGCCTCTCGATTAACAGCTTCTAGACGATCCCATTGAGCCCTCGTTAAATGCTGGAATTGGGCTTGGTAAACGAGGCGCGGTTGCACAACCACCCGCAACAACTGCCGTGCAACATGAGAGCAGGCTCCGCCTGTTTTAGGAGCAGTGAGTCTAATCAGACCCAAGGCCTGAATTACTTGCTTTTTAGCCCGAGAAAGCCAAAAAGTACCTGTCCTGACTCGTGTATTGTTAAGCCCAAGATTTTTACTGTCGAACTTTCTTGAATTGGAGCTCCGGATAGATGGAGACGAATTGGCGTTGCAGCCAGTTTACGGCGCCCACACGAACGTGGTTTTGCTCACTGAAAGCTGCAGACCAATTGAAGAACCAAAAGTCGACGTAATATCTATGGCTGATTGTAGGCCTGCTGCTTGAGTCATCAGGTCGTTGTGAGTGCTTAATCTCGGAGACATTAATCTCGGAGACATTATGCCAGCGCCAAGAAAGGGGGATAAAAGCAATATTAAATAATGTTGGCGATAACACCGATCCCTGGGGAACCCCGAGAAGAGGCACAAATGATCCGACGGCCTCACCACCGAGGCGTATGACAAAGTGTCGGCCATCAATTAAGGATTTACAAAATTGCGCACTCTAACAGGGAAATACAGCATGTCAAGCAATTCCAGGATAGCAGCATGACTGATATTATTGTACGCCTTTTCAACGTCCATGGCCAGTACAGTACGTACATTGTGGCTGCGAGTTGAGGCCAGAACTGCTTACGCCAACACAGCCAGACCATCTTCTGTACCTATCGACGTACGAAAGCCAATTTGGGCGGGATGGTAGAAACCATGGTGGTCAAGCCACCACGACAACAGTGTGGCAAGCGTTTTTCGGTAAGCTTGCATAATGTTGGCGTAAGCGATATAGGCCGGAAAATTCTGATGTCTGTCGGCGGCTTCCCCGGCTTATTTGCTTTTTGCTCCTTTCCTGCGTGTCGCTCGAGCAGAGAATGCGGAGTGCGCTGCGACTGACTCTGCCGTTGTGTAGTTACGGCATGCTGTTTGTGAGTCAGTTATTATTGTTAGAGACCTATTGGTTCGGTAGCCCTGCGGCGCCGCCAGAGCTACGGCTGCCTCTTCGGCCTCGACTACCGTGCAGTCCGTGATTGATGCGCTGATAATTTCTTCTAGACCCGATTTTATCGCCGTTGCTACGGCCATGTGTTCCGCTTATCCCCTGGTTCTGGTATATACAGTAGCGTCCGTGTATACCGTATTGTCCCTGGTTGCCAATGTTTGTTGTACGTAATTAGCTCTAGCTTCTCTACGTTCTTTATGCAGGTTTGGGTCCATATTCTTGGGTATCGGTGCTACCTTCAGTGTACTGCGGTTCTCGTCCGGTATCGTTCGAGTTCTTTGTATCTCCTGGAATGCGTCTTCGTAGCCGCATCTCTTTAGAAGCTTTCTGCCCGTTGGGGTGTGTCTCAGCCTTTGTAGCTGGGAGTTTAGTCGGGCTCCTCTCAGCTCTTCAAAGGTGTTGTGCAGCCCTAGGGCGAGCCGTTTTTCAGTCTATGCTGTTTGGGGTAGGTGGAGCGCTATTTTTTAAGCTTACCTTAGGATCATGTCCGCTTGCTGCAGGTCACATTTGATGCAATTATAGTAGGGGATGCTATACACTATTCTGCTGACCACTATACTTCTGACCAGCTTTAGTGTATCTCCTTTTGTTCAAGACTCTGACGATCATGCGGGCCACTTGGGCCGTTTCAATTTTCAGCAGGTTTAAGACATGGGAGCAGCGTTGGTTGGACTGCACCCACATTCCTAATATCCTGAAAAGTGTTTTCTCTGGTATGGGTTGTTCCTCAAGGTAAGCGTTGAGCCTCACCTCATCGCTAGTGGGGACTGTACGATTCTGCGTGCCTTTCCAGACTCTTAGGATCTTGGACTTCTCCCCTGAGCAGGTGAGGCCTCTTGCCCTGACGTCGTTTTCTACGCAGGTGGCCGCTTTCTGCAGTTTTTCTTCCTTTTCACTGAGCGAGCCTTCGTTCACCCGCACAGAGATATTGTAGGCGTAAATGGCGTGCTGTACGCCGTCAATCTCTTTCAACTGTTCGGCTAGCCCGATCATGGCGATATTAAAGAGGATGGGGGAGATTACCGATCCTTGCGGAGTTCCTTTGTTTGGTGTGCGGAACTTTTCGGATCCGATTTCTCCCAGGCCTATGGTTGCGGTGCGGTTCGAAAGGAAGGCTTTAACGTAGCCGTGGATCCTTCTTCCACAGTTCAAGTCGTCCATTCCTTTGAGGATGGTTTCGTGGCTGACGTTGTCAAAGGCTCCCTTTATGTCTAATGCCACTATGATGTGTTTCTCGTTGTGGGGGATATTGCTAAGCACTTCGTCCTTGATTTGGAGAAGTACGTCTTGAGTTGATAGTTTGGTCCTGAAGCCGGACATGCTGTGGGGATACAGTTAATTTTCTTTCATGTAGTTTTGCAGTCTCAGTGTCACCACTCTCGTATAGTTTTCCTAGGCACGAAGTGAGTAAGATCGGCCTGAGATTTTCGACTTGCAATTTTTTGCCCGGCTTCGGAATTGTGACTACCTCCGCATGTTTCCATTCCTCCGGGACGGTTTTCTCGTTCCAGTGTTTATTGAGGTAGTCGGTTAATTCCGCAAATAGCTCGTCACTAAGATTGCGAATAAGCGTGTTGTTGATTTCGTCTGCGCCCGCTGCCGTATTCCTGGTTGTATTCCTGATCACTGCATAGACTTCTTCTCGGGTGATGTGTCAATCCAGGGGGTCTATTTCTCTATATTCACATTCCCAGATCGGCGCCATGTTGCCTCTCTGGCTGTCAGAAGTGTCAGTCAGCGACAAGGCAGAGCAAAGTGGGTGTCAATCATCGTCTGTTGATACGCACTTTTCGCGCTAAACATTTGCAGAATAGCGCTGGTAAAAACATTTTTAGCAGTGCTATTCTTGGTGCCCGTCTAATAAATATAAGTGATTGTGAAGGCAAAAACAAGGTACAGGTGGTACGTATGAGAAAACATGCGCTTGACTTGCCAATTTAGAGAAAACAGATACACACCGAGAATGGCCGCTTCCTGAAATCTGATTGGCTTTAACAATGTCACGTGTAACACGTGATACGCACACATTTCGGAGCGATGTGAAATTGACGTTCCATCATTTTTACGATGTGCCGCCATTGCTGAAAATGTCTGCAATTCGCCGCCATAATTTCACCCGGCCAAAGGTATCCGAATTATGCAAATGAGTGAATGCAACGCTGATTTATACGACGTTAGGTCACCGCAGTTTAACAGGTGTTTTTTTGAAGTGAAAACTAAACTTATGAATGTCTTGTTTTGTTTGCACAATGCAATGAAACGGCGTCATAATGGCACATGTGAATTAAGCAAGGGATCAGAGCGTTATGAGCGAGAGCTGAAATGTGCAGCCGCATAGGGGCGCTAACTGCTCTTCTGTTGCAAACCCTTCGCTCGCAGTAAGGAATTATCGGTCCAGAGGACCGCGATCGTGATCATTATTCTAAGCCTTTTACAGAACACGGGCAAACGTAGTCGACGCACTTGGTGTGGCGTTCAGTGAGTATAACTTTGTTACTTTAAACTACTATTCTTTGTGGTTGCCCGTTCGAAGTGCCCGTTTCAAGGCGAGGTCTATTTTGCCCGCTCTCTATTAGGCATAGAGTCGGAGAGCAGCCGTTATCACGATCATCGTGACGCCTTCGATATGCCTAACGAAATGTTCCGTGAACATTACCGACTGACGAAGCATTTGGTGATGTGGCTGTGCGACGAATTGCGCGACGATCTTGAGCGGCAGCGCGTGCACACAAGTACTGCTCTGACAGTGGAGCAGCAGGTGCTGTGCGCGCTCCGCTTTTACGGCACAGGCAGCTTTCAGGGAGGGATTGCCAGCAACGAACATTTGGCCATTAGCCAGCCAAGTGTCAGTCGCTGCGTTCACGCAGCAACAGACGCCATTGTAAGCTGCCTGGGACAGGAATGGATTTCGTTCCCATACACTCCGCCGGAACTGGCGACTGCGCGGGAGGGGTTTCAGCGGCTGGACAGCAGATTCCAGAGGTTCATCGGTGCCATCGAGGGAACTTAAGTTTGCATCCGCGCACCATCTGACGCAGTCAACAAGTCGGCCTTCTTCTCCCACAAAGGTTACTACGCATTGAACGTCATAGTGGTAAGAGCGATAGTAACCAGCTTTGTAACGGTTTCCTTCGATGCTCTTTGTTTTTTTGTAACATAGTCGAATACAAGTCAAGAACGAAGCGCCAGGAGGCCGTCCAGCCAGTGGTGTCGACCGATTTTCATGACGCCGCGGTGAATCAGGTTAAGCCGTGTTTCAGCTCATTGCACCTGCGAGCTCCTGAGACCTCATGCTAACATGTGCAAGGCGATTAAATACGGATTAACCGCGGAGTCAAGAATATCTGACGATACCACTGATTGGAGGGCCTCCTTTGAGGAGTATTTCGGTATGTGCGTGCGCTGCACTTACGCGAGCATTTGATTACAATGAACATAAAACGTCCTATTGGTGAGTGCAGGTTAACATATGTGACCGCAGTGGAAAACATAAAAATGGTTCGATCATGACTTTTGAAAAACAAACATGCAGTGCCCACAGTGTGCAGATGGGCAGGAGTTCAGTCGTTCGGGCGGTCTAATGTGTGTTCATTAGCCACGTTGCATTGAAGAAAAAATAAATGAGGTACTAGGCTGGTTACTTCTTTCAGCAGTGCATGTCTGCATTAGTAAAGAAGCCTAATCTGTACATTAATAGAGTAAAATTAGCACGAACAAGATACGCGCAGAATTCACGTGATCTCAAACAAGACGTGCACAATTACTGTTACTTTCTAACGCTATGATGCTTTGTGCTGATGCTTTTTCGTCACGTTCAAAGTGAAATTTATTTTGTAAGTCACAAGTCTACCAAGTGTTCCAGACACTTTTCTTGGAAACATGGGCAACATGTGGCATTCACTGTGTTGCTTATTATGCGTTTTGCTGTACAAGGTGTAGTATTAATAGTATTGATTGGATAAATTTAATTTAATTTTTTTTTTTCATTTCCCTTGCACTGCTCCTAGCGAGGACTCCAAAGTGTTATCGGATGTCAGTACTTGCAAGTAAGCTGACATGAACATGTAAAAGCACTCAAGTAACAGGAGGAGCAGTGCTGCCCATGGCGCAAGTAAAAAAAGTGTGCTGAACTTATAATTAGTACTTGTCATAAGTCTTGTTTAAGAATAACATGTACTGTAATAGCATAAATAAGCATAACATCTGCATCATAACATGTATGGCATGACATGTAAACTGAGTCAAAATAATAAAGGCATTTGTGCACATTTCTTCACAGGTTTGCGATGCAAACTGCGTATCAGGGCACTGGATGCGACATTCCCTGAATCTGTTCGCGATTCATTCGTGTGGCGTGCTCACCCGGTACACTATGACCTGTGCCATCACAACTTCCTCCAGTCTGGTGAATACTTACTAGGTATGTGAGTGGTGGGGAAATATCTGCACTGAACAAATGTGAATGCAGCGAGTACAAAATAGAAGTTTTATAATAATAATAATAACAATAATATTAATACTTGATTGCGCAAAATGTTTAAAAAATGTTCAAAAATCCGGCCTGCCAAAGCCTCATACGCCTTGAGTGGCGGAGCCCTACAGGCAGCGGAACCGCGCAGACATACACACAGGCATAAACGCTCATTAAAAAACGGAACACCAAATCAGTGCAGCGTCAAAATAAAAATAGACAGAAAACCCATGTTACCTGTACAAAAACCCTTTTCAGAATAAATTGCGAGGAAGGAAAACCAAAATGGCATGACAATACCTCGGATCAGTGCAAAAAAAGACAGTATCCAATGAAATCACAGGATTTACATAACAGGTGGTAAAGCATGTGTGTACAACGTCGTAATCCCACTAATTAGTGTATCGCAGCATCTTTATTATTTTAAATTTAATTTTTGCCCTGCGAACACTTGGAGGTACCCTGTTAAAGTAAAAGGGAACGTCATAATCTCTTACTCCCTTTCCATATATTGTACACCGTCGGGGAATACAAAAAGGTTCCTTCGGTTGAAGAGACCGTGTCGGTCACAAAACCTAAAAAGTGTCAGGACAATCGTTTCCATGAAAAGGCGATCAAGATCCGGTAGCGAAAATACCTCAAATACATCTGAATTACAGTGAAGGCCTAAATTCTAGTTGATATTTTTTAACCAAGGTCGCAGGAGAGAGTTGATCCTGTACTTGCAGCGAACTGCACAGTGACCATAAATCGTTACGCCATAACGCAGCACGCTATAACCAAGAGAGTTTACAATGACTTTGCATACTGAAAGTGGCATGGGGTACCTAAAGTTGTAAATCACACAGGAGACGGTTCGGAGCTTTTTACAAACGTGGGATAAGTGATCATTCCATGAAAAAGCACTGTCAAAGTATACTCTTAGGCATTTCACTGTAGTTGTATAGCTCAGGGGTACACAATGACATTGAGAACAATCAGATTCACGCAAGAACAGCCGATGGTTTAAACCTACCTTCTTCATCGGGCTGTGAAAGAACCAGTCTATGGCAATAGTCGCTGCAGTTTGAAGAGCAGACCATTTGTCAAAGTAGTTCGGCAACTGGAATACGAGGACAGTACCGTCAGCGTACTGATACAGGCCTACAGGAACAGCGTTTGAAAGGTCATTCATGAAGACGTTAAATAACAGGGGACTAATTATAGAAGCTTGAGGAACGCCAGCTTTTATTAGCAAAGAAGCGCTGTTTGCCCGCTTAATCGAGACGTATTGCGTTCTGTGCTGTAAAAAATTTTCCGAAAGCGAAAGGAACAGTCCACGGAAGCCTAACCTGCATAGTTCACACAAAAACACACTGTGACACACGCTGCCAGAAGCCTTGCTGACATCTAAAAACAGTGCACACACTATTTGGTTATGTTCAAAACATTAATTTAACATGTCAGAACAGTCCTCCAAAAGCATTTCCGTCCCCTTACCTAGCACAAAACCTTACTGACGCGGTGACAGGATTTTGTGCTCATTTAAAAAACTTGTAATTGTAACCTGCAGATGTTTTCTAATATTTCAGTCAAATAGTGCAAAACTGAAATAAGACCATAATTGTCATACCTATTATGTGCACCACATTTCTGAATGGGGTAATTATAGCCACTGTCATGTTCGCCGGGATCATGCCACTTGAGATAATGCTGTTGAACAGCGATATCAACAGGCCTTTAAGTATGTCGAACAAGGTTCGCAGATCATCAACTGAAATGCTATCTATTCCCACAGATGTATTGGGGAAAAATAATTGAACGTGGCTCATGAACACAGTGAACAGTTGAACACTTGCCATGCCATATGAATGTCACATTGATGCGAGGTCACAAGCCAAGGAACAAGACGACATGATGAAATATGATTTAATGGCTGCGACCCTAGCTGAGAGCTCCGTCCGGCGCCACTACCTTCTTCTCCGTAACAATATTGTAACGTGAAGATGTGCACACCAAAAGGGAAAAATATATTTACAGGGAAACAGCTTACAGCCACGCAGCCGAACAACCGGGCACGCGAAGCCCAGCAGCAGAAACGCACTTCGTCCTCTTCGCGTTCCAAGCGCGAGCGCACCAAACACGAGCATTCCAAGCACAAGCACAACCGTAGCATAACTCCCGGCGGCAAAAGCACCGTCCCGGTGCTAAGTGGATGATGTAGCAGGCGTGTGGTACGGTTTGAGACGGACTGCATGAACGACGTCAGTCAAAGGGCTAGTGGACGACGTCGGAGCATGAAGAGGTGTAATCTCGTAGGTCACGTCGGTCACCTGACGGAGAACTCGATAAGGGCCACTGTAATGACGTAGAAGTTTCTCAGAGAGACCGACATGGCGAGAAGGAGACCAAAGGAGGACGAGTGAGCCCGGCGGATAGTGTACTGGGCGATGCCGGCGGTCGTAAACTGACTTCTGGTAGGTCTGAGATGCGGTGAGCCGGTCTCGGGCGATTTCACGGGCCATAGTTGCTCGGGAGATGGCGTCACGTGCATACTCTGTGGTCGAGGCAGTAGAACTCGGTAGTAATGTATCCAATGGCAGCGCAGGATGCCGACCAAACAGAAGGTAGAAAGGAGAATAGCCGGTGGTATCATGCCGCGACGAATTATAAGCAAATGTTACATAAGGCAAGGCAACGTCCCAATCGCGGTGGTCGGGCGAGACATACATGGATAGCATATCGGTCAGAGTCCTGTTGAGGCGCTCGGTAAGCCCGTTCGTCTGGGGATGGTAAGCTGTAGTGAGCTTATGCTGCGTGCCACAGGACCGGAGGATATCGTCAACTACTCGGGACAAAAAGTAGCGGCCGCGGTCCGTCAGCAATTGGTGTGGAGCGCCGTGGTGAAGGATTACGTTCTGCAATAGGAAGTCGGCGACATCGGTTGCGCAACTTGTTGGTAACGCACGCGTGATAGCGTACCGGGTCGCATAGTCGGTCGCGACAGCAATCCAACGGTTGCCGGAGCAGGACGTCGGGAAAGGTCCGAGAAGGTCGAGTCCAACACGGTAGAATGGTTCGAGAGGTACGTCAATAGGCTGTAGAAGGCCAGCAGGCAACGTTGATGGTCTCTTCCTGCGTTGACAGAGGTCGCAGGAGGCAACGTAACGCCGAACAGAGCGGTACAGACCAGGCCAAAAGAAGCGGCGTCGGACCCGATCGTATGTGCGGGAGACGCCGAGGTGGCCTGCGGTCGGTAGGTCGTGTAGTTCCGCTAGGACAGATGAACGGAGACGCTGGGGAACGACTAGCAGGAGCGGAGGTCCGTCAGGACGAAGGTTGCGGCGGTATAGGACGCCATCCTGAATGACGAACAGTTGCAATGAAGGATCTCGGCTGGCACAGTTGAGGCGATCAATGAGAATACGCAAGGAAGAGTCTTGTCGCTGCTCGTCCGCGATGTTAACCAGATCGGAGATAGCGAAGAGGCACGGGCCGAGGTCGTTGTCTCCAGGATCAGGCGGCTCTACAGGGTGCCGAGACAGGCAGTCGGCGTCTTGATGGAGACGCCCTGACTTGTAATGAACAGTGTAAGAATACTCTTGGAGGCGCAACGTCCAACGTCCGAGCCGGCCTGTGGGGTCTTTCAGTGAAGACAGCCAACAAAGGGCGTGGTGATCGGTCACTACGGAGAATGGACGGCCAAACAGGTACGGTCGGAACTTAGCTACGGCCCAAACATGAGCTAGACACTCGCGCTCTGTAATTGAGTAATTTCGCTCAGCTGTAGAAAGGAGGCGGCTGGCATATGCAATAACGCGTTCTTACCCTTGGTGACGTTGGGCTAGCACGGCGCCAATCCCATAACCGCAGGCGTCTGTGCGAACTTCAGTCGGAGCCGACGGATCAAAATGGGCCAGAATAGGTGGGGAGGTGAGTAAGTCGACTAGCGAAGAAAAGGCCTCCTCTTGGGCAGGGCCCCAGGTAAAAGGGGTGTCTTTCTTTAGAAGGTCGGTCAGGGGGCGAGCGGTGCCGGCAAAATTTTTGATGAAACGGCGGAAGTACGAGCAGAGGCCGACGAAGCTGCGCACATCCGTAGACGACTGGGGAATAGGGAAGTCCTTGACGGCTTTAACTTTAACAGGATCCGGGCGGACACCAGAAGCGTCGACTAGATGTCCGAGAATGGTGAGTTGGCGGCGACCGAATTGACATTTCGACGAATTGAGCTGTAGCCCGGCTCGACGGAAGACAGAAAGAATGCTCGCCAGTCTTTCGAGATGCGTGGTAAACGTGGGCGAAAAAACCACAACATCGTCGAGGTAACATAGACATGTGGACCATTTAAAGCCGCGAAGCAAGGAGTCCATCATTCTTTCGAAGGTAGCTGGCGCATCACAGAGACCGAATGGCATAACTTTAAACTGATATAAGCCGCCGGTGTGACGAATGCCGTCTTTTCGCGGTCATTGTCATCAACAGAGATTTGCCAATACCCGGACCGAAGGTCAATTGAAGAGAAAAATTTGGCTCCGTGAAGGCAGTCCAAAGCATCGTCTATTCTTGGGAGTGGATAGACGTCTTTTTTTGTTATGTTGTTTAGGTGCCGGTAATCAACGCAAAAGCGCCAGCTGCCGTCCTTCTTTTTAACCAGCACAACTGGTGAGGCCCAAGGGCTCGACGAGGGCTCTATGATGTCTTTACTGAGCATCTTGTCCACCTCTTGCTGTATGATGGTGCGTTCTGTACTGGACACTCTGTAGGGTCGTCTGTGAATAGGAGCTGCGTCACCGGTGTTGATGCGATGCGTGACCACAGATGTTCGAGCCAAAGGGCGGTCATCGAAGTCAAAGATGTCGCGAAAAGACGACAGAAGATACCGAAGGTCGTGAGCTTGCCCTGGTAAGAGGTCAGCAGCAATCATTTTTGCATATTCATCAGGTGGTGGGACGTCAGAGTCGCGGCAGTTCGACGAGGGTGGGACGCTTCTCACCGCCGATACGACGCATTCGGCAGCAGGGCACAGCGTGGCGAGCGACATACCTTGTGGGAGCGGCTGAACGTAAGAGGCAAAGTTGAGAACCGGAAGGGACGCTTGATTTGCCGACATGGTGACAACTGTATGCGCAAGGGCAACACTGCGTGTAAAGGGCACATCAGGAACCGGAGTAATGATGTAGTCACCATCGGGAACTGGCGGGACCGAGGAGAAACGGACATAAGTGGCGGCATCGGGGTCCAGGCGGACAAAGTCGGCGGTGCACAGTCGGTGAACAATTGGATCCGGTGGCTCTGAAGGAACAGGTAGAGCGAGTTGAACGATGCTTGTGGCGCAATCTATAAGGGCGGAATGGTCGGTGAGAAAGTCAAGGCCGAGAATGATGTCATGAGGGCAGTGTTCGAGGACAGTGAAGAGCACAGAAGTATGGCGGCCGGCTATTGAAACACGAGCAGTACACATTCCGACGACAATAGACATACCGCCATCTGCAACACGGACCACAGTTGAGGGGGCAGGAGTGAGCACTTTCCTTAGGCGACGGCGAAGACGAGCATTCATGACTGAGACGTGCGCTCCAGTGTCGATCAGAGCGGTAACAGGGACCCCGTCCACGTCGACGTTAAGGATGTTCCGATGAGCATGAAGAGTTAAAGGAGGGTTTTCTGGTCGGGTCGTCAGAGCAGCATCACCCCCAGACGCTGCAGCCATCAGTTTTCCGACCGGGAGCGGGCATATGGGGCCGGCGACGAAGGGCGGCGAGGTCGGGGCGATGGAGATCGACGGCGCTGAGGTGACGACGAACGGTTGGTAAGCGGGGTCTGAGCGTTGTGGCCAGCAGAGGTCGTTTCCGAGGGCGAGGGAGAGCGGCGGGAATATGCAGAACCCGGCGGGTAGCGGCTGTAGGTCGAGGACGGACGGCTTCGGCAGTGTCGAGATATGTGGCCAACTCGGGAGCAGTTAAAGCAGATGGGCCTGTCATCAGGTGTTCTCCATTCATCTGGATTGCGGCTGCGTCGAGGGTAGTATGCACGTTCAGAACCGAGCTCCGGGGACATGCGGCGAGCATATGGGGCACTAACTGAGCAAACAGGTTGAATCCCAAGATTGGCGAATTCTTTGCGAACGACAGCCTGTATAAGGGATACTGCTGGAGTACTGTCTGTTGCGGGTGGATGAAACGCAACGGGGGACATTGCCTCTACTTCTTGGCGCACAAGTCGTGTCAGGCTCTCAGATGTCGGCAGACGGCTCGGTGGAGTCGAGTCTACACAGGACGACGTCGCAGTCGTATTCGGCAACCGCGTGAACTGCGGAAAAATTCGGCGGCTCTTCGCTTGTTCGAACCGGCGGCATTCCTTGATGATTGCGTCAACCGTTCCGCAGTCCTTGTATACAAGAAGGTTAAAGGCGTCATCTGCGATGCCTTTGAGCACGTGACCTACTTTGCCGCACTCTGACATAGTGGCGTCGACTTTCATGCAGAGAGCTAATATGTCCTGAATGTATGATACATAGGACTCTGTGGACGTTTGTGCACGGCATGCGAGCTCCTTCTTCGCAGCGAGCTGACGCCCGAATGGCTTACCAAACAGGTCACAAAGCTTGCGCTTGCAGATATCCCAGCTGGTGAGTTCATCCTCGTGGGTCTCGAACCATACCCTGGCAGTGCCCGTCAGGTAGAAGATGACGTTGGCCAACTTTAGGGTCGGGTCCCACCTGTTGTGTGTGCTCACGCGCTCGTACATTGCGAGCCAGTCCTCCACGTCGACGCCGTCCGTTCCGTTGAAGGTCCCAGGATCTCTCGGATGGGCAATGATGAACGCCGGGTTGGCGGACGCCGACGGAGCGGCCCCTTCGCTGGTCATGGTTGAAGAGCCGGTGAGCTGACGACCGCTGCGAAGTTCCGTGCTTGCTGTGGCTGTACCCAGCACCTCCACCAATAATGTAACGTGAAGATGTGCACACCAAAAGGGAAAAATATATTTACAGGGAAACAGCTTACAGCCACGCAGCCGAACAACCGGGCACGCGAAGCCTAGCAGCAGAAACGCACTTCGTCCTCTTCGCGTTCCAAGCGCGAGCGCACCAAACACGAGCGTTCCAAGCACAAGCACAACCGTAGCAATATGAACGCTTTGCAAGTTCATTTTATGAGGCATATGTGTTAGTTTGAGCACCATTTGACTGTGAACAAAAATGTTTGCTTGGAATATAAAGCGAGGAATACTGTGTATAAGTTAAAGGCACACTTAGGACAAATATAATTTAGGCTGTATCAATAGGGTATGGCATCGTAATCTCAAAAAGACCACTTTCTTTAAGAAATGAGGTGGTAGAAATTAGAAACGGCCAGCAAACGAGATACAGGCTTCACCGTCAACATCAGATTTTGCAAGTAAAACGTGTGCACCGACACCGATTTTTGGTCGCTGATTCCACAGGCTATTCGCTTCACAGCGGTGGCACCCCACCCTTTTTAGCAAGGACATAAGAAGTTTGAATCGAATGGCAGGAAGAAGACAAACGTCAACATAGGCGGAAAGAGTCAGAGAATCCAGTTTTACTGACAACAGTTGCTGGATGGAGTGCTCCTCAGTGTCCCTTTAAAGAATGCAAGAAAATAACTCAGAAAAGAGGCATAAGTAACACAATATCGAGTAATACATAACCTAGGAATATAGACAAAAAGATTAGAAAAATACTTCATAAAAGAAGTAATGTTGGCAGACATAATTTTATACAGGTAAGCATGAACAAGCACCATATAAAAGTCAGGTAAATAAAGCGTCAATAGTTGCTAGCATAAATAAAGAGGAACAAAAAAGCAACAAACACTTATATTGAACAAGGGTCATGAACTCATGAACACACTCTAAAACGTTATTTTCTATTCACATTCAGGTGATGGCGCCTACCCTTTGCAGCCATGGCTCCTCACGCCTATCCCCGGGCATCACGCACATGGCAGTCCAGCAGCTAGATTCAATAGTGCTCATTCTGCACTCAGTTCTGTTGTTGAGCGGACAATTGGTGCCCTGAAGAGTCGGTTCAGATGTCTTTAGAGGTACCGAGCACTGCACTGTGAACCGGAGGCCGTTGCGAAGATTGTTTTAGCCTGTTCAGTGTTGCACAATGTGTGCATTTACGCCCGGCAGCCTTACCTGGACACCTACGACAGTGACGATCCTGATGGGGACACAGTCCAGTGTGAAGAAGAACAGAAATTCCCCGTACTCCACCGGATAGGCAGGAGCAAGCGTGAGCAGCTGCTGCAGGCATTCGCTCATAGGTGCCAGCAGTAGACATCCTGTTGCTCTACTAGCTGCCTCACCAGCACCAGCCACGTCGTCAGCACCGCCAGCCACATCACCAGCACCTTCAGCCAAGTCAACAACACCATAAGGCACGTCAGTTACGCCTGTCACCAGTTTTTCCAGTGCTGCATACTATGTTTCATGCAGCAGCAAATATGTTGCCGCTTTCGGTTTTGTGTTCATGTGTACACTGAAAACGCAGTTGCAACATTTTTTCTCCAATGCGTGTGCCATGGCGCGGGTTATATGATATGGTGCTTAGCTGCGTCTGTAAGCATACAGAACGTTTTCTCCCTTGGCATTTTCTTCTGAAACAGGAAATTCGTGCTTCTTCCTCTACGTCAGTATCAACTAGATGTGATCTGAACATAGTGCTGAAGTGATGCTGAAGAAATTGCAGTAGACGGTGTACTTCTTTAAACTAGTGGGGTTGATGGCATGCGAGGTTTCCAGCAGCTGGGGTTCTTTAATGTACACTGACATAGCACAGCACATGGACATGTTTAGCATTGGCCTTCATGAAAATGTGGCCGCAGCTTGAATCTCCAACCTTGTGATGCTCAGCAGCCAAACCTCATAGTCGCTCAGCTGGAACAACAGTGGCTACTTTCAAGCTGGAAGCTCTCCGTGTGGACTGTGTGGTGTGGTGTGGAGTGTGTGGTGGTGCAGTGTTGTGAAAAAATCGGCTTTGTGCATACTGCATTTGTGTGCAATGTGCATCATCTTTTCAGTTGCCATTGAAGAATGGACAATGCATGATATGCGCCTTGGTCCTGTGCTCTTTATGTGAAAAGTGGCTCTACTCAGTGCACCAGTGCAGTCTGAGTTTGTATGCAGCACGCCGAAAGAAGAACCATCACTTTCAGCACCTAGCCATGAAAGAATATCGATTCTTTCCCTTCAGTCTCAAGCTTCACTGTCATGGTGGAGTTGCAAGTCTTATCTTTCGGGAGAAAACCCACTGGTGAGCAATGTATTAGTGCTATTTTGCCATTGGCCGTTCAGTGGGCCATGAGGTGTGCAGTCCCAATTTGTAATGTTGAATTCTTTTGATTGCCTTAACATTTCATTAACATTGCATTAACATTTCATATTTTGTGCGCCGTTTTGTGCATCGTGGGTGAGTTCTTTTATTTTTTGCCTTGGCAGGGATTGAGCACAACTTTCACTTCATTGAACTGATTGGTGAGAGTGCACGTGCAGCCTGCAAAAGATAACGTAATATTCGCGAAGGCGCCGCACGCAGCCTGTGAGTCTGTTGAGTCTAATTATTGTGTATATCGGACTGACGTGGTGTTCATCATGTGTGGCCGCACAACATGTTTGGTTTATGGAGGTTTACCGTCTCAAAGCAACTCAGGATATCAGGATATGAGGGAAGCTATAGTGAAGGGCTCCAGATAACTTCAACGACCTGGGGTTCTTGCACCGACGCACAGTGCGCAGGCCTCTAGAACTTCGCCTCCATCAAAATTTGACCACCGCGGCCGAGATCGAACCCGCGTCTTTCGGGTCAGCAGCCGAGCACCATAGCCACTGAGCTATCGCGGCGGCGCACACATTATGTGTATGGAAACAAGTGCTACCGCAACGGCAGTCTCCTCAGCTATCGCGCTTGAGCTCATGCCTCCAACAGAGTCCATGATCTGCATTGAGCAAGTGGAATTTGTAACCACTAGTCTCTTAGTGTCAGTGCCGGATAGGTATTTCAGCGCATCGACATATAGCAATTTTTGGTCACAGCCGTATCGGCACATGAGTGCCTTGACTCTGGATGTTCTACAGCCAGCTAGCAGCTCGCGGTGCATGTTGCTCGGGACTGGGGCTACTGTGATCTTAGCTGCGAGTTTTGGGCGGGGTGGCGTGGTACCTCTGCTGCAACGGAATGGTCTGTTGGGCTTCCACCAGCTCTTCTGCCGTGTTGCATAGCCCTAGCTAGAGCACGTGGTGTGTCTAGGTTTACGGGGCAGTCCAAGGGCTGTTTAGACCACCAATCGCAGGAGGAAATTCAGCTGATTCAACTCGCTTCGACTGTGTCGTTAATAAGGTGCGTGAAACTTCACATGGCTGATTTGCAATTCTTGCACGATTTGCATGATGTAACTTTCCATGACTCTTGGATGAATGGATGAATGAAAAAACCTTATTTTCGTCAGAACGCAGGTGCGGACGATTCCGTGCTAGATGGCCATCAGCCCATGGCTGACGGCGACCTGGGTGGCCCACTCCACGGCCCTGGTCTGAACGACCGTGTATGAGCTGGCCAACAACGGCCCCCCACTGCTTGAGAGAAAGATCACTACAATATCCGACGCTGGCGGCGCTATGCTACAGCTCC
Organism: Amblyomma americanum; assembly: GCF_052857255.1. Lineage (NCBI taxonomy): Eukaryota > Metazoa > Arthropoda > Arachnida > Ixodida > Ixodidae > Amblyomma > Amblyomma americanum. Next base: position 95,717,877 of record NC_135498.1, read on the forward strand.
GTAATATGTAGTCATAGGTTTCCAGTTCCTGGCACCATTTGCGTTCCGGCTGAACGTCCGGGTAGATTTTGTTTAACACGTACGGGTATAGAAAGAGCTAGTCTGCAATCTTCGCCAGACGCTCTCCTGCGCCTTGACCAATTGCTTGTCCGGGGGAGGGTAAATTCTCCGCTCAAGTTTGTAATGGCTAGCAACGTCGTGAAAGGACGCCAGCCCATCTCTCGTGTACCTCCCCGGAACGTCCGGTTCACCTGCTCGGCTGACGAAACCTCGAGGATTCATGTGAGCCGCCTCGTTCCCAGGGTTCCCAGAGTGTGCAGGTACCCAGAAAATTTCCAACTCCGCAGTCACTCGCCCTGTGACCCGATGTAGCAATCGTGCCGCTGTGACAGATATTTTGCCCCTCACCAAATTTCGGATGGCTGTATTACATTCGCTGAAAATCAGGTCAGGTTTAGTATTAGATATAGCTAGCGCTATCACCGCCTCCTCTAGAGTTTTTGTGGAGCGGGTTTTGACTGATCCAGAGGCGACCAAGCGTTCCTGCCGGTCCACCCCCGCAACTGCAAATGCGTCCTTGTTCTTATACTCGGCGACATCTATGTAGACTGCCCCGTTGTACTTCCCGTACTTAGCATGTAGAGCTCAGGCTTGCCTTCCTGCAGTTATCGTGGCGTATCGGATGCATATTTTTGGGCAAAGGTTTTTGTAGGAGCCCTTGTGCATTTCTCGCTTCACCTGAATTTTCATGTCCCCGGCCGGAGCATCAACTCTAATGCTGATCCACTCCTACTCTCGTTTTTGGAAAGTCTACTGAGCTGCATCACCAAGTGCGCCTCCCGCAGTTGTTCCAGGGTGTTGTGCACCTTTCATCCCAGCAGCCTTTCGGTCGACGCATTGTTAGGCAACCCAAGGGCCGCCTTATATGCATGCCTAATCATAGCCTCCACCTGGCCTTTCTTCGTGGCGTCCATCTTCATATAAGGCATCGCATGCGCTATTCTAGTGAGCACAAACGCCTGGAGCAGCTTACACAAGTCCTTTTCCTTGACCCCTCGCTTACGATTGGCGATTCTCCTGATTAGCCTCACGGTAGCATTGACCGTATTTTTAAGCCTTTCTAGGGCCTCCCTATTCCTGTTAGTCTGCAGATACAGACCCAGGATCCTGATCGTTTAGACCTCAGCGAGCGCTGCACCTCCCACTTTCACCTCCGGCAGTGGTGGCGGCCCATAGTGCCTCGCATGTATCCCTCTTGGTTTATCCCTAAGCACAAAAAGCTCGAACGTGGGCTGAGAGCACGAGTCTTGCCTCCCCTGCTAGCTCCTCCACAATATGCAATGCCTGTTGTAGAGTCCTCCATTTGCGCTTCGCTTCGACTTGTTACCTATAGAGTAATGTCATCCGCATAGACTGTATGTTTAAGTCCCGATATCTCTGCCAGCCTCGCCGGTATCTTGATCAAGGTGAGATTAAACAAGAACGGCGATAAAAACGACTTTTGTGGTGTCCCCCTGCCCCTCAACGGGAAGGGATCGGATTTAACTTCTACGACTACAATCTCCGCAGTCCTACCCTCCAGAAATGATCTGATGTATCGGAAGGTCCTACCACCCGGTTTTATGTCCGATAGGTTCGTTAATATTGCCTCGTCTTATGTTCGGCAGGTTCCTAAATATTGCCTCATGGGTAACATTGTCAAAGCCTTAGGGAGTTCATGCCCCAAGATAGTCTTGGTGCCCGTGCCGTATCCAGGGTCAACCACGTCTTTTTTGAATTGTATCATGACGTCCTGCGTAGGTAAATTAGCCCTGAAGCCAATCATCGTTTCAGGTGTCTACTCTTTGTCCTCCACATAACCCTGACGCCTATTTTGGACCACTTGCTCTATCTATTTGGCCAATCAGGACGTCAGCAAGATGGGACGAAGATTCTCAATACAGGCCTTTTCTTCCCTGGTTTAGGAATAAACGTAATCCTAGCATGCTTCCACTCTGCCGGGATCTCCCCGGCCACCCAATACGACTCTTGGAGATGCAGCGGATCAAGTGTGCCAACTGCCCAGATTACTCCTGGAGCTGCTGTACAGTGTAGGTCGCTCGGCTGTTAGATTGTAGGTACAGGCCGAGCACCCGCAGACTGTTTGTCTACTCTAGGGGTTGGAGTGCCTTCGAGATGGAGGTCGATATCGGGGTCGACTACTTGGGTCCTCGAAAGCGCGTTTATAACGAGCAGTTCAGAATTCTCAGGTGCGCACATAAGCCCGCTCTCAGTCGCATAGTCTTGCGTCACCTTGATGGCTTCTTGGAGGCCATCTTGGGTGTGGCCGTCAGATCCTGTCGTCATCCATATCGTTCTACTAGCCTTAGTAGCACGGCCCACGATGCATGATCTCACTGTGTCACTGAATACCAAGGGACATTTTCTCCTATGTCTCTCTCAAAGTTTGCAACTGTGTACGAGCCTCACCTCATTCGCCTCCAGCAACCTCACTGGGCACCTGGTTCCGACTCTTCATTAAAGCAAGCTTTGCTTGCAGAGTCCGCAAAAGCTCCACTGTGGCGTCAGCCTGGCGCGCCATATGGCCTTCAATCTGTTTTGCAAAGACATAACTATTCATGATCAATAAATACTTTAAGAGAGGCAACGGTGAAGTAATTGCTGATTACTTACCCTTGCCATACGGGCTCGGATGTGCGCCAGGTCTCCGTCTATTTTTTGAAGCTGGTGCTCCTGACTGCTCACCAGGCGCCCCTGCTGGTTTTTCATATTTGAACAGCGCAATAAAACAACGGAACACAACGAAGAATGGACACCACAAGCGCTTGTCGTGTGCATTATTTGTTGTGTTTCGTTGTTTTATTGGGCTGTTAAAATATGAATCAGTACCAACTCGCCCAGTTCGCAGCCTGCTAGTTTTGTTGGCTATAATTCAAGGCACGCCTTCTCTGTGCACAGGCTTAGCGCAGAGGCCTATGAGGAAGGCTATGAAGTCGCCTGTGCACAGGTGGCGTGCTTGGGGCAGGGGTGGTGGCTGGTGATGTTGAGGGGCTGGCGTGGGCCTCTGCATGTGTGTTACTGCAGTGTATTGTGAACACCTTTCTGAAATGCTGGAGTAATTACTCATTAAGAAGTACTTGCAACTGGGCTTGTTGGTGCATATTCGTGAAAGACATAAGAGCGCAAACTGGCAACACGGACAAGGAAGGGAACAGGACGAGCGCTACACTTTCAACAGGGTTTATTCAGGGAAGAGCGTATATATAGCCTCTGACCTTATCCATGCTCTTAATCTCAATTTGATAAACATCTACCTTTCACAGATATGCATCAAGGAACATCCTTTCACTGTGCCGGATAATAACCGAGGTATCACTGATGCAATTGTCCCCTTGTTTTTTTATATAAAAGGCTTCCACGAGCTCACGTTCGGTCTTACCACGGCTTTTCAGTAGCACTTTGCATTCAGGCAGTCGGGGCTTGCAGACAATACGTTTCTCTTTCGAGCATGCTTGGCAGTGGTCTGGAAGATGGGCTCCTTTCTTATTCAAAGAATTCTTGTGTTCAAGCAGGCGCTCATTAAGACACCGGCCGGTCTGTCCAACGTACACCTTCCCGCATGTAAGCGGGAACTCGTACACCACTCCTTTCTTGCAGCCAACAAGTGGCGTTCGGTGTCTGATGGCGCACTCTTGCATTTCCTTTCTCCCAATACGTGAGCACATTCCGGCTAGTTTTCGCGGCGCTGAAAATACCACGTTGACGCCGTACTTATTGGCCGCCTTCTTCAGGTTATGAGAGGTGTGGTGTACGTAAGGTACAACTTCCGGCCTTTCCACCCTTTTTTATTCAGGTCTGTTGTTTTCATTGCTGCCCTTCAGCTTTTTCAGCAAGGTCTGCGTCACGAAGAGAACCAGGGGAGCCGGGAAGCCTGCATTCTGCAACCATGCCATGCCATGCCATGGCTGCCTGGAAGTGCAGGAGATAGATTATATTACCTCATGCATAATGTTTCAGTTGTAGCACGTTGCCTATTGAGGCTTTATGTAGTTTGTTGCCATGTCAGTTTGTGCAAGAATCCTTTGACATTAAACGTAGAAATTTTTTGTAAACCTGTGTGCAGCACTGCTTACACGGCATAGTAATGAACCCTGTAAGTTGGAAGCAATCTTTGTGGTGCTTGTTTGTGTGTGCATACCCACGTAGTGTACTGTTTGCAGCGCAAAGCTACAAATTTTCATAACGTTCGCAGAAAGGGATGCACTGAAATTGTTTTGTACATTTCAGAAAGTGAACTACACACATTGCCAGCATAGCTCTGTGCATATGTGTGTCGTGAAAATGTGCTCTGTCTTCCTCTCTGTAGTTCGAATAAAAAGGATTAATATATGTTTTAAACGTCCACTCATTTCTGTCAGGCATCGTACGCTGCACCACGTTGCCAGAAGACTTATGACAGCGACACAAATCCTGCGTTATCCTTTGCATACTTCATGTGCAAACTTGTATTCGTGAGCATGTAAAGCGCATCATAAACTGCCTTGCAATTTCACACTACTTTCCTGCTAGCAAGACCTTTTTTCTAAGCAAAGCTTAAGACATTTTTGGCAGCGAGGTTTCTCACCTGCGGAGTCTCTGCCCGCGGGCGTGCTCCGAGAACAGCAGTGGCCCTGCAGCCACCAGAGCACTCGTGGGCGACGATGGTAAGAATATATGCGTCGACCTTGCTTAGGACTGCTCCAGGGTTCGGCAGCCCTCCGCCCGTTTTCCTGCATTAATAATACGAGAACTGACTATTACACACGTGCACTTCAGTGGATGGACTGGCAAAAGGGAACATGTAACTCTGTTATGCATGTCATGTATTATTAATGCAAGTCAAGTCTCCGTGACGCCTGCGGCGCTCTGTAAGCGCGTCAGCTTACCTTTGTTCGGCAGCAGCCAGCGCTCCAGGTTTGCGGGCGGCTCGCACCCGCTCCTGCCATAGCCGCCTCCACCCTTCAGGCGAGCGAGTGGCCGGCCCTATGGCATTCAGCTGTGCTGTCAGCTGCACCCACAGCGCCCGCCTTTCCTCGGCCAATATGCTGTCATTGGCCGCGTGGGCCAACGCGCGGTTGTTTTGCATAAAATTCAGGAGTGCTTCGAGCTGGATAGCGCCGCAGCGCGGTGCCTGTCGCCGTCACTGCTGCCCGCTGCAGGGTTCATTTTAGATCTTCCGCGATTACGTGCTTCGTAGAGCCCTTCCCCGTAACAAACGTACAAAATTTTCATGTAAGTTCATTTCTTTATTTCTTTTTTTTCATGCGACGAAAATAAGTTTTAAAGCGGTAAATTATCAGTAAATCATTTCCTTTTGCATTCACTGCATGGCCGCGCAAATACTCTCCCCCTTAACGCCACATGTGCCAAAGAAGCGACAGTCAGGGACTGCCAAACAATTCTCAGTAATAGCGTTTTTCACGCTCAGCCGCCAAGTTTCGTCGCTTCTTGTGGGTATAGCAGCGGCAGCGTCGCGAAGAACATCGCTTCACGCAGTTACCGCTAAACTACCTTCACTATTATTGCGACTATTCGCGCCGCGTTGAGAGCCAACGCCAGAGCCATATATTCGTTCACTGGCCAACGCATATGTATGCACTGATACGCTGAGACCGCAACGCATTGCACTGTTTCGCTCAGTGGCTGCAATACGGGACGCGTACGCACCTGGCTGACCGACCGCTTTGATCCGCCGCTGTACACCGGCGTGGAAGACGATACATTAAGAGAAGGAAGCTTCGCACTAACACACATATATACTTATACCACGCTTCAAACATCAAGTGCAACGCTGTGAAGGTTACTGAAGTGGTGCGGAAAAAAAATAGATGTGTATCACTCCGCGCTGTTCTGTGGCCGTGTGCTCCAACGCGTCGCTCCGGAGAATCGACATGCAACGGGGAGTGCGTGGGTTGAAATCCCTCATGGTAAGACTTTTTTTTCGCACTTTTTTTCATTGCAAGTTGCATTTCGCGTGACTTGAATGAGAAATCTCGTTTTGTTCAGAATCACTTAAATATTATTCCGCGTTCTGAAATGAACTGATTGAATCTGTTCATTTGATGCACACCGCGTTAATGTGAGCTGTCCGAAATGCGTTGTCAGTGAGTGCGCACCGGCTTTTGTTCAGCACTGGCGGTTATCTTCCCGATTCTGCAGCATTGTGATTTAGATGCAAGCGAAAGATTTGTGTGAAAAGATGACGTTCATTCGTCGGGTTTAATTAATTAGGACCGTGGTTAGTGCTCCGCCGCAACTTTCGATTTTGCCGTTGTCGAGGAACCCACTCTTTTGTGGGCCTCACTTAAGGTACCTGGCATGTTATGAATTGATCCGTGCAACCGGCTAGCAGCGGATCTAGTTTTCGCCAAAAGAGTCTGAGACCGACTTTGGCACTGTGCTGTAGAGTAGCCAAATGACTTGGGCGAAAACATATTCTATACTTCTTAATCGCCTATTCTCTGGCTGTATATATGCAACATTCTCATGCATATCTGCAATTCTATTGTTTTTGTTAAGATATTTTTCGCTCTTGACCAAAGCGCGCTTCCCTTTCTCATTGAAAAGAGCTCTATAACTGGGCTATGATATGCGGCAGGAGAGCAGTATATTTAAACTGATGGGTCAAATTATTTATATAGACACCACCCCAATATGGCCTGATTTTCCGTGTTGTGTTAAATTTAGAACATAGTCTTGAATCACACAGTGCCAGAAAATAGTACTGCCTCAAGAGTTACAGATTTCTTGTCATGCAAAAATGTATATGAAGGCAATACAGAAACGTCAGCTTGTCTCGATTTCCCTGCTCTTCTCGAAGAGCAGAACCTGCTCAGGCAGGGTTTTCATGCAGCCAGGCAAAAAGAGTTCCGAGCTGTGGGAGCGCCAAGTTATAATGCAGCAAAAGTTGTACAACACTATGAAGAAATATTTTGAAAGAGCAAACAATAAATGAGACAGGACAAAAAGAATGTTGACCCCGCAGTGTTTGAGAGAAATGGTTTATTCTGGACACAGCAAATGGGATGGATCACAGATCATACAAATTAAAGGACACGTGCAGTGGAGGTACACCAACACACAATCAGTCAAGTGCTCCAAAATTATAAAAAAATGCGGCCCATCGAACAACATTATTTCATACAACGAGAACCTGACCAATGCCTGGACAGGGTTCAAAAAGCAGTGCATTTTCGGTCAACAAAATCAAATTCCTGGGACATGTACTAACAAAGACATGACTCAAAACACATAAATTCACACGGGATCGGGCAAGAGCCAGCTTGAAATCATTCACACCCCCCAAAATTAAGGACAAAACATACAGTACTGGCTACCTCAACAGTGGCACTGCAGCATTGCATAACATGTCAAAACGACCAGAGATTGATAGTAACGAAAGTCAACACCAAGCAGGACTCTCTTTTCAGGACATGAATATCAGACACCCATACATACCATTCCCAGCTCTCACACTCAAAATTAGGCCCATTCTTAGGGTTGTGTGAATGTTCGAACTTTTGGACTGTGAATTGAATAAATTCCTGTTCAATTAGTCGAATCAAACAGTACATGTTCAAAATTACTTTAAACGAATTGAATTTACTCTCAGATTTTTGTACATCTTTTCGAATAATTGACACAAGGCTTGATTAAGCTCCGCTGCATTTTTTTGGAGTGAATCTCCCAAAAACGGCACGCATTGATGACATGTAACACTATTCATATTCTAATTGAAAACAAAAGTACTATTTGCACTCCCTTACAAATTCTACTTCTACGCAGACAATATTAACACGACCACGCGCCACCACCATCAGCACCTTCTCCTCCGCGCTGACCACCACGTCCTTCACATACACCTCAATACCTACACTACAAGTTACTGCCTGATACAATTTGATGCTAAGGAGCATGTGCTTTTACACACATGCACACACAAGAGTGATCACAGCATGCTGATGAGTCCTCTGTGTTTCCTCGGTACACTGATCAACACCCACACCCACATGCACACATATTTTGTCCTTTCCAACCAGACACGCACAAAGGTGATCACAGCATGCAGATGAGTCATCTATTTTTTCTCAGTAGCATGTAATCATCGATGCCATTTAAATCTTCACCACTGAAACAGTGCTCGACTCATCAGAAGAGGAGCTGCACGAGTCACTAAGGCTGAAGACAACCGGTTCAATTTCAGCTTCAACAATTATATCGCGTTGTCATGCTTCAGCCTCAACTTGCTCTACATGAACGCAACACTTTTGCCAGTTTTCCTGGCTTACAGACGCCAGTGCTTCCGGCAGGAGAATTTCCACTTCAGCCAAAGTGAAACATTTGTTGCGACTTGCGATGTATTCCTTAACCTGGCTCCAGACAAGTTCAATGGGATTAATCCCGCAGTGTTACAGTGGTAAACGAAGCACTTTGTGGCCATGGGTAGCTGCCAGAGTGTCGATGCGATACACAACGCTGGGTGTGTTTACCTTTGAGAAAGCTCCAGCAGTTCTGCCCTCACCATGTCCTGTGACCACTGAACACATTCCTTTGTGAGCCAAAGCTGAATATCAGCTTTGCGCGTAGACTTGGTAGGTGCTTTTCCAAAAGCCATGGTGTGATATGGTGCATTGTCCATGACGACAATGCTTTTGGCCGGAATGTTTGGGAAAAGCCTGTCGGTGAAACACTTTTCAAAGTAGCTGCCATCCATCTCAGAGTGGTAGTCAGCGTGGTTTCCATTTTTTGTTCTGAAGAAGTCAGGAACGTCTTGGACGAATCTTGTTGCACTGCTCCCAGAATGTACAAGGATCAAACGGGGCCCTTTGTCGAAGGCGCAGCCAATCCCGTTGTTAAACCTTTCAGGAAGGCATCCTGAGATGACTTCACAGTCCTGTCCAGCCAGACTATTCTTTTGTGTGCCCTGCGTTGACCCAGGTTTCATTTAGGTAGATGATGCACCTGTAAATGCGAAGCAACCGAGAGCACTAGTTAATATTTCTAAGTAAACAAACACACTGCAGCATGTAAGTTGGCAACGCACTGAAACAAACACACTTCTGACCACTGTCTCACAAACAGCCGCTCAAACACAATCGAGAAAAAGAATTATCTCGGCTTTATTGCTCCCTTGATCGGACTTATATTTCGTGGCCAGGCGGCATTTGGTAGCCAGCTTATATTCACTGTATGTTTGCATGGGATACCTGCCAAATTAGGCAACATTTGAAATATTTTCACTTGCGGCGACTGCTAACAAAATTTGCTAACGTTCGCAGCAGTAGTGCCAGTAACTCGCACCACCGGAGCAACGCGCAGCGTACAGTGGGTGTTCAATCGTTCCTACGGTGACGACGAAATAGCACTACCGATTGCAATGCTGCGACATTTTTGGTAGTTTTGTTGTTTTTGCTTGCCGCATCAATTGGGATTTATCGATTAAATCTGACCAATGCAGACACGTGTCCCACCAAAACGAACCGCAAAACTGGCCGTGAAATATCACCTCTACGAAAAGGTCGGCAACAGAAACGTGGCCAGGACGATTTCTTTTCAACATGTTATTCTGAAGCAACACTCACTGTTGCAACTACGAGGTCGCAACGCTAACATCAAGCTCTATATAAAGCCAGTCGAAACGTGCTGCGTAAGAAAATAAGCAAGGAACGACTCGTACCAGCCCTGTCTTCGGAATTCCTTGATCGCCCGCAGGTACCTGCGACGCCAGGCAATGATGTCACTTCACTCGATCAGCGCAAGGTTCCGTTTTCTTTTTCAAATGTGAATCAGACGCCCTTCATCAACTTCCACAACGCGGTTTCTTGAAGTTCGGCAGGTCGTCGTCCTCATTGACAGCCTTTAGCACACTGTCCAGTGTTGGGACTTCCTTCTTTGCGTACATACTGTGCACTTTCCGACGGATGGCACTGACTGTGAAGCTGTCATTCTTTACTGTTCGCGGGTTTGAAATCTTTACGTCGCATGGTCTTTTCTTCGGAGACGCCAAAGGCCCACACAAACGCTCCGCCTTGATTTTGGCAACGGTACGGGGAGATCCTCCGCTATCCTCGCTCGGAGCACTCAGTGCTTCCCGAACAGACTTATCCGGAAAACGGGTCCTGGAATGGGAGTACATATTTGCAGTTACTTGCTTCGCGTGGCTTGACAGCATGGATGTACGAACCTTCGAGAAAATGCGTACAGGAGAGGTGGTCGCGGCCGCTGTGCTGGACGCCATTTTCTCAAAAGTGAAAGGGAGCCGGAAAAGTAAACACGGCGGACAGGGTTGCGGGGACAGCGAAAACGTGAAATGGAAAAAGGCGACAAATGCAAAATACATAATCACAGATCTCGATCGGTTCGCTCGCAATAAGAGCGTATTTTGTCACGCTGAGGACAAATGTACGATTTGCGAAGCCTGCCGGCAAAGCATTTGTTATTTTTCGCTCACCACAAGCAACGCACTATTTTGTGTCGCGGATGCAGGCAGCGCAAAAAAGAGCGCTAGCTTTGGAAGCGCTGCACATGATGTTTGAAACGGAGTATAGACAAGCTCTTCGAGCGCGTCCTAATCAAGAGTCTACAGCAATTCATGGGGGAGAACGAACTGTACCCACACAGCAACATCACCTACAACGGAGAACTCATACTAATGGCACTCGATATAAATGGCGCCTTCGATACCGTCAGCCATGAAGCAATCCTCACAGGAATGGATAGCCTGAAATGCGGAAAGAAGATCCATGGCTACGTCAAGGCCTTTTTATCCAACAGAACAGCAGCAATAGAACTAGGAGAATTACGGCCGAGAAGTTCTACACACGCAACAAAGGAACTCCACAAGGGTCCGTAATCTCTCCCATCCTAATCAATATTGCAAAGATTGGACTGGCCCGTAGACTGGAAAAAATCGATGGCATACAACACGCCATATATGCCGACGATGTCACGGTCTGGGTCAACCAAGGCTCCCTCAGCCAAAAGGAAGAACGACTACAAGAAGCAGCGACCTGCGTAGAAGATTACGTCAAAACAAGGGGCCTCGCCTGCCCAAAAGAGAAATCGAAGCTCCTGAGAGTAAGGCGAGAAAAGCGCAAAGAGTGAAGCCTAAATGTCACCCTGGGAGGACAAGCAATGCCAGAAAAAGAAACCGTCAGAATCTTGGGGGTGTTGGTGCAGAACAACCAACGCTGCACTCACACTCTTAAATTACTTGAGCAGACATCGACCCAAGTGACGCGCATGATCACCCGCGTATCACAGAAGAGGCACGGCATGACGGAAGGAGACACGCTCAAACTGATTAGGAGCCTCGTAATCAGTCGTATCACGTACTCCCTCCCTTCAACTGCACCAAGTACGAAACTGAAAAAATAGACGCCATCATACGCAAACCATAGCCCGTGCACTTTCATGCAACATAACCCACTGCACACTGACTGGAACTGTGGATGGTACGTACCATTCAACCTTGCAAATATTCATAAATGAGGGTGCCTAAGAGTTCAGGGAAAAGACTGGTTTATTGCATCGAGTTACAAGGATCACGCTCCTAGCGCACGCAGAATGGCTTGCGCTGCTACCAGTTATCCTGAGAATTAAAGGAAAGAAGGACCCAATAACATGGTGGCAGAGGCTGTTGGAAAATCATTTATTTTCAAGTTTGCTGCGTGCCGATGATTCAAGTTGGACAACACAGCTCGGCAAGCTGGTGTAGCACGGCTAAGACATCCATAAAGTGCTTAACAGAGCTGTCCTCCTGTGAACTGATCGGTCATATCTGATGTAATCGTTGCACTCCTCTTGCAAGAGGACTCTTGCACTGCACTCAAATTCCTCGTCCAGCTCTTGCACGATGACCTCACAATGCGTCAAGCCTGGAAAGAGAGGCATGATGTCATGATGAACCTAAATGTGGCCGTCACAGGACAAAAACAGAAATGTTTAAATAACACTGAATATTTTGAGGCACAGTCGGCGTGAAAACACTCGACACACATTTTGTAGGATAATTTGTAACAACTAGCGCAGCATTTTTTGTGCAAAGTGAAATTTATTTTACCCTGTACCAATGTGATGATTTTTAGTTTAATGCGCCGTTTTGCACCTCCAGTAAGATATTCAATGTGAAGAAAAACAAGGTAACGTTATATTGAAAGAAAATGAATTTATTATTTTGTGTTAATATCATAACTACGTATTTATAAATTGAGAGCGCATTTTTTATTCGGGTAAAGATGCACAGGTTGTAGCATCTCCTCCATATAGAGTCGAAACAACAGTTTTGATCAAAGCTCGTTTTTTTGGATGGGGTTCAAAATAAATACGCTGGACGGAAAAAACTCAGAACGCCTTTGTTTTTTTAAATCCAGCCGTTTGTCTTAGCCGCTTCCATTACATGTAATGCAGATTCGAAACTGACATGAAAACCACACAAAACACCCGTCTGACTGTCCAAAGAATGCCTTTTTTTCATTGAGAGATAACTTGGCAAAACCTTTAACCATAAATTCCAGATTTTGTACTGCACCTGCAAGTGTGTTAGCCAAAGAGAAACAGCGCGGAAGTAGTACACATATCTTACCGACCGGTCTGTAGTAGAACACAAAACAGTTCCGATTCCTATCCTGCATAAGCTGTACATGACAAACGTATTCCGGGATGCATCGGATGTCAGGTCACATAAATTCCAACCTGCTGTTCGACAAAGTAGTGAATGTTTGCTGAATTCATTGCACCAAAGACGAAAAATAAAGTTCTTACCATTCGGGCAGATGTGCTCTGCGCACGACGTCAAGCCAGACATTTGGCAATGAGAGTGGGTACATAGAAGTCGTCCTCGTGCTTTGTCTCGTTATCTGTTCCTGCCTGAAAAAGTAAAGCTGCATGTAGTCAAAGCAACGCTTACTCCCAAAATCATTCATTTCCAAACGTATCTCAAGATAAAATACTTGTAGTACTTACAAATAAGATATTGCAGGCCAGGGTAGCGAACCGCGTCGGAGCATAGTATCAGATGTGGGTTTTTGCTTGCGCAGACTACGAACGGAGTCAGCTCGAGTGTGCCTGCTCTTTCGTGGCGCTGGTTGTGCGGTTGGGCGCCGCCGTGCCAGACAAGGCAAGTCTCGTCCAGTCAAGAACGTGTCGTGGCGATGCATAGCGCTGTGACGAATGACGGGGGACACGACGGTGATGGGGGAAGGAGGGGATGGCGGCTGCAGGAGGGAGAGCCATTGTTGTTTTTACACAGGTTTTGTGGTCGCAAAAAAAGACACGAACGGCGCAGCATGTAGCTGCGCACGGGAGAAACAGCTAGGAGAAAGTGAGTAAAAAAAAGCGCTTCCCGGAGTAGGGGTTAGCACGCTGCCTTGAAAACGGCATGTCCGAGAGATGAGTTGGGGAGATAGGGGACTTGAAAGCAGAAAGGGGACGGGGGCCGAAACATGTGAAAGAGGTTTGAAATCCTCGGAGAATAATAATAATAATAATAATAATAATAATAATAATAATAATAATAATAATAATAATAATAATAATAATAATAATAATAATAATAATAATAATAATAATAATAATAATAATAATAATAATAATAATAATAACAATCTATCAATCTATCAATCTTTATTTTTTCGGTGCCCAGGAACAACCCATAGGTCTTGGTGCTGGTACACCATTCACACGCACAAAATGTACATTTATTTCACTACAAAGGAAGACACTCAGGGGAGGTAATGCAGCAGTCAAGGCGATAGAAAAAAAAGACACATAAACTAGGCGCGACAGCAAGCAAGAAACAAAAAAGCGAGAACAAGGAAACAGCGAGAACAGCGGTAAATGAAAACAGCTAGAACAGGCAACAGACATATGAATAACTAATAAAACAATAAACAAAGAGAATGAACACAAGAACGACCGATAACAGCCAAGTACAGCATATATCAAAATACAAACAAGAATAAAGCCAATACTAATATGAACGAATAAGAGATCTCTGAAATACAAGCTAGAAATACAATCATACACACTAAGAAATGTAATTAGTGAACGCGTTACAGACAATCAGGCGTGAGTACACAGTATTAAAGAAATAATATTAATGAAAACAAGTACACGTGATGTACAATTAAGGAGAGAAAAAAACAATATAATACCGGTGCAAACGCACAAGTGTAGTAAAGACAAAATGCATGAAAAGGGGAAGTTATGTATAAGAAAAAGAGTGCTCAAAGTGGAACGTCACGGACATTCAATATAAAGGAAGGGAGAGAATTTTCGAATATATCAAGGTGAGGACAAAGAGAATTAAACAACTTTTGCATTCTGTCCAGAGGGGAGAGGGAGTGCAGGAGCGCAGAAACTTGAAATGGGCTGAATTCCCTTATGCTCTTTCGCGGTACACGCAAAAGGATACGCGCTAGGAGCTGAGGGCATAGAATGTGACCATGAAGAAGTTTATACAAGAAAATTATATCTGCCCTCACGCGACGGCAGCTAAGAGAAGGAAGCTGCAGTGAGTTACTCCGTCTGGGATTAGAGCTAGAAGTTTTGCAAGAAAACCGATGTTGAAATATGCGTAAAAACTTTATCTGAACTCTGTCGATTTTTTCACAGTTCGACTGGCAAGTGCCGCTCCAAACAACAGACGCATATTCCAAAAGCGGCAAGCATATGGAGAGGTAGAGCTTTAAGAAAGGGAGTTGGGATCGAAACTCTCTCGAAAGCCTGCAGATGAAGCCGAGTGTACGCATAGCCCGTAGAGCAATGCGTTTTGTATGAGAGGAGAAGCTGAGGCTACGGTCGAAAAGTACGCCGAGGTCATTAATTTCATCAACCCTGGGCAGCGGCTTACCATTCACAGAATAAGAGTAGAGAAGACTGTGCGTTTTACGCGTAAATGAGACAACCTTGGTTTTAGATGAATTGAGAGTGAGCCCATTCTTCAAGCACCAATCAGAGAAGGCGGATATGTCCGATTGCAATGACAAGCAATCATGAAGAGTATGTATTGCCTTGAACATTTTTATATCGTCCGCATAAAGGAGAAACGAGGAGTTTTTGACCACGGAGGAAACGTCATTGATAAAAACAGAGAACAGAAGCGGGCCTAATACCGAGCCCTGAGGAACTCCGCTGGTTGGAGTGTAAACAAATGAGGTCTGTCCATTTACACTGACAAAGCAGGACCGATCAAGAAGATAGTTGCGTAAGAGGGCTACAATTGAAACGTCGATCTCAAGCAGCAGAAGCTTTTGAAGAAGTAATGAGTGAGTAACAACGTCGAAAGCTTTGCTCAAATCACAGTACACAGCGTCTACCTGACTCCTCTGAAGGACTTCAGCTGATGTATACGTCATAAAAGTCACAAGGTTAGTTGTAGTAGAACGACCTTTTATGAAACCATGCTGATTATGTATGATTACATGTTTGAGGTGGAAGGAAAGTACTTTGTGCAAAGCTAATTCAAAAAGCTTAGAGGTTGCACAAAGAAGAGAAATGGGGCGGTAGTTCGAAACATCAGATTTGTTTCCTGATTTGAAGACAGGGAAAACACGCGCCGTTTTCCACACGCGGGGAAAGGCAGAATTTTTCAAACAGTTATTAAATATCGTGGTTAAAACAGGGACGAAGGTACTATTGAAGGCTTTTATTATGGCGGCTGGAATGCCATCAGGTCCAGGGGACAAAGATGGTTTCAAACACTTAAGACTCTCACTTACTAACTTCTCGTCAAGAAGAACGGAATTAGGTGCGCCAGCTGGAAGGCATATGGAATCGCAACGTGGAGATTTGTACACGGAGGAAACGTGTTGAGCAAAGCCGTCAGCGACGTTCCGAATTTCATTCCCATGAGAGTCAACTAAGTGAATATGACTATCAGATTTATTCGAGCGTTTGCGAACGTATCTCCAGAATTCAGTAGGACGATTAGAGGCACTATTCTCTAAATATTCAAGATAGGACTCATGATCACGCTTGTACAGGCGTTTGCAAAGGGAACGCAAGCGGCGAAATTCATCTGCCCATGTATCCAGCCCAGGGCGTTTCGCTTTATGGTGGGCCCGCTCCTTAAGTTTCAGCGCTGTTCTAAGTTCCTTGGAAAACCAGAACGGAAACTTGCTACGAGTAGGAGTGCGCACAGGTATGTACTGGCGCATACCATTGAGAACTATTTCAGTGAAGCGACTGACTTGTTCGTCAACATCGCTGATTTCGTTTAAGACGGACCAGTCGACAGAAGAGAAAAAACCGAAGAGACCAACATAGTCGCCAAGTGCATAAGCGAAACGGGGGGAATTCCCCTCACGATTTGAATTAGCAGAAGGTGGGACAGAAACCGAAGCCGTTATTAGAATTGGAGGATGAAATTTGTCACAGCGAGTAAGTGAGATGTCAGATGTCGAGACACGAACATTTTCAAAATTAGATAAACAAATATCAAGAACATTACCACAACAGTTTTCAATTAAATTGTGTTGCTGCAAGGTGTTAAAAGCTATGAAATCTAAAAGCCGGTTGCACTTACTAACTACATAATGATTGTTGTGTGAATATGTAAAGGTATTCCAGTTAATACCTGGAGTATTAAAATCCCCTAAAATGAGCAGTTTGTGCTTGCTATGAGAAGTGATAACATATTCAATAGAATGTAGTACATCATCGTAGGCAGGAGGAGGCAGATTAGGGGAAATATAGAAAGCTGCCAATAACAGTTTTTGATGTCGAGTTAAAGTTAGCTCTAACCAGACAGATTCTTCGATGGTTTCCAGGTCGGAACGCCGAACGCACTGCACGGAACTGTCAATAGCAATGAGCACTCCTCCTCCCTTTTGTTTAGAAGCTGATTCAGGGCGGTCACTACGAAAAACAGAATAGTTATTAGGAAAGAAGTCACCTGAGTTAACTTCGCTAGACAGCCAGGTCTCAGTAATTACAACAGCCGAATAACAAGAGGCTAAAACATTGGAAAAAAATACAGGTCCCTTAGTCCGAAGACCTCCGGCATTTTGGTAATATATATCCAAGTTAGGGTTGACTGCAATCAACCGTCAGCTCGGAAGGATGTAACATACCATCCAGGAGTTTTCCACGAAAAGCCTTGAAGATGCAGCCCGTAGGCCACATCGAAGGGTCAACAAGTTGATCGTAGAATTCCGCGCTGACTGTGAGGTTGAAGGACGAGTAGGAGTCATATTTCGTTTTCAACCGCCGGCAGGAAAGGGGGGTGACGTTCACGGACTTCATAATAATAATAATAATAATAATAATAATAATAATAATAATAATAATAATAATAATAATAATAATAATAATAATAATAATAATAATAATAATAATAATAATAATAATAATAATAATAATAATAATAATAATAATAATAATAATATTAATAATAATAATAATAATCATTGGTTTTTGTGGAAAGGAAATGGCGCAGTATCTGTCTCAGATATCGTTGGACACCTGAACCGCGCCGTAAGGGAAGGGATAAGGGAGGGAGTGAAAGAAGAAAGAAAGAAAGGGGTGCCGTAGTGGAGGGCTCCGGAATAATTTCGACCACCTGGGGATCTTTAACGAGCACTGATATCGCACGGCACACAGCCGTGGCCTCGTGGTAGAGCACCCGCCTCGGCTTCGGGAGGTGGTGGGTTCGAGTTCCACCGCCGGCCGGTCACCCACCGGTTTCCTCAAAATGGGTACAAGCCATTCCCCGGCCTGGTGCTCGGCTTTCTAGGGTGAATGGCCTGGGAAAGGAGCCCGCGCCCTCAAATCCCAACACTGTGAGCGTTGACACGGGGACCCGATCGACGTATCCACTGCTGGGGCTCGAGGATTGGTGTTCGCTCGGAGAATGAGTCAAAAGCAGTTTTGAAGGCAATGGTGTGGAAAACGCGGAAGCGTCAAAGTATTCTTGCAAAGCCCCAGGAGAAGCATCATAAAACAACAAATAAAATATTATGCAAGCAAGTTTGCATACGGGACTTGTGGCAAAGAAGCTAGGTTAACATACGTCTAACACCATTTGTCAGTTTATTTATTCGCTGGTCGTCGAAGAGTCCTCCAACTTTTTGTTGGTGTGGAAATTTCACGCCAAAAGCTACAACAAACAAAACCGCGTTCAACAGTGGCTCGAAACTATTTCCGACGATTTTCATCAATAAAGGTAATGTTCGAAAGCAAAAAAAAAAAACATTTCGAGCAAATAAGTACAAACGTCAGCAATGCTGTAATCATCAATGCAAATTACGCAACAGAATAATATAATGCACAAAAAACAGCATATTGAAGCATTACGATCTGCAGAAAAGTAAGGAAAAAGCAAATCGAAAAACACCGGACCAGGCGCGATCACAGCGAACGACGTACGGAAGAGTAGGAATCTCTTACCACGTGATCGCGTGCGTTTATGAAGCAGTGGCTTAATATTTCGCGCGTGCGCAACTTATAATTGTAAATTACGAGTCCTTGCTTCGTTTCTGGACGTTACCATAATTTCGCACAAAGTCGGCTTAGGGAATGCACTTGCATTAAGTTATTACGTTTGATTTATGATCTACATTAAGCAGACACCCCCTGCGCAGTGTGGCAGTGAATTCTCTAGAGTTAAGCAAAAAAGCGCTTTTTTAATAACAAAACTTATGAAATGACAGTCATTCAATTTTTTTCTAGAAGGAAGCCCGCTTTTGCTGGTATTCAGATACTCGCACAAGCAGAGAGTGCAAAAAAAAATTTCAAATACATAAATTTCATAAAAATAGGCGGGTTATTATGCCCAGAATTCGGAAAAAGGCGACAGCGTGAGCTCTGCCCTCAGGTAGTACATGACAGGGGGCCAAATTAGAAAGCCACTGGTGAAGAATGGTCCTAAGTAGGCCCGGAGTTGCCAATGAGCATCTGACATTGGCTGTGCCATTATCAAAACATGGCTATCATGGGCCATGTTAGCCGGAGTTCTCCCACTCTTTGCAAGAATTGGCTAAGCCATTTTCGAAACACGGCTATATTGGCCTTGACTTGGCACCCTTTATTCAGTGTTAAAAGTATATGTCAGATCGAGAGCATTGTACCATTCATTTTACTGGGTATAAGATTGATTTTATTGCCGAGTACCATCTCGGCAGGTTATAATTTTCGAACGTGCTAAAACTCGTTTGAGCTCCAGGGCTGCGCTCGTGCGAGTTCAAAAATTGGAAGTTTATTCATCTTTTTCTTACCGAATACTTTCGCAGTATATGCGTGAAGTCGGATAAACAACAAATATTTTCCGACTGCGCAGTCGGAGATGCAGGATAGTTATAAAAAAAAACTCAATGAATCCAATGCTGTCAGTAGATCGCGCCGGCCAGAGGGAGCTTTCGTACAGGAGAAACTAAAGGCGGAGTGTGTGTGTATATATATATATATATATGTTACGAACGTAGGTTGCGTTGGCTCCGCAGAATAAAGATTTAAGAGAAGTGGGCACTTCTACAAAGACACTTTTATTTATCAACGTTTCGACCGCGGTGCGGTCTTCTTCAGGACTGTAGTGGTCTCGCGTCAGATATATATATATATATATATATATATATATATATATATATATATATATATATATGTGTATATATAGAAACATTCCCCTATGTACCTTGGTTTCGGTGACTGTTGGTTGGCTTCCTTAAATTTATATATATATATATATATAAATTTAAGGAAGCCAACCAACAGTCACCGAAACCAAGGTACATAGGGGAATGTTTCTATTTTTTTTATTATCTAGTGCCAATCATTTAGTTTATATATATATGTATATATATATATATATATATATATATATATATATATATATATATATATATATATATATATATATATATATATATATATATATATATATATATATATATATATATATATATATATATATATATGTCGACGCCATCGAGGCGCAGCGCGGCGGAGTCTGCCGCGGGCTCCGTCTCTGATCAGTTGAGTTCTAAGGTGCTTCGCAACAATTTCCAAACGCATTCGGAAGCATTCCAAACGCATTCGCTCGCTCTATAGCAATGGTGCGGCTTCCATCGACTTTTGCTCTGTCCGTTCGCTGCAACTAACTACTAAAATTCTGTTTAGAATGTCTCGTAAATTTATTAATAACGAATGCGCGTTCGCACGACCCAGTAGTAATGAATCGCGTAACTGTACATGGCTTAGCCAAGCCGCTAATGTAAAAAGTATACTTTTTTTAAGAAGTGCACTTATCTACGAGGAATTAAAAGAAGCGCCAACGATCACACAGCTACAGACACTTCAAAGACTTGGTGGACACTCTAACCGCACCATAAAGGAAGGGATAAAGAACGGAGGGAAAGAAGAAAGAGAAAACTCAAAATAATTGGTTTTTTGGGGGAAAGGAAATTGCGCAGTATCTGTCTCATATATCGTTGGACACCTGAACCGCGCCGTAAGGGAAGGGTAAAGGAGGAAGTGAAAGATGAAAGGAAGAGAGAGGTGCCGTAGTGGAGGGCTCCGGAATAATTTCGACCACCTGGGGATCTTTAACGTGCACTGAAATCGCACAGCACGCGGGCGCCTTAGCGTTTTTCCTCCATAAAAACGCAGCCGCCGCGGTCGGGTTCGAACCCGGGAACTCCGGATCAGTAGTCGAGCGCCATAACCACTGAGCCACCGCGGCGGGGCAAAACTCAAAATTGAAAATTGCATTTTGAGGAAACGCGCGGCGCTGCGCAGCGGCGGAACACCTGTGGCTCGGTGCTACTAGTGGCGCATGCGCGTTTTGTAACTAGGGAGCGAGAGAGAAATGCGCCGTGTGTCGTCACTGCTCCTCGCGCATGCGCAGCACGACTCTCCAGGAATCACGCGAAACTGCTGAACCTGCGGCCAGTAAAGATTTCGCTTTAAAAGAAAATTAGAACACCTCCACCCGCAGGCCGCGGTGTCTCTGTGGGTAAAGCGCTCCTCTAGTGAGCTGGAATACCGGGGCGCGAATCCAAAGGGTGGTGGTGGCGAAAAGGATTTATTCGTCTGTATGTACAGAGAGGTGCTCGGAATGAGGCCCCTAGTGGGTCTCGCCCTTTGCAACAGAAGGCGGAGTCCCTCATTCCGGGACCCCGTTGGTCCAGACCGCTGAGCAGGTCCTCGGAACCAGGGACTGTTGGGCCGATATTTCCTGGCAGCTGAGCAGAGCGACCTCCCAGTCCTCTCGGGCAGGGGAAGTGGTGATGGGGGTGGGGGGGGGAGAGAGAAGGATTTTGCCTGCATGCCCAAACCATGTGAAAGGTGTGTGCCACCTCACCACAGAATGAGCAGCGGCCGTCGAAAGAAGAGTCAAAATGCTTGAGAACCGCCGGGCACAGCAGGGTGTTTGTAAAGAGCCTAAGGAGAGTTCGTTCGCCAGCTTTACCAAGTCCCTTCATAAGAACCGGGTCGCGCCGGTGTTCGGCACAATAGTGCTCAGTAATGTCTTTAAAAGAGAGAAGAGGGCTGTGGTCTTGGTTGAGGTCCTCCCAAGGAATGCCTGGTGCCCGGTGAGTGCGCGGGGTGCCTCATGGGCGGCTTCGTTACCTGGCATGCCTTAATGGCCGGGAACCCATATGATTTAGCGATGATTTGGATAGCAGTCGCGAGTACTGAGGTGAAGAATGTGGTGACTAAGTGGAGTGATCCAAATGAACTCAAAGTTACGACAGGCTCCGCGAGAGTCTTTGAGGATGAATTTAAAGTCGGGATGGGAGGCTGCGAGGGCGATCACTAAATCCTCCGCATGAGTAGAGATGGGCGCTCTGAACGAGAGGCCGTCCACCTGTTTTCCCTCGCGTATGACTGCAGCCGTGTACCATTCGCCCCGTATACCACACCCGACCGCGGCGGCCGCGTTTCGATGGAAGCGAAACACAAAGGCGCCCGTGTATTCACGCAAAAGTGGTCGAAATTATTCCGGAGCCCCCCACTACGACACCGCTTTCTCCCTTTCTTCTCTCGCTCCCTTCTTTATCCCGTCCCTTGCTGTGCGGTTCAGGTGCCCACCGAGATGTGAGACAGACACTGCACCATATCATTTCCGCAAAAACCAACTTTCAATTTTTTTTGCTTTCCTACGCGTTAGAAGACGCAATACTAATCCATTGCGCGCGTTGGTGATTGTCTGGTGGATTTACTTGCGACTTGTCTATGTAGACGTGTACTATGCGTACTTGAGAATTAAAAAAAAAATGAAGATTGGTTTTTGGAGAAAGGAAATGGCGCAGTATCTGTGTCACATATAGGCGGAAACCTGGAACGCGCGGTAAGGGAAGGGATAAAGGAGGGAGTGAAAGTAGAAAGGAAGAAAAAGGTGATAATAATAATTGGTTTTTTGGGGAATGGAAATGGCGCAGTATCTGTCTCATATATCGTTGGACAGCTGAACCGCGCCGCATGAGAAGGGATAAAGGAGGGAGTGAAAGAAGAAATCAAGAGGTGCCCGTAGTGGAGGGCTCCGGAATAATTTCGACCACCTGGGGATCTTTAATGTGCACTGCATCGCACAGCTCACGGGCGCCTTAGCGTTTTTCCTCCATAAAAACGCAGCCGCCGCCGTAGTGTATTTTGACGGACACCGGTATTTATACCCTTGTGTCACGTGACACTTAAAATGATAATAATAATTGTTTTTTTGGGGAAAGGACGTGGCACAGTATCTGTCTCATATATCGTTGGACACCTGAACCGTGCCGTAATGGACGGGATAAAGGAGGGACTGAAAGAAGAAAGGAAGAAGAGGTGCTGTAGTGGAGGGCTCCGGAATAATTTCGACCACCTTGGGATCTTTAACGTGCTCTGACATCGCACAGCACAAGGGCGCCTTAGCGTTTTTCCTCCATAAAAACGCAGCCGACGCGGTCGGGTTCGAACCCGGGAACTCCGGATAAGTAGTCGAGCGCCCTAACCACTGAGCCGCCGCGGCGTGTTTCCTTTCCTCGAAATGCAACTTTCAATTTTCAGTTTTCTCTTTCTTCTTTCTGTCCCTCCTTTATCCCTTCCTTATAAAGCCTGTGTTAATCACAAATATTGTAATATACTAAAGTTGTCAGGATTACAATGCAAAGAGCCAAAGTACTCTACACGAGTGACACCCAAATGGTATGTGCCTAGGATGCGGACAAATTATGGTTATCAAATGTTGAGCTACACTCTCCCATATCAATTAAATAAGGAGTCCGAATTAATGTACAGCTAATGTGAAATTTGTTATCTCTTTGTTCATCTTTGCTCATCTTTTTCTGAAAGTGCTATCATGTTGTGTACCACTGCAATGCCTTTGTGGGGTGCGTCGGCCTCGTCAAGCCATCCCAATGGCTTTTTGTCGGCGCACCCGACATTGTCATGACGTTAAATAAAAATGATTCTGATTCTGATTCTGAAGGCAGCGGCGCAAGCCGCCGATAACGTTCGCTGAGCACCGCGAACCGGCGACAGGAGGCACCGGCATGTTTCTTCTCGCGCCGAAGCGAACGCCACTTTCCGAGTTCCACATACAGCGACCGAACGCGTTCGCTTTCACTTGATTGACATGTCTCGAGACGTAAACGAAATCCGTCATCCCGCCTCCGTGAAGTGATGTCACCGCCACCGGTGACGACACACGGCCAATGGAGCGCGGAGGAGAGAGGGAAAGCGAACGCGTTGCAATGCGAACTGTTTCGTGGATTCGGCCCTGGACAACGCCGTAAGGGAAGATATAAAGGAGGTAGAGAAAGTAGAAAGGAAGAAAAAGGTGACGTAGTGGAATTTGACGGACACCGGTAAGCTACGTGTACTTTGTAACTGGCTGCTAAGTGTCACGTGACACAATGGTATAAATACCGGTGCCTTCGTCAAATACACGTTCTGCCGCCTGTAATTCAAGATGTGAGCCTCGTTTCCGTTCTTTCGACGCCTTCGTTCCGCTACATTCGCGACTTTGGGTCGTTAGGCCTTCATTCACGGCCGCATCGAGATTGGTCCCCAGTATAAATAATTAGGTTGCACGACACAAGTCGCTGCGCAATAATCTATGAAATAATGTCAGCATATTACCCTTCAAGTCAACACTTCAATCATCACTTCGAACTCCGTCAGTGACTTCGGCGGCAAAGGTGAGTCGTCACATCTTTTCCATTTTTCGTCGAGAACAAACGTCTGCCGTGAGCTCGACATTGGACCTTTCCGTTTCAGGTAGCTGACTCGGCTATATTTGCCAGTTCAATGTGACTGCATAGGAGTCTTTCAAATTTCTGAAGTTGCTTGGCCGGTACCTTTCGAACGCGGGGTGCGGAAGCACCATATTCTAATCCGTAAACATCGTCCTATAGAGACAGCTGGTAACTAGAAATTCATAAAGGTCTGAATGGATATAAGAAGCCGAACATCCGGAAACAATTATTTCAGAGGCAAACCCCGAAAACAACGTGAAATGATTCATTTCAAAAGTTGTACATGCCGCACGTTTTTGTCAAGGCGCACAAGATGGCGTCGCCTTTTAAAGTGGCTTCCCTGGAGTGAGAGCAAAGAACCTTCAATCGGTAAGGCCCAAGCGAACGGAAAGAGTGAAATATGAAATAATATGCCTAAAAGTTTACCTACATGGAAGATAACGAGGATTTCGAATTTTTGGCCGGGAATATATCTTAGTTGGCGACTATAGTCTCAAACTAAGATTAAGAACAAAAATGCCGAAAGTTAAGCATTGCTAAACGGTAATATTTTGGGAATGCAGATTTTTTTATGTGGACACCAATGTCTATAAGTTACCCGAAAGCGCGATTTAGGTGTCAAACTCATGGAGCCAGTTATGCGGCTTACCTTTTCTTGTGAAAAACTTCACTACGCTAGACTCAGTGGTTAGGGCGCTCGACTACAGATCCGTAGTACCCGGGTTGTTGGTGGTGGTAGTGGTTTTATTAAAAATAATAGTAAAAAGGAAGGAAAAGATTTTTGCTAGCTCCGGCATCTGCCATCGATACTGAAGCATTTGAGCTCGGGCAGCGGAAATAAAGGATAGCTGGCAGAATGTAGAAATGAAATGAAAGAGGTGAGGGGACAGGAAGAGAGGATAGGGGGACAAGTAATATCTACAAACTATTTACACGATAAAAAATGTGTCCAGGTTGTGTGCGTGATTAGTTCATTTTAGAGGAATTAAATCACACACGCGCACAGCACTGTGTTGGTTACAACTGGAGTGGGGCGTCCAGTTATTAATCGTTCAAGGTAGAACTTGCGGAGCGTTCGGTCACTGCGTGTAACTACCTGACTGAGAACAGACGGGACGTCAAGCTCGTGTGTTCGAGGAATGCACAGAGGCTCACCAAAGTTCTCTCACGAGTGCGCGCACTGCCCCGCGGCCACAACAGCGTCTTGATGGAGTCTGGTAGTATGCCCTGCGCCCTATAGGCCGCGAGCATATCGCGACGAGCATCGGCGAACGCGGCACTGTGAAGGAGCAGGTGTTCTAGTGTTTCCACTGCACCGCATCCGTCACACACATCACTCGTCGCGATTCCGTGACGCACCCGTCGTTCCCCGGGCCACACGCAGCCAATGCGCGCGCGGAGGATCATTGCACGTTGTGACTGTGTAAGTGCGCGACAGCCGGTGACACGGTCGATGCGCTCACCTCCTGCGATGCGTGGGTCGGGGTGCTGCTTTCGGAGAGGGTCGTGGATGGCTGCACGCACGTCCTCCAGCGCAAGGGGCATATCGCTGGCAGGTAGTTGGTGTGCAGCGGTCGCGAGGTCGTCAGCTTCTTCGTTGCCGGCGATGCCGCAGTGACCGGGAACCCACTGTGCACGCACGACACAACCTCTCTGCGCGAGGCGCTCGATGCGCGAGCGAATTTCCGGCACTAGTGGGGTACCGCGGCCGTTAGATTGCAGGCGGCTGAGGGCGGCGCGAGAGTCGCACAGCAGAGCACTCCTGGGCGGTGGAGGGCCGAGGGGGAGAAGCAGGTCCAGCCCGAGCCGGACCCCATCAACTCCGCCGTGGTGGAGGCGCCCAGGAAGGTTGCGTGTTGCTGGCTGTGCAGTCGCAGGGCGGGGATGGTGGCCGCCGCAGCAAGGGAGCAGCTGTCGCGGGCCACTGAGCCGTCGGTGTACACGAGGAGATGGTCCTGGAGCTCCTCGTGTATGACGGCTCTGGCCAGCTGCTGCACAGCACAGACGGGTGTGCTCCGCTTTCCCGCAATGCCGACGATCTCTCGCTGTACCTCCGAGGCAGCAGGCTAGGGCGCGCAGGAGCTGTAGGGGAGTGGGCCTTGTGTCAATTGCTCATACTCGAGCAGCGCCGCGCCCATTCGTGAGCGCGGGTGCGAGCGCATACGCTGCAGCAGCGAGCCGCCATCCGGTGCGCGGTGAAGCCGGTCGATGTGATTCAATGCCCTGCGCGCTGCTTGGAGCTTAAGTACCCGACCACGGCGGCTGCATTTTTATGGAGGAAGAAAGCTGAGGCGCCTTTGTGCTGTGCGATGTCAGTGCACGTGAATGATCCCCAGGTGGTCGAAATTATTCCTGAGCCCACCACTACGGCACCTCATTCTTCCTTTCTTCGTTCACTCCCTCCTTTATGCATTCTTTTACTGCGCGGTTCAGGTGTCCTGCGATATATGAGACAGATACTGCGCCATTTCCTTTCCACACAAAAACCAATTATTATTATTATTCACTACGCTAGGTAAAGCAGTCATCGGGTGGGCGGGAGAATGACTTTGCACGACCTTCAGCCCAGCCACGTTTATCCCTTCCTTAAGGCGCTTTTCGGGTGTCCACCGATATATGTGACAGTTATTGCGCCATTCCTTTTTTTGAAAACCAATTTTCAAAGCCAATCCAATTTTCGTCGAAAGAAAAGACGCATAACGGCCCCCTCTCTTCCCCTGGGATAGTGGACACCACCGTCGCGCTTTAACCTACGTGGCAGTAGAGACAGATGTGCGCTGCATGCGTTTGCGTTGACAACGCTGTAGCAGAAATGCAGTACTGAAGCTATAGACCTTCGGCGTTCATTTGTTCACCGCCGTTGGCAAAAATCGGATGATTTTTAGGAAAAGGAGGGCGCATAACTGGCTTCCTGAGACAGTGGACGCCTCAAACGCGCTTTGAGGTACACGGCGGTGGTGAGAGAGAGTGAGATGTGGGCTGCGTGCATTATCACTGACAACGTTGTGGCAGACAAGCGGCGCTGTAGCAACAGGCCGCAGAGTTCATTGAGTGACCAACCACTCGCGATCTACCCTTTATTGCAACCTGCCAAGGTGGATTGGTGGGCGCACTGCCTATCAAGTGTCGGAACGCACTCAACGTTACTGACGCCAAGCCGCGTCTACTTGCCCGATACACGACAGCTTTCTCTGCTAGCCAAATTAAGGAGTAGTTGACCCGCAGCTAATTTTTCTCAAGACGAACGGAGTCAATGTTGTCAACGCCAACGCTAGCGAACCCAAATGAACGCCGGCATACTACCAGACTCCATCAAGACGCTATTGTGGCCGCAGGGCAGTGCGCGCACTCGTGAGCGAACTGGTGAGCCTCTGTGCATTCCTAGAAAACACGGACTTGACGTCCTGTCTGTTCTCCGTGAGGTAGTTACCCGCAGTGACCGAACGCTCCGCGAGTTCTACTTTGAACGATTAATAACTGGACGCCCCACTCCTGTTGTAGCCAACACAGTGCTGTGCGCGTGTGTTATTTAATTCCTCTAAAATGAACTAATCACGCGCACAACGTGGACACATTTCTTATTGTGTAAATAGTTTGTATATATTACTTCTCCCCCTACCCTCTCTTCCTGTCCCTCACCTCTTTCATTTCCCCATTCTGCCTGCTATCCTTTATTTCCGCTGCCCCAGCTCAGGTCCTTCAGTATCGATGGCAGATGCCGGAGCTAGAAAAAATATTTTCCTTCCTTTTTACTATTATTTTAATAAAAACCACTACCACCACCACGCCGGCGGTCTATTAAAATTGAAAAAAATTTTTGAGGAAAGGAAATGGCGCTGTAATTTTCTCGCATCTCGGTGGGCACTGGAACCGCGCCGTAACGGAAGCGAAGTGGTTGGGAGTGCAAGAAGAGAGAAAGGTGCCGCAGTGGAGGGCTTCGGTATAATTTGGACCACCTGGGGATCTTTAACATGCACTGATTTTGGCCTATTGTTCCAGTGCCGCACATCTTCCAAAACGTTCTCAACAGTACCAATGGTACAATTATACCCTAGGCACAATGGAACCAGAAGTTTCAAACGTTTTTGGCCCTACAGCGAGGGTCAGGGTTTTCAGTGGAATTAAAAACTTCACTTATCATTTATCATCTTGGAGATAGAAGCCGTATTGACTAAGCGCGAAAAGTGGGCCAACCGGGTCAGCTGGATACCGACGCCACGGGGGATAAAGTACCGAACGCCTGTGAGCCTACAGTAGAGATTCTTAAAAAAGAACTTCTTACAAAATAACATGTATTCAATAAGCGACTACAGTTCCTGCTCAGAAGCAGGAACCAGGGGAAGCCGTGTGCGACTATGTGACAGCCCTGCGAGACTTGAACGGGTGTGACTAATGAGCGTCTTAGTAGATGCTTCGCGACAAATATATAACTCAGGTCTCTTCCCAGCGAATTCAGGGAGGGCTATGGTGGTGGAGACGGCTTGCTGGCCTTACGGGGCTGGGATCTAGGAGCTCTCATCACTGTGGCGAGGGCTGCTTGTCACCGTGTGTATCTGTCGCTAAACCGTCGTCTTCCTTCTTTATTTAAATTTCCTACCGTGTGCACGTGGCAGCGATTGCGGCTGAGCTTGAGCCAGTGGGCAGGCCCGTGCACTTTCTATTCTTCCTTCAGCCGCAAAAAAAACTTCGGGAAAGACTCCTGTTAGAAGAACCAACCCTGATATTCGACACAGTCGTCCACGACGCGTGCAAACAAGGGCTGCGAAAGCTTTCGGATTCGCTAGTCTTTTCCACAGATCTCAGCGGGTCTGTCATGTGTTTGCAAGCTTATGCGTGATGGGCTCAAATGATGGACAATTATTTACTAGATATATTGGCTGGTGAAGCATATGCGTATGCATTGTGAATATCAGCAGTCTCTCTCAGCAATACAGAGGGCGGTGGAAAAGTACAAGAACTATGGGTGTGCACCCCCACTACTATCAGGCATCCTTATGCGAAAAAAAAAACTCATGAAAGGAAGTGCAAGCAAAGAATGCAGTTAAGAGAGTGTACCGAACGTCGTAGTCATCCACCGGGAAATCAGAGCTGCATTCAAGTGTGGAAGGAATGCATGCGAACGTGCATGAAGGGTCGCGTTTCTCGCAATCATTAAGAGGTTGCGTGAGAAAGAGACTGTATACACTATCCGTGATGACAATTACGTGCATTTGTGACAAGTTCTGATCATTTGGGCTTGATTTAGATATCATTAATACCAGTGAATATTTATAATCAGGTTTACAATATAGTTCCTCTCATATTTTGTTTACCTTTCTCCTTTTACGTTCTGCTCTATGAAATGTTTCTTGCTCTTCATGGCTCACGAGTTTGGCCATAGCCTCCGCATGCGCCACGCGCTGTTCTGTTGTTGCAGCGTCCTCCACTGCTACACTGCGTCAGAAGAGAGCTGTGAGCCAGGACCAGGATGTCACTATGCAGTTTCTCCCGGCCTGCTTTCAGCCGATGTCTGAGACTGAAGCGCAGAAAAGGTCCTCAGTCGAGAGCTTCGACTCAGATGTGTCGACCGAACGGTAAGTCCAAAGAATGGACTGCGAGTTAGCAATGCTCATAGATATACGCGCGATGATCACTGCTGATATTTAATGACGTGTTTACTGGTTTCGGTGGCGGTCATGGCACAGAACTGCGAGCGTTCTACCACAAATGGGTGCTGCTCCTAGTTTGATCACACTCGTTTTGAGAGTTAAAGGAGCTCTTAAACACCTTCCAAGGAGAGCACATCAACTTGCTCAATCACTACTTTGCGTTCTCGCGAACGCCTGAGCGAAATAATACGCTCCTACAAGGAAGTTGAGATGCCAAGCTTTAAGTCGGCGTTCTTGGCGTGCTTGAGGTGTGCACCGACAAAGCGAACCAGTTGTACGCGTTTATGTCAAAACCTAGAGAGGTTTTAGACTGCCATTAGGATTAGACTGGGAACTCGACTGTCTTATTTGCTAAGTGCAATGTGCCCCAGATCTCGCCTATAGAGCAATATGCGACAGTTTTTGACGAAAGGAAAGATGTAGTAGATGTCAACTGGGAACCGTAGGCAGTTATTGTAGACTATGCTCTGTTTCTACCCGCCAAGGTGGCTAAGCTGCATTCGGCTGATGAACATGAGGACGCGAGATGAAAGCACAGCTGCTGCGACTGTGTTTGTTTGGAGACCAAGCACAAAAGACGCACGTTTGCTGTGCGATGTTGGTGTAAGTGCACCCCATATTCGCTCCTCAATCCCTTCCCCCAAAGCGGTTATGGTGCACAACGAGAAGTGACAGTTCTGCATCCTTGCTTTCCTCAAATCAATTTTAAAGTGAAAAGCTTCTCTACGGCAGCTTTTCGAGCCGTCAGCGAGGCCGCAACTTTGACCTTGAATGTAGCTAGTGGTCGAACCATGAGCATAACTGGTTCGACACGTAACGTCCGCTAGAGCAGCGACACCAGCGGCTGTTATACGAACTATCTTTACTTTGGCCAGGTCAAGTGGAAAGGCCGGCATTACATTTGAAGGTCATGAAAGTGGGTTCTGCATATAAAACACTGGTGCGCTTAGATGCGTTCAGCGGAACGCTAGGTGTGATCGATGTGACGCTTGCCGTGGAGAGTGGAAGTTGTGCGCTCCGTCACCGCCTTGCGGAGAGGACGAAAGGAGGCATCCCAGGTGTCCTGCCTACTCCCTCCGTGACGTCACACACCTTGACCAAGCGGAGCGGGAAAGCGTCTGCTAGAATTGCATGCGCAGGGCATCAAAGTGGGTTCTGCGTAAAACGCCGGTGCACTCTGATGCGTTCAACATAACGCTAGGTATGTTCGATGCGACGCCTGCCATAGAGACCACCAGTCTCTGGATCACAAACGTAGCCAGGGAGATGCAGCTTATCGCTTTCGACCAGGATTAACCAAAGCTCAAACAGCAGCATTTTTTCACCAATATTGTGTACTGGCTTCATGCACATATTTTTGTTGACTGCGAAGTTCCAGTCTGGCCTAACCAGGGCCTGCTTGCACGAAGCACATAGAAAGTCAAGTTTCGTCTTGTCTTATTCGGACTCTAGATAAGTGGTATCGAGGAAAAGAGATAGCGCAGACTAACTTATCGCTGGACTGTTCAGTCGCGCCGTGAGGCAGAGGATGGATGCCGCGGCCGGATTCAAACCCTGGTACTTCGCAGTCTGAACCCTCCACTCGATTTCGGGAAATCGAAGGCACGTATCTGGCTAACTGTTTAGGTGAACGCCGTAACTGTGCCTTGAACTACACGTTTGAGTCTTGGAGGCTGTGACGCGGAGAGACAAGCAAGATAAGGCAGAACGGCCTCTGGCAAACGAATCTTTTAGTTGACATTTCTGGTGTTTTTACATCACGGTGGAGAGAGCATGTCGACTGCGAAAGAGCAAGGCCGGAACTAGGCTAATTGGCTTTCTGCAAGCTGGGGCAGTTCTTCGTGACTGGAGGTGGGGCGTAATGACGCATCGCGAATCAACTGCGCCTCTTTTGATTGTGACACGTGTGACTGACAAGTACAAGGTGCGATGAATGTGCTTTCCCACGCGAGTCAGCTCATCATAGTCTGCGTTGAAATTTCATTGTTCCGAAAACATCGGAAAAGGACAAATGATTAGTAATGTAGAGTAAGCTTTAGGGAAGAAAAAGAACAAAAAATGGACGCTTGTTTGTGTCTAATCAGTATGCCACCATGTGTGGACACTGCGCGAAACACGTCTGTGCTTATGCACTCTGTCTCATGTATTTAAGCCGGGTCCCGAAAAATGAGCAGAAAGCATGTTTAGCATGGAAAAAAAAACTTTACAACTGGAATGTTTTCGGTAACGGGTATTTCAGTAAGAACGATGTTAGTAAACACAGAGAAGAGCGATATACGCCGCTCGAAGTAACCGACCAAATTCCTTCTCTGCGCAGCAAAGTCTCATCTCGGAGCTGTTGCAGCACATTCAACTGGGAGGCGAACCACGAAAGTTGCCAGGAGTGCGGAGGTCCGCCTTCCTAGTCGGCTGGTCTTCCATGTGTGCTACAGGCACGAGACGCGCTGCCTGGAGGCATGCAGCCACCGAGCTGCATCTGCTGACAGCGGTAAGATAAACAATGTTTTGATACGTGGGAATGCGAAAGCATTACTGCCCATGGGTACAATGACCCCCCTCCTCGCCCATGCACACACGCGTACATGAAATCACCCGGAACGCTTTGCGACGATCAGTTGCATCACAATTTCGATATGAAAATTCGTTTTTGAGGAAAGGAATTTGCGCAGTAACTGTCTCACATTATGGTGGAAACCTCAACCGCTCCTTAAGGGGAGAGGTTGACAATCTGGGAAGGGGTACAGTTAAGGTGCATGTGTTGTTTGTCCGAATCTAAGTCGCAAGCTAGCTTCCAACTTGACTAGCACATGTAAGCTATATGCAACGAGAAATCATGTGAATCCACCCGCAACGCAGTATGACAAACGGTTGCGTCACAGCTTTGGTACGAATGTTGTCTGGGGCAAACTGGCGCTACATGGAGGTCGGCCAGTGGCAAATATATATAGAAGGTGGTGGTAGTAGTAGTTTTTTATTAAAATAATAGTAAAAAGGAAGGAAAAGATTTTTGCTAGCCCCGGCATCTGCCATCGATACAGAAGCACCTGAGCTGGGGCAGCGGAAATAAAAGGATAGCAGGCAGAATAGATAAATTAAATGAAAGAGGTGAGGGGACAGGAAGAGTGGATAGGGGAGAAGTAATATATACAAACTATTTACACAATAAGAAATGTGTCCACGTTGTGCGCGTGATTAGTTCATTTTAGAGGAATGAAATCACACACGCACAGCACTGTGCTGCCTACAACTGGAGTGGGGCGTCCAGTTATTAATCGTTCAAGGTAGAACTCCCGGAGCGTTCGGTCACTGAGTGTAACTACCTGACGGAGAACGGACGGGACGTCAAGTTCGTGTGTTTTAGGAATGCACAGAGGCTCACCAAAGTTCACTCACGAGTGCGCGCACTGCTCTGCGGCCACAATAACGTCTTGATGGAGTCTGGTAGTATGCCCTGCGCTCTATGGGCCTCAAGCATATCGCGACGAGCATCGGCGAACGTGGCAAAGTGAAGGAGCAGGTGCTCTAGTGGTTCCACTGCACCGCATCTGTAACACACGTCACACGAGCATATAGAAGAACATGTATAAGATTGCCTGAAGTGGCTGTGCTCGGCTTGCTGTGTATGCCATGCGGCCACTTGATGACGTTGCTCTTTTTCTAGCCATCATTGGGATATTTCTGTACCATCTGCGAGTATACACACACGCCGCCGGCTTTTCTCGTAATGGCACTAGTGATGCTTTCGCAGTAATGCCCATGCAACCAGGGACGCAGCTTAGAAGAGTGCGCGTCTGCATAACGTATGGCGTAGCATAAATAAGTGTCGGCCCTGATATAGCCCTTAGTGCGCTCACTGGCACTGCAGAGCTGCCAGGTAAACTTTCACCGCTGTTCAGAGAGGTTGTGTGCGTGATGGCAAGTTTTTACTCTGGGAAAGAACAACAAGAACGGAGCTATTTCACCATGTGTTTTGCCGACTCCCGATCGGCAGTTTGGTAGCGGTCATGTAAAAATTGGCACTGGCTTAACTGGGACTCCACCATGCAATTCCTCACGCCCAACTTCCAGTCAGTGGCCGAGACTTAAGCGCAGCGATTGGCGGCAGAAGGCTTTTCGTCCGAAATGGTAAATGTTAATCTCTTCTGAGGCCAAGCGGAAGATTCTTTTAGGTGTGGGCGATGGTTTGACGTGGTCGTTCTTTCGACTCCATCCCCGGCCGCCAACGTAGCAACGTAGCAGTCGGCCGTGTGCTCTGCGATAACGGTCAGTGCATGTTAAATGCCCCCAGGTGGTGGAAATTATTCTGACGCCCTACACTACGCCCCAATTTCTCCTCTTCCTCTTTCTTTACGGCACGGTTGAGGTGTCCACCAAGAACTGAGGCCGCTAACGCGCTTTTTGTTTCCTCTAGTTGTTCCGCTGTGGTGACTGCACACAGTCGCGGGGCACAGTTCGTGCACCGCGAGGAGTGAAAACTGAGGCTGAAGAGTAAAGAAAGCGCTTCCGAATATTCAGGCGGGCGCATTCTGATCTTATTAATTACATTCGAGGTTTGGTAGACAAATACTCGGTAATTTAAAAAAATTGGCAGTGGCTTAGCTCGGCTATGCCACTGCCCAGCTAGCGAGAATTTCGTCTCCGGAAATCTCGACCACCTGCAGTTATTAAGGTGTAATGACATCTCACAGCTCACGGGCCTCTACAGTTCCACCTCCATCGAAATTTGACCGCTGTGGCCGGAATCGAACCCGCGTCTTTCGGGTCAGCAGCCGAGCGCAATAACCGCTGAGCCACCGCGGCCGAGGCACAGTGCACCACGCCAACATGAAAAATTAATGTGGATTAGCTCAGCTAATTCAGGATATAAAAAGCTAAAGATGCCAGAGTTCACTGTGTTCAGTGGCGTTGGCGTTGAAATGACAATGTTCCAAACGGCGATGGCTTTGAGCAAAGGAAGGGCGCATAACTGGCCCCCTGGATATGCGGACGCCTCATTCGTGCTTTGATACATGTGGCGGTGGTGAGAGAGATGTGGCCTGAATGCATTAGCGCTGACAGCGTTGTGGCTGACATACGGCACTGCCGCTATAGCTAGGCCGCAGCATTCATTTGGTGACCAATCTCTAGCGATCAACCACCTACCAGGGTGGCAGCGAGAGAGCGCTGCCTATCCAGTGTGCGGAACGAAATCAAAGCAGGCTTTGCTGTTGGACACCAACCCGCCGCGGTTGCTCAGTGGTTAGGGAGCTCGGCTACTGATCCGGAGTTCCCGGGTTCGAACGCGACTGCGGTGGCTGCGTTTTTATGGAGGCAAAAAGCTAAGGCGTCCGTGTGCTGTCCGATGTCAGTGCACGTTAAAGATCCCCAGGTGGTCGAAATTATTCCGGAGCCCTCCACTACGGCACCTCTCTCGTCCTTTCTTCTTTCTCCCCCTCCTTTATTCCTTCCATTCAGATGTCCAACGATATATGAGACAGTTACTGCTCCATTTCCTTTCCCTCAAAACCAATTATTATTATTAATATGTTGGACACCGGCGCCACGCACATGAAAGCGAGATTGTGGTCTCCACTGACCCACGGAGCCGGTTGTGCGCCTTTCCTTTCGTGAAAATGAACGGTCTTTGCAAAGTTGTGAACGCAAATGAACTCTATGAACGCCGTCGGCTCACGTATTTGGTTTTTGAGGAGAGGAAATGGCGCAATAACCGTCCCATATTTTTCGGTGGACACCCAATTCACGCCGTAAAGGAAGGAATAAAGCAGGGAGGGAAAGGACAAAGAGAAAACTGAAAATTGAAAGTTAGATTTTGAGGAAAGGCGCGGCGCTGCGCAGGGGCGGAACAGCTGTGGCTCGGTGCTACTAGTGGCGCATGCGCAGTAGTGACTAGGGAGCGGGAGAGAGAGAGAAATTTCGGTGGGAGAGGCGCGCGTTTTGACATCATGTGCCTCCTCGGAGAACCGCTACGGCGAAATCGCAAGTTGGCGGCCAGTAAAGCTTTCGCTTTAAAACGTAAATTAACGTCTGCGCAACCACCCGTTAACAGCGCCAAGTTACGTTCAGCGGTGTTGCAGAGGGCAAGTAGTCACGGCGTCTTGGTTCCGCACCGCGCGGAGTGCGCATTCTGCAGCGAATGAGTGCATGCCACAAATTTTCCTATCCGTTCCCTCTTACCCTCAAAATAAAGGTTCCCTCTTACCCTCAAAATAAAGGTAAAACGCCGTGTTGTGCGAACAAGCTAGCTGCCTTTTATTTACCATATGCGACCGACGGCTGTAGCGGCCGCATTCTGCCAGTGGAAAGGCATGCGTATTGCGTACAATATTTTCTCCTTTAAGTACTCCTCCGGCCTTTACAGTACAGAATAGAGTATCTGGACTATTGTTTCTGTTTGTCGAAGCCCATAGAGGAAATAAAGCAGCTTTCATATTACCTCTTTACAGTAGAATCCTGTGGGCAACTAAACTTATGGCTGAATGTTTCTTCTCTCGCATTGGTCGCGTTCCATTTGTCGGCAAAGAACAAAAGCGCCGCTGGACATTTCTCTGCGGCAACCGCAGCACAGTGATATCCTGCCGCCGCTCACAGTCACGAACTAACAGGCATCCGCTTCCGGCGTTTCGACCAATCCGGTGCGGCCGCTGCGGCAGGTTATGATGCTTTTTATCCTGACGCAAACTCGGAATACGGCGCCTGGTGCAGCCCGTTGGTGCATTCGCTTGAGTGGCAGCATTGTCAGGTGAACTTTCGCCGTACTTGATAAAGGCAAACTGTTCCATGGTAATACTTTCATGTGGAAAAGAACTCCAGAAACAGAGCTGTTTCGCAGACTTCGAGCTTTGGCCCGATCTCTAGCGGCACTAGGTAGCGGTCGTGTAATAGCGTGCAGCAACCTGCTTGTTGTGGCGGCTGTGTATGAAACTGCATGCGGAAAGCGACATCAACTAAAATCCATGTAAAGAAATGAGCACACAAAAACTCATTTTTCGATGAGTTTCGAATGACGTTTGGGTATGCTGGTTTAGTGTCTGCTTTTTGTAGCTTCGTGTGGCGTGAGCCTTTCGACGTCAGGCTTTGAGAATAACCTCTAACCATCAGACAATGCAGTAATTGCGAGGACAGCGATGACGATTCGCTGTACGTGATTAGTTGGTATTAGTTGGTGACGTGTGTGTCCGCCGATTGACGGCTACGTACAACGTGGAGCGGTTTGCCAAAGAGGGCGTGGTCATGGGAAGTGGAGTTTGAGCGTGTGCAGGAGTGGCGACCATCTGACGATGCACGCGCCAATTGGTGCGTCTCATCCTCTCTACATCGCACTTCGCCTCTACTCCCCGTTCTTATGGCCCCGTACCTGGTGCTCGCTGGACTTCCCTGCCTGTGTGACTGCTATTGACGCCATGGTATCGATCGTGTGTATGCCAGATCCAGTCCACCGCATGGCACACTGGCCAGGGACGCCACCATGCCACTCCACACGTCCAGCTTTGTCAGTGGCCGTGACTGAAGTGCGGCAGCATAGAGCTTCTACACCTACTTGTCGCCCTAAGAGGTACCCAACCGTCAGCTCCTCCGAACTCGATTGGAAGGGTATTAAGGCGAAAGCCTTTATTAATTCCTATCTGCAGTCATATGGGCAAGGGGGGGGGGGGAGGTAGGAGCGTGTACACGACAGCCTACAATGTCAAGCTGCACGCGCCAATTCTTCCAACCAATAGCGTTTTACTGTTGTCTCTCATTCGTTATCCACCCCATTCGTCATTGGTCACATTCTCCGTGCAGGCCAACCGGAGTTCGCAGGACAGCCCCGCCTGTGTGACTCTATCTCCAGTACACCATCCAGTGCAGACACCCAGCTAAGGGAGGGACGCAGCCATGCCACTCCTCTCGTCCAGCTTTGTCAGTGGCCGAGACTGAAGCGCAGTAAAGGGCGGCAGTGTAGAGCTTCGACTCCGACTTGTCGCCCTAAGAGGTAACCGACCGTCAGCTCCTCCGAGCTTGATTGGAAGAGTATTAAGGCGAAAGGTTTTTAATGGTAGGTAAACTCTTTTATTGCGCCCAAAAACAGGGGACCAGTCAAAGGACCGGTTGCGCTGACTTAGAGGAGGTCGGCGGGGATCCTTTGGGATGCCGCGGCCTCCACCGCGCGCTGGATAAGCCAGCGTTGGTCTGCTGGCTTGGAAGTACACAGGAGAGACTCCCACGTCTCTGGGGTGTTTGCGTTGTCTGTGTTGTAATGTGTACAAGTCCACACCATGTGTATGAGTGTGGCCGGAGTTGAGCAGTGTTTACACATGGGAGCTATCTGTTCCGGAAAGATCCTGGCTCATCGTTGTCTGCACATCCCTGCATCACGATTGTCACAAGATGACGTCATAAATGGCATAAATGCTATAACCCATATACTCTTAGCAATGACTAAGTAATGGGTGTTTAGTGATTACTCGTTAAATTAGGTAGTAATTAGGAATTACTGAAAATAATAAAAACAATTTAAAAATTGGAACAAAATAAAAGTAAGTAAACGGATAAAAATAAAAACTAAATTAAAAGTAAAATTAACAAAGGGTATAAAATGAAACAGAAAAATTGAAATAAAATAAGAAACCAGAAAAATAAAAGTGAAAAATAAAAATAAACAAGAAATGAAAATAAACAAAAATACAAATGCATTGCCTACAGGCGCAGTCTAGAGAAACCAGCGTTTTAGAAAGTTCTATGCTCCGCCGCGGTGGCTGAGTGGTTATGGCGCTCGGCTGCTAACCCGAAAGACGCGGGTTCGATCCCGGTCGCGGTGGTCGAATTTCGACGGAGGCGAAATTCTAGTGGCTCGTGTGCTGTGCGATGCCAGTTCATGTTAAAGAACCCCAGGTGGTCTAAATTTCCGGTGCCCTTCACTGCGGCGTCTCACATGGCCTGAGTCACATTGAGATGTTGAACCCCCATTAACCAAACCAAACTAAACAAGCAGACGGGCGTGCGGCAGGGGTCGCTGTCTGGCAATCATCGCGATGGTGCGCGCACAAGAGAGAAAGGAATGAATACATATCCGTTATGAGAACTGGCTCGATTTGTTACAGAGTTCTAACCTTCTGTTCTAGCAGCCTCCACTGCTTTACAGCGTCGCAAGAAGAGAGCGGTGAGCCAGGACCGGAAGCCACTGTACAGTTCAGTTTTGTTTTTGAGGAAAGGAAATGGCACAGTAACCGTCTCACATATCTCGGTGTACACCCGAACCACGCCGTAAAGGAAGAGATAAAGGAGAGAGGGAAAGAAGAAGCGGAAACCGAAAATTGAAAGATAGATTTTGAGGAAAGGCGCAACGCTGCGCAGGGGCGGAACACCTGTGGCTCGGTGCTACTAGTGGCGCATGCGCGGTAGTGACTGGAGAGCGAAAGACATAGAGAGATCCGCGGCACGATACCCTTAACAGCTTGCATGTGTTAAGGATATCGTAAGAGGTGTCGGCCCAGCATCATCCCCGCAAGAAATTCTACAGGAATTTCAGGATGCAGGCGTTGGGGTCCTTTCAGTCTACCGCTGCAGTAGAGAGGTAAACGGCTCGCGCGTTGCTACTGAGTCGGTAATAACTTTTGCTGGCTCTTCCTGCCCTGCTGAACTAAACATCTGGCCGATTGTATACCGTGTGGACCCTCTAGAACCCCGCCCTCTTCAATGCACCAACTGTTGGCGGTTCGGGCATAGTGGCAAAGCATGCAAGTCGGAGACCCGCTGCCGTTTATGTGGAAAAGGTCATTCTGCTGATCACTGCACCTCAGAGCAGCCTCATTGTTGCCTCTGCAGCAACAGTCACTCAGCTGATGATGCCAACTGCGCAAAACGTAGTGAAGAGCGTAGCTTGTTGGACATTATCAAAGAGAAGCGGTGCTCAAGAGCCGATGCTTACGCTGTTCTTAACAGCAAAAAAGATTCATATGCTAGTCGTGCGCGCTTCTGTTGGGGATATTGAGTCCAACTTGACTGCCTCAATTGTGACCACAGTCGAAAAAGCTCTTAATGATGTGGTTGAGCGAATGCTAAACACTTTCTCTGAGGCATTGGCTCATTTTGTTGCAGATCAGTCTGCGTCACCATCAACACCCGTGCTGGCAGCAACGTCTGCATCTGTTTCAGCTTCTGCAGCTAGTGCTAGCCGCTCTAAATCACCTTCTGATGCTCCCCAGGTCCCACCTAACATCTCTGTTCCTAGCAGTGAATGTCGCAGTGACATCTGCACAACAGATGTCGAAATGTCGTGCCCTACGCAGAAGCGCCGTGCTTCCTCATCACCATCTAATTCTAGTTCTCCACAGATGAAAGCTAAAAAGGGACCACCCAAACTTCATCCCCATGTTGATATCCTTAAAGAGGCGGGTTCGGCCTCTTCAATTGGTCAATAATCATGGCAGGTATCAAAGTGTTACAATGGAACTGCCGTTCCGTCTTGTCTTCTCTTCCAGATCTAGACATACTTATTCACACGCCTAAGCCTGATATTGTACTTTTTACAAGAAACGTGGTTATCACCGTATAAATCATTTTCAATGAGAAACTTTCGAGTTTTCCGGTCAGATCGAAATGTTGGAAGGGGAGGTGGCTTGGTAACCATGCTATCTAAAAATTTATGTCATCAGGCATCTATCTCTAAGAAAATTGTTCTCCCTGACTGTGAGCTTTTAGCGATCAAAATTTCATTTCCTCATTGTGCTGATATTACAATTGCTAATGTCTATTTTCCTTTAGGTGTACACAGGACAGACTGTTTAGATAGCTTGGTGACTGGCCCAAACAGTGCAGTCATCGCAGGAGATTTTAATTTTCACCATAGTGACTGGGGAAATCGTACTGATTCCTGCGGCTAGCTTCTCTGGTCGTGGCTGTCTGCAAATGCTGTATGCTGCTGCAATTCTTGAGAAATAACCTTTATGCGAGGGGTTGCTCGCTCAGCCATTGACTTAACATTATCAGCAGGTAGGCTAGATGTGTCTGATTGGTCGACAGAGGTTTCGGGTACGTCTAGTGATCACTTTCCTATAACTTTCACTATCCGGTTATTTCCTCTTAAAGCTAGTTGTGCAACCCATAAATTTGTCAACCACAAAATTTATAAAAATCTGATGTCCGCCTCACTTGCCTCTATAGTTAATACAAGCCGGGATGACAGAGCTCAGCAGACGGTTTCATTTTTTCAAAATGCAATAGACCACTCAATATTCGCTGTGCCCGCAGCAGCCTCTACTAAACAGCCGTCTCCTTGGTGGACAGAAGAATGTGAGAAGGCCTATCGTCGCAGAAAAGCTGCCTGGAAGAGGCTGTCCTGCAACCAGAGTCCGGCTAATTGGTTAAATTACAAATTATTCTCTGCATCTTTCAAAAGAACACTTGCAAAAGCCAAGGAGGAGTACAACCAAAATTTAAACACATATCTTTCAAATCCTCGTCATCGGAAAGCCCTGTATAGATTCATGGAACGTAACAAGAGTTCTGTCGTCCCTCTTCTCGCTAGTTCAACAAGGTTATCACCACAAAAGGCAAAGGAGAGCCTGGAGTGTATTGCTCAGGGATTGGCGTTACACTTCCAGATGCAGGGAAACGTTCCTTTGTGCACATGTTCACCCTCTTCGGATTATACCGAGGTTGACGCATCAGAGCTCCTCTCCGTCCTGGCAATGTTGCATCCTTCAGCTCCTGGACCAGATGGTGTCAATGTTGGTATGATTAAAATTTTAGCCCAGGAGTTTACAAGCGCCCTCTTAGATATGGTCAATGCTTCTCTGGAAAATGCATGGATTCCAAGCATTTGGAAGACGGCGAAAATTATTTTATTATTGAAAGATATAGGAAAAGGATACGTCTTAGATAATATTCGGCCAATTGCGCTGACTTCAAATTTAGTCAAATTAATAGAAAGAATAGTGCACAGTCGCCTCACAAAACATGTTCATGACATCAACGGTCTCAGCTCAGCCCAGATTTGCTTTCGTCGTGGATGCTCTATATGGTCCGCGCATGTGGATCTAGAGAGCAGAATCCGGCTCTCGCTACGCAGAAGAGAAGTTTCAGCTTTGGTCACTCTTGATGTAGCAAAGGCCTATGACAGTGTAGAGCATACTATTTTACTTAACAGACTTGCTCAGTTACATCCTCCAACCTACATTTATGCGTGGATATCTGAATTTCTGAAGGACAGATTCCTTTACTGCGCTGAGGGAACCCTATGTTCAAATACATATTATCAATGAAAAGGTGTGCCACAAGGATCGGCGCTATCCCCTATGCTTTTTAATATTTTGGTCAGTGGCATCCCTATTCGTCCTGATATAACAGTTTTTGTGTATGCAGATGACATAGCTTTTTTCGCCTCGGCCAGGGATATCCACTCCCTTTACCACATTCTGCAGGGATATTTGGATGCTCTTGGAGTATGGTTGCAGGGTATTAATTTATACCTGAATGTAGACAAATGTGGAGTTTTGGTATTTCCTCCAGACAGGCCTTTGCACATTTCATTAGTCTATTGCTCTCTCCAGATTCCACAAGTGGAATCCGTAAAATATCCGGGTGTTACTTATCACCCAGCATTAGATTGGAGCCTTCATATAAAGAACAATGCGTTTAAAGGAGAACGCGCTCTAGGCCGGCTAACAAGAATCGCCAATAAAAAGTTTGGGATGCGTCGCGACACGTTATTGTTGCCGTACAAAGCCTGCGTAAGACCTATACTTGAATTTGGTAGCATTCTGTTCTCTGGTAGCGCAAGCTACAAGATTCAACCCTTAATCTTACTGGAAAGGCGCGCTCTCCGCCTCTGCCTTGGTCTCCCAAAATCAGTTTCAAACGCCCTGCTTTATCTGGAAGCCCGTATCCCTGATCTAACTTCCCGTTTTCAAATACTCACGGTGCGAACTTTCCTCAGGTCGATGGACCCAGTGACTGATGTCAGTACTCCTATTTTTGTGTCTCAGCCGGCCTTATTCTTTTCTCATCATTGGCCACGGTATCAAATGCCACAAATTATGTTAACGCAGAACCTTTTAAAACCGATTGGTGTTGATCTCAGTTCTTTGCAGTGGGTTGATGACACGCCGGCAGCAGTGGAATTCCATTTCGACCACATCTTCCCATCTCATGCGAAACACATGCCAGAAAACATTTTAAACGGTATTCTCTCGGATCACATAGAGAAATACCCCCAACATACGGTGCTTGCTACCGATTCCTCCGTCAACTACCAAACAGCTGCAGTTGGCATCTTTTTGCAGGATTTGGCATGGCGCTATTCTGTCCGCATCCCAGAATATATTCCTATATTCTTTGCGGAATTTTTGGCTTTTAGAATGGCCCTTCACAAAATTTCATGCCATGTGTCTCATGTTATTATTCTCGCTGATTGTTTGTCAGTGTTAGTCTCCCTTGACACTTCACACGGAGATTTTTTGAGCCGTATCCTGCGATTTTTTGTCCCATGCACTTTGAAGGTGGTCCGTTTTGTCTGGGTCCCTGGCCATGCAGGTACTCATTCAAACGAGGTGGCTGATTACTCAGCAAGGTCGGCTCTTGACGGGTCAGTGACACATCCTCTCCCGAATTTCAGCCTGCTGGCGATTTCCAGGTTTCAGCGGTTCCTACATATATAATCCAGGTTACGAGATCACTTACTAAATTAAATACCACTGACTATCAGCACTGAGCATATATTTGGAACGTCCGTTCGTCTAAATCCAGGCTGTGTGATGTAACAATGACGAGGTTGCGGTGCAGGATTCCAAGTTTGAATTTATATCTATGCAGATGTGGGTTGACACCGACGAACCTATGTGACGCATGTGGGAAAGTTGAATCTTTAGACCATTTTCTCCTCTACTGCCCAAAGTTCGCACTTTAGAGAAAGATTTACCTGGAGGTCCCTCTCTCCAGGTTAGGGCTCCCTTTATCTTTGCGAGTATTATTATCGATTGGTGCGAACGCCAAGGGATTTGCATTGGGTTCTATTTGTGGGTTTCTCCACGATTACATAATTGCAACTGGTAGGTTGATGTGCTAATTCTTTTAAAGTTCTACGAGCTCTTCTCTTTTCACCAAAATGC
Organism: Amblyomma americanum; assembly: GCF_052857255.1. NCBI lineage: Eukaryota > Metazoa > Arthropoda > Arachnida > Ixodida > Ixodidae > Amblyomma > Amblyomma americanum. The sequence goes on from NC_135498.1 coordinate 95,761,824, forward strand.
TGTCTGTTATTTAACTGTCAATATTGTTCTGTTGTTTTTATTCCTTGATTTTTCAAAATTCCCGATTGGTGCTACAATTTTGTCGTCGTCTTCCTTGCAAACTTCTTTGTTTATTCTACTACACCTTGGCCAATCCCCCCGCGTGGGTATGCGCCATATACCTGGGGTGAAGAAGAAGAAGAAGGCACGCGCCTTCCAGTTGCAGCGACTGTTATTTGATTTGTATCTCGAACTGTTGCGCAGCAATTAACCGCCTTTTACTTAGCTACTCCCCTGCAGTGGGTATGTGCCATCTTTATTTGAGGCCAACCAACTAACCAATCCATGCCCTTCTTGATGTAATATCTACCAGTGTTGCTTTCCCGCGTTCTTTTGCCTTTTCTGAGTGCAGGCGAAATGCATCGTGCAGGTGGATAGCTACCGGCTCTTGGCCGATCTCCCACTGTGGCCCTTCCAAGACCCACACTGTCTTCCATGAAAAAGCACCAACCGACCGCCCGTCTTCTGATATGGAATCCAAGAAGCCCGCAGCCTGCGTTGCTCCGCGACCTCGTGCCCATCAGGTGAGCTCGGTACGTACAGTTCACCCGGCTCTCATAGCTGCGGAGTGCTCCATGCTCTGTGCACCCCTAAGACATACGCGGCCAGGGTCATGGCGGAGCCGCATTCTTCGTGCTTTTCTAGGCCTCTCTCCACTTAGAAAGGTATCTAGAGACATGGAAGGTACTCGAAGTCTAATGTGCTCGTCGAAGCAGTAGCCCCTCGTTTCAAGATGAATTCGCTTTCGTTTGCTTGCTGTTAGTCGCACCAACAAAAGAATCCGTGGCTCTCCATGCTTTCACTGTCGTATTCCGTTCGCATCAGAAAGTTTTCGCACGAAATTGGTTTTGCAGGGAAGATGGTATGCCGATTCGCCCTCGATGTGAAGGCTAATAAGCGCCAACAATGCCTACCTGTGATGTATGTGCACGTTAACTATTAACGTGCCTTTTCAGGGTCGCGCAGTGCAATGGTCACAACCCCCTGCAAGGAGGACAATGTTTTCTATCCAAGGTTTCATCGCAAAAGTGAAGTAGTCCTGTCGGATTATAAGCTGCCGAGCTGAAGTACTACAAAGGGCTAGCACCCTCTTATGTTATTTTGAAGGGGGCGGAGGCACAGAAACCACCTGCAGCAGAGGAAACTGCAATAATCCTGTAAAAATGAAACTGCGTGCGTGAAAAGAAAATTTGCAGCGACGACTGCATGACAGACATTCTCCGGACAAAGCGGCGCCGTTAGCAAAAACTACAGCATTAACCCCCTGTCTGAAGAGAATGCTGCCCAAATGGTCAAGATGGGTATTGTGATAGGGTGGGTGTCAGGGCGCTTTCGGTAGCTTTCGGTGTTACTCAGCGCCTGCGGAAAGGATGAGAAGTTCAGAAGCTCTTTCTTCAGCACAATGCTTCCTGCCTTCATTGGTGCTTTCCTATTCGAGCCTTCTGGTATCCCCATAGTCACTGCAGTGTCCGTGCGTGTGCATATATTTGTTTATTCAAATACCCCGAAGGCCCTCTGGTAGAAGGTATTAGATAGCGAGGCACACAAAACACAATAATGACGATAATGTGTTGCTTTTGCTGGAGCCAGGTGTTCTTTATTCCTGTGCCAACTAACTGAACTGTCGTCCTGCCTCAGGGTCCGGGGAAACAGCTAAGCCACTGGGGCACGCAGTTGTCATTGATGTCATCCAGCAGAGCGCATCGGGCACAAGGAGATGGCATGAGCTCTCTGGCGGAAGCCACACGTACGGTGGCAAGTGAGCATTCCTATTTTCTTCAGCCGCTAAAAGGGCACCTGTTTAAGTAGAAGGACGCAAAATTTATTGCACAACATGTTCCTTCATAAGTACTGACAAAGCAGTCATGGCATGGAACATCCCAGATAGCATACAGACTTCAGGACGTCTGCGTCAGCATGTTCAGACGCCCTCGGATTGTCTCTAACTGGTCCTCAAGAAGGCCAACTGGGATCCATTTGTCCATTCGTTGCGCATACTCAGGATGTCTTGAGGACCATGCTTGGGGACATTTTTAGTACTACTTCAGGATTTGTATCAAAAGATCTTTTTTAATAGGAGTGCCGCCTTCAAAGCTAATGTAAGACAAGCTAATGACAATAAGAAAAAAGAAGAGATTTACCATGCGCAGGGCCGCAGAGAGCTATAGCTCCCTCTGGAGTTGAATATTGAACACTGAATGAAAACGATGAGCGTAACAAAAATCTAAACAGTACAACCTCATCAGAAGCATGCAGTACACAACGCAAGATGTACACAACAAAATTATCTTCTCAAGGCAGAATTTTCGGGTCACAATGGTTTCCGTCATTATACCACTACTGTACGCACATAATGTAATGAACCAGCAGTTTTTAATTGTTTAGAGCCAAATGCGAGGGATAAGGCTAGTTTGATCTGAGTTCAATCCCCACAATATTGTCCTGCAATAGGACTATTGTAGGGCATTTTAGGAATTTTCATCCTCGAGTCGCCCAGCAAAGTACAAACTGAGGATAGCCTCATGCAGACATTTAGTCATCGATGCATTCAATAGGTACTCAGAATGTCCTGTTAATGATGAGGACGTTCTGGTCATTTTAGGACGTCATCAGGACATTTGGTGTTGTGTGGAACTTGTTTGGAAATAATATCGTCCTTTACTGCGGCCATTTTCTGTTCGACAGCTTCCCCACTGAACACGTATTCACACCACCGAGTGGCCGGACTTACAAATCTGGCGACCGCTTAAGTGTGAAAACCTCCTATACTCCGCATCCTCTAGCTTGGAACAACATCACGCACTTCTTGCCAGCTCACAGACATTATCTATGTTTCTCCGTATGTTCATCTCTATCGTGCTGGCATGTTTTTGTCCCGGTCGTCCATCAAATAAGATGTCCCCGATTGTTTTGCTGTTAACTTCCTGAAAACATGCCAAAGGGTCTTCGTGGCTGCAGTTTTGGGGTACTGGTTACGACATCACTGGTTCGATTCTTTGTCGTGGAGGTAACATTTTGGTGGAGAATAAACGCCCCAGTATTGAGTTGTCCAGTCGAGCACTCCACCACTGCGTGTAGCCGAGTGTTCAGTTTGCATATAAAAAAATATATTTCAGTTCTGTGAAAGCTGTTTAGGTTTAAAAAATTTGATCACGCTGACCCTAAAGAAGAATACTGAACTTTTCAGCTCTCGCGGCATTTTTTCCCCAGAATTAAAAAGAAGCACTCAGCAGAAATTTCAAGCAACGTACTATTTACGAACTCAACGCTTGCGTCAAAAGGTTATGACGTGAAGCCTGTTGATCACGATTCGAAACAAATAAGGGCGCCTCACTATGATGTGCAAATCGCAGAGCCAGCTTCCATGGATGCGGTGAAATTGAACAGAGTGTTTTATTATTCGTAGACAGCCACAACTTGCAGAAACTGCGCATGCGCAAAACGCACAACATTTTTCTTTTCTGTCGGGCAGCGCTTGTGGACTTGCCTTAAGTGCGAGTAATTGACCAGACTACTTTTCGTTTCAACCGTTTTCCATGCGAGTACCGTTTCTACCAGCCGAGTTGCTCCTCGTGGGACACCAGCTGTTGAACCTATAGCGCGTCCCGCGCACGATATGCTTCCATGCACGCTGTGCGGGTCACACTGTGCGCAGCCCGTGCGGAAGGCGAGCTCTGAGCAAGAAGAGATCCAGGAAGCCCACGACTCACGGGTGGTGCTTAGGGGAACAGGAGCTTTCTCGACGGTCCTCTTTTCACGCAATAAGCGCACTTTAATCTGTCGACGATTAATGCCAGGGGTGTGAATCACTTGCTTCCACAGCGCCGCGGAGGCATCCAGAAACTGGACGACAAGCAGGTGCGTCCTTCTCCGCTGCCGGGTGGCTCGCGCGCGTTGCCTTGTGGCCTTCACACGCTCGCCGCTGGCTGGTAGAGGAAACTTGGTAGGCGTGTATCCCACAGCACTCAAGGAGACCACCACGTCTATGTTCCTGCAAGCGACAGATGGGCGCCAGCCTGAAGGAGCAACGCACCCACGCTTCTAACTGATGGTTGTCCGACGTAAAGATTCGAACTCGCCTCCTGCTGCTCATCACTTGGACGCCACATTGCTGCTGATTCAGCTGTGTTGCAAAGGATCGCACTAGATTCACCTCCCACAACACTTTCCTTCCCCAGAAGAAAAAGTTCAGAATATTAAAAACGTAATTTTTCTGGCAATATATTCTTGGAAGTAAACAGTGATATAGGTATCATAGGAAACACTGAACTCCAAGACTGATGGCCTTCTGTACAAAACGCAAGTTTAGAAATATTTTGTTCCAGTAGGCTGCCGATTTATATTCTGCACCTGATGCTGATAATGCTTTATCTGAGGCTGCGGAATGCTCCGCTGGGCATTTAGTGGGAAACAGTGATATGTCGAGTTGAGCGTACTGTTGATGGACATGGGCTTTGAGAGACACCACAACTTAAGGCTCTGGGTCAATTTCGAGCACATGGAGTTCTTAAGCGGACAGCACACGGGCGCTTTTTGCATTTTGCCTGCTCCGAAATGCGGCCGCTGCGATCGGGATTCGATTCCGCAACCTCTGGAGTCAACGGCTGGACGTCATAGCCTTTGAGCCACCTGGTTATTTTGGTGAGCTGACGTCAAAAAGGTGGTACTCTGCAACCGCATTTTCGACTGATTTTTGTTGTGGTACCCAATAGCCGTGATGATAATATTACCAAAATATTCCACATAGTAAGGGTGGTTTTTTGTTTTAACGCATGAAAGTGCACGTGGGCTACATTGAAAATATTTTATTCTAGCTTTGTTGGTTGGCGGGAGGGGGAAGGAGGATGATCAGTTGAAACGTGGTCGAGTGTGACGTGGTATGGGGACCTCGTCACGGCTGCGACTGTCGCGCGCGTCTACGACCGATGCAGCATCACGACTGCGGAACCTCTTTAATCGTGGCCTCAGGTCACATTAGTAAGAACACCTTCTTCTATTTAAATATTTTCAACATCACTTTCATAGGGCTGCTTCTTTCTTGGGAGTCCATAGCCATGGCTTGGCTTGTGGCACAGGCTGCTTGCTTTCTGCTAGTAAAGCGTGAGCGTCGGAGTACGGTGATATTGGAAACCAAGACAGTATTTTCCTACTGCATCAAGGCAGATAAGTGAGCAAGTCGGTAAGCATTAATTGTGAATAACACAAGCGCTACAAACACCTACACAAAGAGGGAACACAGCGCGCCTACTGCCCTCAAAACGCAATGCAATAGGAAAAAGATTGCAACGCTTGCCATATGCATTTGGACTGTAGATTTGATGGTATATTTAGTTGCATCGTGCAAAATCTGCCCACCCTTATATGAATACAATATAATTTTTTCCGCTCTAGATTTGGGGGTGCGCTTTGTTACCAACCTAATTATGCAAGCTGCTCCGCGCGTCTCGCTTCGGTTTTACATTTGGTCTCCCATGCACGCTTTTGTACAGCCTTATACGAACAACTTCCATTCTGCAGAGGTACGCTTACTTTTCCATTGCCACCCCACACGGAAGATTTGGCTTTGAGCTGCTCGGCGCAAGGCCACCGCATCGAGTTCCGGCCATGGCGGCCGCATTTCAATGGACTTGAAATGCGAAAATGAATGAGCGTTGTGCGATGCCAATGCAGGCTAAACAACCCCAGGTTAAACTAATCGGAAGCTTTGCACTTCGTCGTCCCACATGCTTCACCTTTACATATGCACGACAAGTCTAAATTCACCTTTAATTTGTTGAAACGTACCAAGCCTATTTAAATTTCTAGCGCCAACATCCTTAAATATCACTTTGTTTTTTGGGGTGGAAACTCGCGTATGTTTCTACTTGGTTCTGAGAAAGTGTCTGCAAGAAGAGTTAAGCGACTGTTATTGTTGTCGTCTGTATCTTGAGAGTGCTGCCTCTTTGCGCCATGCTTTTATGCCATGCTGTGAATGGGAAACACCTAATGCGTTTGCAGCCGCTGATGTGAAGACTTTCGTCAGAATACGCCCCCGATTCAGCGGAGCACTCTTCAACGAACCTGTCTTTGAAGCCGTTCAGGACACGACCGTGGAGACCACCACTACAACCACGGAGTGCACAACACAGAAGCGGTTCCGTTTCCACAAGGTGGGTTCTGCACCGTGGGCTGCCCGGGAAGCGTACTTACTACAGCCGTGTGACGTAGAGCCTGGAAAGTTGCAAAACTCTTCGCTCCTGAGCGCGTGGAGAGTACAAACTTAAGATTGCAGACGCAAACAGAAAGGACCAATTCCCCGCCCACATGTTCCTCAAGGCTTCTTGGCAGCAGTCTGTTTTGGCCAGCAGACGAGCGCTAAAGTTCTCGGGGAAGGGTGTACTACATCAACTGCGTTGATAAAGCAGTTTGTCTGAATGAAAGTTCCTTACACAGCTATCGCTCACACTTCTAGTAGAAGGATTAATCCAACTGACCACCCTCCTCCGCATCCCCCGTGTCAGCAAGCACCCAAGGTTTTAAAGGAGAGCTATGCTTCTTTCTCGAACTTTTCGCAAGCGAAGCAAAATTCGTCCTGCTCCTGTCCGCAGAGAAATTCCCCATGGTAAAGTAATTTTCAGTCAAGGGATCAACGCGGTCCTGTCGCCCTGATCAGATAGACGCTAATGAGTAACTACTTTCTTGATTAAGATATGTATGATCTGCTCAGCGTTGCGCTGATACCCATCACAAGGCCAATTTCAGTGCCCACGGAGTCAATGGCCATCGAGCTCACTGAGGATCTGATGATGCCGCATAGTTATTTTCAAAGCCAGTCTATCGGCATCGGCTCAGTTCGTGTTCTCGAATAACCGTAAAAAGGTGGGGAGGGGGGATGTAAAGTAAAAAAAGTTAATAAATGATTTCTGCATTATGTTTCAAATTGGAAAGCACTTTAACTCTCTCCCTAATTGATTTTTGCGCTTGAGTTGCAGATTGTAAAACGCACGCAAACTGATGTAATTTATATTAGGACAAGGAGTTTTGTTTTATTCGGCGGGATTCTTTCGGTGCTAATATCACAGGGTTATTTTAAGTTTCAGCGAATATTTTTTCCCGTGGAAGAATTACCGCATTTTTTCGATTCTGTGACATATGTGACCCTCCTATGTGCTGAAGATCGCGTAGTTTACAATTGCTTGTTTGTTAGCAGCAGCAGTTTGTGTGCAAGCAGTTAACGCACATGTGGTTGTGTTTAGAGGAGTTGCTGCAATGTCAGATGCTACTGCCGTAAAAAAGTAACAATGTGGAATTGAAGTGATCACGCCAGAAGAAAAAAAAACGTAAATAGCGGCTTGTTTCTAAATTCTGTTGCGCGAAATAAAGGTAAAAAAACAACAACTGAAAGCAACTCTGTGCAAAACACATACCCGGTGTTCCCTTCAGATGTTGTGCAATTTTTAAACGCAGGTTTTCTTTTTTCGTTATGCGTGCGCTTTTTTCGCCATATCATCGTCAGCATTATAGCGCATGAAAGTGCAGCTAAGAAATTTAACTCATATATTTTGTCTGCTCTGACTGCTGATTAAAATTCTGAGTAGTGGAGTACGCTCTTGTTGACAACTACAAAACACTAGAAAGTAACAGCTGAATTGAGATCATGCAACAGAATTATGCATTATTACACTGTGCATTGACTTAATGGCTTACCGTGTCGACTGTTAAAGAAGAAAATATGGCTGTTATCTCATATATTTGTGGAGAGTTAGTGCATGTTCCTGCAAACTGCCGGGATTCTGCAAATAGCATGCAAAATGAATTCGTTGCCCCATACAAAGCCGTGCACAGTTAACATTTGCCCTTTGGCGTTTCATTTCATGAGCGAGGGGCTTGAGACAAAATATGGTGTTTCAGTAAATCTAACATGCTAAAAGATCGTAGGCAAGCCCAAATTGGGCGGCACATGTAACACCCCTGCGGGTGCCACATGGGCTTTTCACGGGCTATAAAAGCTGGGCTGGAGCTCTGTAATACCCGCATGTATACTGGGTGTAATAGCTGGGATGCCTGCAGAAGGAATGCGGCAGACCCAATTTGGGACGCCCACATAATGCCCTAACAGGTCGCACAAGGGTTCTGAAGGAGTAAACCGGTGCATGTGCCCATCTAATAAGTACACATGGCGCTTTGGTAGGCATATGCGTGGGCTAACTTGGTGTAGACTAGCGCTATGGGAAGAAATTTCACGTGCAAGCCCAGCTTAGGCAATCCATCTTGGTTCTAAATGAGACCCAGAGAGACTAATTAAATCACTGCATGTTCCCATGTAATGGCACGTGGGGCCCCAGTGGGGTAAGCAAGGGCTGATTATGCGCCTGAAGATGCTGCGAGCAGGACCAATTTAGAAGCGTATGTATTATCCTAGCGTGCCCCAAATGGGCCCTAGAGGGGCCAAAGTGATTGACATGCCCATGTGGTACCTCAGGTGGCCCCACATGGGCTTTTGATGGGCTAAACTTAGCCTGAATATTAGGTTTAGCCTTTCTCCACCCAGGAGGGACAGTGTTGATTTTTACATGGGCTATGCAAATTAGGGCTGCCCGTCATGTTTCTGTGTAAAGCCCGTGTCTGCATCAAATCAGCTCTATCAAAGCCCACTATGGCCCCATTTGGGTTTTTTTAGAGGAATGAAAACTAGTTTAGCCCCTTTAGGGCACATTTTCGACCAATTGGGGTGATAAGCGGACTGCCCAAGTTGGGCTTGCCCCTAGTTTTCCTGCACTGAGCCCAACTCGTTTTCAAGTTTCCCCTAATGTTGCCGGCAAGGGACCCGTGCAGGCTGAACTTGGCAGCATGGGCTCACATTGCCCCATAATTACCAATATGAGGCCCTAATTGGCTTGTCATAAGCCAGTCGAAATTGTCTTTGCCCATGTGATGGCCACAAGGGTCCTAGGTGGGTTAAAATAGGGTTTCCAAAGCCCACATTGCCCAAATCGGGCCCAGATGGGCCCAAAACGCTGTGCTACTTGGAATGTGATGGTCACTCTTGGTTCGTGATGTGTTTACGTGTAAAACTGGTTCCGGTGGAGGTCATAACACCTAACTGCGACCCTTCTATTCCTGAGGGGTGTTGCTCGAAGTTTGACAACTGTGCTTTCGGGAGTTTAGAGCATAGTCACGTTGCACTTATGTTGTTTAGGAAATCAGAGCTATCGCGGCCCGTTCTAATAGGAGTTTCCTGACACGCAGACCAATGACGGGAAGAACGTGCTTTGTAGCGCCTTATAACCATCTTGCGACGGACGTATTTTGGGACAGAACTGCGCTCCGGCCTACGCCGTAACCAGCTAATGTAGTACAAACACGTGAGGATAGTGGGAAGGGCTCACGAAGACGAACGACGTCTCCAGTGTTTCGCAGGTCTGTGATAGTTCAAAAAGCGGCTTCCTTTTTAAGGCGAAAGCATTTTTTGGCTCATAAGTGTGCACAACACCTGCCCGGTGGAAACGTGTGCAAGAAGTGTCTGCTCATCCTGTCAATCAAATTAAACGAAAAAATGTAAAATACAGTAAAAATATAAAAATAGAAAAATGAGCTTTTCCGAAAAGCTACAAAGGGCAACGCTTTCTGCTCCCGGGGGTTCTTAAACGTGCACTGACATCGCGCAATGCCCGGGCATGCGCAGGGGGTTCACTCAGCTCTCTTGCTGTGAATTTTGGTGAGAGTTTGCGAGCCTCAGTCTTGCTTAACACACCAATCACTTCTTCCTTTCTGCAGCAACTTCACATCTCGGAGCAGCAAAGGCTCGTCGAAGCCATCGACGAGTACTACGTGCGTCAACTTCAAAGCAAGTTCATAGCGGGCTATATCAAGATGCCTTCTTGAGGGAGAGTAGACAACGCACTCTCCAGTGGTTCTGTACATGGTACCGGATTTCCGTCGGTGGCTGAGACTGAAGCGCAGCACGTGGCGATGGATGGAACTAGAGACTCCGGTCCGTCCCGTGAAGGTAAGCCCCAAGCACCGACTTAGTTTTCGATTTAGATTTCCTTTTCACGACGGTCTTTGCAGGAGCCCTCAATATGTTTATGTCTGCGTTGCAAACTCCCAAACTCGCCTTATCACCTGTTTGGGAGTGATTCTGGCGAACGCCAGAGAACGCCATAGTTAGCAAATGCGTACGCTATAGTTTGGACAAGTGCGGCTTCAAAGCTAAAATTAGCGCTTTGCATTTTGATCCTGTTCCTTGCTAGATAGAATGCAGAAATTGCAGCTGCTATTACAGAGTAGTGAGGTGGGAGAAAAACTTGTCAAGAGAAGAAAAATATTTCAGTTGGTTGTTAATGCAAATGAGTTCTGCGGCGAACCGAAATAGGCAGTAGCAGTTAACGGCAAAAAAAAGAGGCCGTCCGGCTTGTCTTTTTCATGTGATCGTTCCTATAGGTGGAGGCTGACGCTGCATTAAAAAAAACTTCGCAACTGCTATGAAAAAGAGAGCCGCATCACTGCAATCCCATTAGTAATGCGCATGCGGCTATGTGGAAAGTAGCTGTTTGGTGCATATGCCTTAAATCGCAGTATGACTGCCTTCCAGTGCATCCGTGTGCTGTACAAACTGTCACTTCGTTGAGTTAAACAGCTAATATCATTTAAAAATGAGCCGCAGTTCCCGTCACATGAACTGCCATAGAGCAGTGTGCTCCACCAAAAGGACAAACTGCGATTTTAATGTGCGTATGTGCATACCTCGAAGAAAACTATAAAAAATATCCGTAGGAAAAGTCTCAGCCAGCCCACAGTGCACTCTCATCTGTGGAAAGTTCCTTGCTTCATACGATCCGCGGCTTGGGTGACTAAAATAAGGCGCCAATGTCGTCAGGAGTCGGAGGGCAAATAAAGTTTTCATATGCCTCGCCGTAAACTTAACGAAAAGAGGAAACTTAATGCCAAGAGAAAGGTGCTCTAGTACCCGGCGCCATGGTTTATGATGGCCCGGAGGCGAGGCGAAGTCACGTGATGCGTTGCTATGGCTGCGGCGCAACAAGGACCTTCAAGGTGAAACATGAAGCGACGATGAACACACTCCCACGAAACTAGTAATAGCTCTCGCTTTTATAACTTCTGATTATTCGTACCAGGTTACTAAACAGTATCACAGTTGAGCAATCTTTGTCAGTTATTTTTTAAATTGAGTTGTTTTTGTTGAATTTTTTCCTGTCTTTTATTGTCAAATTTTTGCATGTCACGCATTTGGCATACAGGGATGTTTTCGTGCACCTTCGTCTCCAACAAATGCACATGACAGCTGTGAGAAATATCTGATTTTGGTGACTATGATTCCTTTTTTAGAAAGCTTGCTATGAATACAATTTCTAAACATTTCAAACATTATTGACTTCAGAATGTCTCTCTATATGACAGCAATACCATGTTCATGCGAAAACAAACTCCCATTCCCAAATATGAATTTCAACTAAATACTAAAGCTACGCGACCCACCGCGGTGGCTCAGTGGTTAGGGCGCTCGGCTACTGATGCGGAGCTTCCGGGTTCAAATCCGACCGCGGCGGCTGCGTTTTTATGGAGGCGAAACGCTAAAGGCACCCGTGTGCTGTGCGATGTCAGTGCACATTGAGGATCCCCCAGGCGGTCGAAATTATTCCGGAGCTCTCCACTACGGCACCGGTTTCTTCCTTTCTTTTTCTCCCCCTCCTTCATCCCTTCGCTTACGGCGCGGTTCAGGTGTTCAACGATATATGAGACAGATACTGCGTCATTTCCTTTCCCCAAAAAACCAATTATTATTATTGTTTTTATGTTCTCCATACAGTAAAGCATATGCGTACCAAATGAGATGCGTTGAGAGTTAACTGCAATAATGTCATACAAAAACGTCGAGCTTGCATGAATATCAGATAGAAATAAAATAGCCTCACAAGCGATTCAAAGATAGCGGCGACGCTGCTTCTATCGAAAAGAGAAATGTCAGTTTCTAGTCTTTTTTCGAGCCCCAGAACTGCCGGAAGACGCGTACGAATGAAGACTTGCATTACCTGCTTGCAGAATCGCAATGGCGGGAACGGCGCTATTCAAATTTGTTGCTGTCGTCAAAGAAGTTCAATTATGCTCGTTTTTGAGCCACTTGGCTTATTTATACATCTCAGGTTTGGGTAATTTCTACTTTATCTGTCGCTGCTATTGATGGTCACGAAAACAAAGGCTTGTGCGTAGTAAATCAAGCAAAATCATCTCTGGTTGGCTGCACAGACGAAAGCTCACCGGCCATGGCACGAAAGTCCCGGTGGAGCGAAGCCAGGCCTTGACGGGTAGAGTCAAAGTGTGAAGTATAAACAAAAGGAATTTGAAGCATGTTCAATTTACGTATGCTGAACTCACTTCAATACACTGGAGTCCATAAAACTAAAGGTAAAGCTACGGATAAATGGACACAGGGATTAGAGATTCTATTTGTACTTGGCCATCTGCCTTCTTGGCAGAACAAATAAATATTGCGACGAGAAGCGAACAGTCGGGAAATAAAAGGTGCTAGCAATCTCCTACAGGAAACCCCACAAAGATCCCTCACGGCCATAACTAGTCGAAGCAAACAAATAAGGCAGACTACAACTCAGTGCCCTTCTAAGGAACGGGCTAGCAAAAAGGGTTGGTTTGCAGCTTTGAAGAAAAACTGTGAAACAAACTCGTGAACAAATAAATGACCAAGGCCAACTCCTCCAGACTCGAGAGAAAGAAACAAATAGCCTCTGCGCATTACGCATATGCTGTCATTGAGAGCGCCAAACAAAGGTCGCGAATAGTCTGTGCAGCGCATGTACCTTCTTCTTCGCACAGTGCATTCCTTTAAACGCATAGAGAAGCTTTGCAACCAAGAAGGTATTGCAAACGTGTTCCCGAGAAAAAGTCAGGAGCTCCAGACACATCCAAGCGTTCGTTTGGGGCCTCATAGAGAGAATTTGTGACCCCCAGTAAGACCCTTTATGAAGGGAAATACCAAAATATTGTACGGAATCATGCAACCAGAATCCTTCAGATTTTTCCAAATTTAGAGCCGCGCCAGAGACATCAAAGAACTACACTGCTAAAAGCAAAGCTTCAAGCTTTTCTTATCGGAAAAGAAAAAGCCGACATCATAAGCATAGGCTAAGATCCTAATTTCCGACTGTTCAAGTTGGAATCCTTGAATTGCTTGGGACCAGATGATGCTAAGGCACAAGGGTTCGAGATGCAAAGCAAACAACAGACTATCGCTGCAGCCGAACACGCTTCGTGTTATGGCGCCGTGCACTGCAGAGCGTCGTCTTCATCAACTTCCATCTGCTCCGTCCGGCGGCGCTGCCCGCTCATCGTCGTTTTCTACGCAGCAGAAATCCAAGCTTTCGCACTGATTCCAATGTAGTAAACATTCTCCGTAATTTCTCCTGACGTCCTCAGCACACATATAAGCAAAGTATCCGTTTTCTTGCGTCGATTTATTACCAAATTTCAGGTTCGGTTCATGAGACACATTATCATCGTCGTATTTCCGCCACGGGCACGCGACAGCTAGAAGCAAAGATCGAGCTCCGGCCCGCGCCTTCCATTTGCAGCGTCTGTTATTTGCTTTGTATCTCGAACAGTTGCGCAGCAATTAACCGCCATTGTCTTAGCTACTCCCCCGTAGTGGGTATTTGCCATCTTTATTTGAGGCCAACTAACCAACCAATCCGTGCCCTTCTTGATGTAATATCTACAAGTGTTGCTTTCCCGCGTTCTTTTGCCTTTTCTGAGTGCAGGTGAAGTGCATCGTGCAGGTGGATAGCTACCGGCTCTTGGCCGATCCCATACCTGGCCCCTTCAAGACCCACACTGTCTTCCAAGAAACAGCACCAACCGACCGCCAGTCTTCTGATATGGAATCCAAAAAGCCCACAGCCTGCGTTGCTCCGCGACCTCGTGCCCATCAGGTGAGCTCGGTACGTACAGTTCACCCGGCCCTCATAGCTGCGGAGTGGTCCGTGCTCTGTGCACCCCTAAGTCATACGCGGCCAGGGTCATGGCGGAGCCGCATTCTTCGTGCTTTTGTAGGCTGGTCTCCACTTAGAAAGGTATATAGTGACATGGAAGGTACTGGAAGTCTTATGTGCTCGTCGAAGCGGTAGCCCCTTGTGTAAAAATGAATTCGCATTCGTTTGCTTGCTGTTAGTCGCACCAACAAAAGAATCCGTGGCTCTCCATGTTTTCGCTGTCTTATTTCGTTCGCATCAGGAAGTTTTCGCACGAAATCGGTTTTACAGAGAAGATGGTATGCCGATTTTCCCTTGATGTGAAGGCTAATAAGCGCCAACAATGCCTACCTGTCATGTATGTGCACGTTAACTATGAACTATTAACGTGCCTTTCAGGGTCGCGGAGTGCAATGGTCACAACCCTCTGCAAGGATGACAAAGTTGTCTATCCACGGTTTCATCGCAAAAGTGAAGTGGTGCTGTCGAATTATAAGCTGGCGAGCTGAAGCCCTCCAAAGGGCTAGCACCCTCTTATGTTATTTTGAAGTGGGAGTAGGCACTGAAATCACCTGCAGCAGAGTTAACTGCACTCCTGTAAAAATGAAACAGCGTGCGTGAAAAGGAAATTTGCAGCGATGGCTGCATGACAGACATTCTCCAGACGAAGCGGCGCCGTTAGCAAAAACTACAGCATTCACCCCCTGTCTGAAGAGAATGCTGCCCAAATAGTCAAGATGAGTATACTATGATAGGGTGGGTGTCAGGGCGCTTTCGGTAGCTTTCGGTGTCACTCAGCGCCTCCGGAAAAGGTGAGAAGTTTAGAAGCTCTTTCTTCAGCACAATGCTTCCTGCCTTCACTGGTGCTTTTCTATTCAAGCCTTCTGGTATCCTCGTAGTCGCTGCAGTGACCGTGCATGTGCACATATTTAGTTATTCAAATACCCTGAATGCAATCTGGTAGAAGGTATTACATACGGAGGCACACAAAACACAATAATGACAAAGATGTGTTGCTTTTGCTGGAGTCAGGTGTTATTTGTTGCTGTGGAAACTGAACTGTCGCTCTGCCTCAGGGTCCGGGGAACCAGCTAAGGCGCTGGGGCACGGAGTCGTCATTGATGTCATCCAGCAGAGCATATCGGGCACAAGGAGATGGCATGAGCTCTCTGGCGGAAACCACACGTACGGCGGCAAGTGAGTATTCGTATTTTATTCAGCCGCTAAAATGGCACCTGTTGAAGTAGAAGAATGCAAAATTTATTGCGCGACATGTTCTTTCATAAGTACTGACAAAGCAGTCATGGCATGGACCATCCCAGACAGCGTAGAGACCTCAAGATGTCCGCGTCAGTATGTTCAGACGCCCTCGTGTTGTCTCTAACTGGTCCTCAAGCAGGCCAACTGGGATCCATTTGTCCATTCGTTGCGCATACTCAGGATGTCTTGAGGACCATCGTTGGGGACATTTTTAGTACTACTTCAGGATTTGTATCAAAAGATCTTTTTTAATAGGAGTGCCGCCTTCAAAGCTAATGTAAGACAAGCCAACGACAATAAGAAAAAAGAAGAGATTTACCATGCGCAGGGCCGCAGAGAGCTATAGCTCCCTCAGGAGTTTAATAATGAACACTGAATGAAAACGATGAGCGTAACAAAAATCTAAACAGTACAACCTCATCAGAAGCACGCAGTACACAACGCGAGATGTACACAACAAAAATATCTCCTCAAGGCAGATTTTTCGGGTCACAATGGTTTCCGTCATTATACCACTACTGTACGCACATAATGTAATAAACCAGCAGTTTTTAATTGTTGAGAGCCAAGTGCGAGGGATAAAGGTGGGTTGATCTGAGTTCAATCCCCACAATATTGTCCTGCGATAGGACTATTGTAGGGCATTTTAGAAATTTTCATCCTCGAGTCGTCGCTGCAGTTTTGGGGTACTGATCACGACATCACTGGTTCGATTCTTTGTCGTGGAGGTAACATTTTGGTGGAAAATAACGCCCCAGTATTGAGTTGTCCAGTCAAGCACTCTGCCACAGCGTGTAGCCGAGTGTTCAGTTCGCATGTAAAAAAATTATTTCAGTTCTGTGAAAGCTGTTCAGGTTTAAACATTTGATCACGCTGACCCTTAAGAAGAATACTGAACATTTCAGCTCTCGCGGTATTTTTCCCCATAATTATAATTGAGCACTCAGCACAAATTTCAAGCAACGTAATACGTACGATCTCAACGCTTGCGCGAGAAGGATGTGACGTGAAGCCTGTTGATCACGATTCTAAACAAAAAAGGGCGCCTCACTATGACGTGCAAATTGCAGAGCCAGCTTCCATGGCTGCAGTGAAGTTGAACAGTGTATTATTATTCGTGGACAGCCACAACTTGCAGAAATTGCCCATGCGCAAAACACACATTTTTCTTTTCTGTCGGGCAGCGCTTGTGGGCTTGCCTTATGTGCGAGTTATTGACCAGAATACTTTTCGTTTCTACCGTTTTCGATGCGAGTACCGTTTCTACCAGCCGAGTTGCTCCTCGTGGGACGCCAGCTGTTGAACCTATATCGCGTCCCGCGCACGATATGCTTCCATGCACGCTGTGGGGCTCACACTGCGCGCAGCCCGTGCGGAAGGCGAGCTCTGAGCAAGAAGAGATCCAGGAAGCCCATGACTCACGGGTGGTGCTTAGGGGGACAGGAGCTTTCTCGACGGTCCTCTTCCCACGAAATAAGAGTACTTTAATCTCTCGCCGATTACTGCCAGGGGTGTGAATCGCTTGCTTCCACAGCGTCGCGGTGGCATCCAGAATTTGGAGGACAAGCAGCTGCGTCCTTCTCCGCTGCCGGGTGGCTCGCGCGCGTCGCCTTGTGGCCTTCACATGCTCGCCGCTGGCTGGTAGAGGAAACTTGGTACGCGTGTATCCCATAGATCGCAAGGAGACCACTACGTCTATGTTCCTGCAAGCGACAGATGGGCGCCAGCCTGAAGGAGCAACGCACCCAGGCTTCTAACTGATGGGTGTCCGACGATAAGGTTCGAACTCGTCTCCTGCTGCTCATCACTTGGACGCCGCATTCCTGCTGATTCAGCTGTGTTACAAAGCATCGCACTAGATTCACCTCCCACCCCACTTTCCTTCCCCAGAAAAAAAAAACAGTTCGGAATATTAAAAACGTAATTTTTCTGGCAATGCCCCGCCGCGGTGGCTCAGTGGTTAGGGCGCTCGACTACTGATCCGGAGTTCCCGGGTTCGAACCCGACCGCGGCGGCTGCGTTTTTATGGAGGAAAAACGCTAAGGCGCCCGTGTGCTGTGCGATGTCAGTGCACGTTAAAGATCGCCAGGTAGTCGAAATTATTCCGGAGCCCTCCACTACGGCACCTCTCTCTTCCTTTCTTCTTTCACTCCCTCCTTTACCCTTCCCTTACGGCGCGGTGCAGGTGTCCAACGATATATGAGACAGATACTGCGCCATTTTCTTTCCCGCCAAAACCAATTATTAATATTATTATTATTCTGGCAATATATTCTTGGTAGTAAATCTGATATAGGTATCCAAGGAAACACTGAACTCCAAGACTGATGGCCTACTGTACAAAACGCAAGTTAGAAACATTTTGTTCCAGTAGGCTGCCGATTTATATTTTGCACCTGATGCTGATAATACTTTATCTCAGGCTGCGGAATGCGCCTCCAGGCGTTAGCGGGAAACAGTGATATGTCGAGTTTAGCGTCCTGTTGAAGGGCATGGGCTATGAGAGACACCACAACTTAAGGCTCTGGGTGAATTTCGAGCACATGGAGTTCTTAGGCGGACAGCACACGGGCGCTTTTTGCATTTCGCCTCCTCCAAAATGCGGCCGCTGCGATCGGGATTCGATTCCGCAACCTCTGGACTGAACAGCTGGACGTCACAGCCTTTGAGCCAAAAGGGTATTTCGTGAGCTGACGCCAAAAAGTGGAGCTCTGCAACCGCATTTTCGACTTATTTTTGTTATGGTACCCAATAGCCGGGATGATAAAATTGCCAAAACTTTCCACATAGTTTGGGTGGCTTTCTTGTTTTAATGCATGAAACTACGCGTGGGCTACATTGGAAATATTTTATTCTGGCTTTGTTGGTTGGGCGGGAGGGGGAAGGAGGATGATCAGTTGAAACGGGGTCGAATGTGACGTGGTGTGATGACCCCCATAATGCGCAGGTCCACACGGGACGGAGAGGCAAAGAGACACCGTATGGCTCAGTTTAAACAAACAGGTATATTCAATAATTACACATGATTAAGATTATACATCAGAGGCTGGGGCGTCCGAGCTTACGTGCCGACGACTTCATGGGGGCGATGGAGTGGCTCCGGAGTTGGGCTCGAGCGGTTGCTGGCAGAAGCTGCACGCCGTCGGGCTTCGGCGCTGAAGGCCCTCTTGGCGAACGATGTCGTCCTCGTCGTCTTCCGTACTGCTTCTCGATTTTTATATCCTCTTCTCCACACCCCCTAGGGTGAGGACGCCCACGCCGGAGGGGAAGGAGGGGGGGCTAGGGCTTTCACTTGGGCGCACAAACATACCACCGCACTTATTGTCTCGCCCCCCTCACGTGTTGAGTCCGAGGGAAAGAATGTTGACTTCGCGGTAGCGCATAGCGTCGGCTGTGGTACGGCGCGCTCTGGATCGCTGACAGTTCCCTTGTCCTGGAATGTGCCCGGGAGGGCCGCCCCTGAAACCGCCACGCCAATTGGGGAGGATAAAGCCTGTTTCCCCGCGGCGGCGGTGGCGGGTCCGGTTGGGTCCGGTTGGGCTTAAACCACTTCGTTCTGGTTGTCACTCTCAACGAGCATGGCTGGGTAATTGATGATGCCTGTCATCTGGGTCTCCGTCTACGCCGCGCCGTCGAACGTGGATCCTCGTAGCACACACAAAGAATGTACCTCGTAGCACACAAGGAATGTCACACTCGCTCACCCTCCAGAAGAATGTTCTCCGAACATTTGAGTCCACGCAGCTCCCCTTGTCTTTCTGAATCGCCTCGCACAGTGCGTCCGACAAAACACTTTTCGCTGCACTCAACACCACTGCACAACACCATATGCCTCCGCTGTCATAACTGGCGTCTCCAGGGGCAGCACTGATCTTCTTTTACAGATAAACATGAAACTCAGCACCCAAGCCTCTCCTTTCTAGTCCAAACTGGACGATATAAATTTACCACAGTTACAAAGGAGCTCCCACTTCTAGCACGATCACGGCACAGACAAAAATATAGATAACGGAAGGAAGTAGGGCAGGTTCTGCATGCGCTCCGCATGCTCTCCTGTGAAGGTGTTACTTAATGACAGAAAGGTTTAACTACCAACTCCGATAACTTAACACATAAGCACATAGCAACCTTATGAGCTGTGGCATTACACAATTATAACCAGTTCAAAACTCCGCTCTGTTTACGCCATTAGTCCGACTTAGCTTTCCGATTTCGCAGCGGATATCGGCCTTCATGAGTCATACTAAGTAAGTCTGTGACCCTTTGTCTGCTTTGGGACTCGCGAGGGCTCGTGGCAGGAGCCTCTCCTGGCGTTATCTGCGCGGCAACCTCGCGCGCTTCTTCTTCTAGCAATGCATGAAGTAAATCCGGTGGCATTCCGGCCATCACCTCGGGCGCCTGCCGAACAAATGCAGGAGAGGGCGTTTCTTGCGAACTATCTGCGCGCTCCGCTTCACTTCTGTCCCCATCAAAATCCGCGCTTTCCCTTTCCTCATTTCGTGAATACTGAACCGGTGCCGACTTGAGGCGATTTGCGTGTATCCTTATCAAGCGCCGGTTTACGTCTCGGACTCTGAAGTTTACCGGAGAAAGCTTCTCGACAACCTCGCACGGTCCTCTCCACTTCGTCTGGAACTTACGAGCTAGCCCAATCTGCCTTTGGCAGTTTTCAATGTACACGCTGTCCCCCACATTAAACGGCGCGTCTCTAGCACTGCGATCGTGCACCTCCTTCCTGCGCTTCGCCGCTTTCTTTAAGGCCTCCTTTGCGATGTCCCTCGCCACTTGCAAGCGCGATTCTAGCTCAACCTTATAGTCGTCCAGTGAAGCGTATGGGACACGACGGGGGCCCTCTGGCACTTCACTAGGCTGGTCCGGGTCTCGGCCGTAGAGAAGAAAGAATGGCGATTCGCCCGTGCTCTCGTGTGCTGCGGAATTGTAGGCAAACATTGCATACGGGAGCCACAAGTCCCAGTCCCGCTGGTCGCGCGAAACAAAATGCGACAGGAACCCGGCCACGGTTTGGTTCAGTCGCTCCACCGCGCCGTTGCAAGCCGGATGGTACGGTGTTGTCTGCTTCTTAGCGATCTTAAGCAGCTCGCAAACTCTCCTCATTAGCTGCGACACGAAGTTCGTTCCCCGATCTGTCAAGAGTTGCCTCGGGGGTCCATGTTGGAGCACGATCTGTTCGACAAATGCTCTTGCAACCCTGTCTGCTTTCTGATCTGGGAGTGCTACCGCTTCCGCGTATTTTGAAAGGTGGTCGACAAATACTAAAATGTACTTGTTTCCGGAAGTGGTCGTGGGCAATGGGCCCATTATGTCCATACCTGTCCGCTCGAAGGGAGCCGAAACCTCAGGGAACGGCTGAATTGGAGCTGGTCTTCGTCCCTTGGGTGTTTTTCTTTCGAGACAGGAATGACACTTCGCACAGTAGTCTCTAACATCCTGTCGCATGCCACTCCAAAAGTACAAACGCTCCACACGCCTGCGTGTCTTCGCTACGCCAAAATGACCGGCGCATGGCGCATCGTGAAACGCGCGAAGAACCCTTTCTGTCCACGACCGAGGTATGACGACTCTCTCCCAAGCGGTTTTCTCTGGTCTCCCTTTCCTGGTTGGCCTCGTGCGCCGACACAGGGTGCCGTCTTTGCCAATGAAATAACCTAGCTGTTCGGGGTGAGACGGTGCGCCCTCTAAGCTTTCGATTATTCGCTTCAGGTCAGGATCTTTGCACTGCTCTGTGCGTAATTCGGCGGGGTCGACTACGGGGACAAACTCATCTATAGCTGCCACGGCAGCTGTGCGGCTGAGTGCATCAGCATTCAGATGTGTCTTTCCTGATTTGTGCTCAACTTCAAAGCAGTATTCCTGCAGGTGTAGATTCCATCTAGCGAGTCGCGAGCTAGGGTCCCTGACACTCATCACCCATTTCAGAGGATGGCAGTCTGTGACTAGCTTGAATTTGCGGCCGTAAAGGTAGCATCTGAAGTGCTTTACTGCCCAGACAACGGCGAGGCACTCCCTTTCCGTAGCTCCGTACTTTTGCTCTGTGGGGCTCAGCTGTCGGCTAGCAAAAGCAACGGGATGTTCTTTGCCCTCGATAACCTGAGATAGCACGGCACCAACTGCGAACTTTGACGCATCTGTGGCCATAACGAAGGGCAAACTAAAATCCGGGTGGCGCAACAGCGGTGCACTCATTAGCTTCCTTTTCAGGGCCCCAAAAGCATTCTCCGCGTTTTCGTCCCAGCGAAAGGCGACATTTTTGGCTGTTAAGGCGGTGAGCGGCTTAGCGAGCTTGGCGAACTCCTCTATGTGCCTTCGGTAGTAACCGATCAGGCCGAGAAACTGCCGGACCTGGCGGACGCTAGTCGGGGATGGAAAATCCGAGACACACTTTAGTTTCTCAGGGTCCGGTCGCACGCCGTGAGCTGAAACAACGTGCCCGAGGTATTTCACCTCGTTTTTGAGGAATTGGCACTTAGAGGGCTTCAGCTTGAGACCCGCTGCTCTTAGTCGCACCAAAACCTGCTCAATATCGCGCAAATGGTTATCAAAACTGTCACTGTATATGATAATGTCATCCATATACACGAAGCACAGCCTCCCCAGAAGACCTGCCAGGATAACATCAGCGGTTCTCTGCCAGACAGCAGGGCTGTTGGCCAGACCCATCGGCATTCTTTTCCATTCATAGTGCCCTGAGGGCGTGTTGAATGCCGTTTTCTCGGCATCTGCCGGATCCATTGCTATCTGCCAGAATCCCGCCGCCATGTCCACTACCGTGAAGTACCTGGCAGAGCCCAGCTGAGAAAGCGTCTCCTGTATATTGGGGATGGGGTATGGATCGATGCGAGTTACGGCATTTAGTTTGCGGTAGTCCACTACCAATCGATACGAGCCATCTGGCTTTTCCACCAATAGTGCTGGTGCTCCCCAGGGTGACTTTGAGTGTTCGACAATGCCGCGATCAATCAGGTCCTGAACCTGCCGCTCCATCTCCTCACGTTGGGAGTAAGGAATCCTGTACGCACGCTGGTAAACGGGCGATGAAGTGCCGGTTTCTATCCTGTGCTTTATAACGCCACAGCAGCCCAAATCCAGGTTGGACGCGGCGAATACCTCCGAGTAGTCGTTCAGCAAACCAGCCAGAGCCTCCCTCTCCCTGGATTTTACGTGAGAAAGATCGAACGACACCTTTGGAGCAGCCGAAGGACTAGCATGCTCTACAGTTGCGAGTACCGTATCGGTGGACTCACGTTTCTCTATCGCAGAGGTGAAGAAAGCCAATGTTTTGTTCTTGGGAAGGCTCAGTGGCTGCTGGCTACAGTTAACCACCCGTAGGGGCACTCTGTGGGCGTCATTAACTGTCCCGAGGCACGCGGCTGCCTTCAGGCCATTGCTGAGAGAGTCGACCGGCTCAAGCACTCCCACGGCGCCGCTCTCTACATCTGAAGGCACAAACGCGTACAAAATGTGCTCCGACCAAGGAAGGACGACCGCCTCATCGACCAGCCTGACGGCAACCCGCGAATATACCTTCTCCAATGATCCCACTGTTTGACGGGTGTCAATATCGGTAATGCGAATCTCAGCCCCTCTCCTGTTCAAAAACGGAACTTTTGATCCGCCCGCATTAACCTCTTCCTCAGAGAATGAGACTACTACCTTCCCTTTTCTCAAAAAATCCTGCCCTAATATACCTGACACTCCGTTTGGCAGAGACACCGTGTCCGGGCATACGTAGCAGGGGTGCTCCAATGCAATTCCGCCGAGAGAGAGGTGTAACCGGTAGAGTCCACTTATGCCAAGAGGATCCCCCGTTATGCCTACAAATTTGGTTGCCATACTCCCAGACGCTTCCAACACCTCGCGGTCCCCCTTCCTTCGAAGCGTGTTAAAACTGCTCTCCTTAAGCAATGTCACCTTTGACCCCGTATCTATCAACAATTCCATGGAACAACCATTTAACTTGCAACGCACAACAGGGCATGCCTCGTCGGCCACACAAACTACCACCACCTCATCATCCACTGCTCCCTCCCCACGCTCCTCAGGCTGGGGAGGACTAACTAGTTGTTTGTCTCGGTATCTGGAGCCCCGCTGTAGGCTTGCTTAGGGCGTGTCTCGCCTGCTTCTCTTTGTGGCTCCCCACGGCGCACGTTTTGGCAGAACCTGGCGATGTGTCCGCGACCCTGGCAAGCGAAGCATACGATTTCTTCAAAATCTCGCATACCGCGCCTGTAGCTTTGTGGCGGTCTCCGGTTTCTAGCGAATGGGCGCTGTTGAGCGCGCGCTTCAACCTGGCGTTCTACCTGCTGAGATAGCAGCTGTTCTAAGCGATCTAACCGCTCTGTCAAGAGAGCAACCTCAGGGTTGAGCACCACTCTCTCTATGACGCGTACTCTCGCTGCGGCTGTCGTTAACGCCTCATTTCGTTCCTCATCCAATGCGGCCTCCACGGCTTGGTCGAAATTGCTCGGCTTGCGCGAGAGCACGAACCGGCGCACGGGGTCTTGCAGACCAGCCACGAACAAAGCGGTCATTTCCTCTTTAAGTAGATCCTCCGCGTATTTCTTCCTTAGCTGGTCTCCTTCCTCCTCCCTGCTTAACGTATCGCGTGCTAGGCGCTGAAGCCGCGACGCAAATGTTCGCACGTCCTCCCCTACCATCTGTCCGGCGTCACGGAACCTCTGTACCCGCACGTGACGTGGTTCAGTGTCGAAATGCTCAAACGCGAGCTTCTTAAATTCCGCAAATGATTTTGTGGATTTTACTTTTTCGTCTCGCCATGCAAAATCATGAGCAGCTCCTGCCATCTTGCACCTCGCCATTCCCAGCATTTGAGCATCGGACCATCCCCCCATTTTCCCAATCTATTCTAGCATGGAAAAGAAATCGCAGATTGGAACCCCTGTCTTATCTCCTGTAAACGTCGGAATGACGCTTCCTAATGCCAGCATGCTTGCTCCGAGCGACGGCTGTGGAGTGGGAGCTCCCTCAGATAAAGACATTTTTTTTTCTCAAGCCCTCCGGTGCCTCAAGCCTCTCAAATGGGGGTAAAAGTCCCACAATCAGTCCCGTGATTCCCTTTTGATTACAATTTTGAAGTCATGAATGTCGCAGCATTCAGAGGACATTTGCTTTTGAGACCCCACTTCTGACACCAGTGTGATGACCCCCATAATGCGCAGGTCCACACGGGACGGAGAGGCAAAGAGACACCGTATGGCTCAGTTTAAACAAACAGGTATATTCAATAATTACACATGATTAAGATTATACATCAGAGGCTGGGGCGTCCGAGCTTACGTGCCGACGACTTCATGGGGGCGATGGAGTGGCTCTGGAGTTGGGCTCGAGCGGTTGCTGGCAGAAGCTGCACGCCGTCGGGCTTCGGCGCTGAAGGCCCTCTTGGCGAACGATGTCGTCCTCGTCGTCTTCCGTACTGCTTCTCGATTTTTATATCCTCTTCTCCACACCCCCTAGGGTGAGGACGCCCACGCCGGAGGGGAAGGAGGGGGGGCTAGGGCTTTCACTTGGGCGCACAAACATACCACCGCACTTATTGTCTCGCCCCCCTCACGTGTTGAGTCCGAGGGAAAGAATGTTGACTTCGCGGTAGCGCATAGCGTCGGCTGTGGTACGGCGCGCTCTGGATCGCTGACAGTTCCCTTGTCCTGGAATGTGCCCGGGAGGGCCGCCCCTGAAACCGCCACGCCAATTGGGGAGGATAAAGCCTGTTTCC
Source organism: Amblyomma americanum (assembly GCF_052857255.1). Lineage (NCBI taxonomy): Eukaryota > Metazoa > Arthropoda > Arachnida > Ixodida > Ixodidae > Amblyomma > Amblyomma americanum. The sequence goes on from NC_135498.1 coordinate 95,786,856, forward strand.
CCGCGGCGGCGGCGGGTCCGGTTGGGTCCGGTTGGGCTTAAACCACTTCGTTCTGGTTGTCACTCTCAACGAGCATGGCTGGGTAATTGATGATGCCTGTCATCTGGGTCTCCGTCTACGCCACGCCGTCGAACGTGCATCCTCGTAGCACACACAAAGAATGTACCTCGTAGCACACAAGGAATGTCACAGTGGTATGGGGACCTCGCCACGGCTGCGACAGTCGCGCGCGTCTACAACTGATGCAGCAGGACGAATGCGGAACCTCATCAATCGTGGCTTCAGGTCACGTTAGTAAGAGCACCTTCTTCTCTTTAAATATTTGTCAACTTCATTTTCCTGGGGCTGCTTCTTGCTTGGGAGTTCCTAGCCATGGCTTGGCTTTTGGAACAGGCTGCTTGCTCCATGGTAGTAAAGCGTGAGCGTCAGAGTACGGTGATATCGGAAACCAAGGCAGCATTTTGCTACTGCATCAAGGCAGATAACTGAGCAAGTTGGTAAGCATTAATTATGAATAACACAAGCGCTACAAACACATACACAAAGAGAGAACCAACGCGCCTACTGCCCTGAAACGATATGCAGATGGGGAAAAATTTGCAACGTTGTCATATGCATTTTGACTGTAGATTTGATGGTAGATTTAGTTGCATCGTGCAAAATCTGCGCACCTTTATATGAATACGATATAATTTTTTCCAACTCCGGATTTCGGGGTGCGCTATACAAACCTAATTAAGCAAACATCTCCGCGCGTCTCGCTTCGGTTTTATAATTGGTCTCCTATGCACGCTTTTGTACAGCCTTATAAGAACAACTTCCATTCTGCAGAGGTACGCTTACTTTTCCATTGGCACCCGCGCGGTTGGTTTGCCTTTGGGCTGCTCGGCGCAAGGCCACCGTATCGAGTTCCGGCCATGGCGGCCGCATTTCAATGGACTTGAAATGAAAAAAAATGAATGAGCGTTGTGCGATGCCAATGCAGGCTAAAGATTACAGGTTAAACTAATCGGAAGCCTTCCACTTCGTCGTCCCACATGCCGCCACCTTCACACTTGCTCCTCAAGTCTAAATTCACCTTTAATTTGTCGAAACTTACCACGCCCATTTAAAATTCTAGCGCCAACGTCCTTCAATATCACTTTGTTTTTTGGGGCGGAAACTCGCGTATGTTTCTACTTGGTTCTGAGAAAGTGTCTACAAGATGAGTTAGGCGACTCTTATTGTTGTCGCCTGTCTATTGAGAGTATTTCTCGCATCCCGCATGCGTGCGTTGCTGCCTCTTTGCGCCATGCTTTTATGCCATGCTGTGAATGAGAAACACTTAATTTGTTTGCAGCCGCCGATGTGAAGACTTTCATCAGAATACGCCCCCGGTTCAGCGGAGCACTCTTCAACGAACCTGCCTTTGAAGCCGTTCAGGACACGACCGCGGAGACCACCACCACAACCACGGAGTGCACAACACAGAAGCGGTTCCGTTTCCACAAGGTGGGTTCTGCACCGTGGGCTGCCCGGGAAGCGTACTTACTACAGCCGTGTGACGTAGAGCCTGGAAAGTTGCAAACTATGCGCTACTGAGCGCGTGAAGAGTACAAACTTAAGATCGCAGACGCAAATAGAAAGGACCAATTCCCCGCCCACATGTCCCTCAAGGCTTCTTGGCAGCAGTCTGTTTTGGCCAGCTGGCGAGCGCAAAAGCTCTCGGGCAAGGGTGTACATCAACTGCGTTGATAAAGCAGTTTGTCCGAACGAAAGTTCCTTACACAGCTATTGCTCCAACTTCTAGTAGAAGGATTAATCCAGCTGACCACCCTCCTCCGCATCCCCCGTGTTAGCAAGCACCTTAGGTTTTAAAGGAGAGCTATGCTACTTTCTCGAACTCTTCGCAAGCGAAGCTCGCAAGCGAAGCAAAATTCGTCCTGGTCCTGTCCGCAGAAAAATTCCCCATGGTAAAGTAATTTTCAGTCAAGGGATCAACGCAGTCCTGTCGCCCTGCTCGGATAGACGCTAATGAGTAACTACTTTCTTGATTAGAATATGTATGATCTGCTCAGTATTGAGCTGATACCCATCACAAGGCCAATTTCAGTGCCCACGGAGCCAAAGGCCATCGAGCTCAGTGAGGATCTGATGATGCCGCACAGTTATTTTCAAAGCCAATCTATCGCCATCAGCTCAGTCTGTGTTCGCGAATAACCGTAAAAAGGTGGTTGGGGGGGATCTAAAGTAAAAGAATTTAATAAATTGTTTCTGCATTGTTTTAAATTGGAAAGCACTTTAACTCTCTCCCTAATTGATTTTTGCGCTTGAGTTGCAGATTGTAAAACGTACACAAACTGATGTAATTTATATTAGGACAAGGAGTTTTGTTTTTTATTCGGCGGGATTTTTTTGGTGTTAATATCACAGCGTTATTTTAAGTTTCAGCGAATATTTTTGCCCGTGGAAGAATTACAGCATTTTTTTCGATTCTGTGACATATGTGACCCTTCTATGTGCTGAAAATGGCGTACAGTTTACAATTGCTTGTTTGTTAGCAGCAGCGGTTTGTGTGCAAGCAGTTAACGCACATGTGGTCTTGCTTCGAGGAGTTGCTGCAATGTAAGATGCTACTGCCGTAAAAAGTAACAATGTGGAATTGAAGTGATCACGCCAGAAGAAAAAAAAACGTAAATATCGGCTTGTTTTTAAAATCTGTTTCTCCAAATAAAGGTAAAAAAGAAACAACTGAAAGCAACAATGTGCAAAACACATACCCGGTGTTTCACTTAAGATGTTGTGCAATTTCTAAATCAGGTTTTCTTTTTTTCGTTATGAGTGCGCTTTTTTCGCCATATCATCGTCAGCGTTATAGCGCATGAGAGTGCAGCTAAGAAATTTAACTCATAGATTTTGTCTGCTCTGACTGCTGATTAAAATTCTGAGTAGTGGAGTACACTCTTGTTGACAACTACAAAACACTAAAAAGTAACAGCTGAATTGAGATCATGCAACAGAATTATGCATTATTACACTGCGCATTGACTTAATGGCTTACCGTGTCAACTGTTAAAGAAGAAAATATGGCTGTTATTTGATATCTTTGTGGAGAGTTAGTGCATGTTCCTGCAAACTGCCGGGATTCTGCAAATAGCATGCAAAATGAATTCGTTGCCCCATACAAAGCCGTGCACAGTTAACATTTGCCTTTTGGCGTTTCATTTCATGAGCGAGGGGCTTGAGACAAAATATGGTGTTTCAGTAAATCTAACATGCTAAAAGATCGTAGGCAAGCCCAAATTGGGCGGCACATGTAACACCCCTGCGGGTGCCACATGGGCTTTTCACGGACTATAAAATCTGGGCTGGAGCTCTGTAATACCCGCATGTATACTGGGTGAAATAGCTGGGATGCCTGCAGAAGGAATGCGGCAGACCCAATTTGGGACGCCCACATAATACCCTAACAGGTCGCACAAGGGTTCTGGAGGAGTAAACCGGTGCATGTGCCCATGTAATAAGTATACATGGCGCTTTGGTAGGTATATGCGTGGGCTAACTTGGTGTAGACCAGCGCTATGGGAAAAAATTTCACAAGCAAGCCCAGCTTGGGCAGTCCATTTTGGTTCTAAATGAGACCCAGAGAGACTAATTAAATCACTGCATGTTCCCATGCAATGGCACGTGGGGCCCCAGTGGGGTAAGCAAGGGCTGATTTTGCGCCTGAAGATATTGCGAGCAGGACCAATTTAGAAGCGTATGTATTATCCTAGCGTGCCCCAAATGGGCCCTAGAGGGGCCAAAGTGATTGACATGCCCATTTGGTACCTCAGGTGGCCCCACATGGGCTTTTGATGGGCTAAACTTAGCCTGCATATTAGGTTTAACCTTTCTCCACCCAGGAGGGACACTGTTGATTTTTACATGGGCTATGCAAATTAGGGCTGCCCGTCATGTTTCTGTGTAAAACCCGTGTCTGCATCAAATCAGCTCTATCAAAGCCCACTATGGCCCCATTTTGGTTTTTTTAGAGGGGATGAAAACTAGTTTAGCCCCTTTAGGGCACATTTTCGACCCATTGGGGTGATAAGCGGACTGCCCAAGTTGGGCTTGCCCCTAGTTTTCCTGCACTGAGCCCAACTTGTTTTCAAGTTTCCCCTAATGTTGCCGGCAAGGGACCCGTGCAGGCTGAACTTGGCAGCATGGGCTCACATTGCCCCGTAATTACCAATATGAGGCCCTAATTGGCTTGCCATGAGCCAGTCGAAATTGTCTTTGCCCATGTGATGGCCACAAGGGTCCTAGGTGGGTTAAAAGGGGGTTTCCTAAGCCCACAATGCCCAAATGGGGCCCAGATGGGCCCAAAACGCTGTGCAACTTGGAATGTGATGGTCACTTTTGGTTCGTGATGTGTTTACGTGTAAAACTGGTTCCGGTGGAGGTCATAACACCTAACTGCGACCCTTCTAATCCTGAGGGGTGTTGCTCGAAGTTTGACAACTGTGCTTTCGGGAGTTTAGAGCATAGTCACGTTGCACTTATGTTGTTTAGGAAATCAGAGCTATGGCGGCCCGTTCTAATAGGAGTTTCCTGACACGCAGACCAATGACGGGAAGAACGTGCTTTGTAGCGCCTTATAACCATATTGCGACGGACGTATTTTGGGACAGAACTACGCTCCGGCCTACGCCATAACCAGCGCATGTAGTACAAACACGTGAGGATAGTGGGAAGGGCTCACGAAGACGAACGACGTCTCCAGTGTTTCGCAGGTCTGTGATAGTTCAAAAAGCGGCTTCCTTTTTAAGGCGAAAGCCTTTTTTGGCTCATAAGTGTGCACAACACCTGCCCGGTGGAAACGTGTGCAAGAACTGTCTGCTCATCCTGTCAATCAAATTAAAGGAAAAAATGTAAAATAAAGTAAAAATATAAAAATAGAAAAATGAGCTTTTTCGAAAAGCTACAAAGGGCAACGCTTTCTGCTTCCGGGGGTTCTTAAACGTGCACTGACATCGCGCAATGCCCGGACATGCACAGGGGGTTCACTCAGCTCTCTTGCTGTGAATTTTGGTGAGAGTATGCGAGCCTCAGTCTTGCTTGACACACCAATCACTTCTTCCTTTCTGCAGCAACTTCACATCTCGGAGCAGCAAAGGCTCGTCGAAGCCATAGACGAGTATACTACGTGCGTCAACTTCCAAGCATGTTCTTAGCGGGCTATATCAAGATACCTTCTTGAGGGACAGTAGACTACGCATTCTCCAGTGGTTCTGTACATGGTACCGGATTTCCGTCGGTGGCTGAGACTGAAGCGCAGCACGGGGCGACGGATGGAACTAGAGACTCCGGTCCGTCCCGTGAAGGTAAGCCCCAAGCACCGACTTAGTTTTCGATTTTGATTTCCTTGTCACGACGGCCTTTGCAGGAGCCCTCAATATGTTTATGTCTGCGTTGCAAACTCCCAAACTCGCCTTATCACCTGTTTGGGAGTGATTCTGGCGAACGCCAGTGAACGCCATAGTTAGCAAGTGCGTACGCTATAGTTTGGACAAGTGCGGCTTCAAAGCTAAAATTAGCGCTTTGTATTTTCATCCTGTTGCTTGCTAGATAGAATGCAGAAATTGCAGCTGCTATTACAGAGTAGTGAGGTGGGAGAAAAACTTGTCAAGAGAAGAAAAATATTTCAGTTGGTTGTTAATGCAAATGAGTTCTGCGGCGAACCGCAATAGGCAGTAGCAGTTAACGGCAAAAAAAAAAGAGGCCGTCCGGCTTGTCTTTTTCATGTGATCGTTCCTATAGGTGGAGGCTGACGCTGCATTAAAAAAAACTTCGCAACTGCTATGAAAAAGAGAGCCGCATCACTGCAATCCCATTAGTATTGCGCATGCGGCTATGTGGAAAGTAGCTGTTTGGTGCATATGCCTTAAATCGCAGTAGGACTGCCTTCCAGTGCATCCGTGTGCTGTACAAACTGTCACTTCGTTGAGTTAAACAGCTAATATCATTTAAAAATGAGCCGCAGTTCCCGTCACATGAACTGCCATAGAGCAGTGCGCTCCACCAAAAGGACAAACTGCGATTTTAATGTGCGTATGTGCATACCTCGAAGAAAACTATAAAAAATATCCGTAGGAAAAGTCTCAGCCTGCGCGCAGTGCACTCTCATCTGTGGAAAGTTCCTTGCTTCATACGATCCGCGGCGTGGGTGACTAAAATAAGGCGCCAATGTCGTCAGGAGTCGGAGGGCAAATAAAGTTTTCATATGCCTCGCCGTAAACTTAACGAAAAGAGGAAACTTAATGCCAAGAGAAAGTTGCTCTAGTACCCAGCGCCATGGTTTATGATGGCCCGGCGGCGGGGCGAAGTCACGTGATGCGTTGGTATGGCTGCGGCGCAACAAGGACCTTCAAGGTGAAACATGAAGCGACGACGAAATCACTCCCACGAAACTAGTAATAGCTCTCGCTTTTATAACTTCTGATTATTTGTACCAGGTTACTAAACAGTATCACAGTTGAGCGATCTTTGTCAGTTATTTTTTAAATTGAGTTGTTTTTGTTGATTTTTTTCCTGTCTTTTATTGTCAAATTTTTGCATGTCACGCATGTGGCATACAGGGATGTTTTCGTGCACCTTCGTCTCCAACAAATGCACATGACAGCTGTGAGAAATATCTGATTTTGGTGACTATGATTCCTTTTTTAGAAAGCTTGCTATGAATACAATTTCTAAACATTTCAAACATTATTGACTTCAGAATGTCTCTCTATATGACAGCAATACCATGTTCATGAGAAAACAAACTCCCATTCCCAAATATGAATTTCGACTAAATACTAAAGCTACGCGACCCGCCGCGGTGGCTCAGTGGTTACGCGTTCGGCTACTGATACAGAGCTTCCGGGTTCGAACCCGACCGCGGCGGCTGCGTTTTTATGGAGGCGAAACGCTAAAGGCACCCGTGTGCTTTGCGATGTCAGTGCACATTGAGGATCCCCCAGGTGGTCGAAATTATTCCGGATCTCTCCACTACGGCACCGCTTTCTTCCTTTCTTTTTTCACTCCCTACTTCATCCCTTCGCTTACGGCGCGGTTCAGGTGTCCAACGATATATGAGACAGATACTGCGTCATTTCCTTTCCCCAAAAACCAATTATTATTATTGTTTTATGTTCTCCTTACAGTAAAGCATATGCGTACCAAATGAGATGCGTTGAGAGTTAACTGCAATAATGTCATACAAAAACGTCGAGCTTGCATGAATATTAGATAGAAATAAAATAACCTCACAAGCGATTTAATGATAGTGGCGACGCTGCTTCTAGAGAAAGGAGAAATGTCAGTTTCTAGTCTTTTTTCGAGCCCCAAAACTGCCGGAAGACGCGTACGAATGAAGATTTGCATTACCTGCTTGCAGAATCGCAATGGCGGGAACGGCGCTATTTAAGTTTGTTGCCGTCGTCAAAGAAGTTCAATTATGCTCGTTTTTGAGCCACTTGGCTTATTTATACATCTCAGGTTTGGGTAATTTCTACTTTATCTGTCGCTGCTATTGATGGTCACGAAAACAAAGGCTTGTGCGTAGTAAATCAAGCAAAATCATCTCTGGTTGGCTGCACAGACGAAAGCTTACCGGCCATGGCACGAATGTCCCCGTGGAGCGAAGCCAGGCCTTGACGGGTAGAGTCGAAATGTGAAATATAAAAAAAAAGAAATTTGAATCATGTTCAATATACGTATGCTGAACTCACTTCAATACACTGGAGTCCATAAAACTAAAGGTAAAGCTACGGATAAATGGACACAGGGATTAGAGATTCTATTTGTACTTGGCCATCTGCCTTCTTGGCAGAACAAATAAATATTGCGACGAGAAGCGAACAGTCGGGAAATAAAAGGTGCTAGCAATCTCCTACAGGAAACCCCACAAAGATCCCTCACGGCCATAACTAGTCGAAGCAAACAAATAAGGCAGACTACAACTCAGTGCCCTTCTAAGGAACGGGCTAGCAAAAAGGGTTGGTTTGCAGCTTTGAAGAAAAACTGTGAAACAAACTCGTGAACAAATAAATGACCAAGGCCAACTCCTCCAGACTCGAGAGAAAGAAACAAATAGCCTCTGCGCATTACGCATATGCTGTCATTGAGAGCGCCAAACAAAGGTCGCGAATAGTCTGTGCAGCGCATGTACCTTCTTCTTCGCACAGTGCATTCCTTTAAACGCATAGAGAAGCTTTGCAACCAAGAAGGTATTGCAAACGTGTTCCCGAGAAAAAGTCAGGAGCTCCAGACACATCTAAGCGTGCGTTTGGGGCCTCATAGAGAGAATTTGTGACCCCCAATAAGACCCTTTATGAAGGTAAATACCAAAATATTGTACGGAATCATGCAACCAGAATCGTTCAGATTTTTCCAAATTTAGAGCCGTGCCAGAGACATCAAAGAACTACACTGCTAAAAGCAAAGCTTCAAGCTTTTTTATCGGAAAAGAAAAAAAGCCGACATCATAAGCATAGGCTAAGATCCTAATTTCCGACTGGTCAAGTTGGAATCCTTGAATTGCTTGGGACCAGATGATGCTAAGGCAGAAGAGTTCGAAATGCAAAGCAAACAACAGACTATCGCTGCAGCCGAACATGCTTCGTGTTATGGCGCCGTGCACTGCCGAGCGTCCTCTTCATCAACTTCCATCTGCTCCGTCCGGTGGCGCTGCCAACTCATCGTCGTTTTCTGCGCAGCAGAAATCCATGCTTTCGCACTGATTCCAATGTAGTAAACATTCTCTGTAATTTCTCCTGACGTCCTCAGCACACATATAAGCAAAGTATGCGTATTCTTGCGTCGATTTATTACCGAATTTCAGGTTCGGTTTATGAGACACACTATCATCGTCGTATTTCCGCCACGGGCATGCGACAGCTAGAAGCATAGAAGATCGAGCTCCAGCAAGCGCCTTCCATTTGCAGCGTCTGTTATTTGCTTTGTATCTCGAATAGTTGCACAGCAATTAACCGCCATTGTCTTAGCTACTCCCCCGTAGTGGGTATGTGCCATCTTAATTTGAGGCCAACTAACCAACCAATCCATGCCCTTCTTGATGTAATATCTACCAGTGTTGCTTTCCCGCGTTCTTTTGCCTTTTTTAAGTGCAGGTGAATTGCATCGTGCAGGTGGATAGCTACCGGCTCTTGGCCGATCCCATACCTGGCCCTTTCAAGACCCACACTGTCTTCCAAGAAACAGCACCAACCGACCGCCAGTCTTCTGATATGGAATCCAAGAAGCCCACAGCCTGCGTTGCTCCGCGACCTCGTGTCCATCAGGCGAGCTCGGTACGTACAGTTCACCCGGCCCTCATAGCTGCGGAGTGCTCCGTGCTCTGTGCACCCGTCAGTCATACGCGGCCAGGGTCATGGCGGAGCCGCATTCTTCGTGCTTTTCTAGGCCGCTCTCCACTTAGAAAGGTATCTAGTGACAAGGAAGGTACTGGAAGTCTGTGCTCGTCTAAGCGGTAGCCCCTCGTTTCAAGATGAATTCGCTTTCGTTTGCTTGCTGTTAGTCGCACCAACAAAAAAATCCGTGGCTCTCCATGCTTTCACTGTGTTATTCCGTTCGCGTCAGGAAGTTTTCGCACGAAATCGGTTTTGCAGGGAAGATGGTTTGCCGATTTTCCCTCGATGTGAAGGCTAATAAGCGCCAACAATACCTACCTGTGATGTATGTGCACGTTAACTATTAACGTGCCTTTTCAGGGTCCCGCAGTGCAATGGTCACAACCCCCTGCAACGAAGACAAAGTTGTCTATCCAAGGTTTCATCACAAAATTGAAGTGGTCGTGTCGGATTATAAGCTGGCGAGCTGAAGTACTCCAAAGGGCTAGCACCCTCTTATGTTATTTTGAAGGGGGAGGACGCACAGAAATCACCTGCAGCAGTGGTACCTGCACTAATCCTGTAAAAATGAAACAACAACCTGCGTGAAAAAGGAATTTACAGCGATGACTGCATGACAGACATTCTCCGGACGAAGCGGCGCCGTTAGCAAAAACTACAGCATTCACCCCCTGTCTCATGAGAATGCTGCCCAAATGGTCAAGATGGGTACTGTGTTAGGGGCGGGTGGCAGGGTGCTTTCGGGAGCTTTCGGTGTTACTCAGCGCCTCCGAGAAGGGTGAGAAGTTTAGAAGCTCTTTCTTCAGCAGAATGCTTCCTGCCTTCACTGTTGCTATTCTATTCGAGCCTTCTGGTATCCTCGTAGTCGCTGCAGTGACCGTGCATGTGCACACAGTTAGTTATTCAAATACCCTGAATGCCCTCTGGTAGAAGGTATTACATACGGAGGGCACACAAAACACAATAATGACAATAATGTGTTGGTTTTGCAGGAGCCAGGTGTTCTTTGGTGCTGTTGAAACTGAACTGTCGTCCTGCCTCAGGGTCCGGGGAACCAGCTAAGGCGCTGGGGCACGGAGTCGTCATTGATGTCATCCAGCAGAGCACAGCGGGCACAAAGAGATGGCATGAGCTCTCTGGCGGAAACCACACGTACGGCGGCAAGTGAGTATTCGTATTTTATTCAGCCGCTAAAACGGCACGTGTTGAAGTAGAAGGATGCAAAATTTATTGCGCGACATTTTCTTTCATAAGTACTGACAAAGCAGTCATGGCATGGAACATCCCAGACAGCGTAGAGACCTCAAGACGTCCGCGTCAGTATGTTCAGACGCCCGCGGGTTGTGTATAACTGGTCCTCAAGCAGGCCAACTGGGATCCATTTGTCCGTCCGTTGCGCATACTCAGGATGACTTGAGGACCATGTTTGGGGACATTTTTAGTACTACTTCAGGATTTGTATCGAAAGATATTTTTTGATAGGAGCGCCGCATTCAAAGCGTATGTAAGACAAGCTAACGACAATAAGAAAAAAGAAGAGATTTACCATGCCCAGGGCCGCAGGGAGCTATAGCTTCCTCTGGAGTTGAATATTTCACACTGAATGAAAACGATGAGTGTAACAAAAATCTAAAGAGTGCAAGCTCATCATGAGCACGCAGTACATAAGGCCAGATGCACACAAGAAAAATATCTCCTCAAAGCAGAATTTTCGGGTCACAATGGTTTCCTTCATTATACCGCTACTGTACACGCATATTTTAAAGAACCAGCAGTTTTTAATTATTGAGAGCCAAGTGCGAGGGATAAAGCTGGTTTGATCTGAGTTCAATCCCCACAATATCGTCCTGCGATACGACTATTGTAGGACATTTTAGGAATTTTCATCCGCGAGTCGTCCAGCAAAGTAGCAACTGAGGATAGCCTTATGCAGACATTTAGTCATCGATGCATTCAATAGGTACTCAGAATGTCCTGTTACGGATGAGGACGTTCTGATCATTTTAGGACGTCATCAGGACGTTCGGTGTTGTGCGGAACTTGTTTGGAAATTATATCGTCCTTTACTGCGGCCATTTTCAGTTCGACAGCTTGACCACTGAACACGTCTTCGCACCACCGAGTGGCCGGGCTTACAAATCTGGCGACCGCTTAAACGTGAAAACCTCCTATACTCCGCATCCTCTAGCTTCTTGGAACATCACGAACTCCTTGCCTGCTCACAGACGTTATCTATATTTCTCCGTATGTTCGTATCTATCGTGCTGGCATGTTTTTGTCCCGGCCGCCCATCAAATAAGATGTCCCTGACTATTTTGCTTTTAACTTCCTGAAAACATGCCAAAAGGGCTTCCTGGCTGCAGTTTTGAGGTACTGATTCCGACATCACTGGTTCGATTCTTTGTCGTGGAGGTAACATTTTGTTGGAAAATAACACCCCAGTATTAAGTTGTCCAGTCCAGCACTCTGCCGCAGCGTGTAGCCGAGTGTTCAGTTCGCATTAAAAAAATATTTCAGTTCTGTGAAAGCTGTTTAGGTTTAAAACATTTGATCACGCTGACCCTTAAGAAGAATACTGAACATTTCAGCTCTGGCGGTATTTTTTCCCCATATTTCTAAATAAGCACTCAGCACAAATTTCAAGCAACATACTACGTACGAACTCAACGCTTGCGCGAGAAGGATGTGACGTGAAGCCTGTTGATCACGATTCTAAACAAAAAAGGGCGCCTCACTATGATGTGCAAATTGCAGAGCCAGCTTCTATGGCTGCAGTGAAATTGAACAGTGTTTTATTATTCGTAGACAGAAACAACTTGCAGAAATTGCGCATGCGCATAACACACCCAACATTTTTCTTTTCTGCCGGGCAGCGCTTGTGGGCTTGCATTAAGTGCGAGTAACTGACCAGAATACTTTTCGTTTCTACCGTTTTCCATGCGAGTACCGTATCTACCAGCCGAGTTGCTCCTCGTGGGACACCAGCTGTTGAACCTATATCGCGTCCCGCGCACGATATGCTTCCATGCACGCTGTGGGGCTCACACTGTGCGCAGCCGTGCGGAAGGCGAGCTCTGAGCAAGAAGAGATCCAGGAAGCCCACGACTCACGGGTGGTGCTTAGGGGGACAGCAGCTTTCTCGACGGTCCTCTTGCCACGAAATAAGCGTACTTTATTCTCTCGCCGATTACTGCCAGGGGTGTGAATCGCTTGCTTCCACAGCGTCGCGGTGGCATCCAGAAACTGGAGGACAAGCAGCTGCGTCCTTCTCCGCTGCCGGGTGGCTCGCTTGCGTCGCCTTGTGGCCTTCACATGCTCGCCGCTGGCTGGTGGAGGAAACTTGGTACGCGTGTTTCCCACAGCACGCAAGGAGACCACTGCGTCTATGTTCCTGCAAGCGACAGATGGGCGCCAGCCTGAAGGAGCAACGCACCCAGGCTTCTAACTGATGGGTGTCCGACGATAAGATTTGAACTCGTCTCCTGCTGCTCATCACTTGGACGCCACATTCCTGCTGATTCAGCTGTGTTACAAAGCATCGCACTAGATTCACCTCCCACCCCACTTTCCTTCCCCAGAAAAAAAAACAGTTCGGAATACTAAAACCTTATTTTTCTGGCAATATATTCTTGGTAGTAAAATGTGATATAGGTATCCTAGGAAACACTGAACTCCAAGACTGATGGCCTACTGTACAAAACGCAAGTTAAGAAACATTTTGTTGCAGTAGGCTGCCGATTTATATTTTGCACCTGATGCTGATAATACTTTATCTCAGGCTGCGGAATGCGCCTCCAGGCGTTAGCGGGAAACAGTGATATGTCGAGTTTAGCGTCCTGTTGAAGGGCATGGGCTATGAGAGACACCACAACTTAAGGCTCTGGGTCAATTTCGAGCACATGGAGTTCTTAAGCGGACAGCACACGGGCGCGTTTTGCATTTCGCCTCCTCCAAAATGCGGCCGCTGCGATCGGGATTCGATTCCGCAACCTCTGGACTGAACAGCTGGACGTCACAGCCTTTGAGCCACCAGATTATTTCGTGAGCTGACGCCAAAAAGTGGAGCTCTTCAAACCGCATTTTCGACTCATTTTTGTTATGGTACCCAATAGCCGGGATGACAAAATTGCCAAAACTTTCCACATAGTTTGGGTGGCTTTTTTGTTTTAACGCATGAAACTACGCGTGGGCTATATTGGAAATATTTTATTCTGGTTTTGTTGGTTGGGCGGGAGGGGGAAGGAGGATGATCAGTTGAAACGGGGTCGAGTGTGACGTGGTATGGTGACCTCGCCACGGCTGCGACAGTCGCGCGCGTCTACAACTGATGCAGCAGGACGAATGCGGAACCTCATCAATCGTGGCTTCAGGTCACATTAGTAAGAACACCTTCTTCTCTTTAAATATTTGTCAACTTCATTTTCCTGGGGCTGCTTCTTGCTTGGGTGTTCCTAGCCATGGCTTGGCTTGTGGAACAGGCTGCTTGCTCCATTGTAGTAAAGCGTGAGCGTCAGAGTGCGGTGATATCGGAAACCAAGGCAGCATTTTGCTACTGCATCAAGGCAGATAACTGAGCAAGTTGGTAAGCATTATTTATGAATAACACAAGCGCAACAAACACATACACAAATAGAGAACCAACGCGCCTACTGCCTTGACACGCAATGCAGATGGGGAAAAAATTGCAATGCTTGTCATATGCATTTTGACTGTAGATTTGATGGTAAATTTAGTTGCATCGTGCAGAATCTACGCACCCTTATATGAATACGATATAAGTTTTTCCCGCTCCGGATTTCGGGGTGTGCTATACAAACCTAATTAAGCATACATCTCCGCGCGTCTCGCTTCGGTTTTATAATTGGTCTCCTATGCACGCTTTCGTACAGCCTTATAAGAACAACTTCCATTCTGCAGAGGTACGCTTACTTTTCCATTGGCACTTGCGCGGTTGATTTGCCTTTGGGCTGCTCGGCGCAAGGTCACCGTATCGAGTTCCAGCCATGGCGGCCGCATTTCAATGGACTTGAAATGAAAAAAATGAATGAGCGTTGTGCGATGCAAATGCAGTCTAAATATTCCAGGTAAAACTAATCGGAAGCCTTCCACTTCGTCGTCCCACATGCCGCCACCTTTACACTTGCTCCTCAAGTCTAAATTCACCTTTAATTTGTCGAAACTTACCACGCCCATTTAAATTTCTAGCGCCAACGTCCTTCAATATCACTTTGTTTTTTGGGGCGGAAACTCGCGTATGTTTCTACTTGGTTCTGAGAAAGTGTCAACAAGATGAGTTAGGCGACTCTTATTGTTGTCGCCTGTCTCTTGAGAGTATTTCTCGCATCCCGCATGCGTGCGTTGCTGCCTCTTTGCGCCATGCTTTTATGCCATGCTGTGAATGAGAAACACTTAATTTGTTTGCAGCCGCCGATGTGAAGACTTTCATCAGAATACGCCCCCGGTTCAGCGGAGCACTCTTCAACGAATCTGCCTTTGAAGCCGTTCAGGACACGACCGCGGAGACCACCACCACAACCACGGAGTGCACAACACAGAAGCGGTTCCGTTTTCACAAGGTGGGTTCTGCACCGTGGGCTGCCCGGGAAGCGTACTTACTACAGCCGTGTGACGTAGAGCCTGGAAAGTTGCAAACTATGCGCTACTGAGCGCGTGAAGAGTACAAACTTAAGATCGCAGACGCAAATAGAAAGGTCCAATTCCCCGCCCTCATGTCCCTCAAGGCTTCTTGGCAGCAGTCTGTTTTGGCCAGCAGGCGAGCGCAAAAGTTCTCGGGCAAGGGTGTACATCAACTGCGTTGATAAAGCAGTTTGTCCGAACGAAAGTTCCTTACACAGCTATCGCTCCAACTTCTAGTAGAAGGATTAATCCAGCTGACCACCCTCCTCCGCATCCCCCGTGTTAGCAAGCACCTTAGGTTTTAAAGGAGAGCTATGCAACTTTCTCGAACTCTTCGCAACCGAAGCTCGCAAGCGAAGCAAAATTCGTCCTGGTCCTGTCCGCAGAAAAATTCCGCATGGTAAAGTAATTTTCAGTCAAGGGATCAACGCAATCCTGTCGCCCTGCTCGGATAGACGCTAATGAGTAACTACTTTCTTGATTAAAATATGTATGATCTGCTCAGTATTGAGATGATACCCATCACAAGGCCAATTTCAGTGCCCACGGAGTCAATGGCCATCGAGCTCAGTGAGGATCTGATGATGCCGCACAGTTATTTTCAAAGCCAATCTATCGCCATCGGCTCAGTCTGTGTTCACGAATAACCGTAAAAAGGTGGTTGGGGGGATCTAAAGTAAAAGAATTTAATAAATTGTTTCTGCATTGTTTTAAATTGGAAAGCACTTTAACTCTCTCCCTAATTGATTTTTGCGCTTGAGTTGCAGATTGTAAAACGTACACAAACTGATGAAATTTATATTAGGACAAGGAGTTTTGTTTTTTATTCGGCCGGATTTTTTTGGTGTTAATATCACAGCGTTATTTTAATTTTCAGCAAATATTTTTGCCCGTGGAAGAATTACAGCATTTTTTTCGATTCTGTGACATATGTGACCCTTCTATGTGCTGAAAATGGCGTACAGTTTACAATTGCTTGTTTGTTAGCTGCAGCGGTTTGTGTGCAAGCAGTTAATGCACGTGTGGTCATGCTTCGAGGAATTGCTGTAATGTAAGATGCTACTGCCGTAAAAAGTAACAATGTGGAATTGAAGTGATCACGCCAGAAGAAAAAAAAAAACGTAAATATCGGCTTGTTTTTAAAATCTGTTTCTCCAAATAAAGGTAACAAAGAAACAACTGAAAGCAACAATGTGCAAAACACATACCCGGTGTTTCACTTAAGATGTTGTGCAATTTTTAAATGCAGGTTTTTTTTTTCGTTATAAGTGCGCTTTTTTCGCCATATCATCGTCAGCGTTATAGCGCATGAGAGTGCAGCTAAGAAATTAAACTCATAGATTTTGTCTGCTCTGACTGCTGAATAAAATTCTGAGTAGTGGAGTACACTCTTGTTGACAACTACAAAACACTAAAAAGTAACAGCTGAATTGAGATCATGCAACAGAATTATGCATTATTACCCTGCGCATTGACTTAATGGCTTACCGTGTCAACTGTTGAAGAAGAAAATATGGTTGTTATCTGATATCTTTGTGGAGAGTTAGTGCATGTTCCTGCAAACTGCCGGGATTCTGCAAATAGCATGCAAAATGAATTCGTTGCCCCATACAAAGCCGTGCACAGTTAACATTTGCCCTTTGGCGTTTCATTTCATGAGCGAGGGGCTTGAGACAAAATATGGTGTTTCAGTAAATCTAACATGCTAAAAGATCGTAGGCAAGCCCAAATTGGGCGGCACATCTAACACCCCTGCGGGTGCCACATCGGCTTTTCACGGGCTATAAAATCTGGGCTGGAGCTCTGTAATACCCGCATGTATACTGGGTGAAATAGCTAGGATGCCTGCAGAAGGAATGCGGCAGACCCAATTTGGGACGCCCACATAATACCCTAACAGGTCGCACAAGGGTTCTGGAGGAGTAAACCGGTGCATGTGCCCATGTAATAAGTATACATGGCGCTTTGGTAGGTATATGCGTGGGCTAACTTGGTGTAGACCAGCGCTATGGGAAGAAATTTCACGAGCAAGCCCAGCTTGGGCAGTCCATTCTGGTTCTAAATGAGACCCAGAGAGACTAATTAAATCACTGCATGTTCCCATGTAAAGGCACGTGGGGCCCCAGTGGGGTAAGCAAGGGCTGATCATGCGCCTGAAGATATTGCGAGCAGGACCAATTTAGAAGCGTATGTATTATCCTAGCGTGCCCCAAATGGGCCCTAGATGGGCCAAAGTGATTGACATGCCCATGTGGTACCTCAGGTGGCCCCACATGGGCTTTTGATGGGCTAAACTTAGCCTGCATATTAGGTTTACCCTTTCTCCACCCAGGAGGGACACTGTTGATTTTTACATGGACTATGCAAATTAGGGCTGCCCATCATGTTTCTGTGTAAAGCCCGTGTCTGCATCAAATCAGCTCTATCAAAGCCCACTATGGCCCCATTTGGGTTTTTTTAGAGGGGATGAAAACTAGTTTAGCCCCTTTAGGGCACATTTTCGACCAATTGGGGTGATAAGTGGACTGCCCAAGTTGGGCTTGCCCCTAGTTTTCCTGCACTGAGCCCAACTCGTTTTCAAGTTTCCCCTAATGTTGCCTGCAAGGGACCCGTGCAGGCTGAACTTGGCAGCATGGGCTCACATTGCCCCGTAATTACCAATATGATGCCCTAATTGGCTTGTCATGAGCCAGTCGAAATTGTCTTCGCCCATGTGATGGCCACAAGGGTCCTAGGTGGGTTAAAAGGGGGTTTCCTAAGCCCACATTGCCCAAATGGGGCCCAGATGGGCCCAAAACGCTGTGCAACTTGGAATGTGATGTGTTTACGTGTAAAACTGGTTCCGGTGGAGGTCATAACACCTAACTGCGACCCTTCTATTCCTGAGGGGTGTTGCTCGAAGTTTGACAACTGTGCTTTCGGGAGTTTAGAGCATAGTCATGTTGCACTTATGTTGTTTAGGAAATCAGAGCTATCGCTGCCCGTTCTAATAGGAGTTTCATGACACGCAGACCAATGACGGAAAGAACGTGCTTTGTAGCGCCTTATAACCATATTGCGACGGACGTGTTTTGGGACAGAACTATGTTCCGGCCTACGCCATAACCAGCGCATGTAGTGAGGATAATGGGAAGGGCTCACGAAGACGAACGACGTCTCCAGTGTTTCGCAGGTCTGTGATAGTTCAAAAAGCGGCTTCCTTTTTAAGGCGAAAGCCTTTTTTGGCTCATAAGTGTGCACAACACCTGCCCGGTGGAAACGTGTGCAAGAACTGTCTGCTCTTCCTGTAAATCAAATTAAACGAAAAAATGTACAATAAAGTAAAAATATAAAAATAGAAAAATGAGCTTTTTCGAAAAGCTACAAAGGGCAACGCTTTCTGCTCCCGGGGGTTCTTAAACGTGCACTGACATCGCGCAATGCCCGGACATGCGCAGGGGGTTCACTCAGCTCTCTTGCTGTGAATTTTGGTGAGAGTATGCGAGCCTCAGCCTTGCTTAACAAACCAATCACTTCTTCCTTTCTGCTGCAACTTCACATCTCGGAGCAGCAAAGGCTCGTCGAAGCCATCGACGAGTATACTAAGTGCGTCAACTTCCAAGCAAGTTCATAGCGGGCTATATCAAGATGCCTTCTTGAGGGAGAGTAGACTACGCATTCTCCAGTGGTTCTGTACATGGTACCGGGTTTCCGTCGGTGGCTGAGACTGAAGCGCAGCACGGGGCGACGGATGGAACTAGAGACTCCGGTCCGTCCCGTGAAGGTAAGCCCCAAGCACCGACTTTGTTTTCGATTTTGATTTCCTTGTCACGACGGTCTTTGCAGGAGCCCTCAATATCTTTATGTCTGCGTTGCAAACTCCCAAACTCGCCTTATCACCTGTTTGGGAGTGATTCTGGCGAACGCCAGTGAACGCCATAGTTAGCAAGTGCTTACGCTATAGTTTGGACAAGTGCGGCTTCAAAGCTAAAATTAGCGCTTTGCATTTTCATCCTGTTGCTTGCTAGATAGAATGCAGAAATTGCAGCTGCTATTATTGAGTAGTGAGGTGGGAGAAAAACTTGTCAAGAGAAGAAAAATATGTCAGTTGGTTGTTAATGCAAATGAGTTCTGCGGCGAATCGAAATAGGCAGTAGCAGTTAACGGCAAAAAAAGAGGCCGTCCGGCTTGTCTTTTTCATGTGATCGTTCCTATAGGTGGAGGCTGCCGCTGCATTAAAAAAAACTTCGCAACTGCTATGAAAAAGAGAGCCGCATCACTGCAATCACATTAGTATTGCGCATGCGGCTATGTGGAATGTAGCTGTTGGCGCATATGCCTTATATCGCAGTATGACTGCCTTCCAGTGCATCCGTGTGCTGTACAAACTGTCACTTCGTTGTGTTAAACAGCTAATATCTTTTAAAAATGAGCCGCAGTTCCCGTCACATGAACTGCCATAGAGCAGTGCGCTCCACCAGAAGGACAAACTGCGATTTTAATGTGCGTATGTGCATACCTCAAAGAAAACTATAAAAAATACCCGTAGGAAAAGTCTCAGCTGGCGCAGAATCCACTCTCATCTGTGGAAACTTCCTTGCTTAATTCGATCCGCGGCTTGGGTGACTAAAATAAGGCGCCAATGTCGTCAGGAGTCGGAGGGCAAAAAAAGTTTTCATATGCCTCGCCGTAAACAACGAAAAGAGGAAACTTAATGCCAAGAGAAAGGTGCTCTAGTACCCGGCGCCATGGTGTATGATGACCCGGCGGCGGGGCGAAGTCACGTGATGCGTTGCTATGGCTGCGGCGCAACAAGGACCTTCAAGGTGAAACATAAAGCGACGACGAATTACTCCCACGAAACTAGTAATAGCTCTCGCTTTTATAACTTCTGATTATTCGTACCAGGTTACTAAACAGTATCACAGTTGAGCGATCTTTGTCAGTTATTTTTTTAAATTGAGTTGTTTTTGTTGAATTTTTTCCTGTCTTTTATTGTCAAATTTTTGCATGTCACGCATTTGGCATACAGGGATGTTTTCGTGCACCTTCGTGTCCAACAAATGCACATGACAGCTGTGAGAAATATCTGATTTTGGTGACTATGATTCCTTTTTTAGAAACCTTGCTATGAATACAATTTCTAAACATTTCAAACATTATTGACTTCAGAATGTCTCTCTATATGACAGCAATACCATGTTCATGAGAAAAAAAACTCCCATTCCCAAATATGAATTTCAACTAAATACTAAAGCTACGCGACCCGCCGCGGTGGCTCAGTGGTTAGAAGGTTCGGCTACTGATACGGCGCTTCCGGGTTCGAACCCGACCGCGGCGGCTGCGTTTTTATGGAGGCGAAACGCTAAAGGCACCCGTGTGCTGTGCGATGTCAGTGCACATTGAGGATCCCCCAGGTGGTCGAAATTATTCCGGAGCTCTCCACTACGGCACCGCTTTCTTCCTTTCTTTTTTTCACTCCCTCCTTCATCCCTTCGCTTACGGCGCGGTTCAGGTGTCCAACGATATATGAGACAGATACTGCGTCATTTCCTTTCCCAAAAAAAACAATTATTATTATTGCTTTTATGTTCTCCATACAGTAAAGCATATGCGTACCAAATGAGATGCGTTGAGAGTTAACTGCAATAATGTCATACAAAAACGTCGAGCTTGCATGAATATCAGATAGAAATAAAATAGCCTCACAAGCGATTTAAAGATAGTGGCGACGCTTCTTCTAGCGAAAGGAGAAATGTCAGTTTATAGTCTTTTTTCGAGCCCCAAAACTGCCGGAAGACGCGTACGAATGAAGACTTGCATTACCTGCTTGCAGAATCGCAATGGCGGGAACGGCGCTATTTAAGTTTGTTGCCGTCGTCAAAGAAGTTCAATTATGCTCGTTTTTGAGCCACTTGGCTTATTTATACATCTCAGGTTTGGGTAATTTCTACTTTATCTGTCGCTGCTATTGATGGTCACGAAAACAAAGGCTTGTGCGTAGTAAATCAAGCAAAATCATCTCTGGTTGGCTGCACTGACGAAAGCTCACCGGCCATGGCACGAAAGTCCCCGTGGAGCGAAGCCAGGCCTTGACGGGTAGAGTCGAAGTGTGAACCATAAAAAAATGGAATTTGAAGCATGTTCAATATACGTATGCTGAACTCACTTCAATACACTGGAATCCATAAAACTAAAGGTAAAGCTAAGGATAAATGGACACAGGGATTAGAGATTCTATTAGTACTTGGTCATCTGCCTTCTTGGCAGAACAAATAAATATTGCGACGAGAAGCGAACAGTCGGGAAATAAAAGGTGCTAGCAATATCCTACAGGAAACCCCACAAAGATCCCTCACGGCTATAACTAGTCGAAGCAAACAAATAAGGCAGACGACAACTCAGTGCCCTTCTAAGGAACGGGCTAGCAAAAAGGGTTGGTTTGCAGCTTTGAAGAAAAACTGTGAAACAAACTCGTGAACAAATAAATGAACAAGGCCAACTCCTCCAGACTCGAGAGAAAGAAACAAATAGCCTCTGCGCATTACGCATATACTGTCATTGAGAGCGCCAAACAAAGGTCGCGAATAGTCTGTGCAGCGCATGTAAGTTCTTCTTCGCACAGTGCATTCCTTTAAACGCATAGAGAAGCTTTGCAACCAAGAAGGTATTGCAAACGTGCTCCCGAGAAAAAGTCAGGAGCTCCAGACCCATCCAAGCGTGCGTTTGGGGCCTCATAGAGAGAATTTGTGACCCCCAGTAAGACCCTTCATGAAGGGAAATACCAAAATATTGTACGGAATCATGCAACCAGAATCGTTCAGATTTTTCCAAATTTAGAGCCGCGCCAGAGACATCAAAGAACTACACTGCTAAAAGCAAAGCTTCAAGCTTTTTTTATCGGAAAAGAAAAAAGCCGACATCATAAGCATAGGCTAAGATGCTAATTTCCGACTGATCAAGTTGGAATCCTTGAATTGCTTGGGACCAGATGATGCTAAGGCACAAGAGTTCGAAATGCAAAGCAAACAACAGACTATTGCCGCAGCCGAACACGCTTCGTGTTATGGCGCCGTGCACTGCAGAGCGTCGTCTTCATCAACTTCCATCTGCTCCGTCTGGTGGCGCTGCCAACTCATCGTCGTTTTCTACGCAGCAGAAATCCATGCTTTCGCACTGATTCCAATGTAGTAAACATTCTCTGTAATTTCTCCTGACGTCCTCAGCACACATATAAGCAAAGTATGCGTGTTCTTGCGTCGATTTATTACCGAATTTCAGGTTCGGTTTATGAGACACACTATCATCGTCGTATTTCCGCCACGGGCATGCGACAGCTAGAAGCAAAGAAGATCGAGCTCCGGCACGCGCCTTCCATTTGCAGCGTCTGTTATTTGCTTTGTATCTCGAATAGTTGCGCAGCAATTAACCGCCATTGTCTTAGCTACTCCCCCGTAGTGGGTATGTGCCATCTTTATTTGAGGCCAACTAACCAACCAATCCATGCCCTTCTTGATGTAATATCTACCAGTGTTGCTTTCCCGCGTTATTTTGCCTTTTTTGAGTGCAGGTGAAGTGCATCGTGCAGGTGGATAGCTACCGGCTCTTGGCCGATCCCATACCTGGCCCTTTCAAGACCCACACTGTTTTCCAAGAAACAGCACCAATCGACCGCCAGTCTTCTGATATGGAATCCAAGAAGCCCACAGCCTGCGTTGCTCCGCGACCTCGTGCCCATCAGGTGAGCTCGGTACGTACAGTTCACCCGGCCCTCATAGCTGCGGAGTGCTCCGTGCTCTGTGCACCCGTCAGTCATTCGCGGCCAGGGTCATGTCGGAGCCGCATTCTTCGTGCTTTTCTAGGCCGCTCTCCACTTAGAAAGGTATCTAGTGACATGGAAGGTACTGGAAGTCTGTGCTCGTCGAAGCGGTAGCCCCTTGTGTAAAAATGAATTCGCATTCGTTTGCTTGCTGTTAGTCGCACCAACAAAAGAATCCGTGGCTCTCCATGCTTTCACTGTGTTATGCCGTTCGCGTCAGGAAGTTTTCGCACGAAATCGGTTTTACAGAGAAGATGGTATGCCGATTTTCCCTCGATGTGAAGGCTAATAAGCGCCAACAATGCCTACCTGTCATGTATGTGCACGTTAACTATTAACGTGCCTTTCAGGGTCGCGGAGTGCAATGGTCACAACCCTCTGCAAGGATGACAAAGTTGTCTATCCAAGGTTTCATCGCAAAAGTGAAGTGGTGCTGTCGGATTATAAGCTGGCGAGCTGAAGTCCTCCAAAGGGCTAGAACCCTCTTATGTTATTTTGAAGGGGGAGGAGGCACTGAAATCACCTGCAGCAGAGTTAACTGCACTCCTGTAAAAATGAAACAGCGTGCGTGAAAAGGAAATTTGCAGGGATGGCTGCATGACACATTCTCCAGACGAAGCGGCGCCGTTAGCAAAAGCTACAGCATTCACCCCCTGTCTGAAGAGAATGCTGCCCAAATGGTCAAGATGGGTATACTGTGATAGGGTGGGTGTCAGGGCGCTTTCGGTAGCTTTCGGTGTCACTCAGCGCCTCCGGGAAAGGTGAGAAGTTTGGAAGCTCTTTCTTCAGCAGAATGCTTCCTGCCTTCACTGATGCTTTTCTATTCAAGCCTTCTGGTATCCTCGTAGTCGCTGCAGTGACCGTGCATGTGCACATATTTAGTTATTCAAATACCCTGAATGCAATCTGGTAGAAGGTATTACACAGGGAGGCACACAAAACACAAAAATGACTATATTGTGTTGCTTTTGCTGGAGCCAGGTGTTCTTTGTTGCTGTGGAAACTGAACTGTCGCTCTGCCTCAGGGTCCGGGGAACCAGCTAAGGCGCTGGGGCACGGAGTCGTCATTGATGTCATCCAGCAGAGCACATCGGGCACAAGGAGATGGCATGAGCTCTCTGGCGGAAACCACACGTACGGCGGCAAGTGAGTATTCGTATTTTATTCAGCCGCTAAAATGGCACCTGTTGAAGTAGAAGGATGCAAAATTTATTGCGCGACATGTTCTTTCATAAGTACTGACAAAGCAGTCATGGCATGGAACATCCCAGACAGCGTAGAGACCTCAAAATGTCGGCGTCAGTATGTTCAGACGCCCTCGGGTTGTCTCTAACTGGTCCTCAAGCAGGCCAACTGGGATCCATTTGTCCATTCATTGCGCATACTCAGGATGTCTTGAGGACCATGCTTGGGGACATTTTTAGTACTACTTCAGGATTTGTATCAAAAGATCTTTTTTAATAGGAGTGCCGCCTTCAAAGCTAATGTTGACAAGCCAACGACAATAAGAAAAAAGAAGAGATTTACCATGCTCAGGGCCGCAGAGAGCTATAGCTCCCTCTGGAGTTGAATATTGAACACTGAATGAAAACGATGAGCGTAACAAAAATCTAAACAGTACAACCTCATCAGAAGCACGCAGTACACAACGCAGGATGTACACAACAAAAATATCTCCTCAAGGCAGAATTTTCGGGTCACAATGGTTTCCGTCATTATACCACTACTGTACGCACACAATGTAATGAACCAGCAGTTTTTAATTGTTGAGAGCCAAGTGCGAGGGATAAAGGTGGGTTGATCTGAGTTCAATCCCCACAATATTGTCCTGCGATAGGACTATTGTAGGGCATTTTAGGAATTTTCATCCTCGAGTCGTCGCTGCAGCTTTGGGGTACTGATCACGACATCACTGGTTCGATTCTTTGTCGTGGAGGTAACATTTTGGTGGTAAATAACGCCCCAGTATTGAGTTGTCCAGTCGAGCACTCTGCCACAGCGTGTAGCCGAGTGTTCAGTTCGCATGTAAAAAAAATATTTCAGTTCTGTGATAGCTGTTTAGGTTTAAAACATTTGATCACGCTGACCCTTAAGAAGAATACTGAACATTTCAGCTCTCGCAGTATTTTTTCCCCATAATTATAAATAAGCACTCAGCACAAATTTCAGGCAACGTACTACGTACGAACTCAACGCTTGCGCGAGAAGGATGTGACGTGAAGCCTGTTGATCACGATTCTAAACAAAAAAGGGCACCTCACTATGACGTCCAAATTGCAGAGCCAGCTTCCATGGCTGCAGTGAAATTGAACAGTGTTTTATTATTCGTAGACAGCCACAACTTGCAGAAATTGCCCATGCGCAAAACACACAACATTTTTCTTTTCTGTCGGGCAGCGCTTGTGGGCTTGCCTTATGTGCGAGTTATTGACCAGAATACTTTTCGTTTCTACTGTTTTCGATGCGAGTACCGTTTCTACCAGCCGAGTTGCTCCTCGTGGGACGCCAGCTGTTGAACCTATATCGCGTCCCGCGCACGATATGCTTCCATGCACGCTGTGGGGCTCACACTGCGCGCAGCCCGTGCGGAAGGCGAGCTCTGAGCAAGAAGAGATCCAGGAAGCCCATGACTCATGGGTGGTGCTTAGGGGGACAGGAGCTTTCTCGACGGTCTTCTTCCCATGAAATAAGAGTACTTTATTCTCTCGCCGATTACTGCCAGGGGTGTGAATCGCTTGCTTCCACAGCGTCGCGGTGGCATCCGGAATCTGGAGGACAAGCAGCTGCGTCCTTCTCCGCTGCCGGGTGGCTCGCGCGCGTCGCCTTGTGGCCTTCACATGCTCGCCGCTGCCTGGTAGAGGAAACTTGGTACGCGTGTATCCCACAGCACACAAGGAGACCACTACGTCTATGTTCCTGCAAGCGACAGATGGGCGCCAGCCTGAAGGAGCAACTCACCCTGGCTTCTAACTGATGGGTGTCCGACGATAAGATTCGAACTCGTCTCCTGCTGCTCATCACTTGGACGCCACATTCCTGCCGATTCAGCTGTGTTACAAAGCATCGCACTGGATTCATCTCCCACCCCACTTTCCTTCCCCAGAAAAAAAAACAGTTCGGAATATTAAAAACGTAATTTTTCTGGCAATATATTCTTGGTAGTAAAATGTGATATAGGTATCCTAGGAAACACTGAACTCCAAGACTGATGGCCTACTGTACAAAACGCAAGTTAAGAAACATTTTGTTCCAGTAGGCTGCCGATTTATATTCGCACCTGATGCTGATAATGCTTTATCTGAGGCTGCGGATTGCTCCGCTGGGTATTTAGCGGGAAACAGTGATATGTCGAGTTTAGCGTCTTGTTGATGGACATGGGCTATGAGAGACACCACAACTTAAGGCTCTGGGTGAATTTCGAGCACATGGAGTTCTTTGGCGGACAGCACACGGGCGGTTTTTGCATTTCGCCTCCTCCAAAATGCGGCCACTGCGATCGGGATTCGATTCCGCAACCTCTGGACTGATCAGCTGGACGTCACAGCCTTTGAGCCACCAGGTTATTTCGTGAGCTGACGCCAAAAAGTGGAGCTCTGCAACTGCATTTTCGACTTATTTTTGTTATGGTACCCAATAGCCGGGATGATAAAATTGCCAAAACTTTCCACATAGCTTGGGTGGCTTTTTTGTTTTAATGCATGAAACTACGCGTGGGCTACATTGGAAATATTTTATTCTGGCTTTGTTGGTTGGGCGGGAGGGGGAAGGAGGATGATCAGTTGAAACGGGGTCGAGTGTGACGTGGTGTGGGGACCTCGCCACGGCTGCGACAGTCGCGCGCGTCTACAACTGATGCAGCAGCACGAATGCGGAACCTCATCAATCGTGGCTTCAGGTCACGTTAGTAAGAACACCTTTTTCACTTTAAATATTTGTGAACTTCATTTTCCTGTGGCTGCTTCTTGCTTGGGAGTCCCTAGCCATGGCTTGGCTTGTGGAACAGGCTGCTTGCTCCATGGTAGTAAAGCGTGAGCGTCAGAGTGCGGTGATATTGGAAACCAAGGCAGCATTTTGCTACTGCATCAAGGCAGATAACTGAGCAAGTTGGTAAGCAATTATTGTGAATAACACAAGCGCTACAAACACATACACAAAGAGAGAACCAATGCGCCTACTGCCCTGAAACGCAATGCAGATGGGGAAAAAATTGCAACGCTTGTCATATGCATTTTGACTGTAGATTTGATGGTAGATTTAGTTGCATCATGCAAAATCTGCGCACCCTTATTTGAATACGATATAATTTTTTCCCGCTCCGGATTTCGGGGTGCGCTATACAAACCTAATTAAACAAACTGCTCCGCGCGTCTCGCTTCGGTTTTATAATTGGTCTCCCATACACGCTTTTGTACAGCCTTATAAGAACAACTTCCATTCTAAAGAGGTATGCTTACTTTTCCATTGGCACCCGCCCGGTTGATTTGCCCTTGGGCTGCTCGGCGCAAGGCCACCGTATCGAGTTCCGGCCATGGCGGCCGCATTTCAATGGACTTGAAATGCAAAAATGAATGAGTGTTGTGCGATGCCAATGCAGGCTAAAGATTCCGGGTTAAACTAATCGGAAGCCTTCCACTTCTTCGTCCCAGATGCCGCCACCTTTACACTTACTCCTCAAGTCTAAACTCACCTTTAATTTGTCGAAACTTACCACGCCCATTTAAATTTCTAGCGCCAACGTCCTTCAATATCACTTTGTTTTTTGGGGCGGAAACTCGCGTATGTTTCTACTTGGTTCTGAGAAAGTGTCTACAAGATGAGTTAGGCGACTCTTATTGTTGTCGCCTGTCTTTTGAGAGTATTTCTCTCATCTCGCATGCGTGCGTTGCTGCCTCTTTGCGCCATGCTTTTATGCCATGCTGTGAATGAGAAACATTTAATTTGTTTGCAGCCGCCGATGTGAAGACTTTCATCAGAATACGCCCCCGGTTCAGCGGAGCACTCTTCAATGAACCTGCCGTTGAAGCCGTTCAGGACACGACCGCGGAGACCACCACCAGAACCACGGAGTGCACAACACAGAAGCGGTTCCGTTTCCACAAGGTGGGTTCTGCACCGTGGGCTGCCCGGGAAGCGTACTTACTACAGCCGTGTGACGTAGAGCCTGAAAAGTTGCAAACTATGTGCTACTGAGCGCGTGAAGAGTACAAACTTAAGATCGCAGACGCAAATAGAAAGGACCAATTCCCCGCCCACATGTCCCTCAAGGCTTCTTGGCAGCAGTCTGTTTTGGCCAGCAGGCGAGCGCAAAAGTTCTCGGGCAAGGGTGTACTACATCAACAGCGTTGATAAAGCAGTTTGCCCGAAAGAAAGTTCCTTACACAGCTATCGCTCCAAATTTTAATAGAAGGATTAATCCAGCTGACCACCGTCCTCAGCATCCCCCGTGTTAGCAAGCACCTAAGGTTTTAAAGGAGAGCTATGCTACTTTCTCGAACTCTTCGCAAGCGAAGCTCGGAAGCGAAGTAAAATTCGTCCTGGTCCTGTCCGCAGAAAAATTCCCCATGGTAAAGTAATTTTCAGTCAAGAGATCAACGCAGTCCTGTCGCCCTGCTCGGATAGACGCTAATGAGTAACTACTTTCTTGATTAAAATATGTATGATCTGCTCAGTATTGAGCTGATACCCATCACAAGGCCAATTTCAGTGCCCACGGAGTCAATGGCCATCGAGCTCAGTGAGAATCTGATGATGCCGCACAGTTATTTTCAAAGCCAATCTATCGCCATCGGCTCAGTCTGTGTTCGCGAATAACCGTAAAAAGGTGGTTGGGGGGATCTAAAGTAAAAGAATTTAATAAATTGTTTCTGCATTGTTTTAAATTGGAAAGCACTTTAACTCTCTCCCTAATTGATTTTTGCGCTTGAGTTGCAGATTGTAAAACGTACACAAACTGATGAAATTTATATTAGGACAAGGAGTGTTGTTTTTGTTCGGCGGGATTTTTTTGGTGTTAATATCACAGCGTTATTTTAAGTTTAAGCGAATATTTTTGCTCGTGGAAGAATTACAGCATTTTTGTCGATTCTGTGACATATGTGACCCTTCTATGTGCTGAAAATGGCGTACAGTTTACAATTGCTTGTTTGTTAGCAGCAGCGGTTTGTGTGCAAGCAGTTAACGCACGTGTGGTCTTGCTTCGAGGAGTTGCTGCAATGTAAGATGCTACTGCCGTAAAAAGTAACAATGTGGAATTGAAGTGATCACGCCAGAAGAAAAAAAACGTAAATATCGGCTTGTTTTTAAAATTTGTTTCTCCAAATAAAGGTAAAAAAGAAACAACTGAAAGCAACAATGTGCAAAACACATACCCGGTGTTTCACTTAAGATGTTGTGCAATTTTTAAATGCAGGTTTTCTTTTTTTCGTTATGAGTGCGCTTTTTTCGCCATATCATCGTCAGCGTTATAGCCCATGAGAGTGCAGCTTAGAATATTAACTCATTGATTTTGTCTGCTCTGACTGCTGATTAAAATTCTGAGTAGTGGAGTACACTCTTGTTGACAACTACAAAACACTAAAAAGTAACAGCTGAATTGAGATCATGCAACAGAATTATACATTATTACCCTGCGCATTGACTTAATGGCTTACCGTGTCAACTGTTAAAGAAGAAAATATGGCTGTTATCTGATATCTTTGTGGAGAGTTTGTGCATGTTCCTGCAAACTGCCGGGATTCTGCAAATAGCATGCAAAATGAATTCGTTGCCCCATACAAAGCCGTGCACAGTTAACAATTGCACTTTGGCGTTTCATTTCATGAGCAAGGGGCTTGAGACAAAATATGGTGTTTCAGTAAATCTAACATGCTAAAAGATCGTAGGCAAGCCCAAATTGGGCGGCACATGTAACACCCCTGCGGGTGCCACATGGGCTTTTCACGGGCTATAAAATCTGGGCTGGAGCTCTGTAATACCCACATGTATACTGGGTGAAATAGCTGGGATGCCTGCAGAAGGAATGCGGCAGACCCAATTTGGGACGCCCACATAATACCCTAACAGGTCGCACAAGGGTTCTGGAGGAGTAAACCGGTGCATGTGCCCATGTAATAAGTATACATGGCGCTTTGGTAGGTATATGCGTGGGCTAACTTGGTGTAGACCAGCGCTATGGGAAGAAATTTCACGAGCAAGCCCAGCTTCGGCAGTCCATTTTGGTTCTAAATGAGACCCAGAGAGACTAATTAAATCACTGCATGTTCCCATGTAATGACACGTGGGGCCCCAGTGGGGTAAGCAAGGGTTGATTATGCGCCTGAAGATATTGCGAGCAGGACCAATTTAGAAGTGTATGTATTATCCTAGCGTGCCCCAAATGGGCCCTAGAGGGGCCAAAGGGATTGACATGCCCATGTGGTACCTCAGGTGGCCCCACATGGGCTTTTGATGGGCTAAACTTAGCCTGCATATTAGGTTTAGCCTTTCTCCACCCAGGAGGGACACTGTTGATTTTTACATGGGCTATGCAAATTAGGGCTGCCCGTCATGTTTCTGTGTAAAGCCCGTGTCTGCATCAAATCAGCTCTATCAAAGCCCACTATGGCCCCATTTGGGTTTTTTAGAGGGGATGAAAACTAGTTTAGCCCCTTTAGGGCACATTTTCGACCAGTTGGGGTGATAAGTGGACTGCCCAAGTTGGGCTTGCCCCTAGTTTTCCTGCACTGAGCCCAACTCGTTTTCAAGTTTCCCCTAATGTTGCCGGCAAGGGACCCTTGCAGGCTGAACTTGGCAGCATGGGCTCACATTGCCCCGTAATTACCAATATGAGGCCCTAATTGGCTTGTCATGAGCCGGTCGAAATTGTCTTTGCCCATGTGATGGCCACAAGGGTCCTTGGTGGGTTAAAAGGGGGTTTCCTAAGCCCACATTGCCCAAATGGGGCCCAGATGGGCCCAAAACGCTGTGCAACTTGGAATGTGATGTGTTTACGTGTAAAACTGGTTCCGGTGCAGGTCATAACACCTAACTGCGACCCTTCTATTCCTGAGGGGTGTTGCTCGAAGTTTGACAACTGTGCTTTTGGGAGTTTAGAGCATAGTCACGTTGCACTTATGTTGTTTAGGAAATCAGAGCTATGGCGGCCCGTTCTAATAGGAGTTTCTTGACACGCAGACCAATGACGGGAAGAACGTGCTTTGTAGCGCCTTATAACCATATTGCGACGGACGTATTTTGGGACAGAACTACGCTCCGGCCTACGCCATAACCAGCGCATGTAGTACAAACACGTGAGGATAGTGGGAAGGGCTCACGAAGACGAACGACGTCTCCTGTGTTTCGCAGGTCTGTGATAGTTCAAAAAGCGGCTTCCTTTTTAAGGCGAAAGCCTTTTTTGGCTCATAAGTGTGCACAACACCTGCCCG
This sequence comes from Amblyomma americanum, assembly GCF_052857255.1. Taxonomy (NCBI): domain Eukaryota; kingdom Metazoa; phylum Arthropoda; class Arachnida; order Ixodida; family Ixodidae; genus Amblyomma; species Amblyomma americanum. Next base: position 95,818,088 of record NC_135498.1, read on the forward strand.
GTGGAAACGTGTGCAAGAACTGTCTGCTCATCCTGTCAATCAAATTAAACGAAAAAATGTAAAATAAAGTAAAAATATAAAAATAGAAAAATGAGCTTTTTTGAAAAGCTACAAAGGGCAACGCTTTCTGCTCCCGGGGGTTCTTAAACGTGCACTGACATCGCACAATGCCCGGACATGCGCAGGGGGTTCACTCAGCTCTCTTGCTGTGAATTTTGGTGAGAGTATGCGAGCCTCAGTCTTGCTTAACACACCAATCACTTCTTCCTTTCTGCAGCAACTTCACATCTCGGAGCAGCAAAGGCTCGTCGAAGCCATCGACGAGTATACTACGTGCGTCAACTTCCAAGCAAGTTCATAGCGGGCTATATCAAGATGCCTTCTTGAGGGAGAGTAGACTACGCATTCTCCAGTGGTTCTGTACATGGTACCGGATTTCCGTCGGTGGCTGAGACTGAAGCGCAGCACGGGGCGACGGATGGAACTAGAGACTCCGGTCCGTCCCGTGAAGGTAAGCCCCAAGCACCGACTTAGTTTTCGATTTTGATTTCCTTGTCACGACGGTCTTTGCAGGAGCCCTCAATATGTTTATGTCTGCGTTGCAAACTGCCAAACTCGCCTTATCACCTGTTTGGGAGTGATTCTGGCGAACGCCAGTGAACGCCATAGTTAGCAAGTGCGTACGCTATAGTTTGGACAAGTGCGGCTTCAAAGCTAAAATTAGCGCTTTGCATTTTCATCCTGTTGCTTGCTAGATAGAATGCAGAAATTGCAGCTGCTATTACAGAGTAGTGAGGTGGGAGAAAAACTTGTCAAGAGAAAAAAATATTTCAGTTGGTTGTTAATGCAAATGAGTTCTGCGGCGAACCGCAATAGGCAGTAGAAGTTAACGGCAAAAAAAAAAGAGGCCGTCCGGCTTGTCTTTTTCATGTGATCGTTCCTATAGGTGGAGGCTGCCGCTGCATTAAAAAAACTTCGCAACTGCTATGAAAAAGAGAGCCGCATCACTGCAATCCCATTAGTATTGCGCATGCGGCTATGTGGAAAGTAGCTGTTTGGTGCATATGCCTTAAATCGCCGTATGACTGCCTTCCAGTGCATCCGTGTGCTGTACAAACTGTCACTTCGTTGTGTTAAACAGCTAATATCTTTTAAATATGAGCCGCAGTTCCCGTCACATGAACTGCCATAGCGCAGTGCGCTCCACCAAAAAGACAAACTGCGATTTTAATGTGCGTATGTGCATACCTCAAAGAAAACTATAAAAAATATCCGTAGGAAAAGTCTCTGCCTGCGCGCAGTGCACTCTCATCTGTGGAAAGTTCCTTGATTCATACGATCCGCGGCTTGGGTGACTAAAATAAGGCGCCAATGTCGTCAGGAGTCGGAGGGCAAATAAAGTTTTCATATGCCTCGCCGTAAACTTAACGAAAAGAGGAAACTTAATGCCAAGAGAAAGGTGCTCTAGTACCCGGCGCCATGGTTTATGATGGCCCGGCGGCGGGGCGAAGTCACGTGATGCGTTGCTATGGCTGCGGCGCAACAAGGACCTTCAAGGTGAAACATGAAGCGACGATGAAATCACTCCCACGAAACTAGTAATAGCTCTCGTTTTTATAACTTCTGATTATTCGTACCAGGTTACTAAACAGTATCACAGTTGAGCGTTCTTTGTCAGTTATTTTTTAAATTGAGTTGTTTTTGTTGAATTTTTTCCTGTCTTTTATTGTCAAATTTTTGCATGTCACGCATTTGGCATACAGGGATGTTTTCGTGCACCTTCATCTCCAACAAATGCACATGACAGCTGTGAGAAATATCTGATTTTGGTGACTATGATTCCTTTTTTAGAAAGCTTGCTATGAAAAGAATTTCTAAACATTTCAAACATTATTGACTTCAGAATGTCTCTCTATATGACAGCAATACCATGTTCATGAGAAAACAAACTCCCATTCCCAAATATGAATTTCAACTAAATCCTAATGCTACGCGACCCGCCGCGGTGGCTGAGTGGTTAGTGCGTTCGGCCACTGATACGGAGGTTCCGGGTTCGAACCCGACCGCGGCGGCTGCGTTTTTATGGAGGCGAAACGCTAAAGGCACCCGTGTGCTGTGCGATGTCAGTGCACATTGAGGATCCCCCAGGTGGTCGAAATTATTCCGGAGCTCTCCACTACGGCATCGCTTTCTTCCTTTCTTTTTTCACTCCCTCCTTCATCCCTTCGCTTACGGCGCGGTTCAGGTGTCCAACGATATATGAGACAGATACTGCGTCATTTCCTTTCCCCATAAAACCAATTATTATTATTTTTTTTATGTTCTCCATACAGTAAAGCTTATGCGTACCAAATGAGATGCGTTGAGAGTTAACTGCAATAATGTCATACAAAAACGTCGAGCTTGCATGAATATCAGATAAAATAAAATAGCCTCACAAGCGATTTAAAAATAGTGGCGACGCTGCTTCTAGCGAAAGGAGAAATGTCAGTTTCTAGTCTTTTTTCGAGCCCCAAAACTGCCGGAAGACGCGTACGAATGAAGACTTGAATTACCTGCTTGCAGAATCGCAATGGCGGGAACGGCGCTATTTAAGTTTGTTGGCGTCGTCAAAGAAGTTCAATTATGCTCGTTTTTGAGCCACTTGGCTTATTTATACATCTCAGGTTTGGGTAATTTCTACTTTATCTGTCGCTGCTATTGATGGTCACGAAAACAAAGGCTTGTGCGTAGTAAATCAAGCAAAATCATCTCTGGTTGGCTGCACAGACGAAAGCTCACCGGCCATGGCACGAAAGTCCCCGTGGAGCGAAGCCAGGCCTTGACGGGTAGAGTCGAAGTGTGAAGTATAAAAACGGAATTTGAAGCATGTTTAATATACGTATGCTGAACTCACTTCAATACACTGGAATCCATAAAACTAAAGGTAAAGCTACGGATAAATGGACACAGGGATTAGAGATTCTATTAGTACTTGGTCATCTGCCTTCTTGGCAGAACAAATAAATATTGCGACGAGAAGCGAACAGTCGGGAAATAAAAGGTGCTAGCAATATCCTACAGGAAACCCCACAAAGATCCCTCACGGCTATAACTAGTCGAAGCAAACAAATAAGGCAGACGACAACTCAGTGCCCTTCTAAGGAACGGGCTAGCAAAAAGGGTTGGTTTGCAGCTTTGAAGAAAAACTGTGAAACAAACTCGTGAACAAATAAATGACCAAGGCCAACTCCTCCAGACTCGAGAGAAAGAAACAAATAGCCTCTGCGCATTACGCATATGCTGTCATTGAGAGCGCCAAACAAAGGTCGCGAATAGTCTGTGCAGCGCATGTACCTTCTTCTTCGCACAGTGCATTCCTTTAAACGCATAGAGAAGCTTTGCAACCAAGAAGGTATTGCAAACGTGTTCCCGAGAAAAAGTCAGGAGCCCCAGTTCCATCCAAGCGTGCGTTTGGGGCCTCATAGAGAGAATTTGTGACCCCCAGTAAGACCCTTTATGAAGGGAAATACCAAAATATTGTACGGAATCACGCAACCAGAATCGTTCAGATTTTTCCAAATTTAGAGCCGCGCCAGAGACATCAAAGAACTACACTGCTAAAAGCAAAGCTTCAAGCTTTTTTCATCGGAAAAGAAAAAAGCCGGCATCATACGCATAGGCTAAGATCCTAATTTCCGACTGATCAAGTTGGAACCCTTGAATTGCTTGGAAACAGATGATGCTAAGGCACAAGAGTTCGAAATGCAAAGCAAACAACAGACTATCGACGCAGCCGAACACGCTTCTTGTTATGGCGCCGTGCACTGCAGAGCGTCGTCTTCATCAACTTCCATCTGCTCCGTCCGGTGGCGCTGGCAACTCATCGTCGTTTTCTACGCAGCAGAAATCCATGCTTTCGCACTGATTCCAATGTAGTACACATTCTCTGTAATTTCTCCTGACGTCCTCAGCACACATATAAGCAAAGTATGCGTATTCTTGCGTCGATTTATTACCGAATTTCAGGTTCGGTTTATGAGACACACTATCATCGTCGTATTTCCGCCACGGGCATGCGACAGCTAGAAGCAAAGAAGATCGAGCTCCGGCACGCGCCTTCCATTTGCAGCGTCTGTTATTTGCTTTGTATCTCGAATAGTTGCACAGCAATTAACCGCCATTGTCTTAGCTACTCCCCTGTAGTGGGTATGTGCCATGTTTATTTGAGGCCAACTAACCAACCAATCCATGCCCTTCTTGATGTAATATCTACCAGTGTTGCTTTCCCGCGTTCTTTTGCCTTTTTTGAGTGCAGATGAAGTGCATCGTGCAGGTGGATAGCTACCGGCTCTTGGCCGATCCCATACCTGGCCCTTTCAAGACCCACACTGTCTTCCAAGAAACAGCACCAACCGACCGCCAGTCTTCTGATATGGAATCCAAGAAGCCCACAGCCTGCGTTGCTCCGCGACCTCGTGCCCATCAGGTGAGCTCGGTACGTACAGTTCACCCGGCCCTCATAGCTGCGGAGTGCTCCGTGCTCTGTGCACCCCTCAGTCATAGGCGGCCAGGGTAATGGCGGAGCCGCATTCTTCGTGCTTTTCTAGGCCGCTCTCCACTTAGAAAGGTATCTAGTGACATGGAAGGTACTGGAAGTCTGTGCTCGTCGAAGCGGTAGCCCCTCTTGTCAAGATGAATTCGCTTTCGTTTGCTTGCTGTTAGTCGCACCAACAAAAGGATCCGTGGCTCTCCATGCTTTCACTGTCTTTTTCCGTTCGCATCAGAAAGTTTTCGCACGAAATCGGTTTTTCAGGGAAGATGGTATGCCGATTTTTCCTCGATGTAAAGGCTAATAAGTGCCAACAATACCTGCCGGTGATGTATGTGCACGTTAACTATGAACTTGCCTTTTCAGGGTCCCGCAGTGCAATGGTCACAACCCCCTGCAACGAGGACAAAGTTGTCTATCCAAGGTTTCATCACAAAATTGAAGTGGTCCTGTCGGATTATAAACTGGCGAGCTGAAGTACTCCAAAGGGCTAGCACCCTCTTATGTTATTTTGAAGGGGGAGGAGGCACAGAAATCACCTGCAGCAGTGGTACCTGCACTAATCCTGTAAAAATGAAACAACCTGCGTGAAAAAGAAATTTACAGCGATGACTGCATGACACACATTCTCCGGACGAAGCGGCGCCGTTAGCAAAAACTGCAGCATTCACCCCCTGTCTCATGAGAATGCTGCCCAAATGGTCAAGATGGGTACTGTGTTAGGGGCGGGTGGCAGGGTGCTTTCGGTAGCTTTCGGTGTTACTCAGCGCCTCCGAGAAGGGTGAGAAGTTTAGAAGCTCTTTCTTCAGCAGAATACTTCCTGCCTTCACTGTTGCTATTCTATTCGAGCCTTCTGGTATCCTCGTAGTCGCTGCAGTGACCGTGCATGTGCACATAGTTATTCAAATACCCTGTATGCCCTCTGGTAGAAGGTATTACATACGGAGGGCACACAAAACACAATAATGACAATAATGTGTTGCTTTTGCTGGAGCCAGGTGTTCTTTGTTGCTGTTGAAACTGAACTGTCGTCCTGCCTCAGGGTCCGGGGAACCAGCTAAGGCGCTGGGGCACGGAGTCGTCATTGATGTCATCCAGCAGAGCACATCGGGCACAAGGACATGGCATGAGCTCTCTGGCGGAAACCACACGTACGGCGGCAAGTGAGTATTTGTATTTTATTCAGCCGCTAAAAGGGCACCTGTTGAAGTAGAAGGAAGCAAAATTTATTGCGCGACATTTTCTTTCATAAGTACTGACAAAGCAGTCATGGCATGGAACATCCCAGACAGCGTAGAGACCTCAAGTCGTCCGCGTCAGTATGTTCAGACGCCCGCAGGTTGTGTCTAACTGGTCCTCAAGCAGGCCAACTGGGATCCATTTGTCCGTCCGCTGCGCATACTCAGGATGACTTGAGGACCATGTTTGGGGACATTTTTAGTACTACTTCAGGATTTGTATCGAAAGATCTTTTTTGATAGGAGTGCCGCATTCAAAGCGTATGTACGACAAGCTAACGACAATAAGAACAAAGAAGAGATTTACCATGCCCAGGGCCGCAGAGAGCTATAGCTCTCTCTGGAGTTGAATATTTCACACTGAATGAAAACGATGAGTAACAAAAATTAAGAGTGCAAGCTCATCAGAAGCACGCAGTACCTAAGGCCAGATGCACACAACAAAAATATCTCCTCAAGGCAGAATTTTCGGGTCACAATGATTTCCTTCATTATACCGCTACTGTACACATATATTTTAATGAACCAGCAGTTTTAATTATTGAGAGCCAAGTGCGAGGGATAAAGCTGGTTTGATCTGAGTTCAATCCCCACAATATCGTCCGGCGATACGACTATTGTAGGAAATTTTAGGAATTTTCATCCGCGAGTCGTCCAGCAATGTACCAACTGAGGATAGCCTTATGCAGACATTTAGTCATCGATGCATTCAATAGGTACTCAGAATGTCCTGTTACGGATGAGGACGTTCTGATCCTCTTAGGACGTCACCAGGACGTTCGGTGTTGTGCGAAATTTGTTTGGAAATAATATCGTCCTTTACTGCGGCCATTTTCAGTTCGACAGCTTGACCACTGAACACGTCTTCGCACCACCGAGTGGCCGGGCTTACAAATCTGGCGACCGCTTAAACGTGAAAACCTCCTATACTCCGCATCCTCTAGCTTCTTGGAACATCACGAACTCCTTGCCTGCTCACAGACGTTATCTATATTTCTCCGTATGTTCGTATCTATCGTGCTGGCATGTTTTTGTCCCGGCCGCCAATCAAATAAGATGTCCCTACTGTTTTGCTTTTAACTTCCTGAAAGCATGCCAAAAGGGCTTCCTGGCTACAGTTTTGGGGTACTGATCCCGACATCACTGGTTCGATTCTTTGTCGTGGAGGTAACATTTTGTTGGAAAATAACGCCCCAGTATTAAGTTGTCCAGTCCAGCACTCTGCCACAGCGTGTAGCCGAGTGTTCAGTTCGCATTAAAAAAATATTTCAGTTCTGTGAAAGCTGTTTAGGTTTAAAACATTTGATCATGCTGACCCTTAAGAAGAATACTGAACATTTCAGCTCTGGCGGTATTTTTTCCCCATATTTCTAAATAAGCACTCAGCACAAATTTCAAGCAACGTACTACGTACGAACTCAACGCTTGCGCGAGAAGGATGTAACGTGAAGCCTGTTGATCACGATTCTAAACAGAAAAGGGCGCCTCACTATGATGTGCAAATTGCAGAGCCAGCTTCCATGGCAGCAGTGAAATTGAACAGTGTTTCATTATTCGTAGACAGCCACAACTTGCAGAAACTGCGCATGCGCAAAACACACAACATTTTTCATTTCTGTCGGGCAGCGCTTGTGGGCTTGCCTTAAGTGCGAGTAACTGACCAGAATACTTTTCGTTTCTACCGTCTTCCATGCGAGTACCGTTTCTACCAGCCGTGTTGCTCCTCGTGGGACACCAGCTGTTGAACCTATATCGCGTCCCGCGCACGATATGCTTCCATGCACGCTGTGGGGCTCACACTGTGCGCAGCCCGTGCGGAAGGCGAGCTCTGAGCAAGAAGAGATCCAGGAAGCCCACGACTCACGGGTGGTGCTTAGGGGGACAGGAGCTTTCTCGACGGTCCTCTTTCCACGAAATAAGCGTACTTTATTCTCTCGCCGATTACTGCCAGGGGTGTGAATCGCTTGCTTCCACAGCGTCGCGGTGGCATCCAGAAACTGGAGGACAAGCAGCTGCGTCCTTCTCCGCTGCCGGGTGGCTAGTGTGCGTCGCCTCGTGGCCTTCACATGCTCGCCGCTGGCTGGTAGAGGAAACTTGGTACGCGTGTATCCCACAGCACGCATGGATACCACTACGTCTATGTTCCTGCAAGCGACAGATGGGCGCCAGCCTGAAGGAGCAACGCACCCAGGCTTCTAACTGATGGGTGTCCGACGATAAGATTCGAACTCGTCTCCTGCTGCTCATCACTTGGACGCCACATTCCTGCTGATTCAGCTGTGTTACAAAGCATCGCACTAGATTCACCTCCCACCACACTTTCCTTCCCCAGAAAAAAAAAAACAGTTCGGAATATTAAAAACGTTATTTTTGTGGCAATATATTCTTGGTAGTAAAATGTGATTAATGTATCCTAGAAAACACTGAACTCCAAGACTGATGGCCTACTGTACAAAACGCAAGTTAAGAAACATTTTGTTCCAGTAGGCTGCCGATTATATTCTGCACCTGATGCTGATAATGCTTTATCTGAGGCTGCGGATTGCTCCGCTGGGTATTTAGCGGGAAATAGTGATATGTCGAGATTAGCGTCTTGTTGATGGACATGGGCTATGAGAGACACCACAACTTAAGGCTCTGGGTGAATTTCGAGCACATGGAGTTCTTAAGCGGACAGCACACTGGCGCTTTTTGCATTTCGCCTCCTCCAAAATGCGGCCGCTGCGATCGGGATTCGATTCCGCAACCTCTGGACTGAACAGCTGGACGTCACAGCCTTTGAGCCATCAGGTTATTTCGTGAGCTGACGCCAAAAAGTGGAGCTCTGCAACCGCATTTTCGACTTATTTTTGTTATGGTACCCAATAGCCGGGATGATAAAATTGCCAAAACTTTCCACATAGTTTGGGTGGCTTTTTTGTTTTAACGCATGAAAATACGCGTGGGCTACATTGGAAATATTTTATTCTGGCTTTGTTGGTTGGGCGGGAGGGGGAAGGAGGATGGTCAGTTGAAACGGGGTCGAGTGTGACGTGGTATGGTGACCTCGCCATGGCTGCGACAGTCGCGCGCGTCTACAACTGATGCAGCAGGACGAATGCGGAACCTCATCAATCGTGGCTTCAGGTCACATTAGTAAGAACACCTTCTTCTCTTTAAATATTTGTCAACTTCATTTTCCTGGGGTGCTTCTTGCTTGGGTGTTCCTAGCCATGGCTTGGCTTGTGGAACAGGCTGCTTGCTCCATGGTAGTAAAGCGTGAGCGTCAGAGTACGGTGATATCGGAAACCAAGGCAGCATTTTGCTACTGCATCAAGGCAGATAACTGAGCAAGTTGGTAAGCATTAGTTATGAATAACACAAGCGCTACAAACACATACACAAAGAGAGAACCAACGCGCCTACTGGCCTGGAACGCAATGCAGATGGGTAAAAATTGCAATGCTTGTCATATGCATTTTGACTGTAGATTTGATGGTAAATTTAGTTGCATCGTTCAAAATCTGCGCACCCTTATATGAATACGATATAATTTTTTCCCGCTCCGGATTTCGGGGTGTGCTATACAAACCTAATTAAGCAAACATCTCCGCGCGTCTCGCTTCGGTTTTATAATTGGTCTCCTATGCACGCTTTTGTACAGCCTTATAAGAACAACTTCCATTCTGCAGAGGTACGCTTACTTTTCCATTGGCACCCGCGCGGTTGATTTGCCTTTGGGCTGCTCGGCGCAAGGCCACCGTATCGAGTTCCGGCCATGGCGGCCGCATTTCAATGGACTTGAAATGAAAAAAATGAATGAGCGTTGTGCGATGCCAATGCAGGGTAAAGATTCCAGGTTAAACTAATCGGAAGGCTTCCACTTCGTCGTCCCACATGCCGCCACCTTTACACTTGCTCCTCAAGTCTAAATTCACCTTTAATTTGTCGAAACTTACCACGCCCATTTAAATTTCTAGCGCCAACGTCCTTCAATATCACTTTGTTTTTTGGGGCGGAAACTCGCGTATGTTTCTACTTGGTTCTGAGAAAGTGTCTACAAGATGAGTTAGGCGACTCTTATTGTTGTCGCCTGTCTTTTGAGAGTATTTCTCGCATCCCGCATGCGTGCGTTGCTGCCTCTTTGCGCCATGCTTTTATGCCATGCTGTGAATGAGAAACACTTAATTTGTTTGCAGCCGCCGATGTGAAGACTTTCATCAGAATACGCCCCCGGTTCAGCGGAGCACTCTTCAATGAACCTGCCGTTGAAGCCGTTCAGGACACGACCGCGGAGACCACCACCACAACCGCGGAGTGCACAACACAGAAGCGGTTCCGTTTCCACAAGGTGGGTTCTGCACCGTGGGCTGCCCGGGAAGCGTACTTACTACAGCCGTGTGACGTAGAGCCTGGAAAGTTGCAAACTATGCGCTACTGAGCGCGTGAAGAGTACAAACTTAAGATCGCAGACGCAAATAGAAAGGACCAATTCCCCGCCCACATGTCCCTCAAGGCTTCTTGGCAGCAGTCTGTTTTGGCCAGCAGGCGAGCGCAAAAGTTCTCGGGCAAGGGTGTACATCAACTGCGTTGATAAAGCAGTTTGTCCGAACGAAAGTTCCTTACACAGCTATCGCTCCAACTTCTTGTAGAAGGATTAATCCAGCTGACCACCCTCCTCCGCAACCCCCGTGTTAGCAAGCACCTTAGGTTTTAAAGGAGAGCTATGCTACTTTCTCGAACTCTTCGCAAGCGAAGCTCGCAAGCGAAGCAAAATTCGTCCTGGTCCTGTCCGCAGAAAAATTTCCCATGGTAAAGTAATTTTCATTCAAGGGATCAACGCAGTCCTGTCGCCCTGCTCGGATAGACGCTAATGAGTAACTACTTTCTTGATTAAAATATGTATGATCTGCTCAGTATTGAGCTGATACCCATCACAAGGCCAATATCAGTGCCCACGGAGTCAATGGCCATCGAGCTCAGTGAGGATCTGATGATGCCACACAGTTATTTTCAAAGCCAATCTATCGCCATCGGCTCAGTCTGTGTTCGCGAATAACCGTAAAAAGGTGGTTGGGGGGATCTAAAGTAAAAGAAATTAATAAATTGCTTCTGCATTGTTTTAAATTGGAAAGCACTTTAACTCTCTCCCTAATTTTGATACATCGTTCTGGCGCACGAAAAACACGGACGAAGGAAGAACAGACACAATCCGGCGATTGTGTGTCTGTTCTTCCTTCGTCCGTGTTTTTCGTGCGCCAGAACGATGTATCATAATGCGACTGTGAACCAACTAGCCCAGCTGTCTACGCTTAGCAATATTCTCCCTAATTGATTTTTGCGCTTGAGTTGCAGATTGTAAAACGTACAGAAACTGATGAAATTTATATTAGGACAAGGAGTTTTGTTTTTTATTCGGCGGGATTTTTTTGGAGTTAATATCACAGCGTTATTTTAAGTTTCAGCGAATATTTTTTCTCGTGGAAGAATTACAGCATTTTTTTCGATTCTGTGACATATGTGACCCTTCTATGTGCTGAAAATGGCGTCCAGTTTACAATTGCTTGTTTGTTAGCAGCAGCGGTTTGTGTGCAAGCAGTTAACGCACATGTGGTCTTGCTTCGAGGAGTTGCTGCAATGTAAGATGCTACTGCCGTAAAAAGTAACAATCTGGAATTGAAGTGATCACGCCAGAAGAAAAAAAAACGTAAATATCGGCTTGTTTTTAAAATCCGTTTCTCCAAATAAAGGTAAAAAAGAAACAACTGAAAGCAACAATGTGCAAAACACATACCCGGTGTTTCACTTAAGATGTTGTGCAATATTTAAATGCAGGTTTTCTTTTTTTCGTTATGAGTGCGCTTTTTTCGCCATATCATCGTCAGCGTTATAGCGCATGAGAGTGCAGCTAAGAATTTAACTCATAGATTTTGTCTGCTCTGACTGCTGATTAAAATTCTGAGTAGTGGAGTACACTCTTGTTGACAACTACAAAACACTAAAAAGTAACAGCTGAATTGAGATCATGCAACAGAATTATGCATTATTACCCTGCGCATTGACTTAATGGATTACCGTGTCAACTGTTAAAGAAGAAAATATGGCTGGTATCTGATATCTTTGTGGAGAGTTAGTGCATGTTCCTGCAAACTGCCGGGATTCTGCAAATAGCATGCAAAATGAATTCGTTGCCCCATACAAAGCCGTGCACAGTTAACATTTGCCCTTTGGCGTTTCATTTCATGAGCGAGGGGCTTGAGACAAAATATGGTGTTTCAGTAAATCTAACATGCTAAAAGATCGTAGGCAAGCCCAAATTGGGCGGCACATGTAACACCCCTGTGGGTGCCACATGGGCTTTTCACGGGCTATAAAAGCTGGGCTGGAGCTCTGTAATACCCGCAAGTATACTAGGTGAAATAGCTGGGATGCCTGCAGAAGGAATGCGGCAGACCCAATTTGGGACGCCCACATAATACCCTAACAGGTCGCACAAGGGTTCTGGAGGAGTAAACCGGTGCATGTGCCCATGTAATAAGTATACATGGCGTTTTGGTAGGTATATGCGTGGGCTAACTTGGTGTAGACCAGCGCTATGGGAAGAAATTTCACGAGCAAGCCCAGCTTGAGCAGTCCATTTTGGTTCTAAATGAGACCCAGAGAGACTAATTAAATCACTGCATGTCCCCATGTAATGGCACGTGGGGCCCCAGTGGGGTAAGCAAGGGCTGATTATGCGCCTGAAGATATTGCGAGCAGGACCAATTTAGAAGCGTATGTATTATCCTAGCGTGCCCCAAATGGGCCCTAGAGGGGCCAAAGTGATTGACATGCCCATGTGGTACCTCAGGTGCCCCACATGGGCTTTTGATGGGCTAAACTTAGCCTGCATATTAGGTTTAGCCTTTCTCCACCCAGGAGTTGCACTGTTTATTTTTACATGGGCTATGCAAATTAGGGCTGCCCGTCATGTTTCTGTGTAAAGCCCGTGTCTGCATCAAATCAGCTCTATCAAAGCCCACTATGGCCCCATTTGGGTTTTTTTAGAGGGTATGAAAACTAGTTTAGCCCCTTTAGGGCACATTTTCGACCAATTGGGGTGATAAGCGGACTGCCCAAGTTGGGCTTGCCCCTAGTTTTCCTGCACTGAGCCCAACTCGTTTTCAAGTTTCCCCTAATGTTGCCGGCAAGGGACCCATGCAGGCTGAACTTGGCAGCATGGGCTCACATTGCCCCGTAATTACTAATATGAGGCCCTAATTGGCTTGTCATAAGCCAGTCGAAATTGTCTTTGCCCATGTGATGGCCACAAGGGTCCTAGGTGGGTTAAAATAGGGTTTCCAAAGCCCACATTGCCCAAATCGGGCCCAGGTGGGCCCAAAACACTGTGCTACTTGGAATGTGATGGTCACTCTTGGCTCGTGATGTGTTTACGTGTAAAACTGGTTCCGGTGGAGGTCATAACACCTAACTGCGACCCTTCTATTCCTGAGGGGTGTGGCTCGAAGTTTGACAACTGTGCTTTCGGGAGTTTAGAGCATAGTCACGTTGCACTTATGTTGTTTAGGAAATCAGAGCTATGGCGGCCCGTTCTAATAGGAGTTTCCTGACACGCAGACCAATGACGGGAAGAACGTGCTTTGTAGCGCCTTATAACCATCTTGCGATGGACGTATTTTGGGACAGAACTGCGCTCCGGCCTACGCCATAACCAGCGCATGTAGTACCAACACGTTAGGGTAGTGGGAAGGGCTCACGAAGACGAACGACGTCTTCAGTGTTTCGCAGGTCTGTGATAGTTCAAAAAGCGGCTTTCTTTTTAAGGCAAAAGCCTTTTTTGGCTCATAAGTGTGCCCAACATCTGCCCGCTGGAAACGTGCGCAAGAAGGGTCCGCTCATCCTGTCAATCAAATTAAACGGAAAATAAGAAAAAACAAAATAAAATAAAAATATAAAAATAGAAAAATGAGAAAAACAAGCAGAAACAGAGACAGGGAAAATCTCGCATTTACGGTCATAAGCACACTCAAGTGCAAAGGAATTCGATTTGTCGAGGCCCAAGTGCCCGCTGACGGTAGTCTCGGCTGCGCAGTGTAGCAATGTCGCAGCGTCCTATGCGCGGGTCCCTTAGGCCAACCTTCAATCTGATGCATTGTTAGTCGATAGCTTGGAATGAATACAGGCTATTGTATGTTAGAATTGCAACTACAGAAACAGTTCGCATTCCGTGATGGGTTTGGTGGCAGCTTAGGCGACAGCTATGTGCGATGGTGAAAAAATTCTAAATGATTCAGAAATTTTACGATGATCTATAAAAATTTTGTATTCGATGTAGACATCACATCGCTAACCAGTAAGCGGATGTGGATAAGGAATGGAATTTTGTGTGCATGACCAAAGCAGATGTGTATGTGCACATTGTACTTGCTGTCTGCTTTTCTTGCGCTACGTAGTTTTCTAACAGTGCGTGGCTTGTAGTTTGTATTACAATGTGCACGTGGCCAACGCGCCGTTCCACTGTACTGGTAGCATTTCTGTTGCTGTTATAGCTACCAGTCTTGCCTATGCCGCAGTTGCACTCGTTACAGATGGTTTTGCGTCAATGGCAGTGTATGAAGCGCTACAGCGTGCGGAAGAAGGGAGTTTTGATGCAAATGTCAATGGAACCGTTGACAGGACTTGTAGACGTATGCATAGTCTCTACCCGCCAAGGTTCTTCGGCAGCATTCTGCTTATAAACACGAGGACGCCGGGATCAAAACAAAGCTACAGCGACAGCGTTAGGGCTCGTTCGCACTTGAGAGTCGCAGAGGTCGCGCGATGGTTTTGGTCGAAAAGCGACAGTCGCGGGCCAGTCGCTCGCTGCTCGATCTTGCAGTCTCGCGACTGCGAGTCGCAAACCGCTGAATCAATCAGCGAGCGAGCTTAGTTTTCGGCAACCATGCTGCTCACCGGTGCGCCGAGCGACGAACTGCGCTATCTGCTCCTAGGCTGCCATAGTCTTCGCTAAGCCTAACCGGTTTCACATCGACGCCGGCGCTGAGATCGTTTCAGAACTGACCAGCGCTGTAACCAAGATGCTACTTTCATTACGGCTTTATTGTAAATCCCGGATCATGATAATATAAAGATATGCTCGATTTCAGCGACGCCTTCCGGAGCGGAGAAAGCAGACGCCAAGCTATCGAGCAGCTTTGGGCAACAGCAGCAAAGGAGCTATGAGAAGAAATTTGCTTGTATCCAGCAGCTCGGTATTGGCCAACGAGCCTCAAAACTGATTCATTTTTGAAATTCGACTTGCTAGAGCATGGTATGAGCGCGAGCAGACAACATACTAGCGCATTTTTCTGACGCTGGCAGTCTGCTTGTACGGCCGCAGTGCACATTGGCGCTATATCTTCCTCTTCGCTCAAGTCATCGCAGCACATTGCTAATATCGAGTGACCAATGCACTTTCGAGGGCCAAGCGCGAGCGCAGCAGACGCTACCAAAGCAGATGAAACTTTCGAAAGCGCGCGAACGGCGTCATTCCCAAGGGTTCTCATTTCAAACGAGAATCGATCAAGAAGGCGACCCGCAGGTCGCCCTTGGAAGTGTGAACATTGGTGTTGTCGAACTGCGTTGTAGTCGCAGGCGACAGCTGGCCGTGCGAGCTCTGCGACTCTGAAGTGTGAATGAGCCATTAATCTGGAGGCCAATTATAAGAGACACACGTGTGGCCTGCAATATATTTGGACGTTAACTTCTGTTATTCCCTCCTCTATACGTTCCCTCACTGCGCAGTTGTTGCGCCCATCGAGAAGTGTTATATGTTCTCTATTTTATCTTCAAACCAATTTTTGCTATTATCCACCGGGGTGGCTCAGTAATTATGGCGGTCGGCTGCTGACCCGAACGACGCGGGTTTTGATCCCGACCAAGGCGGCTGAATTTCTGTGAAGGCGCAATTCTAGAGGTCCGTGTGCTGTGCGATGTCACTGCAGGGTAATGAACGCCAGGTGGTCGAAATTACCGGAGCCTTCTACTAAGATGTCCCTCATAGCCTGCAAGAAGTCTGTGGCTTGGCATATACCTTTGTTAGTCCTTATATAGCCCTGGTGTGCTCTCTGGTGCGGCTGCGTTGTTAGGTGAACATTCATCGTGCTTCAGAAAGGTTAATTCTTGACGGGAAGCCTTTGGTGCGGCTTTGAGCTCTGGACCCCTCCCTGTGGGCACTTTAGTAGCGGTCATGTAATATGGTGCAGCAACCTGCTTGGCCTAATGGCTATGTGCGAAACTGTGCCGTGTGCTCGTTTCGTTTCTGCTTCATGTGGCTTCTTTGACGTGAGCAGCGAGAATTCCGAACCTTAGTCTTTTTAGTATGACCTTTGAGCATAATTCAGGCAATGAAGTAATTGCGAGGAGAGGGAAGACGATTGGCGCTTCGCTAATTACTTGTATGCACATGTCAAGTACTCCCGCCGAGAGAGAGAGCGGCGTTGAACTCCACAGAGGGCGTGGTCATCGGCAGTGGAGTAAGAGCGTGTTCACGAGCGCCTACCATGTGGCGATGCATGCGACAATTTGTCCTACCTATAGCGTTTTTCCGTGTCTCTCATCATATCTGCATCGCATTTCGTCACTAATTACCGGTCTTCGTTCACACTGCTGTTCAGGGCTTCGTCTTCCTCAAATGCGTGCCAGCTTCACTGTACTGCATGGAAGGCTAGGACTCCACCATGCCATTTCACACACCCAGCTTTCAGTCAGTGTACGAGACTGAAGCGCAGCACTGGGTGGAAGAACAGACCTTCGACTTCTATCTTTCACCTGAAGAGGTAAGTGTTCAGCTGAGACCAGACGGAAAATTCTTTAAGGCGTGGGTGATGGTCTGACGTGGTCGTTCGCCTCACGAACCCAGCTGCGCTGGAAGCGTTTCGATGGAGAGGAAACGCAGAAGACGTTCGTGTGCTCTTCGACAACGGTCAGTGCACGTTTAAGATCCCCAGCTGGTGGTCGAAATTATTCCTGAGTCCTTTAAAACGGCCCCTATTTGTGTGCTTTCTCTTCAAACTTTATCTTTTCCCTTACGGCGCGGTCGCGGTGACCACAAAAAGTGAGTTTCTGCCTCATTTAAATTCCTGAACAACCACTTAGATTCACCCTTGATTCCGGCTCGGTAATGGGTGGACAGTAAGCAGGTATAGAGTGCATGCTTGTTCAGAGGTAATCGGTTATGAGAAAAGGAACGGCGGGGTATCTGGCTTCCTTTCGGTGGACACCCGAACCGCTGAAGTGGAAAATGGGTGGAGGAATGAAGCGAAATTTTGAAGCGAAAGTCGCGTCGCAATGCAGTGCTTCTAATGTCGACCACTTTAAGTCCGTTAACGTGCACAGACACCACTTATCACACGGTTATCTTCTGCATTCCGCATCCAACGAAACATTGGCGCCATGGGCGGGGATTAGAACTCTAGCTGTTAATGCTCTTAAAGGTTCCCGATCTATGTGCAGACAGACAGACAGTTGCCTATGGGCGTAGCTTTACGTTTTTTGCTTAGAAACCCGGCCGTCATGGCTAGGCCTAAGCGTTGCGACCAGCCGGAGTGCAGGACTCAAGCAAACATTGTCCACGACGGGAGACGCGTGCGTGATTCATAGCATTGTTCTGCTTCATGGGCGGCCACCATGTTTGAGGATGCTACTGCACCTTTTCTGTCTTTAAACAAGCAACAAGCAATAACCTATACGCAGACGCGAACTTAGTGGTTTGAGGCACCTGAGTGCTCTAGGAAAGCAAACGGATGCAGTTGCTGCAGAGAAAGCATACTCGTGTCTCAACCTGTTTTATGAATGCTGGCGTCGCAATGCTGGAATCGCGCAACACAGTTCTAAGACGCCCTCAAAGTTGCTTCCTTCAATCGCTAGGCTAGTGTCAGGGTGTTGCCGTCAGCTTGAGAAACATTTCTGGGGAGCACTGCTGTTTTGATGCGAGTCCTGGAGGTGCCATGTGTGGGTAAAGAGGTGGTAAAGCTCCCGTCTTTCGCATCAAGGATAAACGTCGTGCGAAAGCTCGGGGGAACGGGGCGGCCCAACACAAGTGGCCAGTATCCGCGAGCGACAGGAGCGAATTGAATAAGCACCGTCGTGGCTGAAGCAGTTGCCCTATAGAGATACTTCTGGCTTGTTCTACAAGCCACCCGTTAAAGACGCGAAAATTATCAAATAAGAGCTGGCTAAGTAGAGCACCCCCGTTAAGGATTCCAGGACCCTCAAGCTCAGCTTCCTGCGGTAGAAGTCATCGATCATAACCGTGCAAAATGGAAGATGGAAAATACCAAAAATAATAGCCGGACAATGATCGTTAGGAAAAGCGTAACGCAAGAGGTGCTAGCACTCATCATACGCATTTCCGCGAATGACTACACGCCGCATAATTATTTCGGTTGCAGGTTCTTTGAGTAAAGCGGACGGGATTTTGGAGGAGATATTGCAGTAGCACAGAAAAATGCATATTTTTTGGTGAGCCTTACGGCGTTGGTTGAATTAACGATTGTGTTGTCGCCAAAACGCAAGCCATAAAAACGGGTCTGTGGAGGTGACGTGTGGCGGCTGTCCGCGGGCATGAATGAGATAGCATCTACTGCACATTTTTCCTAAAGGGTGATGCCGCCGATTTCTTAAAAAGAAACGGAACACAACTCGGTTTCTGAAGCTTGTTTATTATTAGAATGGTTTTGACAAGCGTATACTTATTGCCATGTCAAATGTTGACTTTGATATGATCGAACTGGTTGTGTTCTCGCACACGCATTGAGAATTAAATGCCAAGATTACGGACGACCTGAAATATACCCTGTAAAGGTCGCGCCCTAGGCAATGTTGAAAGGAACGCACCAATGCTAGTCTGATGAGAGGCCGATACTGATGCGGGATCAGGGAGGGCGCTGATGCAATGTGACACGAAAGCATAGGCAGACAACAAATTGCCTGTTTTTCTGACCGCTTATTCAGGCGGTGTCTGCTAACTGTCACGCATCAACCAGCCTGTCCCAACACATTGTTCGTGTACTGTGCGATGTCAGTTCAACGTTAAAAAACCGCCGGTGGTCGAAATTACCGAAGATCTTCAATACGGCGTTCCTCATAGCCTGAGTGGCTTTGGGACGTTAAACTGTAAGCCATAAACGAACACATTGGCTCTGTATTATGCGATGGAGGCAGAAAAAAAACAAGAGTGTGGTAAATAAAAGATCTGATAGAATAAAGTTATTAAAAAGAATTCTCCGTCGGTGTGATATGTTCTCTGTAAGGGCAAAGCGTGGTGGGGCACACCAGAGTGTTACAAGCTGGTGCCGTTGCACAAGCAGATTGGTGTTTTAATGCAATGCCATGCTTAGTCGCACAGGAGATGAACTGCAAAGTATGATCAATGAGACAGATAGGCACAGCAGAACAGTGGGTCTAAAATTAACATGAACAAAACCAAAGTAATGTTCAACAGTCTAGCAAGGGAACAACAGTTCACAATTGGTAGCGGGTTGCTGGAAGTGGTAAGGAAATATATCTACTTAAGACACGTGCTCAACGCAGATCCGGATTATGAGAGGGAAATAAGAATGAGGTGGAGCGCATGTGACAGGTTCTCTCAGATCATGAATGGTAGTTTAACAGTATTTCTCAAGTCAAAAGTATAACACCGCTGTATCTTATCGGTACTCACCTATGGAGCAGCAACTTGGAGGCTTACGAAAAGGGTTAAGATTATGTTAAAGCGATAGGTGTTAAGTTAAGAGGCTGAAGTCATTCTAATGACATTATAGCCGAAATCAAGAAAACGAAATAGGCTTGGACAGGGTATGCATTGCGAAGGCAAGGTAACCGCTGGTCTTCAAGGCTAACGGGGTGGATTCCAAGGGAAGGCAAGCGTAGCAAGTTGCAGCAGTAAATTAGGTGGGAGGGTCAGATTAAGAAGTTTGCGGTGATACGATGGCGGCAGCTGGATTTCAGGGTTAATGAAGAGCCCTGCTAGAAGCCTTTGCCCTGCAGTGGGCGTAGTCAGGCTCATGATGATGATGAGGCGCATCCGCAGGAGTGAGAAGGGGTGAACGGCCGTGATTAGAGGGATCAGTAGAGCGGAGCACTGAATAGAGAGGAAGAAAATAGCCGTCGTTGGGGCAAGCGTGACACGGTGAAGGAATGAAAGGAGACTACAGAAGATGAGCATTGGGGAGGACGAAAGTTGAGAAGGCTGGAGGGAGTGGGATATCAGCCAGACCAGGCGACCAAGTTCCTTTCCCGCGTCTGTGGTGTGTGGAGCTTTAATATTCGAAAGCAAAAGTTGAAAAACTAATAAAGTATTTTACACTGTTTTACACTAATCACATTACAGCCATTGTTGCTCTTGGGTGAAGATGCAGTTTTCGACACGTGTTGTGTTTTTAGCTTTTTAAGAGGAGCAGGTTTTCGCGACAACTTATATATTTTGACCCATTACTTCGCTTCAGTTTTTAATGAACCTCAGCCACATTGTCATTCCTAAGAAAGAAAGGCTGAGGTGTTGTTTTCGTTGTGGTTGGGAGCCTCGAGAACTTTGTGGTTGGGAACTTGAAAGCTTTTCTTTGTAGCCTTTCGTTTTTCATAACACTAGGCAGTACTATCAATTTAGGCGCTGCAGCACCGATGATTTTTTTTCATTCCTATAGAACTCTGCAGAAAAGTTTTTCAATAGCTTGAGCTTAGCGCATGTCGGCCTTAGTTGCCTATGTGCCACAATGCCCAAGAGAACGTAACACAACACTACACACAACACACGCAGCACAACACAAAGCACACAGTATTCACACCAGCTTTTTCGAAAAGCTACAACGGGCAACGCTTTCTGCCTCCGGGGGTTCTGGATATGCGCCTGGACATGCGCACGGGGTTCACTCCGCACTCTTGCTGTGAATTCTGGCGAGAGTATGCGAGCCTCAGTCTTGCTTAACACCCTAATCACTTCTTCCTTTCTGCAGCAACTCCACATCCCGGAGCAGCAAAGGATCGTCGAAGCCATCGACGAGTACTACGTGTGTCAACTTCCAAGCAAGTTCATCGCGGGCTATATCATGATGCCTTCTTGAGGGGGAGTACAGCATGCACTCTCCAGTGGTTCTGTACATAGTCCGGGATCGCTGTCGGTGGCTGAGACTGAAGCGCAGCACGGGGCGACGGATAGAACTAGAGTCTCCGGTCCGTCCCGTGAAGGTAAGCCCCAAGCGTCGACTTAGTTTTGGATTCTTATTTCCTTGTCACGACGATCTTTGCAGGAGCCCTCAATATGTTTAGGTCTGCATC
Source organism: Amblyomma americanum (assembly GCF_052857255.1). NCBI lineage: Eukaryota > Metazoa > Arthropoda > Arachnida > Ixodida > Ixodidae > Amblyomma > Amblyomma americanum. The sequence goes on from NC_135498.1 coordinate 95,839,151, forward strand.
GCAATCTCCCAAACTCGCCTTATCAGCTGTTTACGAGTGATTCTGGCGAACACCAGCGAACACTATAGTTAGCGCTTTGCATTTTAATCCTGTTGTTTGCTAGACAGTGTGTAGAAAGTGCACCTGCTATTACAGAGTAGTGAGGTGGGAGAAAAACGGGTCAAGAGAGGAAAAATATTTCAATTGGTTGTTAAAGCAAATGAGTTCCGCGGTGAACCGAAATAGGCAGTTGCAGTTAACGGGATAAAAAAACAGGCCATACGGCCTGTCTTTTTCGTGTGATCGTTCCTCTAGGTGGAGGCTGCCGCTGCATAAAAAAGACACTTCGCAACTGTTATGTAAAAGACAGCCGCATCACTGCAATCGCATAAGTATTGCACATGCGGCTATGTGGAAAATAGCTGTTAGGTGCATATGCCTTATATCTCAGTATGACTGCCTTCCAGTGCATCCGTGAGCTGTACAAACTGTCACTGCGTTGTGTTAAACAGCTAATATCATTAAAACATGAGCCTCAGTTCCCGCCACATGAACAGCCACAGAGCAGTGCACTCCACCAAAAGGACAAAATCCGATTTTAATGCGCGTATGTATATACCTCAAAGAAAACTATAAAACATACCCGTAGGAAAAGTCTCAGCTGGCGCAGAATCCACTCTCATCTGTGGAAAGTTCCTTGCTTCATACGATCCGCGGCTTGGGTGACTAAAATAAGGCGCCAATGTCGTCAGGAGTCGGAGGGCAAATAATGTTTTCATGTGCCTCGCGGTAAACTTAACGAAAAGAGGAAACTTAATGCCAAGAGAAAGGTGCTCTAGTACCCGGCGCCATGGTTTATGATGGCCCGGCGGCGGGGCGAAGTCACGTGATGCGTTACTATGGCAGCGGCGCAATAAGGACGTTCAGGTGAAACATTAAGTGACGACGAAATCACTCCCACGAAACCAGTAAAAGCTCTCGCATTTATAACGTCTGATTATTCGTACTAGGTGACTAAACAGTATCACAGTTGAGCGACCTTTGTCAGTTATTTTTTAAATTGAGTTATTTTTGTTGAATTTTCGCCTGTCTTTCATAATCAAATTTTTGCAAGTCACGCATTTGGCATACAGGGATGTTTTCGTGCACCTTTGTCTCCAACAAATGCACATGACAGCTTTGAGAAATATCTGAATTTGCCGACTATGATCCCTTTTAAAAAAGCTTGCTATGAATACAATTTCTAAACATTTCAAACATTATTGACTTTAGAATGTCTCCCTATGACAGCAATACCATGTTCCTAAGAAAACAAGCTCCCATTCCCGAATATAAATTGCAACTAAATACTAAAGCTACGCGACCCGCCGCGGTGGCTCAGTGTTTAGCACGTTCGGCTACTGATCCGGAGTTCCGGGTTCGAACCCAATCTCGGCGGCTGCGTTTTTATGGAGGTGAAACGCTTAAGGCGCCCGTGTGCTGTGCGATGTCAGTGCACTATAGTGATACCCAGGTGGTCGAAATTATTCCGGAGCTCTCCACTACGGCATCGCTTTCTTCCTTTCATCTTTCACTCCCTCCTTTATCCCTTCCCTTGCGGCGTGGTTCAGGTGTCCAAAGATATGAGACAGATACTGCGTCATTTTCTTTCCCCAAAAAAACCAATTATTATTGTTATTATGTTCTCTATATAGTAAAGCATATTTGTACCAAATGTGATGCGTTGAGAGTTAACTGCAATACTGGCTTACAAAAACGTCAAGCTTGCATGAATATCAAATAGAAATAAAATGGCATCACAAGCGATTTAAAGAGAGTGGCGACGCCGCTTCTAGGGAAAAGAGACACGTCAGTTTCTAATTTTTTTTCGAGCCCCAAAACTGCCGGAAGATGCGTACGAATGAAGGCTTTCAATACCTGCTTGCCGAATCGCAATGGCGGGAACGGCGCTATTTAAATTTGTTACCGTCCTCAAAGAAGTTCAATTATGCTCGTTTTTCGGCCACTTGGCTTATATATACATCTCAGGTTTGGGTAATTTCTACTCTATCGGTCGCTGCTATTGATGGGCACGAAAACAAAGGCTTGTGCGTAGTAAATCAAGCAAGATCATCTCTGGTTGGCTGCACAGACGAAAGCTCTCCGGCCATGGCACGAAAGTCCTCGTGGGGTGAAACCAGGCCTTGACGGGTAGAGTCGAAGTGTGGAGTATAAAAATAAGGAATTATCAGCACGCTCAATATACATTCGCTGAACTCACATCAATACACTGGAATCCATTAAACCAAAGGTAAAGCTGCGGATAAAAGGACACAGGGAATAGAGAGATACTATTAGTGCTTTTGTAAAATTCCTTCTTGACAGATGAAATAAATATTGCAACGAGAAGCGAACAGTCCGGAAATCAAAGGTGCTAGAAACCTCCTTCAGGATACCCCACAAAACTCTCTAACGGCCATAACCAGTCGATGGAAACAGATAAGGCAGACGACAACGCAGTGCCCTTCTAAGGAACGGGCTAGCAAAAAGGGATGGTTCGCAGCTTTGAAGAAAAACTGTGAAACAAACTCGTGAACAAATAAATGACCAAGGCCAACTCCTCCAGACTCGAGAGAAAGAAACAAATAGCCTCTGCGCATTACGCATATGCTGTCATTGAGAGCGCTAAACAAAGGTCGCGAATAGTCTGTGCAGCGCATGTACCTTATTCGCACAGTCCATTCCTTTAAACGCATAGAGAGGCTTTGCAACCAAGAAGGTATTGCGAACGTGTTCCCGAGAAAAATTGAGGAGCTCCAGACCCATCCGAGCGTGCGTTTGGGGCATCATAGAGAGAATTTGTGACCCCCAGTAAGACCCTTTATGAAGGGAAATACCAAAATATTGTATGAAATCAGAGTCCTGTCTAACACCATCAATACGATTAGGTTTCATAGTATGGTAACGAAAGCAGAATTTTTTTAATTTTTCCAAATTTAGAGTCGCGCCAGAGACGTCAAAGAACTACGCTGCTAAATGCAAAGCGTCAAGTTTTTTTTATCCGAACAGAAAAAAGCCGACATCATCAGCATAGGCTAAGATCCTAATTTTCGAGTGATCAAGTGGGAATCCTTGAATAGCTTGGGACCAGATGATGCTAAGACACAAGGGTTCGAGATGCAAAGCACATAACAGATTATCGCCGCAGCCGAACACGCTTCGTGTTATGGCGCTGTGCACTGCAGAGCGTCGTCTTCATCAACTTCCATCTGCTCAGTCCGGCGGCATTGCCCGCTCATCGTCGTTTTCTACGCAGCAGAAATCCATGCTTTCCACTGATTCTAATGTAGTAAACATTCTCCGTAATTTCTCCTGACGTCCTCAGCACACATATAAGCAAAGTATGCGTTTTCTTGCGTCGGTTTATTAACGAATTTCAGGTTCGGTTCATGAGACACACTATCATCGGCGAATTTCTGCCACGGGCACGCGACAGCTAGAAGCAAAGAAGATCGAGCTCCGGCACGCGCCTTCCATTTGCAATTCATTTTATTTTTCCCATTTTTTTTTTATCTTGATTCAGTCTTCTGACGTTTCCTTCCCCGCGCAAATGCTTCATTGGCATTCTACCCTATACCTTGGCCAATCCCCCCACGTGGGTATGTGCCATATTACTTGAGGAGAAGAAGAAGAAGAAGAAGCGTCTGTTATTTGCTTTGTATCTCGAACCGTTGCGCAGCAATTAACCGCAATTGTCTTACTACTCCCCCGTAGTGGGTATGTGCCATCTTTATTTGAGGCCAACCAACCGACCAATCCATGCCATTCTTGATGTAATATCTACCAGTGTTGCTTTCCCGCGTTCTTTTGCCTTTTCTGAGTGCAGGTGAAGTGCATCGTGCAGGTGGATAGCTACCGGCTCTTGGCCGATCCCATACCTGGCCCTTTCAAGACCCACACTGTCTTCCAAGAAACAGCACCAACCGACCGCCAGTCTTCTGATATGGAATCCAAGAAGCCCACAGCCTGCGTTGCTCCGCGACCTCGTGCCCATGACGTGAGCTCGGAACGTACAGTTCACCCGGCCCTCATAGCTGCGGAGTGCTCCGTGCTCTGTGCACCCTTCAGTCATGCGCGGCCAGGGTCATGGCGGAGCCGCATTCTTCGTGCTTTTCTAGGCCGCTCTCCACTTAGAAAGGTATCTAGTGACATGGAAAGTACTGGAAGTCTTATGTGCTCGTCGAAGCGGTAGCCCCTCGTGTAAAAATGAATTCGCATTCGTTTGCTTGCTGTTAGTCGCACCAACAAAAGGATCCGTGGCTCTCCATGCTTTCACTGTCTTTTTCCGTTCGCATCAGAAAGTTTTCGCACGAAATCGGTTTTGCAGGGAAGATGGTATGCCGATTTTCCCTCCTTGTGAAGGCTAATAAGCGCCAACAATACCTACCTGTGATGTATGTGGACGTTAACTTTTAACGTGCCTTTGCAGTGTCCCGCAGTGTAATGGTGACAACCCCCGGCAAGGAGGACAAAGTTGTCTATCCAATGTTTCATCGCAAAAGCAAAGTGGTCCTGTCGGATTATAAGCTGGCGGGCTGAAGTCCTCCAAAGGGCTAGCACCCTCTTATGTTATTTTGAAGGGAGAAGAGGCACAGAAATCACCTGCAGCAGAGGTAACTGCACTAATCCTGTAAAAATGAAACAGCGTGCGTGAAAAGGAAATTTGCAGTGACGGCTGCATGACAGACATTCTCCGGAGGAAGCGGCACCGTTAGCAAAAACTACAGTATTCACCCCCTGTCTGAAGAGAATGCTGCCCAAATGGTGAAGATGGGTACTGTGATAAGGTGGGTGTCAGGGTGCTTTCGGTAGCTTTCGGTGTTACTCAGCGCCTCCAGGAAGGGTGAGAAGTTTAGAAGCTCTTTCTTCAGCACAATGCTTCCTGCCTTCACTGGTGCTTTTGTATTCGAGCCTTCTGGTATCATCGTAGTCGCTGCAGTGACCGTGCATGTGCACATATTTAGTTATTCAAATACCCTGAAGGCCCTCTGGTAGAAGCTATTACATAGGGAGGCACACAAAACACAATAATGACGATAATGTGTTGCTTTTGTTGGAGCCAGGTGTTCTTTGTTGCTGTGCCAACTAACTGAACTGTCGTTCTGCCTCAGGGTCCGGGGAACCAGCTAAGGCGCTGGGGCACGGAGTCGTCATTGATGTCATCCAGCAGAGCGCATCGGGCACAAGGAGATGGCATGAGCTCCCTGGCGGAAACCACACGTACGGCGGCAAGTGAGTATTTGTATTTTCTTCAGCTGCTAAAAAGGCAGCTGTTGAATTAGAAGGATGCAAAATTTATTGCGGGACATTTTCTTTCATAAGTACTGACAAAGCGGTCATGGCATGGAACATCCCAGACAGCGTAGAGACCTCAGGACGTCCGCGTCAGTATGTTCAGACGCCCTCTGGTTGTCTCTAACTGGTCCTCAAGCAGGCCAACTCGGTTCCATTTGTCTTTCCGTTGCCCATACTCAGGATGTCTTGAGGACCATGTTTGGGGACCTTTTTTGTACTTCTTCAGGATTTGTATCAAAAGATCTTTTTTAATAGGAGTGCCGCATTCAAAGCTAATGTAAGACAAGCTAAAGACAATAAGAAAAACGAAGAGATTTACCATGCCCAGGGCCACAGAGAGCTATAGCTCCCTCGGGAGTTGAATATTGAACACTGAATGAAAACGATGAGTGTAACAAAAATCTAATTAGTACAACCTCATCAGAAGCACGCTGTACATAAGGCCAGATGTAGACAACAAAAATATCTCCTCAAGGCAGAATTTTCGGGTCACAATGGTTTCCTTCATTATACCACTACTGTGCACACATATTTTAATGAACCAGCAGTTTTTAATTATTGAGAACCAAGTGCCAGGGATAAAGCTGGTTTGATCAATCCTCACAATATTGTCCTGCGGTAGGACTATTGTAGGGCATTTTAGGAATTTTCATTCTCGAGTCGTCTAGCAAAGTAAAAACTGAGGATAACCTCACGCAAACAAGTTGTCATCGATGCATTAAATAGGTTACTCAGAATGTCCTGTTACAGATGAGGACGTTATGATCATTTTATGACGTCATCAGGACGTTCGGTGTTGTGCGGAACTTGTTTGGAAATAATATCGTCCTTTCCTGCTGCCATTTTCAGTTCGACAGCTTGACCACAGAACACGTCTTCGCGCCACCAAGTGGTCGAGCTTACAAATCTGGCGACCGCTTAAGCGTGAAAGCCTCCTTACTCCGCATCATCTAGCTTCTTGGAACAACATGACACACTCCTTGCCAGCTCACAGACGTTATCTATGTTTCTCGGTATGTTCGTCTCTATCGTGCTGGCATGTTTTTGTCCCGGTCGCCCATCAAATAAGATGTCCCTGACCGTTTTGCTGTTAACTTCCTGAAAACATGCCAAAGAGGCTTCGTGGCTGCAGTTTTGGGGTACTGATCACGACATCACTGGTTCGATTCTTTGTCGTGGAGGCAACATTTTGGTTGAAAATAAACGCCCCAGTATTGAGTTGTCCAGTCGAGCACTGCGCCACAGCGTGTAGCCGAGTGTTCAGTTCGCATGTAAAAAAATATTTCAGTTCTGTGAGAGCTGTTTAGGTTTAAAACATTTGATCACGCTTACCCTTAAGAAGAATACTGAACATTTCAGCTCTCGCGGTATTTTTTCCCCACAATTAAAATAAGCACTTAGCACAAATTTCAAGCAACGTACTACTTACGAACTCAACGGTTGCGCGAGAAGGATGTGACGTGAAGACTGTTGATCACGATTCTAAACAAAAAAGGGCACCCCACTATGGTGTGCCAATCGCAGAGCCAGCTTCCAAGGCTGCAGTGAAATTGAACAGTGTTTTATTATTCGTAGACAGCCACAACTTGCAGAAATCGCGCATGCGCATAACACAACCAACATTTTTCTTTTCTGTCGGGCAGCGCTTGTGGGCTTGCCTTAGGTGCGAGTAATTGACCAGAATACTTTTCGTTTCTGCCGTTTTTCATGCGAGTACCGTTTCTACCAGCCGAGTTGCTCCTCGTGGGACACCAGCTGTTGAACCTATATCGCGTCCCGCATACCTATGGTCAATCAAGAGGTGTGCCGCTAGGCTCTGTTCTTTCTCCGCTGCTTTTCAACATATTAGTTCGGGACATCCCCATTCATCCTAACGTTACAGTTTATGTATACGCAGATGATATAGCTTTTTTCGCATCAGCAAAGGATATTCATGTGCTCTACGGGTATTTGCAGGCATATCTGAATGCTCTTGAAGTCTGGTTGGACCAAATCAATTTATCACTTAATGTCAGCAAATGTGGCGTGCTGGTATTTCCACCCGGCGCTCCTATGTACATCTCGCTAGCCTACCGCTCCACTCGAATTCTGCAGGTGGAGTCGGTTAAATACCTAGGTGTTACTTATGACCAACATTTGGACTGGCGACACCATATTAAGAATAATGTTATTAAAGGAGAACGTGCACTGGGCCGTTTGACCCGAGTTGGCAATAAAAAGTTTGGCATGCGTCGTGACACGCTACTGCTGCTCTATAAGGCTTATATGAGACCGATTCTGGAATTTGGTTGCCCCTTGTTCTCTGGTAGCGCGAACTACAAGCTGTAGCCATTAGCCTTACTGGAAAGGCGTGCCCTACGGCTATGCCTCGGGCTCCCAAAATCAGCTTCCAACGCTGTCCTTTATCTGGAAGCCCGTATCCCCAACCTCTATTCCCGCTTCCAACTTCTAACAGTGCGTACTTTCCTCAAGTCTTTTGACCCGGCCCCAGGCGTTAGTATTCCAATTTTTGTATCCCAACCACACCTTTTTTTGACTAATCACTGGCCACGTTATCAGCTTCCGCAAGTTAGGTTCACGCAGAATCTGTTAGCTCCGCTTCAGGTTGATCTGATCTCCTTGCAACGAGTTGCTGACACGCAGGCTGATCCCGTCTTCTATTACGACTTTATTTTCCCGTCCCATGCGAAGCATATGCCCGCACATACCCTAAATGGTCTTCTTTCTGAACACCTACAGAATTTTCCACATCATACTGGTCTCTCCACTGATGCCTCCGGCAGCTGTGAGAAGGCGGCGATTGGCATATATTCACAGGATCTAGCTTGGAGCTACTCCGTTCGTATCCCTGATTATACTCCTATATTTTTCGCAGAGTTTTTGGCCATTGGTTTGGCTCTTCTCAAAATTCCCAGACATGTCACACGGGTTCTTATTCTTACAGACTGCCTTTCAGTTATTGTCTCTCTCCAAAATTCGGAAAAATCTTTCTTGACTCGTTCACTTAGGTTTTTTATTCCGAGCACAGTGCGCGAGATCCGTTTGGTCTGGATACCTGGGCATTCAGGCGTCTATTTTAACGAGGTGGCTGATTTATTGGCAAGGTCAGCTCTCAGCGCACCTGTTATATATCCCGTCCCTCACCACATTCTGTTAGCAGCTTCACGTTTCCAGCGGTTCCAACATATTTCAGCCACTTTGAGTGATCCGTTGCTCAATACCGTGGACTTTCAACACCTAAAGTACCCGTGGAATATCCGGTGGTGTAAGTCAAGGCTTTGTGAAGTGTCCATGACGCTCCTGCGATGTAGAATCCCTCACTTAAACTTGTACTTATGCAGGTGCGGGTTCGCTGCGACAAACCTTTGTGTATCATGTGGGCAAGTTGAATCAATCGATCATTTTCTCCTCTCTTGCCGGCGGTTCGTGGTTCAGAGAAAGCAATATCTGGAGGTTCCTCTTTCGAGACTAGGGCTGCCTCTGTCTGTTACAGTTCTATCGTTCGGTGCGAGTGCCAAGGGATTCCCGTTAAGCAGTGTATGCGGCTACCTTCACGATTACATAAGTGCAACTAATCGATTATCTTGTTAGCTATATACAAAATTCTTTCGCATGTCCAAAAAAGGCTAGATTGATTCTATTCCGGATGACTCATACCTCTTGAATTCATTTTATTTTTCCTTTTTTTTATCTTGATTCAGTCTTCTGACGTTTCCTTCCCCGCGCAAATGCTTATTGGCATTCTACTCTATACCTTGGCCAATCCCCGCCACGTGGGTGTGTGCCATATTACTTGAGGAGAAGAAGAAGAAGAAGAATTTGCAGCGTCTGTTATTTGATTTGCATCTCGAACTGTTGCGCTGCAATTAACCGCCTTTTACATAGCTACTCCCCTGCAGTGGGTATGTGCCATCTTTATTTGAGGCCAACCAACCAACCAATCCATGCCCTTCTTGATGTAATATCTACCAGTGTTGCTTTCCCGCGTTCTTTTGCCTTTTCTGAGTGCAGGCGAAATGCATCGTGCAGGTGGATAGCTACCGGCTCTTGACCGATCCCCCACTGTGGCCGTTCCAAGACCCACACTGTCTTCCAAGAAAAAGCACCAACCGACCGCCAGTCTTCTGATATGGAATCCAAGAAGCCCACAGCCTGCGTTGCTCCGCGACCTCGTGCCCATCAGGTGAGCTCGGTACGTACAGTTCACCCGGCTCTCATAGCTGCGGAGTGCTACATGCTCTGTGCACCCCTCAGTCATGCGCGGCCAGGGTCATGGCGGAGCCGCATTCTTCGTGCTTTTCTAGGCCGCTCTCCACTTAGAAAGGTATCTAGTGACATGGAAGGTACTCGAAGTCTAATGTGCTCGTCGAAGCAGTTGCCCCTCGTTTCAAGATGAATTCGCTTTCGTTTGCTTGCTGTTAGTCGCACCAACAAAAGAATCCGTGGCTCTCCATGCTTTCACTGTCTTATTCCGTTCGCATCAGAAAATTTTCGCACAAAATCGGTTTTACAGAGAAGATGGTATGCCGATTTTCCCTCGATATGAAGGCTAATAAGCGCCAACAATGCCTACCTGTGATGTATGTGCACGTTAACTATTAACGTGCCTTTTCAGGGTCGCGCAGTGCAATGGTCACAGCCCCCTGCAAGGAGGACAAAGTAGTCTATCCAAGGTTTCATCTCAAAAGTGAAGTGGTCTTGTCGGATTATAAGCTTGCGAGCTGATGTCCTTTAAAGGGCTAGCACCCTCTTATGTTATTTTGAAGGGGGAGAAGGCACAGAAATCACCTGCAGCAGAGGTAACTGCAATAATCCTGTAAAAATGAGACTGCGTGCGTGAAAAGGAAATTTGCAGCAATGACCGCATGACAGACATTCTCCGGACGAAGTGGCGCCGTTAGCAAAAACTACAGCATTCATTTCATGTCATTTCATTTCATTTCATTTATTCTACCCTCAATGCCCGAGGGCATTGAAGAGGGGAGTGGTTGTATACAGGGGTTTAGTACAAGGCGTTTGATTTCTAATTATACAATGATAGCTAAGGCGGAACAAAAACGCTGATGGTCGATGATGGAGGCTGTATTTCTGGGAAGGTGGTTCCAGTCCTTTGCTGTTCGTGGAAGGAAAGACTCAGCTGCGCATTTTGTTTTAAAGAAAGGAATGCCGATTTTATGCGCATGATCAACTCGTGATGAAACATATGATGAAGGAAGTATAAGATCGCGGTGCAGTCTGGGGTTATGATACATTATTTTATGCATTAGGCAAAGGCGAGCGTGCTTTCGACGGCTAGCAAGAGATGGTAACTGTAATGTATTCTTCATAGAGGTTACGCTAGCTGTACGGTTATAGTTCTGAAGGATGAAACTTGCCAAGTTATTCTGAATTAATTCGAGGGAACTGATCAAGTTTTCCGTGAAGGGATCCCAAATGGACGCAGCATATTCCAACTTACTCCGAACGACAGATTTATAGAGGAGAAGTTTCAAGGAAGTGGGGGCAGAGAGAAAGTTACAGCGAAGGTAGCCGAGGGAACGGTTGGCGTTGGTAATCATTGAATTGATGTGAAAAGACCAAGTTAGATCACATGCTATGTGAACGCCTAAATAGCGGTATGAAGACACTTGTTCTAGTTCGATGTTATCTAGATGATAAAAGGTGGGGTGTATAGAAATGCGTGACACACGTAGTACTTTACATTTGGTTTTGTTTAGTTCCATTGACCACGTATTACACCACTCAAGAATTCCATTAATGTCTTTTTGCAAAAGAAGAGAGTCGTTAGGGTCGTTAATTTCACAAAATATTACAGTCATCTGCAAATAAATGAATGTGGGAGGTAACGGAAATAGGAAGGTCATTAATATATATCAGGAACAAAAGGGGACCAAGGACAGACCCCTGTGGGACCCCAGAATGCACGGAAGTGAATGGAGAACTATTGTTATTAGCCATTACAAACTGTGTTCTATTACAAAATAAATATTCTAACCATGCTAAAACATTTGGGAGCAGATTTAGCTTGCTCATTTAAAAAGAAGTAGTTTGCGACTAACCTTCTCGAAAGCCTTAGAGAAGTCTAGAAAGATACAGTCCGCACATGAACGACGATCCAGAATAGCGTGAAGTTTGTGCGTGAAGGTAAGTAACTGCGTCTCGCACGAGAATTATTTGCGAAAGCCGTGTTGATCGTCAATGAAGCAGGAGTTAGATTCGAGAAAGGTAACTAAGTGAGTGTATAGGATGTGCTCAAAAAATTTGCATGGTATGCTGGTTAGCGATATTGGGCAGTAATTAAGAGGGGAATTAGTACTACCTGACTTGTGCAACGGAACCACCTTCCCGATCGTCCAGTCCGCTGGAAGCACTGACGTCTCAAGTGACTGCTGGAAAATTTTGGAAAGGATGATTGAGGAATAAAGTTTAGTACTCTACAAGAACTTCGCGTTAATTAAATCTGTTCCAGGGCTTGTATAGGTCTTAAGATTTTCTCTTAATTTTACTATTCCTAGGGGCTCGATGGATATTGCATCCATGATTGAGAATTGGCAGTCCTCCACTGTAGGAAACGTGACGTTGGAAGAAAGAAAAAAATGGCGACAAAATGTTTCATTTAGAATTTTAGGACAATCAGTATCAGCGATAGTTGAACCGTTTTCATCAAACAATTTAATTGAATGATATCGATTGGGATTAATGGCACGCGAAAAATTTTTTGGATCATTTGTGAGCATGTTGGGCAGTGTGTGCTGTAGAAAAAGATCTTTGGCGTTTTTCATTGCCGATACATACACGCTATATGCCGCATGATAAGATTCCCATTTAGAAACGGAGTTACATTTTTTTGCGTTTCGGTAAAAGCGTTTTTTCCTGTTACAAAACGTTGTACCACTGTGCATTTCTATGAGTTGTAATGGTGCGTAGGGGGACATATCTTTCCGTTAGTTCGTTAACCTTAGCTACGAAAATGTTCCAGTTCACCTGCGCCTCCCGGCTATCAAAATCTGTTAAAAATGCATCGAGAGATGAAAATAGTTCTTCGTTGACAGCCTGAAAGTCAGCTCTGCTATAATCACGGATACGCTTGACTTTCTTGTCAGCATTATTGGAAGGAATGCAGAAATTAAACGTGACTAGGAAGTGGTCACTCATGCCGGGCATGCAGGTCATGTCTGAAACGAGATCAGAATGGGATGTCAACACTAAGTCTAATACTAAGCTGAAGTCCTCCAAAGGGCTACTCTTATGTTATTTTGAAGGAGGAGGAGGCACAGAAATCACCTGCAGTAGAGGTAACTGCACTAATCTTGTAAACATGAAACAGCGTGCGTGAAAAGGAAATTTGCAGCGATGACTGCATGACAGACATTCTCCGGACGAAGCGGCGCCGTTAGAAAAACTACAGCATTCACCCCCTGTGTGAAGAGAATGCTGCCCAAATGGTCAAGATGGGTACCGTGATAGGGTGGGTGTCAGGGCGCTTTCGGTAGATTTCGGTGTTACTCAGCGCCTCCGGGAAGGGTGAGAAGTTTAGAAGCTCTTTCTTCAGCACAATGCTTCCTGCCTTCATTGGTGCTTTCCTATTCGAGCCTTCTGGTATCCCAGTAGTCACTGCAGTGTCCGTGCGTGTGCATATATTTGTTTATTCAAATAGCCTTAAGGCCCTCTGGTAGAAGGTTTTACATAGGGAGGCACACAAAACACAATAATGACGATAATGTGTTGCTTTTGCTGGAGCCAGGTGTTCTTTGTTAGTGTGCCAACTAACTGAACTGTCGTCCTGCCTCAGGGTCCGGGGAACCAGCTAAGGCACTGGGGCACGCAGTCGTCATTGATGTCATCCAGCAGAGCGCATCGGGCACAAGGAGATGGCATGAGCTCCCTGGCGGAAACCATACGTACGGTGGCAAGTGAGTATTCGTATTTTCTTCAGCCACTAGAAGGGCACCTGTTGAAGTAGAAGGATGCAAAATTTATTGCGCGACATTTTATTTCATAATTACTGACAAAGCGGTCATGGCATGGAACATCCCAGACAGCGTAGAGACCTCAGGACGTCTGCGTCAGTATGTTCCGACGCCCTCCGGTTGTCTCTAACTGGTCCTCAAGCAGGCCAACTGGGATCCATTTGTCCATCCGTTGCGCATACTCAGGATGTCTTGAGGACCATGTTTGGGGACATTTTTAGTACTACTTCAGGATTTGTATCAATAATTTTTTTTAATAGCAGTGCCGCATTTAAAGCTAATGTAAGACAAGCTAACGACAATAAGAAAAAAGAAGAGATTTACCATGCCCAGGGCAGCAGAGAGCTATGGCTCCATCTGGAGTTGAATATTGAACACTGAATGAAAACGAAGAGCGTAACAAAATCTAAACAGTACAACCTCATCAGAAGCACGCAGTACACAAGGCCAGATGTACACAACAAAAATATCTCCTCAAGGCAGAATTTTCGGGTCACAATGGTTTCCGTCATTATACCACTACTGTACACACATATTTTAATGAACCAGCAGTTTTTAATTATTGAGAGCCAAGTGCGAGGGATAAAGCTGGTTTGATCGGAGTTCAATCCCCCCAATATTGTCTTGCGATCGGACTATTGTAGGGCATTTTAGGAATTTTCATCCTCGAGTCGTCCAGCAAAGTACAAACTGAGGATAGCCTCACGCAGAAATTTAGTCATCGATGCATTCAATAGGTACTCAGAATTGCCTGTTACGGATGAGGACGTTCTGGTCATTTTAGGACGTCATCAGTACGTTTGGTGTTGTGCGGAACTTGTTTGGAAATAATATCGTCCTTTACTGCGGTCATTTTCAGTTCGACAGCTTGACCACTGAACACGTCTTCACGCCACCGAGTGGCCGGGCTTACAAATCAGGCCACCGCTTAAGCGGGTAAACCTCCTGTACTCGGCGCATGCTCTAGCTTCTTGGAACAACATCACGCACTCCTTGCCAGCTCACAGATGTTATCTATGTTTCTTCGTATGTTCGTTTCTATCGTGCTTGCATGTTTTTGTCCCGGCCGCCCATCAAATAAGATGTCCCTGACTGTTTTGCTGTTAACTTCCTGAAAACATGCCAAAGGGGCTTCGTGGCTGCAGTTTTAGGGTACTGATCACGACATCACAGAGTGTTTTATTATTCGTAGACAGCCACAACTTGCAGAAACTGCGCATGCGCAAAACACATTTTTCTGTCGGGCAGCACTTGTTGGCTTGCCTTAAGTGCGAGTAACTGACCAGAATACTTTTCGTTTCTACCGTCTTCCATGCAAGTACCGTTTCTACCAGCCGAGTTGCTCCTCGTGGGACACCAGCTGTTTAACCTATATCGCGTCCCGCGCACGATATGCTTCCATGCATGCTGTGGGGGTCACACTGTGCGCAGCCCGTGAGGAAGGCAAGCTCTGAGCAAGAAGAGATCCAGGAAGCCCGCGACTCACGGGCGGTGCATGGGGGACTGGAGCTTTCCCGACGGTCCTCTTCCCACGCAATAAGCGCACTTTTATCTCTCGCCGATTACTGCCAGGGGTGTGAATCGGTTGCTTCCACAGCGTCGCGGTGACATCCAGAAACTGGAGGACAGGCAGGTACGTCCTTCTCCGCTGCCGGGTGGCTCGTGCCCGCCGCCTTGTGGCCTTCACACGCTCGCCGCTGGCTGCTAGAGGAAACTTGGTACGCGTGTATCCCGCAGCACGCAAGGAGACCACTACGCCTATTTTCCTGCAAGCGAGAGATGGGTCCCAGCTTGAAGAAGCAACGCACCCAGGCTTCTAACTGATGGGTGTCTGACGGAAAGATTCCAACGCGCCTCCTGCTGCTTACCACTTGGACGCCACATTCGTGCTGATTTAGCTGTGTTGCAAAGGATCGCACTAGATTCTTAACGGAATAATGGCGCAGATCATGTGACAGGACAGCAGGAGAGTACAAACACACACACTGTCCTGTCACTTGATCTGCGCCATTATTCCGTTAAGCATGTCTGACCAACTTGCCCAGTCCTTTACGCTTCTTAAGCACTAGATTCACCCTCCCACCCAACCCCTTCTCAAGAAACGAAAACAATTCGGAGTATTAAAAACGTATATTGTTCTGGCAACATATTCTTGGTAGTAAACAGTGATGTAGGTATCCTGGGAAGCACTGAACTCCAAGACTGATGGCCTACTGTGACAGAACGCAAGTTGAGAAACATTTTGTTCTAGTAGGCTGCAGATTTATATTCTGCACCTGATGTTGATAAAGCTTTATCTCAGGCTGCGGAATGCTGCTCTGGGCATTAGCGGGAAACAGTGATATGTCGAGTTTAGCGTCCTGTTGAAGGACATGGGCTATGAGAGACGCTACAACTTAAGGCTCTGGGTCTATTTTGAGCACTTCGAGTTCTTAAGCGTACAGAATATGGTCGCTTTTTGCATTTAGCCCCTCCAAAATGCGGCCGCTGTGATTGAGGCTCGATTCCGCAACCTCTGGACTCAACAGCTGGACGTCACAACCTTTGAGCCACCAGGTTATTTCGTGAGCGGACGTCAAAAAGAGGGGGCTCTGAAACCGCATTTTCGACTGATTTTTGTTATGGTACCCATTAGCCGTGATGATAATATTGCCGAAACATTCCACATATTTTGGGAGCTTTTTGTTCTAACGCATGAAATTGCGCTTTGGCTACAATGGAAATGTTTAATTCTAGCTTTGTTGGTTGGGCGTGAGTAGGAAGGAGGATGATCACTTTGTTTCTTGAGAAACGGGGTCGAGTGTGACGTTGTATGGGGACCACGTCACGGCGGCGACGGTCGCGCGCGTCTACGACCGTTGCAGCATCACGAACGAGGAACCTCATCAATCGTGGCTTCAGATCACATTAATAAGAGCACCTTCTCTTTTAATATTTGTCAACTTCACTTTCCTTGGGCTGCTTCTTTTTTTGGAGTCCCTAGCCATGGCTTGGCTTGTGGCACAGGCTGCTTGCTCCCTGCTAGTAAAGCGTAAGCTTTGGAGTACGGTGATATTGGAAACCAAGGCAGCATTTCCCTACTGCATCATGGCAGGTAACTGAGCAAGTTGGTAAGCATTGTGAATAACACAAGCGCTACAAACACATACACAAAGAGGGAACACAGCGCGCCTACTGCCCTGAAAACGCAATGCAGAAGGGGAAAAAATTGAAACGCTTGTCATATTCATTTGGACTGCAGATTTGATGGTAGATTAAGTGTCATCGTGCAAAATCTGCCCACCCTTATATGAATACGATATAATTTTTTTCCGCTCCAGATTTCGGGTGTGCGCTATGTTACAAACCTAATTAAGCAAACTGCTTCGCGCATCTCACTTCGGATTTATATTTGGTCTCCTGTGCGCGCTTTTGTACAGCATTATAAGAACAACTTCCATTCTGCAGAGGCACGCTTACTTTTCCATTGGCACCCCCCGGCGGTTCATTTGGCTTTGAGCTGCTAAGCGCAAGGCCACCGCATAGAGTTCCGGCCATGGCGGCCGCATTTCAATGGATTTGAAATGGAAAAATGAATGAGCGTTGTGTGATACTAATGTAGGCTAAAGAACCCCAGGTTAAACTAATTGGAAGCCTTCCACTTCGTCGTCCCGCATGCCGCCACCTTCACATTTGCTCCTCAATTCTAAATTCACCTTTAAATTGTGAAAACTTACTACGCCCATTTAAATTTCTAGCGCCAGCGTCCTTCAATATCACTTTGTTTTTGGGGTGGAAACTCGCGTATGCTACTACTTGGTTCTGAGAAAGTGTCTACAAGATGAGTTAGGCGACTCTTATTGTTGTCGCCTGTCTTTTGAGAGTATTTCTCTCATCTCGCATGCGTGCGTTGCTGCCTCTGTGCGCCATGCTTTTATGCCATGCTGTGAATGAGAAACACTTAATTTGTTTGCAGCCGCTGATGTGAAGACTTTCGTCAGAATACGCCCCCGGTTCAGCGGAGCACTCTTCAAGAAGCCTGCCTTTGAAACCGTTCAGCACACGACCGTGGAGACCACCACTACAACCACGGAGTGCGCAACACAGAAGCGGTTCCGTTTCCACAAGGTGGGTTCTGCACAGTGGGCTGCCCGGGAAGCGTACTTACTACAGCCGTGTGACGTAGAGCCTGGAAAGTTGCAAACTATGCGCTCCTGAGCGCATGGAGAGTACAAACTGAAGATCGCAGACGCAAATAGAAAGATCCAATTCCCCGCCCACATGTCCCTCAAGGCTTCTTGGCAGCAGTCTGTTTTGGCCAGCAGACGAGCGCTAAAGTTCTCGGGCAAGGGTGTACTACATCAACTGCGTTGATAAAGTAGTTTGTCTGAATGAAAGTTCCTTACACAGCTATCGCTCCAACTTCTAGTAGAAGGATTAATCCAGCTGGCCACCCTCTTCCGCATCCCCCGTGTTAACAAGCACCTAAGGTTTTAAAGGAGAGCTATGCCACTTGCTCGAACTTTTCGCAAGCGAAGCAAAATTCGTCCTGGTCCTGTCCGCAGAGAAATTCCCCGTGGTAAAGTAATTTTCAGTCAAGGGATCAACGCGGTCCTGTCGCCCTGCTCGGATTGACGCTAATGAGTAACTACTTTCTTGATTAAAATATAATTGATCTGCTCAGCATTGTGCATGCCCGTCACAAGGCCAGTTTCAGTGCCCACGGGGATAATGGCCATCGAGCTCAGTGAGGATCTGATGATGCCGCACGGTTATTTTCAAAGCCAATCTATCGGCATCGGCTCAGTCTGTGTTCGAAATTAACCGTAAAAAGGTGGGGGGATCTAAAGTAAAAGAATTAATAAATTGTTTCTGCATTACGTTTTAAATTGGAAAGCACTTTAACTCTCTCCCTAATTGATTTTTGCGCTTGAGTTGCAGATTGTAAAACGTACACAAACTGAAATTTTTATTAGGACAAGGAGTTTTGTTTTTTATTAGGCGGGACTTTTCTCATGTTTCTGTGTAAAGCCCGTGTCTGCATCAAATCAGCTCTTTGCGCTTGAGTTGCAGATTGTAAAACGTACACAAACTGAAATTTTTATTAGGACAAGGAGTTTTGTTTTTTATTAGGCGGGACTTTTCTCATGTTTCTGTCTAAAACCCGTGTCTGCATCAAATCAGCTCTATCAAAGCCCACTAAGGCCCAATTTGGGCTTTTTTAGAGGGAATGAAAACTAGTTTAGACCCTTTAGAGCCCATTTTCAACCAATTGGGGTGATAGGCGGGCTGCCCAAGTTGGTTTTGCCCCTAATTTTCCTGCACTGAGCCCAACTCGTTTTCATGTTTCCCCTAATGTTGCCGTCAAGGGACCCGTGCGGGCTGAACTTGGCAGCATGGGCTCACATTGCCCCGTAATTAGCAATATGAGGCCCTAATTGGCTTGTCATGAGCCAGTCCAAATTGTCTTTGCCCATGTGATGGCCACAAGGGTCCAAGGTGGGTTAAAAAGGGGTTTCCCAAGCCCACATTGCCCACATAGGGCCCAGATGGGTCCAAAACGCTGTGCTACTTGGAATGTGATGATCACTCTTGGTTCGTGATGTGTTTACCTGTAAAACTCGTTCCGGTGGAGGTCATAACACGTAACTGCGACACTTCTATTCCGGAGGGGTGTTGCTCGAAGTTTGACAACTGTGCTTTCGGGAGTTTAGAGCATACTCACGTTGCAGTTATGTTGTTTAGGAAATCAGAGCTATGGCGGCCCGTTCTGATAGGAGTTCCCTAACACGCAGACCAATGACGGGAAGAACGTGCTTTGTAGCGCCTTGTAACTATCTTGCGACGGACGTATCTTGGGACAGTACTGCGCTCCGGCCTACGCCATAACCAGCGCATGTAGTACAAACCCGTGAGAATAGCGGGAAGGGCTCACGAAGACGAACGACGTCTCCAGTGTTTCGCAGGTCTGTGATAGTTCAAAAAGCGGCTTCCTTTTTAAGGCGAAAGCCTTTTTTGGCTCATAAGTGTGCACAACACCTGCCTGCTGGAAACGTGCGCAAGAAGTGTCCGCTCATCCTGTCAATTAAATTAAACGGAAAATAAGAAAAAACAAAATAAAATAAAAATATAAAAATAGAAAAATGAGTAAAACAAGCAGAAACCGAGACAGGGAAAATCTCCCATTTACGGTCATAAGCACACTCAAGTGCAAACGAATTCGATTTGTCGAGGCCCAAGTGCCCGCTGACGGTAGTCTTGGCTGCGCAGTGTAGCAATGTCGCAGCGTCCTATGCGCGGGTCCCTTTGGCCAACCTTCAATCTGATGCATTGTTGGTCGATAGCTTGGAATGAATACAGGCTATTGTATGTTAGAATTGCAACTACAGAAACAGTTCGCATTCCTTGATGGGTTTGGTGGCAGCTTAGGCGACAGCTTAGGTGACACCTATGATTCAGAAATTTTACGATGATCTATAAAAATTTTGTATTCGATGTAGACATCACATCGCTAACCAGTAAGCGGATGTGGATAAGGAATGGAATTTGGTGTGCATGACCAAAGCAGATGTATATGTGCACATTGTACTTGCTGTCTCATTTTCTTGCGCTATGTAGTTTTCTAACAGTGCGTGGCTTGTAGTTTGTATTACAAAGTGCACGTGGCCAACGCGCCGTTCCACTGTACTGGTAGCATTTCTGTTGCTGTTATCGCTACCAGTCTTGCCTGTGCCGGAGTTGCACTCGTTAGAGATGGTTTTGCGTCAATGGCAGTGTATGAAGCGCTACAGCGTGCGGAAGAAGGCAGTTTTGATGCAAATGTCAATGGAACCGTTGACAGGACTTGTAGACGTATGCATAGTCTCTACCCGCCAAGGTTCTTCGGCAGCATTCTGCTTATAAACACGAGGACGCCGGGATCAAAACAAAGCTACAGCGACAGCGTTAGGGCTCGTTCGCACTTGAGAGTCGCAGAGGTCGCGCGATGGTTTTGGTCGAAAAGCGACAGTCGCGGGCCAGTCGCTCGCTGCTCGATCTTGCAGCCTCGCGACTGCGAGTCGCAAACCGCTGAACCAATCAGCGAGCGAGCTTAGTTTTCGGCAACGACGCTGCTCACCGGTGCGCCGAGCGACGTACTGCGCTATCTGCTCCTAGGCTGCCATAGTCTTCGCTAAGCCTAACCGGCTTCACATCGACGCCTGCGCTAAGATCGTTTCAGAACTGACCAGCGCTGTAACCAAGATGATACTTTCATTACGGCTTTATTGTAAATCCCGGCTCATGATAGTATAAAGATATGCTCGATTTCCGCGACGCCTTCCGGAGCGGAGAAAGCAGACGCCAAGCTATCGAGCCGCTTTGGGCAACAGCAGCAAAGGAGCTATGAGAAGAAATTTGCTTGTATCCAGCAGCTCGGTATTGGCCAACGAGCCTCAAAACTGATTCATTTTTGAAATTCGACTTGCT
The DNA here is from genome assembly GCF_052857255.1 of Amblyomma americanum. Taxonomy (NCBI): domain Eukaryota; kingdom Metazoa; phylum Arthropoda; class Arachnida; order Ixodida; family Ixodidae; genus Amblyomma; species Amblyomma americanum. The sequence goes on from NC_135498.1 coordinate 95,859,880, forward strand.
AGAGCATGGTATGAACGCGAGAAAACAACATACTAGCGCATTTTTCTGACGCTGGCAGTCTGCTTGTACGGCCGCAGTGCAAATTGCCGCTATATCTTCCTCTTCGCTCAAGTCATCGCAGCACATTGCTAATATCGAGGCACCAGAGCACTTTCGAGGGCCAAGTGCGAGCGCAGGAGACGCTACCAAAGCAGACGAAACTTTCGAAAGCGCGCGAACGGCATCATTCCCAAGGGTTCTCATTTCAAACGAGAATCGATCAAGAAGGCGATCCGCAGGTCGCCCTTGGAAGTGTGAACATTGGTGTTGTCGAACTGCGTTGTAGTCGCAGGCGACTGCTGGCCGTGCGAGCTCTGCGACTCTGAAGTGTGAATGAGCCATTAATCTGGAGGCCAATTATAAAAGACACACGTGTGGCCTGCAATATATTTGGACGTTAACTTCTGTTATTCCCTCCTCTATACGTTCCCTCACTGCGCAGTTGTTGCGCCCATCGAGAAGTGTTATATGTTCTCTATTTTATCTTCAAACCAATTTTTGCTATTATCCACCGGGGTGGCTCAGTAATTATGGCGCTCGGCTGCTGACCCGAAAGACGCGGGTTTTGATCCCGGCCGAGGCGGCTGAATTTCTGTGAAGGCGCAATTCTAGAGGTCCGTGTGCTGTGCGATGTCACTGCAGGGTAATGAACGCCAGGTGGTCGAAATTACCGGAGCCTTCTACTAAGATGTCCCTCATAGCCTGCAAAAAGTCTGTGGCTTGGCATATACCTTTTTTAGTCCTTATATAGCCCTGGTGTGCTCTCTGGTGCGGCTGCGTTGTTAGGTGAACAATCATCGTGCTTCAGAAAGGTTAATTCTTGACGGGAAGCCTTTGGTGGGGCTTTGAGCTCTGGACCCCTCCCTGTGGGCACTTTAGTAGCGGTCATGTAATATGGTGCAGCAACCTGCTTGGCCTAATGGCTATGTGCGAAACTGTGCCGTGTGCTCGTTTCGTCTCTGCTTCATGTGGCTTCTTTGACGTGAGCAGCGAGAATTCCGATCCCTAGTCTTTTCAAAATGACCGTTGAGCATAATTCAGGCAATGAATAATTGTGAGGAGAGGGAAGACGATTGGCGCTTCGCTAATTACTTGTATGCACATGTCAAGTACTCCCGCCGAGAGAGAGAGCGGCGTTGAACTCCACAGAGGGCGTGGTCATCGGCAGTGGAGTAAGAGCGTGTGCACGAGCGCCTACCATGTGGCGATGCATGAGACAATTTGTCCTACCTATAGCGTTTTTCCGTGTCTCTCATCATATGTGCATCGCATTTCGTCACTAATTACCAGTCTTCGTTCACACTGCTGTTCAGGCCTTCGTCTTCAACAAATGCGTGCCAGCTTCACTGTACTGCATGGAAGGCTAGGACTCCACCATGCCATTTCACACACCCAGCTTTCAGTCAGTGGACGAGACTGAAGCGCAGCACTGGGTGGAAGAACAGACCTTCGACTTCTATCTTTCACCTTAAGAGGTAAGTGTTCAGCTGAGACCAGACGGAAAATTCTTTAAGGCGTGGGTGATGGTCTGACGTGGTCGTTCGCCTCACGAACCCAGCTGCGCTGGAAGCGTTTCGATGGAGAGGAAACGCAGAACACGTTCGCGTGCTCTGCGACAATGGTCAGTGCACGTTTAAGATCCCCAGCTGGTGGTCTAAATTATTCCTGAGTCCTTTACAACGGCCCGTATTTGTGTGCTTTCACTTCAAACTTTATCTTTTCCCTTACGGCGCGGTCGCGGTGACCACAAAGAAGTGAGTTTCTGCGCCATTTCAATTCCTGAACAACCACTTAGATTCACCCTTGACTCAGGCTCGGTAATGGGTGGACAGTAAGCAGGTATAGAGTGCATGCTTGTTCAGAGGTAATCGGTTATGAGAAAAGGAACGGCGGGGTATCTGGCTTCCTTTCGGTGGACACCCGAACCGCTGAAGTGGAAAATGGGTGGAGGAATGAAGCGAAAACTTGAAGTGAAAGTCGTGTCGCAATGCAGCGCTTCTAATGTCGACCACTTTAAGTCCGTTAACGTGCACAGACACCACTTATCACACGGTTATCTTCTGCATTCCGCATCCATCGAAACATTGGCGCCATGGGCGGGGATTAGAACTCTAGCTGTTAATGCTCCTAAAGGTTCCCGATCTATGTGCAGACAGAGAGACAGTTGCCTATGGGCGTAGCTTTACGTTTTTTGCTTAGAAACGCGGCCGCCATGGCTAGGCCTAAGCGTTGCGACCAGCCGGAGTGCAGGACTCAAGGAAACATTGTCCACGACGGGAGACGCGTGCGTGATTCATAGCATTGTTCTGCTTCATGGGCGGCCACCATGTTTGAGGATGCTACTGCACCTTTTCTGTCTTTAAACAAGCAACAAGCAATAACCTATACGCAGACGCGAACTTAGTGGTTTGAGGCACCTGAGTGCTCTAGGAAAGCAAACGGGTGCAGTTGCTGCAGAGAAAGCACACTCGTGTCTCAACCTGTTTTATGAATGCTGGCGTCGCAATGCTGGAATCGCGCAACACAGTTCTAAGACGCCCTCAAAGTTGCTTCCTTCATTCGCTAGGCTAGTGTCAGGGTGTTGCCGTCAGCTTGAGAAACATTTCTGGGGAGCACTGCTGTTTTGATGCGAGTCCTGGAGGTGCCATGTGTGGGTAAAGAGGTGGTAAAGCTCCCGTCTTTCGCATCAAGGATAAACGTCGTGCGAAAGCTCAGGGGAACGGGGCGGCCCTATACAAGTGGCCAGTATCCGCGAGCGACAGGAGCGAATTGAATAAGCACCGTCGTGGCCGAAGCAGTTGCCCTATAGAGATACTTCTGGCTTGTTCTACAAGCCACCCGTTAAAGACGCGAAAATTATCAAATAAGAGCTGGCTAAGTAGAGCACCCCCGTTAAGGATTCCAGGACCCTCAAGCTCAGCTTCCTGCGGTAGAAGTCATCGATCATAACCGTGCAAAATGGAAGATGGAAAAATACCAAAAATAATAGCCGGACAATGATCGTTAGGAAACGCGTAACGCAAGAGGTGCTAGCACTCATCATACGCATTTTCGCGAATGACTACACGCCGCATAATTATTTCGGTTGCAGGTTCTTTGAGTAAAGCGGACGGAATTTTGAAGCAGATATTGCAGTAGCACAGAAAAATGCATAATTTTTGGTGAGCCTTACGGCGTTGGTTGAATTAACGATTGTGTTGTCGCCAAAACGCAAGCCATAAAAACGGGTCGGTGGAGGTGACGTGTGGCGGCTGTCCGCGGGCATGAATAAGATAGCATCTACTGGACATTTTTCCTAAAAAGTGATGCCGCCGATTTCTTAACCAGAAACGGAACACAACTCGGTTTCTGAAGCTTGTTTATTATTAGAATGGTTTTGACAAGCGTATACTTATTGCCATGTCAAATGTTGACTTTGATATGATCGAACTGGTTGTGTTCTCGCACACGCATTGAAAATTAAATGCCAAGATTACGGACGACCTGAAATATACCCTGCAAAGGTCGCGCCCTAGGCAATGTTGAAAGGAACGCACCAACGCTAGTCTGATGAGAGGCCGATACTGATGCGGGATCAGGGAGGGCGCTGATGCAATGTGACACGAAAGCATAGGCAGACAACAAATTGCTTGTTTTTCTGCCCGCTTATTTAGGCGGTGTCTGCTGACTGTCACGAATCAACCAGCCTGTCCCAACACATTGTTCGTGTACTGTGCGATGTCAGTTCATGTTAAAAAACCGCAAGTGGTCGAAATTACCGAAGATCTTCAATACGGCGTTCCTCATAGCCTGAGTGGCTTTGGGACGTTAAACTGTAAGCCATAAACGAACACATTGGCTCTGTATTATGCGATAAAAGATCTGATAGAATAAAGTTATTAAAGAGAATTCTCTGTCGGTGTGATATGTTCTCTGTAAGGGCAAAGCGTGGTGCCGTAGCACAAGCAGATTGGTGTTTTAATGCAATGCCATGCTTAGTCGCACAGGAGATGAACTGCAAAGTATGATCAATGAGACAGATAGGCACAGCAGAACAGTGGGTCTAAAATTAACATGAACAAAACCAAAGTAATGTTCAACAGTCTAGCAAGGGAACAACAGTTCTCAATTGGTAGCGAGTTGCTGGAAGTGGTAAGGAAATATGTCTACTTAGGACACGTGCTCAACGCAGATCCGGATTATGAGAGGGAAATAAGAATGGGGTGGAGCGTATATGACAGGTTCTCTCAGATCATGAATGGTAGTTTAACAGTATTTCTCAAGTGAAAAGTATAACACAGCTGTATCTTATCAGTACTCACCTGTGGAGCAGCAACGTGGAGGCTTACGAAAAGGGTTAAGATTATGTTAAAGCGATAGGTGTTAAGTTAAGAGGCTGAAGTCATTCTAATGACATTATAGTCGAAATCAAGAAAACGAAATAGGCTTGGACAGGGTATGCATTGCGAAGGCAAGATAACCGCTGGTCTTCAAGGCTAACGGGGTGGATTCCAAGGGAAGGGAAACGTACAAAGTTGCAGCAGTAAATTAGGTGGGAGGGTCAGATTAAGAAGTTTGCGGTGATACGATGGCGGCAGCTGAATTTCAGGGTTAATGAAGAGCCCTGCTAGAAGCCTTTGCCCGGCAGTGGGCGTAGTCAGGCTCATAATGATGATGAGGCGCATCCGCAGGAGTGAGAAGGGGTGAACGGCCGTGATTAGAGGGATCAGTAGAGCGGAGCACTGAATAGAGAGGAAGAAAATAGCCGTTGTTGGGGCAAGGGTGACCAGGTGAAGGAATGAAAGGAGATTATAGAAGATGAGCATTGGGGAGGACGAAAGTTGAGAAGGCTGGAGGGAGTGGGATATCAGCCAGACCAGGCGACCAAGTTCCTTTCCCGCGTCTGTGGTGTGTGTAGCTTTAATATTCGAAAGCAAAAGTTGAAAAACTAATAAAGTATTTTACACTGTTTTAGACTAACCACATCACACCCATTGTTGCTCTTGGGTGAAGATGCAGTTTTCGACACGAGTTGTGTTTTTAGCTTTTTAAGAGGAGCAGGTTTTCACGACAACTTATATATTTTGACCCATTACTTCGCTTCAGTTTTTAATGAACCTCAGCCACATTGTCATTCCTAAGAAAGAAAGGCTGAGGTGTTGTTTTCGTTGTGGTTGGGAGCCTCGAGAAATTTGTGGTTGGGAACATGAAAGCTTTTCTTTGTAGCCTTTCGTTTTTCATAACACTAGGCAGTACTAACAGTTTAGGCGCTGCAGCACCGATGATTTTTTTTCATTTCTATAGAACACGGCAGAAAAGTTTTTCAATAGCTTGAGCTTTGCGCATGTCGGCCTTAGTTGCCTATGTGCCACAATGCCCAACAGAACGTAACACAACACTACACACAACACACGCAGCACAACACAAAGCACACAGTATTCACACCAGCTTTTTCGAAAAGCTACAACGGGCAACGCTTTCTGCCTCCGGGGGTTCTGGATATGCGCCTGGACATGCGCACGGGGTTCACTCCGCACTCTTGCTGTGAATTCTGGCGAGAGTATGCGAGCCTCAGTCTTGCTTAACACCCTAATCACTTCTTCCTTTCGGCAGCAACTCCACATCCCGGAGCAGCAAAGGCTCGTCGAAGCCATCGACGAGTACTACGTGTGTCAACTTCCAAGCAAGTTCATCGCGGGCTATATCATGATGCCTTCTTGAGGGGGAGTACAGCATGCACTCTCCAGTGGTTCTGTACATGGTCCGGGATCGCTGTCGGTGGCTGAGACTGAAGCGCAGCACGGGGCGACGGATGGAACTAGAGTCTCCGGTCCGTCCCGTGAAGGTAAGCCCCAAGCGTCGACTTAGTTTTGGATTCTTATTTCCTTGTCACGACGATCTTTGCAGGAGCCCTCAATATGTTTAGGTCTGCATCGCAATCTCCCAAACTCGCCTTATCAGCTGTTTACGAGTGATTCTGGCGAACACCAGCGAACGCTATAGTTAGCAAGTGCGTACGCTATAGTTTGGACAAGTTCGGCTTCAACGCTAAAATTAGCGCTTTGCATTTTAATCCTGTTGTTTGCTAGACAGTGTGTAGAAAGTGCACCTGCTATTACAGAGTAGTGAGGTGGGAGAAAAATGGGTCAAGAGAGGAAAAATATTTCAGTTGGTTGTTAATGCAAATGAGTTCTGCGGTGAACCGAAATAGGCAGTAGCAGTTAACGGGGAAAAAAGAAAAAGAGGCCGTCCGGCTTGTCTTTTTCATGTGATCGTTCCTCTAGGTGGAGGCTGCCGCTGCATAAAAAAGACTCTTCGCAACTGCTATGAAAAAGACAGCCGCATCACTGCAATCGCATAAGTATTGCGCATGCGGCTATGTGGAAAGTAGCTGTTAGTTGCATATGCCTTATATCACAGTATGACTGCCTTCCAGTGCATCCGTGAGCTGTACAAACTGTCACTGCGTTGTGTTAAACAGCTAATATCATTAAAACATGAGCCTCAGTTCCCGCCACATGAACAGCCACAGAGCAGTGCACTCCACCAAAAGGACAAACTGCGATTTTAATGTGCGTATGTGCATACCTCAAAGAAAACTATAAAAAATACCCGTAGGAAAAGTCTCAGCTGGCGCAGAATCCACTCTCATCTGTGGAAAGTTCCTTGCTTCATACGATTCGCGGCTTGGGTGACTAAAATAAGGCGCCAATGTCGTCAGGAGTCGGAGGGCAAATAAAGTTTTCATATGCCTCGCCGTAAACAACGAAAAGAGGAAACTTAATGCCAAGAGAAAGGTGCTCTAGTACCCGGCGCCATGGTTTATGATGGCCCGGCGGCGGGGCGAAGTCACGTGATGCGTTGCTATGGCTGCGGCGCAACAAGGACCTTCAAGGTGAAACATGAAGCGACGACGAAATCACTCCCACGAAACTAGTAATAGCTCTCGCTTTTATAACTTCTGATTATTCGTACCAGGTTACTAAACAGTATCACAGTTGAGCGATCTTTGTCAGTTATTTTTTAAATTGAGTTGTTTTTGTTGAATTTTCTCCTGTCTTTTATTGTCAAATTTTTGCATGTCACGCATTTGGCATACAGGGATGTTTTCGTGCACCTTCGTCTCCAACAAATGCACATGACAGCTGTGAGAAATATCTGATTTTGGTGACTATGATTCCTTTTTTAGAAAGCTTGCTATGAATACAATTTCTAAACATTTCAAACATTATTGACTTCAGAATGTCTCTCTATATGACAGCAATACCATGTTCATGAGAAAACGAACTCCCATTCCCAAATATGAATTTCAACTAAATACTAAAGCTACGCGACCCGCCGCGGTGGCTCAGGGGTTAGTGCGCTCGGCTACTCATGCGGAGCTTCCGGGTTCGAATCCGACCGCGGCGGCTGCGTTTTTATGGAGGCGAAACGCTTAAGGCGCCCGTGTGCTATGCGATGTCAGTGCACTATAGAGATACCCAGGTGGTCGAAATTATTCCGGAGCTCTCCACTACGGCATCGCTTTCTTCCTTTCATCTTTCACTCCCTCCTTTATCCCTTCCCTTGCGGCGCGGTTCAGGTGTCCAAAGATATATGAGACAGATACTGCGTCATTTCCTTTCCCCCAAAAAACCAATTATTATTGTTATTATGTTCTTCATATAGTAAAGCATATTTGTAGCAAATGTGATGCGTTGAGAGTTAACTGCAATACTGGCATACAAAAACGTCAAGCTTGCATGAATATCAAATAGAAATAAAATGGCATCACAAGCAATTTAAAGAGAGTGGCGACGCCGCTTCTAGGGAAAAGAGACACGTTAGTTTCTAATTTTTTTTCGAGCCCCAAAACTGCCGGAAGATGCGTACGAATGAAGGCTTTCAATACCTGCTTGCCGAATCGCAATGGCGGGAACGGCGCTATTTAAATTTGTTACCGTCGTCAAAGAAGTTCAGTTATGCTCGTTTTTCGGGCACTTGGTTTATATATACATCTCAGGTTTGGGTAATTTCTACTCTATCGGTCGCTGCTATTGATGGGCACGAAAACAAAGGCTTGTGCGTAGTAAATCAAGCAAGATCATCTCTGGTTGGCTGCACAGACGAAAGCTCACCGGCCATGGCACGAAAGTCCCCGTGGGGTGAAACCAGGCCTTGACGGGTAGAGTCGAAGTGTGGAGTATAAAAATAAGGAATTTGCAGCACGCTTAATATACATTCGCTGAACTCACATCAATACACTGGAATCCATTAAACCAAAGGTAAAGCTTCGGATAAAAGGACACAGGGAATAGAGAGATACTATTAGTGCTTTTGTAAAATTCCTTCTTGACAGATGAAATAAATATTGCAACGAGAAGCGAACAGTCCGGAAATCAAAGGTGCTAGTAACCTCCTTCAGGATACCCCACAAAACTCCCTAACGGCCATAACCAGTCGATGGAAACAGATAAGGCAGACGGCAACGCAGTGCCCTTCTAAGGAACGGGCTAGCAAAAAGGGATGGTTTGCAGCTTTGAAGAAAAACTGTGAAACAAACTCGTGAACAAATAAATGACCAAGGCCAACTCCTCCAGACTCGAGAGAAAGAAACAAATAGCCTCTGCGCATTACGCATATGCTGTCATTGAGAGCGCAAAACAAAGGTCGCGAATAGTCTGTGCAGCGCATGTAAATTCTTCCTCACACAGTGCATTCCTTTAAACGCATAGAGAGGCTTTGCAACCAAGAAGGTATTGCAAACGTGTTCCCGAGAAAAAGTCAGGAGCTCCAGACCCATCCGAGCGTGCGTTTGGGGCATCATAGAGAGAATTTGTGACCCCCAGTAAGACCCTTTATGAAGGGAAATACCAAAATATTGTACGAAATCATGCAACCAGAATCGTTCAGATTTTTCCAAATTTAGAGCCGCGCCAGAGACATCAAAGAACTGCACTGCTAAAAGCAAAGCTTCAAGATTTTTTTATCGGAAAAGAAAAAAGCAGACATCATAAGCATAGGCTAAGATCCTAATTTCCGACTGATCAAGTTGGAATCCTTGAATTGCTTGGGACCAGATGATGCTAAGGCACAAGGGTTCGAAATGCAAAGCAAACAACAGACTATCGCCGCAGCCGAACACGCTTCTTGTTATGGCGCCATGCACTGCAGAGCGTCGTCTTCATCAACTTCCATCTGCTCCGTCCGGTGGCGCTGCCAACTCATTGTCGTTTTCTACGCAGCAGAAATCCATGCTTTCGCACTGATTCCAATGTAGTAAACATTCTCTGTAATTTCTCCTGACGTCCTCAGCACACATATAAGCAGAGTATGCGTATTCTTGCGTCGATTTATTACCGAATTTTAGGTTCGGTTCATGAGACACACTATTATCGGCGAATTTCTGCCACGGGCACGCGACAGCTAGAAGCAAAGAAGATCGAGCTCCGGCACGCGCCTTCCATTTGCAGCGTCTGTTATTTGCTTTGTATGTCGAACCGTTGCGCAGTTATTAACCGCATTTGTCTTAGCTACTCCCCCGTAGTGGGTATGTGCCATCTTTATTTGAGGCCAACCAACCGACCAATCCATGCCATTCTTGATGTAATATCTACCAGTGTTGCTTTCCCGCGTTCTTTTGCCTTTTCTGAGTGCAGGTGAAGTGCATCGTGCAGGTGCATACTAACCGGCTCTTGGCCGATCCCATACCTGGCCCTTTCAAGACCCACACTGTCTTCCAAGAAACAGCACCAACCGACCGCCAGTCTTCTGATATGGAATCCAAGAAGCCCACATCCCGCGTTGCTCCGCGACCTCGTGCCCATCAGGTGAGCTCGGTACGTACCGTTCACCCGGCCCTCATAGCTGTGGAGTGCTCCGTGCTCTGTGCACCCTTCAGTCATGCGCGGCAAGGGTCATGGCGGAGCCGCATTCTTCGTGCTTTTCTAGGCCGCTCTCCACTTAGAAAGGTACCTAGTGACATGGAAGGTACTGGAAGTCTTATGTGCTCGTCGAAGCGGTAGCCCCTCGTGTAAAAATGAATTCGCATTCATTTGCTTGCTGTTAGTCGCACCAACAAAAGGATCCGTGGCTCTCCATGCTTTCACTGTCTTTTTCCGTTCGGATCAGAAAGTTTTCGCACGAAATCGGTTTTGCAGGGAAGATGGTATGCCGATTTTCCCTCCTTGTGAAGGCTAATAAGTGCCAACAATACCTACCTGTGATGTATGTGCACGTTAACTTTTAACGTGCCTTTGCAATGTCCCGCAGTGTAATGGTGACAACCCCCGGCAAGGAGGACAAAGTTGTCTATCCAATGTTTCATCGCAAAAGCAAAGTGGTCCTGTCGGATTATAAGCTGGCGGGCTGAAGTCCTCCAAAGGGCTAGAACCCTCTTATGTTATTTTGAAGGGAGAAGAGGCACAGAAATCACCTGCAGCAGAGGTAACTGCACTAATCCTGTAAAAATGAAACAGCGTGCGTGAAAAGGAAATTTGCAGCGACGACTGCATGACAGACATTCTCCGGAGGAAGTGGCACCGTTATCAAAAACTACAGCATTCACCCCCTGTCTGAAGAGAATGCTGCCCAAATGGTGAAGATGGGTACTGTGATAAAATGGGTGTCAGGACGCTTTCGGTAGCTTTCGGTGTTACTGAGCACCTCCAGGAAGGGTGAGAAGTTTAGAAGCTCTTTCTTCAGCACAATGCTTTCTGCCTTCACTGGTGCTTTTGTATTCGAGCCTTCTGGTATCATCGTAGTCGCTGCAGTGACCGTGCATGTGCACATATTTAGTTATTCAAATACCCTGAAGGCCCTCTGGTAGAAGCTATTACATAGGGAGGCACACAAAACACAATAATGACGATAATGTGTTGATTTTGTTGGAGCCAGGTGTTCTTTGTTGCTGTGCCAACTAACTGAACTGTCGTTCTGCCTCAGGGTCCGGGGAACCAGCTAAGGCGCTGGGGCACGGAGTCGTCATTGATGACATCCAGCAGAGCGCATCGGGCACAAGGAGATGGCATGAGCTCCCTGGCGGAAACCACACGTACGGCGGCAAGTGAGTATTTGTATTTTCTTCAGCCGCTAAAAAAGCAGCTGTTGAAGTAGAAGGATGCAAAATTTATTGCGGGACATTTTCTTTCATAAGTACTGACAAAGCGGTCATGGCATGGAACATCCCAGACAGCGTAGAGACCTCAGGACGTCCGCGTCAGTATGTTCAGACGCCCTCTGGTTGTCTCTAACTGGTCCTCAAGCAGGCCAACTGGGATTCATTTGTCTTTCCGTTGCCCATACTGAGGATGTCTTGAGGACCATGTTTGGGGACATTTTTTGTACTTCTTCAGGATTTGTATCAAAAGATCTTTTTTAATAGGAGTGCCGCATTCAAAGCTAATGTAAGACAAGCTAAAGACAATAAGAAAAACGAAGAGATTTACCATGCGCAGGGCCGCAGAGAGCTATAGCTCCCTCTGGAGTTGAATATTGAACACTGAATGAAAACGATGAGTGTAACAAAAATCTAATTAGTACAACCTCATCAGAAGCACGCTGTACATAAGGCCAGATGTAGACAACAAAAATATCTCCTCAAGGCAGAATTTTCGGGTCACAATGGTTTCCTTCATTATACCACTACTGTACACACATATTTTAATGAACCAGCAGTTTTTAATTATTGAGAGCCAAGTGCCAGGGATAAAGCTGGTTTGATCAATCCTCACAATATTGTCCTGCGGTAGGACTATTGTAGGGCATTTTAGGAATTTTCATTCTCGAGTCGTCTGGCAAAGTAAAAACTGAGGATAACCTCACGCAAACAATTAGTCATCGATGCATTCAATAGGTTACTCAGAATGTCCTGTTACGGATGAGGACGTCATGATCATTTTATGACGTCATCAGGATGTTCGGTGTTGTGCGGAACTTGTTTGGAAATAATATCGTCCTTTCCTGCGGCCATTTTCAGTTAGACAGCTTGACCACAGAACACGTCTTCGCGCCACCGAGTGGTCGGGCTTACAAATCTGGCGACCGCTTAAGCGTGAAAGCCTCCTTACTCCGCATCATCTAGCTTCTTGGAACAACATGACACACTCCTTGCCAGCTCACAGACGTTATCTATGTTTCTCGGTATGTTCGTCTCTATCGTGCTGGCATGTTTTTGTCCCGGTCGCCCATCAAATAAGATGTCCCTGACCGTTTTGCTGTTAACTTCCTGAAAACATGCCAAAGAGGCTTCTTGGCTGCAGTTTTGGGGTACTGATCACGACATCACTGGTTCGATTCTTTGTCGTGGAGGCAACATTTTGGTTGAAAATAAACGCCCCAGTATTGAGCTGTCCAGTCGAGCACTCCGCCTCAGCGTGTAGCCGAGTGTTCAGTTCGCATGTAAAAAAATATTTCAGTTCTGTGAGAGCTGTTTAGGTTTAAAACATTTGATCACGCTTACCCTTAAGAAGAATACTGAACATTTCAGCTCTCGCGGTATTTTTTCCCCACAATTAAAATAAGCACTTAGCACAAATTTCAAGCAACGTACTACTTACGAACTCAACGCTTGCGCGAGAAGGATGTGACGTGAAGACTGTTGATCACGATTCTAAACAAAAAAGGGTGCCCCACTATGGTGTGCCAATCGGAGAGCCAGCTTCCAAGGCTGCAGTGAAATTGAACAGTGCTTTATTATTCGTAGACAGCCACAACTTGCAGAAATCGCGCATGCGCATAACACAACCAACATTTTTCTTTTCTGTCGGACAGCGCTTGTGGGCTTGCCTTAAGTGCGAGTAATTGACCAGAATACTTTTCGTTTCTGCCGTTTTCCATGCGAGTACCGTTTCTACCAGCCGAGTTGCTCCTCGTGGGAGACCAGCTGTTGAACCTATATCGCGTCCCGCGCACGATATGCTTCCATGCACGCTGTGGGGGTCACACTGTTCGCAGCCCGTGCGGAAGGCGAGCTCTGAGCAAGAAGAGATCCAGGAAGCCCACGACTCACGGGTGGTGCTTAGGGGGACAGGAGCTTTCTCAACGGTCCTCTTCGAACGCAATAAGCGCACTTTTATCTCTCGCCGATTACTGCCAGGGGTGTGAATCGCTTGCTTCCACAGCGTCGCGGTGGCATCCAGAAACTGGAGGACAAGCAGCTGCGTCGTTCTCCGCTGCCGGGAGGCTCGCGCGCGTCGCCTTGTGGCCTTCATACGCTCGCCGCTGGCTGGTAGAGGAGACTTGGTACGCGTGTATCCCATAGCACGCAAGGAGACCACTACGTCTATGTTCCTGCAAGCGACAGATGGGCGCCAGCCTGAAGGAGCAACGCACCCAGGCTTCTAACTGATGGGTGTCCGACGGAAAGATTCGAACTCGTCTCCTGCTGCTCATCACTTGGACGCCACATTCCTGCTGATTCAGCTGTGTTACAAAGCATCGCACTAGATTCACCTCCCAATCCACTTTTCCCCAGAAAAAAAAACAGTTCGGAATATTAAAAACGTAATTTTTCTGGCAATATATTCTTGGTAGTAAACAGTGATATAGGTATCCTAGGAAACACTGAACTCCAAGACTGATGGCCTACTGTACAAAACGCAAGTTAATAAACATTTTGTTCCAGTAGGCTGCCGATTTATATTTTGCACCTGATGCTGATAATACTTTATCTCAGGCTGCGGAATGCGCCTCCAGGCGTTAGCGGGAAACAGTGATATGTCGAGTTTAGCGTCCTGTTGAAGGGCATGGGCTATGAGAGACACCACAACTTAAGGCTCTGGGTCAATTTCGAGCACAAGGATTTCTTAAACGGACAGCACACGGGCGCTTTTTGCATTTCGCCTGCTCCGAAATGCAGCCGCTGCGATCGGGATTCGATTCCGCAACCTCTGGACTCAACAGCTGGTCGTTGCAGCCTTTGAGCCACCAGGTTATTTCGTGAGCTGACGTCAATAAGGTGGGGCTCTGCGACCGCATTTTCGACTGATTTTTGTTGTGGTACCCAATAGCCGTGATGATAATATTGCCAAAATATTCCACATAGTTAGGGTGGTTTTTTGTTTTAACGAATGAAAGTGCACGTGGGCTACATTGAAAATATTTTATTCTAACTTTGTTGGTTGGGCGGGAGGGGGAAGGAGGATGATCAGTTGAAACGGGGTCGAGTGTGACGTGGTATGGGGACCTCGCCATGGCTGCGACTGTCGCGCGCTTTTACGACCGATGCAGCATCACGAATGCGGAACCTCATCAATCGTGGCTTCAGGTCACATTAGTAAGAACACCTTCTCTTTTAATATTTGTAAACTTCACTTTCCTTGGGCTGCTTCTTCCTTGGGAGTCCCTAGCCATGGCTTGGCTTGTGGCACAGGCTACTTGCTCCCTGCTAGTAAAGCGTGAGCTTCGGAGTACGGTGATATTGGAAACCAAGGCATCATTTTCCTAGTGCATCAAGGCAGATAACTGATCAAGTTGGTAAGCATTAATTGTGAATAACACAAGCGCTACAAACACATACACAAAGAGGGAAAATAGCGCGCCTCCTGCCCTGAAAGCGCAATACAGAAGGGGAAGAAATTGCAACGCTTGTCATATGCATTTGGACTGTAGATTTGATGGTAGATTTAGTGTCATCGTGAAAAATCTGCCCACCCTTATGTGAATACAATATAATTTTTTTCCGCTCTAGATTTGGGGGTGCGCTATGTTACAAACCTAATTAAGCAAGCTGCTCCGCGCGTCTCGTTTTGGTTTTATAATTGGTCTCCTATGCACGCTTTTGTACCGCCTTATAAGAACAACTTCCATTCTGCAGAGGCACGCTTACTTTTCCATTGGCACCCGCGCGGTTGATTTGCCTTTGGGCTGCTCGGCGCAAGGCCACCGTATAGAGTTCCGGCCATGGCGGCCGCATTTCAATGGACTTGAAATGAAAAAAATGAATGAGCGTTGTGCGATGCCAATGCAGGCTAAAGATTCCAGGTTAAACTAATCGGAAGCCTTCCACTTCGTCGTCCCACATGCCGCCACCTTTACACTTGCTCCTCAAGTCTAAATTCACCTTTAATTTGTCGAAACTTACCACGCCCATTTAAATTTCTAGCGCCAACGTCCTTAAATATCACTTTGTTTCTTGGGGTGTAAACTCGCGTATGTTACTTGGTTCTGAGAAAGTGTCTGCAAGATGAATTAGGCGACTCTTATTGTTAGCGTCGCTGTCTTGAGAGTATTTCTCGCATCTCGCATGCGTGCGTTGTTGCCTCTTTGCGCCATGCTTTTATGGCATGCTGTGAATGGGAAACACTTAATGCGTTTGCAGCCGCCGATGTGAAGACGTTCGTCAGAATACGCCCGCGGTTCAGCGGAGCACGCTTCAACGAACCTGCCTTTGAAGCCGTTCAGGACACGACAGTGGAGACCAGCACTACAACCACAGAGTGCGCAACACAGAAGCGGTTCCGTTTCCACAAGGTGGGTTCTGCACCGTGGGCTGCCCGGGAAGCGTACTTACTACAGCCGTGTGACGTAGAGCCTGGAGAGTTGCAAACTATGCGCTCCTGAGCGCATGAAGAGTACAAACTTAAGATCGCAGACGCAAATATAAAGGACGAATTCCCCGCCCACATGTCTCTGAAGGCTTCTTGGCGGTAGTCTGTTTTGGCCAGCAGGCGAGCGCTTAAGTTCTCGGGCAAGGGTGTACTACATCAACAGCGTTGATAAAGCAGTTTGTCCGAACTAAAGTTCCTTACACAGCTATCGCTCCAACTTCTAGTAGAAGGATTAATCCAGCTGACCACCCTCCTCCGCATCCCCCGTGTTAGCAAGCACCCAAGGTTTTAAAGGAGAGCTATGCTACTTTCTCGAACTTTTCGCAAGCGAAGCAAAATTCGTCCTGGTCCTATCCGCAGAGAAATTCCCCATGGTAAAGGAATTTTCAGTCAAGGGATCAACGCGGTCCTGTCGCCCTGCTCGGATAGACGCTAATGAGTAACTACTTTCTTAATTAAAATATGTATGATCTGCTTAGCATTGCGCTGATACCCGTCACAAGGCCAATTTCAGTGCCCACGGAGTCAATGGCCATCGAGCTCAGTGAGGATCTGATGATGCCGCACAGTTATTTTCAAAGCCAGTCTATCGGCATCGGTTCAGTCTGTGTTCGCGAATAACCGTAAAAAGGTGGGGGGGGGGATCTAAATTAAAAGAATTTAATAAATCGTTTCTGCATTATGTTTTAAATTGTAAAGCACTTTAACTCTCTCCCTAACTGATTTTTGCGCTTGAGTTGCAGATTGTAGAACGTACACAAACTGATGAAATTTTTATTAGGGCAAGGAGTTTTGTTTTTTATTAGGCGAGATTTTTCTCATGCTTCTGTGTAAAGCCCTGGTCTGCATCAATTCACCTCTATCAAAGACCACTAAGGCACCATTTGGTTTTTTTTAGAGGGGATGAAAACTAGTTTAGCCCCTTAGAGCCCATTTTCGACCAATTGGGGTGATAGACGGGCTGCCCAAGTTGGTCTTGCCCCTAGTTTTCCTGCACTGAGCCCAACTCGTTTTCAAGTTTCCCCTAATGTTGCCGGCAAGGGACCCGTGCGGGCTGAACTTGGCAGCATGGGCTCACATTGCCCCGTAATTACCTATATGAGGCCCTAATTGGCTTGTCATGAGCCAGTCCAAATTGTCTTTGCCCATGTGATAGCCACAAGGGTCCAAGGTAGGTTAAAAAGGGGTTTCCCAAGCCCACATTGCCACATAGCGCCCAGATGGGCCCAAAACGCTGTGTTACTTGGAAAGTGATGATCACTCTTGGTTCGTGATGTGTTTACGTGTAAAACTGGTTCCGGTGGAGGTTATAGCTACGTAACTTCGACCCTTCTATTCCGGAGGGGTGTTGCTGGAAGTTTGACAACTGTGCTTTCGGGAGTTTAGAGCATACTCACGTTGCACTTATGTTGTTTAGGAAATCACAGCTATGGCGGCCCGTTCTAATAGGAGTTCCTTAACATGCAGACCAATGACGGGAATAACGTGCCTTATAGCGCCTTGTAACCATCTTGCGACGGACGTATTTTGGGACAGAACCAGCGCATGTAGTACCAACACGTGAGGGTAGTGGGAAGGGCTCACGAAGACGAACGACGTCTGCAGTGTTTCGCAGGTCTGTGATAGCTCAAAAAGCGGCTTCCTTTTTAAGGCGAAAGCCTTTCTTGGCTCATAAGCGTGCACAACACCTGCCCGCTGGAAACGTGCGCAAGAAGTGTCCGCTCATCCTGTCAATCAAATTAACGAAAAATAAAAATAACATGAAATAAAATAAAAATATAAAAATGGAAAAATGAGACAAACAGGCAGAAACAGAGACAGGGAAAATCTCGCATTTACGGTCATAAGCACACTGCAGTGCAAACGAATTCGATTTGTCGAGGCCCAAGTGCCCGCTGGTGGTAGTCTTGGCTGCGCAGTGCAGCAATGTCGCAGCGTCCTATGCGCGGGTCCCTTTGGCCAGCCTTCAATCCGATGCATTGTTTGTCGATAGCTTGGAATGAATACAGGCTATTGTATGTTATAATTGAAACTACAGTAACAATTCCCATTCTTTGACGGGTTCGGTGGCAGCTTCGGCGACACCTATGCGCGATGGTGAAAAAATTCTAAAGTATTCAGAAAAAAAAGTTTTGTATTCGATGTAGACATCACATCGCTCACCAGTAAGCGGATGTGGATAAGGAATGGAATTTGGTGTGCATTACCAGAGCAGATGTATATGTGCAGATTGTACTTGCTGTCTCCTTTTCTTGCGCTACGTAGTTTTCTAACAGTGCGTGGCTTGTAGTTTGTATTACAAAGTGCACGTGGCCAGCGCGCCGTTCCACTGTACTGGCAGCATTTCTGCTGCTGTTATAGCTACCAGTCTTGCCTATGCCGGAGTTGCACTCGTTACAGATGATTTTGCGTCAATGGCAGTGTATGAAGCGCTACAGCGTGCGGAAGAAGGGAGTTTTGATGCAAATGTCAACTGGAACCGTTGACAGGACTTGTAGACGTATGCATAGTCTCTACCCGCCAAGGTTCTTCGGCAGCATTCTGCTGATAAACACGAGGACGCCGGGATCAAAACAAAGCTACAGCGACAGCGTTAGGGCTCGTTCGCACTTGAGAGTCGCAGAGGTCGCGCGATGGTTTTGGTCGAAAAGCGACAGTCGCAGGCCAGTCGCTCGCTGCTCGATCTTGCAGCTTCGCGACTGCGAGTCGCAAACCGCTGAACCAATCAGCGAGCGAGCTTAGTTTTCGGCAACGACGCCGCTCGCCGGTGCGCCAGAGCGACGAACTGCGCTATCTGCTCCTTGGCTGCCATAGTCGTCGCTACGCCTAACCGGTTTCACATCGATGACGGCGCTGAGAGCGTTTCAGAACTGACCAGTGCTGTAACCAAGATGCTATTTTCATTACGGCTTTATTGTAAATCCCGTCTCTTGATAATATAAAGATATGCTCGATTTCTGCGACGCCTTCAGGAGCGGAGAAAGCAGACGCCAGGCTATCGAGCCGCTTTGAGCAACAGCAGCAAAGGAGCTATGAGAAGAAATTTGCTTGTATCCAGCAGCTCGGTATTGGCTAACGAGCCTCAAAACTGATTCATTTTTGAAATTCGTCTTGCCAGAGCATGGTATGAACGCAAGCAAACACTATACTAGCGCATTTTTCTGACGCCGGCAGTCTGTTTGTACTGCCACAGGGCACATTGCCGCTATATCTTCCTCTTCGCTCAGGTCATCGCAGCACATTGCTAATGTCGAGGAACCAGAGCACTTTCGAGGGCCAAGTGCGAGCGCAGGAGACGCTACCAAAGCAGACGAAACTCTCGAAAGTCCGCGAACGGCGTCATTCCCAAGGGTTCTCATTTCAAACGAGAATCGATCGAGAAGGCTACCCGCAGATCGCCCTTGGAAGTGTGAACATCGGTGTTGTCGAACTGCGGTGTAGTCGCAGGCGACTGCTGGCCGTGCGAGCTCTGCGACTCTCAAGTGTGAATGAGCCCTTAATCTGGAGGCGAATTATAAGAGACACACGTGTGGCCTGCAATATATTTGGACGTTAACTTCTGTTATTCCCTCCTCTATACTTTCTCTCACTGCGCAGTTGTTGCGCCCACCGAGAAGTGTTATATGTTCTCTATTTTTCCTTGAAATCAATTTTTGCTATTATCCACCGGGGTGGCTCAGTAGTTATGGTGCTCGGCTGCTGACCCGAAAGACGCGGGTTTTGATCCCGGCCGAGGCGGCTTAATTTCTGTGAAGGCGCAATTCTAGAGGCCCGTGTGCTGTGCGATGTCACTGCAGGGTAATGAACGCCAGGTGGTTGAAATTACCGGAGCCTTCTACTACGATGTCCCTCATAGCCTGCAAAAAGTCTGTGGCCTGGCATATACCCTTGTTATTCCTGATATAGCCCTGGTGTGCTCTCTGGTGCGGCTGCGTTGTTAGGTGAACTTTCATCGTGCTTCAGAAAGGTTAATTCTTGACGGGAAGCCTTTGGTTCGGCTTTGAGCTCTGGCCCCCTCCCTGTCGGCACTTTAGTAGCGGTCATGTAATATGGTGCAGGAACCTGCTTGGCCTAATGGCTATGTGCGAAACTGTGAGGTGTGCTCGTTTCGTCTCTGCTTTCTGTGGCTTCTTTTACGTGAGCAGCGAGAATTCCGAACCTTAGTCTTTTCAAAATGACCTTTGAGCATAATTCAGGCAATGAAGTTTTGCGTGGAGAGGGAAGACGATTGGCGCTTCGCTAATTATTGGTATGGACATGTCACGTACGTCCACCGAGAGAGAGCGGCGTTGAACTCCACAGAGGGCGTGGTCGTCGGCAGTGGATTAAGAGCGTGTGCACGAGCGCCTACCATGTAGCGATGCATGCGACAATTTGTCCAACCTACAGCGTTTTTCCGTGTCTCTCATCATATGTGCATCGCATTTCGTCACTAATTACCAGTCTTCGTTCACACTGCTGTTCAGGCCTTCGTCTTCATCAAATGCGTGCCAGCTTCACTGTACTGCATGGAAGGCTAGGACTCCACCATGCCATTTCACACACCCAGCTTTCAGTCAGTGGACGAGACTGAAGCGCAGCACTGGGTGGAAGAACAGACCTTCGACTTCTATCTTTCACCTGAAGAGGTAAGTGTTCAGCTGAGACCGGACGGAAAATTCTTTAAGGCGTGGGTGATGGTCTGACGTGGTCGTTCGCCTCACGAACCCAGCTGCGCTGGAAGCGTTTCGATGGAGAGGAAACGCAGAAGACGTTCGTGTGCTCTGCGACAACGGTCAGTGCACGTTTAAGATCCCCAGCTGGTGGTCGAAATTATTCCTGAGCCCTCCACAACGGCCCCTATTTGTCTGCTTTCACTTCCAACTTTCTCCTTTTCCTTACGGTGTGGTCGCGGTGACCACAAAGAAGTGAGATTCTGCGCCATTTCAATTCCTGAACAACCCCTTAGATTCACCCTTGATTCAGGCTCAGTAATGGGTGGACAGTAAGCAGGTATAGGAAATACAGTAATGCGTGCTTGTTCGGAGATAATCGGTTATAAGAAAAGGATAGGCTGGGTATCTGGCTTCCTTTTGGTGGAAACCCGAACCGCTGAAGTAGAGAATGGGTGGAGGAATGAAGTAAAAACTGGAAGAGAAAGCCGCGTCGTAATGCCGTGCTTTTAATTTCGACCACTTTAAATCCGTCAACGTGCACAGGCACCACTTTTCACACGGTCATCTTCTGCATTCCGCATCCACCGAAACGTTGGCGCCAAGGGCGGGGATTAGAACGCTAGCTGTTAATGCTCTTAAAGGTTCCCGATCTATGTGCAGACAGACAGACAGTTGCCTATGGGCGTAGCTTTACGTTTTTTGCTTAGAAACGCGGGCACCATGGCTAGGCCTAAGCGTTGCGACCAGCCGGAGTGCCGGACTCAAGGAATCATTGGGCACGACGGGAGACGCATGCGTGATTCATAGCATTGTTCTGCTTCATGGGCGGCCACCATGTTTGAGGATGCTACTGCACCTTTTCTGTCTTTAAACAAGCAACAAGCAATAACCTATACGCAGACGCGAACTTAGTGGTTTGAGGCACCTGAGTGCTCTAGGCAAGCAAACGGATGCAGTCGCTGCAGAGAAAGCATACTCTTGTGTCAACCTGTAAGAATGCTGGCGTCGCAATGCTGGAATCGCACAACAATGTTCTAAGACACCCTCAAAGTTGCTTCCTTCAATCGCTAGGCCAGTGTCAGGGTGTTGCCGTCAGCTTGAGAAACATTGCTGGGGAGCACTGCTGTTTCGACGTGAGTCCTGGAGGTGCCATGTGCGGGTAAAGAGGCGGTAAAGCTCCCGTCTTTCGCATCAAGGATAAACGTCGTGCGAAAGCTAGGGGGAACTGGGCGGCTCTAAACAAGTGGCCAGTACCCGCTCGCGACAGGAGCGAATTGAATAAGCACCGTCGTGGCCGAAGCAGATGCCCTATAGACATACGTCTGGCCTGTGCTACAAGCCACCCGTGAAACACGCGAAAATTATCAAATAAGAGCTGGCTAAGTAGAGCACACCCGTTAAGGATTCCAGGACCCTCAAGCTCTGCTTCCTGCAGTAGAAGTCATCGATCATAACCGTGAAAAATGGAAGATGGAAAAATACCAGAAATAATAGCCGGACAATGATCGTTAGGGAACGCGTAACGCAAGAGGTGCTAGCACTCATCATCCGCATTTCCGCGAATTACTACATGCCGCATAATTATTTCGGTTGCAGGTTGTTTAAATAAAGCGGGCGCGACTTTTGAGCAGGTATCGCAGTAGCGGAGATAAATGCCATTATTTTTGGTGAGCCTTGCAGCGTTTGTTGAATTAATGATTGTGTGATCGCCAAAAAGCAAGCCATAAAGAACGGGTCTGTGGAGGTGACGTCTGGCGGCTGCCAGAGGGCATGAATGAGATGGCATGGTCTGCACATTTTTCATGATGGCTGAAGCCGTCGATTTCTTAACAAGAACCGGAACACAACTCGGACTCTGAAGCTTGTTTATTATTAGACTGATTTTGACCTGCGTATACATCTCGCCATGTCGAAGGTTGGCTTTGATACGATGGAACTGGTTGTGTTCTCGCACACGCATTGAGAATTGAATGCCAAGATTACGGACGATCTGAAATATACCTTGCTGAAATATAGCCTGCTAAGGTCGCACCCTATGCAAATTGTTTGCTGGCCGTCAAGCATCAACCAGCCTGTCTCAACACCTTGGTCGTGTACTGTGCGATGTCAGTTTAGGTTAAAAAACCCCAGGTGGTGGAAATTTCCGAAGATCTTCAATACGGCGTTCCTCATAGCCTGAGTGGCTTTGGGACGTTATTCTGTAAACCATAAACGAACACATTGGCTCTGTATTATGCGATGGAGGCAGAAAAGAAACAGGAGTACATTAATTAAAAGATCTGTTAAAATAAAGTTATTAAAAAGAATTCTCCATCGGTCTAATCTGTTAATTGTAAGACAAAGCGTGGTGCGGCACACCAGAGTGTTACAAGCTGGTGCCGTAGGAAGCAGATTTGTGTTTTAGTGCATTGCCATGCTTAGTCGCACAGGAGATGAACTGCAAAGTATGATCAATGAGACAGATAGGCACAGCAGAACAGTGGGTCTAAAAATAACATGAACAAAACCAAAGTAATGTTCAACAGTATATCAAGGGAACAACTGTTCACAATTGGTAGCGAGTTGCTGGAAGAGGTTAGGAAATATGTCTACTTAAGACGTGCTCACCGCAGGTCCGGATTATGAGAGGGAAATAAGAATGGGGTGGAGCGTATATGACAGGTTCTCCCAGATCATGAATGGTAGTTTAACAGTATTTCTCAAGTGAAAAGTATAAAACAGCTGTATCTTATCGGTACTCACCTATGGGGCAGAAACGTGGAGGCTAACGAAAAGGGTTAAGATTATGTTAAAGCGATAGGTGTAAAGTTAAGAGGCTGGAGTCATTCTAATGACGTTCTATTCGAAATCAAGAAAACGAAATGGGCTTGGGCAGGGTATGTATTGCGAAGGCAAGGTAACCGCTGGTCTTCAAGGCTAACGGGGTGGATTCCAAGGGAAGGCAAGCGTAGCAAGTTGCAGCAGTAAATTAGGTGGGAGAGTCAGATTAAGAAGTTTGCGGCCATACAATGGCGGCAGCTGGCTTTCAGGGTTAATGAATAGCCCTGCTAGAAGCCTTTGCCCTGCAGTGGGCGTAGTCAGGCTGATGATGATGATGAGGTGCATCCGCAGGAGTGAAAAGGGTGAACGGCCGTGATTAGAGGGATCAGTAGAGCGGAGCACTGAATAGAGACGAAGAAAATAGCCATGGTTGGGGCAAGCGTGACAAGGTGAAGGAATGAAAGGAGGTTATAGAAGATGAGCATTGAAGAGGACGAAAGTTGAGAAGGCTAGAGGGAGTGGGATATCAGCCAGACCGGGCGACCAAGTTCCTTTCCCGCGTCTGTGGTGTGTGGAGCTTTAATATTTGAAAGCAAAAGTTGAAAACCTAATGAAAAAGTATTTTACACAGTTTTACACTAACCATATTGCATCCATTGTTGCTCTTGGGTGAAGATGCCATTTTCGACACGTCTTGTGTTATTGGCTTTTTAAGAGGAGCAGGTTTTCGTGACAAATTATATATTTTTACCCATTACCTCACTTCAGTTTTTAATGAACCTCAGCCACCTTCTCATTCCTAAGAAAGAAAGGCTGAGGTGGTTTTTCGTTGTGGTTGAGAGCCTCGAGAACATTGTGGTTGAGAACTTGAAAGCTTTTCTTAGTAGCCATTTCTTAAATATCTTTCGTTTGTCATAACCCTAGGCAGTACTAACATTTTAGGCGCTGCACCACGTATGATTTTTTCCATTAATATAGAACTCTGCAGAAAACTTCTTTAATAACTTGAGCTTAGCGCATGTCGGCCTTTGTTGCCTATGTGCCACAATGCCCAACACAAAGCAGCACAACACCACACACAACACGCAGAGCACAACACACAGCACACAGTATTCACACCAGCTTTTTCGAAAAGCTACAAAGGGAAATGCTTTCTGTCTCCGGGGGTTCTTAAACGTGCACTGACATCGCGCAATGCCCAGACATGTGCAAGGGGGTTCACTCAGCTCTTTTGCCGTGAATTTTGGTGAGAGTATGCGAGCCTCAGTCTTGCTTAACACACTAATCACTTCTTCATTTCTGCAGCAACTTCACATCTCGGAGCAGCAGAGGCTTGTCGAAGCCATCGACGAGTACTAGGTGTGTCAACTTCCAAGCAAGTTCATCGCGGGCTATATCAAGATGCCTTCTTGAGAGCGAGTAGACTATGCACTATCCAGTGGTGCTGCTCATGGTCCGCGATTTTCGTCGGTGGCTGAGACTGAAACGCAGCATGGGGCGACGGATGGAACTTGAGACTCCGGTCCGTCCCGTGAAGGTAAGCTCCAAGCATCAAATTAGTTTTGGATTTTTATTTCCTTGTTATGACGGTCTTTGCAGGAGCCCTCAATATGTTTGTCTGCGTTGCAAACTCCCAAACTCGCCTTATCACGTGTTTGGAAGTGATTCTGGCCAACGCCAGTGAATGCCATACTTAGCAAGTGCGTACGTTATAGTTAGGACAAGTGCGGCTTCAAAGCTAAAATTAGCGCGTTGGATTTTCATCCTGTTGCTTGCTAGACAGAATGCAGAAATTGCAGGTGCTATTACAGAGTAGTGAGGTGGGAGAAAAACTTATCAAGAGAAGAAAAATATTTCAGTTGGTGGTTAATGCAAATGAGTTCTGCGGCGAACCGCAATAGGCAGTAGCAGTTAACGGCAAAAAAAAAGAGGCCGTCCGGCTTGTCTTTTTCATGTGATCGTTCCTATAGGTGGAGGCTGCCGCTGCATTAAAAAAACTTCGCAACTGCTATGAAAAAGAGAGCCTCATCACTGCAATCCCATTAGTATTGCGCATGCGGCTATGTGGAAAGTAGCTGTTTGGTGCATATGCCTTAAATCGCAGTATGACTGCCTTCCAGTGCATCCGTGTGCTGTACAAACTGTCACTTCGTTGTGTTAAACAGCTAATATCTTTAAAAAAATGAGCCACTGTTCCCGCCGCATGAAGAGCCATAGGGCAGTGCGCTCCACCAAAAGGACGAACTCCGAATTTATTGTGCGTGTAAACATACCTCAAGGAAAACTATAAAATCTACCCTAAGAAAAGTTTCAGCTTGCGCACAGTCCACTCTCATCTGTGGAAAGTTCCTCGCTTCATACGACCCGCGGCTTGGGTGAACAAAAATAAGGCGTCAAGGTCGTCATGAGTCGGAGGGCAAATCACTTCTTCCTTTCTCATATGCGTCGCCGTAAACTTAACGAAAAGAGGAATCTTAATGCCAAGAGAAAGGTGCTCTAGTACCCGGCGCCATGGTTTATGATGGCCCGGCGGCGGGGCGAAGTCACGTGATGCGTTGCTATGGCTGCGGCGCAACAAGGACCTTCAAGGTGAAACATGAAGCGGCGACGAAATCGCTCTGACGAAACTAGTAAAAGCTCTCGCTTTTATAACTTCTGATTATTCGTACCAGGTGACTAAACAGTATCACAGTTGAGCGGTCTTTGTCAGTTATTTTTTAAATTGCGTTATTTTTTTCAATTTTTGCCTGTCTTCCGCGGTCAAATTTTTGCAAGTCACGCATTTTGCATACAGCGATGTTTTTGTGCACCTTTGTCCCCAACAAATGCACTTGACAGCTGTAAGACATATGTGATTTTGGTGACTATGATTCCTTTTAAAAGAAGATTGCTAAGAATACAATTTCTAAACATTTCAAACATTATTGCTTTCAGAATGTCTCTCTATGACAGGAATACCAAGTTTCTAAGAAAACAAACTCCCATTCCCCAATATAAATTGCAACTAAATACTAAAGCAGCGCGACCCGCCGCAGTGGCTGAGTGATTAGGGCGCTCGGCTACTGATCCGGAGTTCCCCGGTTCGAACCCGACCACGGCGGCTGCGTCTTTATAGAGGCAAAACGCTAAAAGCGCTCGTGTGCTGTCCGATGTTAGTGCACGTTAAAGATGCCCAGGAGGTCGAAATTATTCCGGAGCCCTCCACTAGGGCACCTCTTTCTTCTTTCACTCTCACCTTTATCCCTTCTCTTACGGCGCGGTTCAGGTGTCCAACAATATATGAGAGAGATTCTGCGCCATTTCCTTTCCCCCAAAAAGCCAAGTATTATTATTGTTAGTATGTTCTGCATATAGCAAAGCATATGCGTACCAAATGTGATGCGTTGAGAGTTAGCTGCAATAAAGTCATGCAAAAACGCCGAGCCTGCATGAATATCAAATAGAAATAAAACTGCGTCACAAGCAATTTAAAAATAGTGACGACGCCGCTTCTAGGAACAGGGCAAACGTCAGTTTCGAATTTTTGTTTCGAGCATTAAAACTGCCGGAAGACGCGTACGAATGAAGGCTTGCATTGCCTGCTTGCAGAATCGCAATGGCGGGAAACGGCGCTTTTTAAACTTGTTGCCGTCGTCAAAGAAGTTCAATTATGCTCGTTTTTCGGTCACTGGACGTATTTATACATCTCAGGTTTGAGTAATTTCTACTCTTTACATGGCGCTGCTATTGATGGGCACGTAAGACAAAAGTTTGTGCATAGTAAATCGAGCAAAATCCAGAAATGGATTTTTATATAAATTGTCGTTTTCCCCCACGTGTCCCCAATTCCCAGGTCCTGGGCGGTCCCAAACTGTCGCATATGATAGGGAGTCTAACATAAAATTATGAAGGAAAGAGATGTGAAGAAGACGAAGAGGTTGGCGATAAGGATGACGTGGGTTAACCGGACTGAAGATGAAACATCCGTTGAAAGGGTGAGGGAGAGCGAGGCAGAGGGGGGGCTCGCGTTTTACTGCTACGAATCGTAGACTTGCTGCCGTTCCTGAGCCCGTTCCGGGGAGTTAACCGACCGAGGAAATCAACACATTGCTACGGCCAGGGGTGCCTCCAGCACTGTCACCACCCATCCGGGCGGTGTTCCCAATGCGAACAACACCGGCATCACCTCCACGGATGGGTGGTAACAGTGCTGGAGACACCCCTGGCCGTAGCAGGTGTTCCTCAGTTAACTGTTACCACCCAGCCGGGCGGTGTTCCCAATGCGAACAACACCGGCATCACCTCCACGGGCCCCGCTGCGGTGGCTCAGTGGTTAGGGCACTCGACTACTGATCCGGAGTTCCCGGGTTCGAACCCGACCGCGGCGGCTGCGTTTTTATGGAGGAAAAACGCTAAGGCGGCCGTGTGCTGTGCGATGTCAGTGCACGTTAAAGATCCCCAGGTGGTCGAAATTATTCCGGAGCCCCCCACTACGGCACTTCTTCCTTTCTTCTTTCACTCCCTCCTTTATTCCTTCCCTTACGGCGCGGTTCAGGTGTCCAACGATATATGAGACAGATACTGCGCCATTTCCTTTCGCCCAAGACCAATTATTATTATTATCACCTCCACGGGCGCTTGGACTGGGAGCTTGTAGGACGCAGCCAGCGACGCTGCCAGCGACGCCAGTCGCAGCACGTCGAACACCATCTCGACGCCGGCTACTAGACCCATACAACGCCGCAGCCGCGCAGAACCAACCGTGAGCACGAACGCCGACCGCTAACAGTAGAACGCTAGTAGTTGACGCTGGTAGCAGTGTGCCCGGGTCGTGTGCGTTTATAGTCTGCGTATTGTGTTAGTTTGTTAGTTTTGTGTGCTAGTGTGTGTTTCACGTAGGTTGTATTAAATCTGCGTCTGATTGGGTGCATCTGTCGCCTAGTCCATTCTTTCGGTCCTAGTGTTCTCCGGGGAGATCAGTGACACAGGCACGTGTCCCGATCTGAGTTGAGCAGAGGGCATGCATGAGTCGTGACATGAACGGTGAGTGCGCCATTCCACTACAGAAGAATGCTTTAGGACATCGATGTGGCCAAGAGCTTTTTTTCGTGCGAACTAGTCCGGTAGTGCCCGAAGTCACTAACCTGATGTCTTCTTTTCGCAGCAAACTCACATGTCGGTGCTACGTCAGAATATGCGGCCTGCAGGCGACCCACCGACTCTAGTTCTGGCTGCCAAGCAAGACGATTGCCTACGATCTTTGCTACAACCACTAATAAGGGAGTAAATAGTAATTTACATCTCGGAGACCCTGTTACTGGCGCCTCGGAGCCCTTAAGCGATGAAATAAAGGATGATGCTTTCTTCTTTGTCGTCACTGCTTGATTTCACCGCATGGCCATGTGAAGGTGAGCCCCCGATAACTTCCGGACGGGCCCTGGAAGGCGGGGGTGAGGGTTTTCTTTCTTATAGACGAACAAGTGAAATAGGCGAGGAGTTTATCATTGTCCCGCAAGAGAAAAGTATACAACAGTTTTATTTTACCTGTACTCAACTATGGGGCAGAAACGTGATGGCTAACGAAAAGTGTTCAGCTTAGGTTAAGGGAAGCGGGCGAAGAGGGTGAGAGAATAAACGTGTGTTAATAATATCCTTGCTGAAATCAAGAGGAAGAAATGGACTTGGGCAGTGCATGTAATGCGAAGACAAGATAACCGATGGTCGTTAAGGGTAACGGACTGGATTCTAAGAAGGCAGGGGCCTGGAGAAAGGTGGGTGGATTCATCATTCTATGCAAACGTACCAGAGTTTGCGCTCGACTCCCTCTGATATTTTCGATGAAATATCTATTTCCGACAAAACTCTATATTTCCTGGTCATTTGCCAGCCCTTCTATTTTCTAAAAAGTTCACTTTTCTCGGAGTGAAAAAGTTGGTTTTAGAAAAAAATTTACTCAAGATGAAACATTTTAATTTTCGGCTAGATAAGTTTCGGATAGATGAAGAATGTCCTGTGCAGCGTTTTTGGGAACAATTTTCGTACAGCCGCGGTCCTTGTAAAGTAACTACAGCACAATTGATACCTAGATTCATTGAAATTTTTCTAAGCGTCTTTTATCGGAGCCTCTTTTGTTTTAAGGAAGAAAAAATTTTGAAGTTCAGTGCTGCATTTCTATCTAGTTCGATCCTGGCCCAACATTTCTATGTTGGGCCAGGATCGAACCCGCCAGGGTCAGCAGCTATCGGTTATTGATAGTATCAGCACCTTAAAACAGCGCCACTGTGCTTGTGCACTGTCAAAGAGGGATTTTAATCGATTTTATTAATCCCGATGGTGTACTAGCGAGGTCATACATTCGAGATGACGCGAGGCGACTGAACGTTGAAGCGGTAGCAACGGGTGTTACAATGAAAACCCGCTATTCTATAGCCAAGGCTCCTCGCTTCGTGGCATGTGCTAGCGGCTCACACGCACCATGGCACGTTGGGTAGCGAGGAGCATAGCCTCATGCAGTTCCCGTTTAATGTAAATTAAGCTTATAGCCGGGGAACGACTGAAACATGGTGGCTCACCTCCATGACGATCTACAATGCCGCAGGTTGGCTTGCTTGCATAGATTCTTGTGTTGTCTCCTTAAGCACTGCCGAAGTCACGAAGTAGGTGATGTCTTATGTACAGCGCACAGCCTACTAAAGCCAACTTGCTGTCGCTATCACAACGCCTCTTTTGCGCAGCCTAGGGATCGGCCCATATAGCAGGGATGGCGACAGAATTTCCTTTCCCTACGTCATGCGTACTCAGCCAGTAGTCATCACGCCATGGACCGATTTTGATTTTCCATCTGGCCAATACGCAGGCTTCGTTGACGACACAGAGCCAGCTGGAGCACCGTTATCTCTTTAATGTTTGCTGCAGCGCGTTTCCTGGGCAGCGTATGACGCTCGGGAGCCGACAATACCATGCCGAGCAGTGCACTGGCGGTACGGGGCAACAACCATGGTTCGAGGTGCAGCGCGGAACTGCAACTTTTTCGCTTACAACAAAAAAAGGCTCCGATAAATATCGCTGAGCAAAATTTCGATGCAATAAGCTTTCATTTGTGCTACAACTTATATTTTTACAAGGAACGCCTCTGGACATAAATTTTGCCCGAAAATATTGCACAGCGCGCTTTTTTAAGTTCGACAGTTTTTTTATGAAATATACTGTGTTGTATGATACTTTAAACCATTTATTGTGACAATTCATATTATACAGAAGTAGCGGAACATGTGATCTTGCCCGCCAATGTCGCCAAAGAGTATAAAAAAAAGTTGAAAATACGGAGTTTTTGCGGAAAGATTATGACAAGCAAAAACTTTGCGCTACATATTTTTCGGATGTGCGAATAAAAACCACAACGCATATTCATTGTCTCTAAAAACTTGTCAAGCGCAGAACAAAGACCTTTGATATTTGTAATGTTCTTTCTGACACCGACTTTTACACGCCTCTGAGAAATTCCAATGGCAGTCACATAACCAGGAAATGTTTTCGCCAAAGTTATTAAGGGTAATTATTTTAGCCGGTTCAATAAAGAGCCACAAATTTTTTGAGATGATGAGAAGTTTGCGGAGGTACGGTGGCCGCAGCTGGCAAAGCACGGGGTTGATTGCAGAGACATTGCAGAGACGTTGCAGAGACATTGCAGAGAGATTGCAGAGACGGGGTTGATGGCAGAGAGGCCTTTGGCCTGCAGTGAGCGCAGTTAGGCTGATGATTTCATGGCCGAAGCGGATAGAAAGGTTTCTCGGCGTACGTTCTACGAATCAACAAGAATTGCAGTTTTGTTCCTGGTTGCAACAGGAAAGTGTGTATGTGTTTTTATCGTTACTACTTTTTTTCTGTGCCCCCTGTGAGAGCCTCAGTGGTTGTCCCTTCGCTTCCCGGACACAGCGTCTGCTCTTCGATGATACCGTGAAAGGAGAATGCATGGCGACAGCGTAGGAATAGCAGCTCCCTCAGGAACCACCGCCCGAAGGCTTGTTATCCTTTTAATGAGGTGCAGGAGGGTTGCCGTGGAAGGAAGAGGGTATGGCGAGTGTGTTGGATTGCGTAACCTGAGGGTGGTTACCGCGACAAATGTCGGGATGATGTTAACTGTGTAAGGAGGAGGGAGAGAGTGGCGAGATCGGAGTGATGAAGCACGGTCCAACTGCGGCAGCTGCTGCGAAACGCGCCGCCCGAGGAAAGGGCCATCGGTGGCGGCGCGCGCCTATAGAGCGGCGTACTGGAAAAGAGCGCTCTTCGAGAAACGAATACGTGTTGAAAACTAGAGTGCTCTATGACTATAGAGACATTAAGGCAAAAGCCTTCCTTGGCTCACGGGTGGCGTGGACGGAAGTTGTAGACGGAACTTGTAGACGGAACTTGTCCGCACGAACTGTCAGTCATAAGTTGTGTGGTAGACAACACAGAAATGTAAAAGTTGAATAAGCAAGAGTTCCTGAGGAACGTATATGCGATGATATAAACAAGAAATTAAGAAATAAAAACAAAGCAAAAATGAACAAACAGAAGAGAAACAAAAATAATATATATATAAAAACAAAAAACAAAACAAAAAATATTACAGAAAGCAACACAAAATTAAAAATGAAGAGAAGAATGAGGACAGGAAAATGCTTTCGCGCTTCCAGACAAGCCCAATCCTATAATTTTTCATGAAAATATGTTGGCTTTGGAAAGAAAATGGCGCTCTATTTTTCTCACATATCGGCGGGCACCTGAACCGCGCAGTTAGGCAAGGAATAAAGAAGTGAAAGAAGAAAGCAAGAAAGAGATGCCATAAAGCAGAACCTTTGCACACTCTCACCCCCAGCTCGGACTATCCTGAGGTCGACGTGTCGGAGCTCCTGCAAATTGTTTCCTCGATGCACTCTGCTGCTCCGGGATCTGACGGGATTACTGTGGGCATGTTAAAGATTTTAGCGCACGACTTTCCAACTCACCTTCTAGATATTGTAAATGCGTCATTGGAAACCTCTTGGATTCCTCACAGTTGGAAAATTGCGAAAATAATTTTACTTTTAAAAAATGCAGACAATGGATTTCAATTAGACAATATTCGGCCGATTGCTTTAACCTCAAATTTAGTAAAGCTAATAGAAAGAGTAGTACACAGTCGCCTCACAAAGCATGTTCATCATATTAACGGCCTCAGCCCCGCACAGATTGGCTTTCGTCGCGGTTGTTCCATATGGTCCGCGCATGTGGATCTCGAGAGCCGAATACGACTCTCAATGCGCCAGAGAGAAGTTTCGGCCTTGGTGACGCTTGACGTTGCGAAGGCCTATGACAGCGTGGAGCACACAGTCCTCATTAACAAGCTTGCTCAACTACAACCACCGCGTTACCTCTACGCCTGGATTTGTGAATTTCTAAAAAGATAGATTTTTCTTCTGTACAGACGGATCTTTTTGTTCTAATACCTATGGTCAATCAAGAGGTGTGCCGCAAGGCTCTGTTCTTTCTCCGCTGCTTTTCAACATATTAGTTCGGGACATCCCCATTCATCCTAACGTTACAGTTTATGTATACGCAGATGATATAGCTTTTTTCGCATCAGCAAATGATATTCATGTGCTCTACGGGTATTTGCAGGCATATCTGAATGCTCTTGAAGTCTGGTTGGACCAAATCAATTTATCACTTAATGTCAGCAAATGCGGCGTGCTGGTATTTCCACCCGACGCTCCTATGTACATCTCGCTAGCCTACCGCTCCACTCCAATTCCGCAGGTGGAGTCGGTTAAATACCTAGGTGTTACTTATGACCAAAATTTGGACTGGCGACACCATATTAAGAATAATGTTATTAAAGGGGAACGTGCACTGGGCCGTTTGACCCGAGTTGGCAATAAAAAGTTTGGCATGCGTCGTGACACGCTACTGTTGCTCTATAAGGCTTATATGAGACCGATTCTGGAATTTGGTTGCCCCTTGTTCTCTGGTAGCGCGAACTACAAGCTGCAGCCATTAGCCTTACTGGAAAGACGTGCCCTACGGCTATGCCTCGGGCTCCCAAAATCAGCTTCCAACGCTGTCCTTTATCTGGAAGCGCGTATCCCCAACCTCTATTCCCGCTTCCAACTTCTAACAGTGCGTACTTTCCTCAAGTCTTTTGACCCGGCCCCAGGCGTTAGTGTTCCAATTTTTGTATCCCAACCACACCTTTTTTTGACTAATCACTGGCCACGTTATCAGCTTCCGCAAGTTAGGTTCACGCAGAATCTGTTAGCTCCGCTTCAGGTTGATCTGATCTCCTTGCAACCAGTTGCTGACACGCAGGCTGATCCCGTCTTCTATTACGACTTTATTTTCCCGTCCCATGCGAAGCATATGCCCGCACATACCCTAAATGGTCTTCTTTCTGAACACCTACAGAATTTTCCACATCATACTGTTCTCTCCACTGATGCCTCCGGCAGCTGTGAGAAGGCGGCGATTGGCATATATTCGCAGGATCTAGATTGGAGCTACTCCGTTCGTATCCCTGATTATACTCCTATATTCTTCGCAGAGTTTTTGGCCATTGGTTTGGCTCTTCTCAAAATTCCCAGACATGTCGCACGGGTTCTTATTCTCACAGACTGCCTTTCAGTTATTGTCTCTCTCCAAAATTCGGAAAAATCTTTCTTGACTCGTTCACTTAGGTTTTTTGTTCCGAGCACAGTGCGCGAGATCCGTTTGGTCTGGGTACCTGGGCATTCAGGCGTCTATTTTAACGAGGTGGCTGATTTATTGGCAAGGTCAGCTCTCAGCGCACCTGTAATATATCCCGTCCCTCACCTCATTCTGTTAGCAGCTTCACGTTTCCAGCGGTTCCAACATATTTCAGCCACTTTGAGTGATCCGTTGCTGAATACCGTGGACTTTCAACACCTAAAGTACCCATGGAATATCCGGTGGTGTAAGTCAAGGCTTTGTGAAGTGTCCATGACGCTCCTGCGATGTAGAATCCCTCACTTAAACTTGTACTTATGCAGGTGCGGGTTCGCTGCGACAAACCTTTGTGTATCATGTGGGCAAGTTGAATCAATCGATCATTTTCTCCTCTCTTGCCGGCGGTTCGCGGTTCAGAGAAAGCAATATCTGGAGGTTCCTCTTTCGAGACTAGGACTGCCTCTGTCTCTTACAGTTCTTCTATCGTTCGGTGCGAGTGCCAAGGGATTCCCGTTAAGCAGTGTATGCGGCTACCTTCACGATTACATAAGTGCAACTAATCGATTATCCTGTTAGCTATACACAAAATTCTTTCGCATGTCCAAAAAGGCTAGATTGATTCTATTCCGGATGACTCATACCTCTTGAATTCATTTTATTTTTCCCAATTTTTTTTTTATCTTGATTCAGTCTTCTGACGTTTCCTTCCCCGCGCAAATGCTTCATTGGCATTCTACCCTATACCTTGGCCAATCCCCCCACGTGGGTATGTGCCATATTACTTGAGGAGAAGAAGAAGAAGAAGAAGATGCCATAAAGTAGGGCTCCAGAATAATTTTCACCACCTGAGGAAATTTAACGTGCACTGACATCGCACAGCACATGAGCGCCCTAGCGTTTTGCCTCCATAAAAACGCAGCCGCCACGGTCGGGATCGAACCTGGGAACTCGCCTCCATAAACACGCAGCAGCCACGACCCGAACCCGGGAACTCCGGGTTCGAACCCAACCGAGGTGGCTGCGTTTTTATGGAGGCAAAACGCTAGAGCGCCCGTGTGCTGGTATATGAGAAGGTTACTGTGCCATTTCCTGTCCTCAAAAACGAAACAAAACAAGTCAGCCGACGACGTTCATAGAATTCATTGGCGTTGACAACATCGCAAAGGCCGTTCATTTTCACGAAAGGAAATGCGCACAATCGGCTCCTTGGGCCCGTGGAGACCTCAATCTCGCCCGGCAGTCCGGACCCCGTAGAGTATCTTTTACGGGTCCAATTGGACATATTTTTGGAAATGTGGCGGAGAGTTTGAAGGATGCTTCACTCCCGCCACCGGTTGGCCCGGTATTGCACTGCCTCTGGGATCGGCCTTGTCTTTAGCGCCTCCTTACTATCCTGTCTTTCATCCCATCTTTCAACTCTCCTACTATCTGCAAGTGGTAGCGATTGTGGCTCGGCTTGAGCCAGTGGGCAGGCCTGTGCACTTTCCTTTTCTTTCTTCCTGGCAACAACTTCTCTCTCTCGCTTTCATCTACGTGGGGTATGT
This sequence comes from Amblyomma americanum, assembly GCF_052857255.1. Lineage (NCBI taxonomy): Eukaryota > Metazoa > Arthropoda > Arachnida > Ixodida > Ixodidae > Amblyomma > Amblyomma americanum. Next base: position 95,895,067 of record NC_135498.1, read on the forward strand.
GTCCAACTGCAAAAGCATGCTTTGATTGCGTTCCGCGCGCTGGATAGGCATGCAGGTGGCATGCTGGTGGCATGCAGTTCATGGTTGATCGCGAGATATTGATAACAAAATGAACGCTGCGGTCTAGCTATTGCTGCAGTGCCGCATGTCAGCCACAACGCTGTCAGCGCTAATGCATTCAGGCCACATCTCTTCCTCACCACCGCCACATGTATCAAAGCATGGATGAGGCGTCCGCATATTCTGGGAGCCAGTTATGCGCCCTTTCTTTGCTGAAAGCCATAGCCATCTAGAGCATTGCCAATACCAATGCCAATGAAAACAGTGAACGCCAACACCTTTTGCTTTGTATATCGTGGATTAGCTGAGCCAATCCGAAATATTTTTTTATTGATGTAGGTTTTTATTTTAATACGAAGAAAATGAAAATAAAAATTGGTTTTTGGGGCAACGAAATGACGCACTATCTGTCTCACATATTGGCGGACACCTGAACCGTGCCTTAAGGGAATGAATAAAGGAGGAAGTGAAAGAAGAAAGGAAAAAAGAGTTGCCGTAGTGGAGGGCTCCGGAATAATTTCGACCACCTGGGAATCTTTAACGCGCTCTGACATCGCACAGCACACGGGCGCCTTAGCGTCTCGCCTCCATCGAAACGCAGCCCCCGCGGTCGGGTTCGATCCCGGGAACTCTGGATCAGTAGCCGAGGGCCTTAACCACTGCGCCACTGCGGGGGCGGGGGGGGGGGTGGTTGATAAGGTGCGCTGAAACGCTTTTTGCTAGGATGTTCGGTGGGCTGTGCTATCTGCTGCATTTGAGCAACCACTATGCGGTTTGTTAACACTTCATTCTATTCACAGCCTCTGTGTCTCGGTGGTTATGACTCTAGGCTGATTATTTGAGAAAGGTGGGTTCGATCGCGGCCGCAATGGTCGAATTTCGATGGAGGGCAACTTCTAGAGGCCTCTGTACTGTGTGAGCCAGTGCATATTAAAGAAACCAAGGTGGTCGAACTTTCTGGAGTGCCTCACTACGGCTTCAATAATAAATAGCCTTTGTTTGTTTGGGACGTTAAACACCAATGAACAAAACAATAGACCAAAGTTGATTCTGCGCCTAGCTATGCAGTGTTAGGGCGCTGTTGATAGCGCCCAAAATTTTCTGGAACTTCCCAGTACGCGCTATGGTTTGTGCTTTGCTCCTGTCATGTTCCGCGTAGTGCGTTTGCTGCATCAACAGACCTGCGTTCATTTTTTTCATCCAAGGGGCATACAAACTTGAACTGAAGAGGGCGCCGCTGGATCGGCCTGCCAGCCGGCGACGTCACGGGCCAGCAGAGCGTCGACCAAGGTCGGCAGTTCCGAGGTCGCAGCAAGCTTGTGATGCACTGCTGCGTCTACAAGCACAACATTGGGAGCGTCGAGCGCTCCACTACTCTGCCCTGCACAAACTGTGCGCACCGTTGCAGATTCCAGAACGTGATGGCTATCCAATTGGCGGCCACTTCCGCGAACGTATCTCGTAAAACACTGCCGAATATCAGCCAGTGCGGCAGCTGCTAAGATGAGCAACAGGCTGTGCTGTCTGTTCCGGTGGTTGCATGACATGAGCGACACCGGCATCTATCAGCGAGCCAGCTTCTACACCGGTCACCGCCGCTTTGTTCCCCAGGAGAGGGCAGAGAGGTTACAAACCCATTGATCCATTAGGCGTGTCGCTCGTAGCGAGCGCATGCGGTGAAATAAATAATTAGGATGATGTACATGTGCAGTATTACTGGTGACTTCGCGCCAATACTTGTACCGTTGCCTTGCGCAAAGCCTATTTACTTTCAAACTCGTATGTGTTGTACGCTGAACAAATTTAACTTCTCCATGGTTGTTGTTGCGACTGAAGGAAGAATGAAAAGGAACGTGCACGGGACTGCCCACTGGTTCGAGCAGAGCCACAATCGCTGCCACGTACAGACAAAGGGAGAGTTCGACATGTGAGAGGAAAGACTGAAATACAAGAGGCATGTCACAACAACCGCGTCATCCGAAACGACAACGACGGTTGAGCAACAGATGCACCCGGTGACAAGGAGCCCTCACCACATGGGTGAGAGCTCCTAAATGTCAACCCAGTAGGGCCAGGAAGCCACCCTTCCCCCCTTAACACTGGTGCAGTTGATACAGCTCCCTTCTCCCGAGCGGTGGGAGGCCGTGCTGGTCAGCTCTGACCCAAAGATACAAGTATGGGCAATTGAGCGGGCTAATGAGGTCTCCGCTAGCCATGCTCTAGCGGCCATCTCTTTGTGTCTCCTGCAACCTGCTCTCAACGCAATAAGTGTCTTACAATCCAATCCAATCCACCTTTTCAGCAACCCTACGGAGGTGGCTTATGGGGCCATTACGCGCGGTCGCCGGGGAAAGAGGATGGTAAAGGCGAGTGTGTACGAATGTGTAACCAAAGGGTGGTTACTGCGGAACTATCCGGAGGATGTTTAACGTTTAAGGAGGACGTCGTGTGTGGCGAAAGCGGAGTGAAAGGAACAGTCCAACGGAGACAGCTGATGCGAAACGCGCCATCTGAGGAAAGGGCCATCGGTGGCATAGCGCGCCTAGAGCGGAGTACTGGAAAGGAGAGCTCTTCGAGAATTGAATACGTGTTGCAAAGTATAGTGCTTTAGAACTATAGAGATATTTATGTCGCTCTGAAACTCCGAAGCTTACCATATCGTAGAATATAAATACCTTTTAGGAGCTATAGCCGTTTCTCCAGTTACCCAGTGGCGATCACCCTGTCAGTTTTTTGAAAGGATTGGTATCCTCCGAATGGCAAAGTCTTCAAAGCGTATATAAGATGGCTTCAATCCTTCTGGCAACCCGCTTATGAAACCTCAGATTGTTTTCCGTGCCGAGAAATCAAAATTCGTTTTTAAGAAAAGAAATGTCGCAGTAAAAGGTCACACTACTCTGCCGACTCCTAAACTGCATAACGCAGGACGCACACTAGCCATGACTGCAAACTCAGACTGCTCCGTACCCCATACTACTACATGCCCGATACCCAGACCAATTCCCCTCGTCATGCAAACATTGCGGCAAACCGGGAGACTTTCTACACACCCCGCTCATATGCCCCTCTTTCCCTCATCCCTCATCACACCGACCGTGGCGGTATCTTACTGGGAGACCCATATGACCGAAACTGCTGCTCAAGACCAGCGCCGGCTCATCTCCACCGCTCTGAGGAGGATTGCTCTCCAAGGGCTACCATTCGCTTTGTAGGGGTGCCTCCTCACGGTGAGGGAGCAGACAAGTGCGATGTAGGGGGCTTCACCCCCACTATTTACGTTGTTGGCAATAAAAGTTTCCACCACCACCACCGCACCATAAAGGAAAGGAGGAAGGTAGGAGTAAAAGAAAAGAGAAAGAGGTGCCCTAGTAGATGATAGTGAATATAGTTTTAACTATATCTAAAATTGGGTGGCGGATCCTACTATTCTGGGATGCCGGAATTATTTCGACCGCCTGGAGGTGGCTCGAGATTACTGAAGAGAGTAGTTTTTGTTTGGCCACGAGGGCGCTCGTGGCTTGCGTCTCATCGGGCGCGTGCAGAGGTCTCTCGCGCCTGTGGTCTCAAAGGCTGAATCCATAAAAAGCAGCCGCCGCGGTCGGGTTCAAACCTGACCGCGGCGGCTGCGTTTTTATGGAGGAAAAACTCTAAGGCGCTTGTTTGCTGTGCGACGTCAGTGCACGTTGAAGATCCCCAGGGGGTCGAAATTATTCCGGAGCCCTACACTACGGCACTTCTCTCTTCCTTTCTTCTTTCACTCCCTCCTCTATCCCTTCCCTTACGGCGCGGTTCAGGTGTCCAACGATATATGAGACAGATACTGCGCCATTTCCTTTCCCCCAAAACCAAATATTATTATTAATGCATACCTCGCTCCGCTGTGAGTCTCGTCTTACCGCTGGCACCTTGCATTCGTGTCGCCTGCTGCCGTGCTACTCACCGAACCAGGACGGCGACACTTCATGCTTACGGTCAGCTTCCCCTCTGCAACAGGGCTTCATGAGTGCTAACGGAAGACGACGCAGACTTTCAACGGCCCTGCCAATGGGTGAGTCCTCATTTTTCTCACGCACTGAGTCTCGAAGCTCATGTGGTCCTTCGTTATGATTGCCGTACGCAACTTAACGACTGCTTACGCATTTACGAGTCTTGAACGGCAATCCTTTAAACACATGCATGCAGGACAAGGACGATGTAGTTTTATCGCCTTCATGTTCGGATACCTGTTGTTATTCTTCAGGTATAGGGGACCTGCTCAGCGTTGTCGGCCGCAGAGACTTGAGTCGGGACGACTACACTGTATTTGACACTCTGAGACGCGCGCCTGTTCCACGGCGTCCTTGCGCTGTGCGATCTCATTAGCGGTTTTTGAGAAAAAAAATTGGGCCAGTACTGTCTCACTTCTCCGTGGGCGCCTCAATGGAGTCTTGAGAGAAGGGAAGAACGTAGGATTGAACAAAAAAAGAGATTGACTCGCCGCGATGGCTGGGTGGTTAGTGTGTACGTCTACTAGACCGGAGTTTACGAGTTCGAACCCGACCATGGCGGCTGCGTTTCGATGGAGGCGAAACACTAAGGCGCCCGTGTACTGTGGAATGTCCCTGCGCATTTAAGATTCCAAGGTGGTCGCAATTTTCCGGAGGCCTCAACTACGACACCGCTTTCTTCCTTTCTTCTTTCACTACGTTTATCCCTTCTCTTACGGCACGGTCCATATGACACCCCAAGGCGCGCGCCTGTTCCACGGCATCCTTGCGCTGTGCGATCTTATTAGTGTTCTTGGAGGAATAAAAATGGGGCCAGTACTGTCTCACTTCTCGGTGGGCGCCTCAACCGAGTCGTGAGGGAAAAAGAGGTGTGGTTGAGCGAAAAGAGGGATTGACCCGCCGCGGTGGCTCGGTGGTTAGCGCGCTCGGCTACTGGTCCGGAGTTCACGGGTTCGCACCCGACCGTGGCGGCTGCTTGTAGATGGAGGCGAAACGATAAGACGCCCGTGTACTGTGCGACGTCATTGCACGTTCAGGATCTCCAGGTGGTCGCAAATAACCGGAGGCCTCCACCACGACACCTCTTTCTTCCTTTCTTCTTTCACTCCCTTTAAACCTTCCTTTACGGGACGGTTCAGTTGTCCAAGAGATGTGAGAGGAATACTGCGCTATTTGCTTTCTCCAAAAACCAATTTTCATTTTTTTAAGAACCGCAGGGAAGGCTCCGGCTTAAATTCAACCAGCTGTGCACTGACACCGAACAGCCCACGGGTGCCTTTTGTGATTAGCCTCCATCGAAAAGCTTCCATATCATCACTTAAAGAAAGATTTTGCGCCTAACACACACCACACACAGAAAGAAGACGACACCACGGGCGCACACTTCAACTGTTTATTGAGGGTGAAGCACTCGACATATATAGGCCACGAAAAAAAATCTTTCTTTCAGTATGCAACACCAACTAGCCCAGCAGTTAACTCTCCTAAAGTATATTTCCATATCATCAGCATTCGCGGATCTTCAATGCAGCGCCTCTTTCTATGTACCTACATTCACTTCCCCGATTATTTCCTTAAGGGAGAGTGGAGGTGTTCACAGTGCGAAACAATAACTGCGCCTTTCCTTTCTTGTGAGCCAGTTTTTTATTGATGTATCTTTTCATTCTAATACGACCAAAATGAAAATAAAAATTGATTTTTAGTAAAGGAAATGACGCAGTATCTGTCTCGCATATTGGCGCACACCTGAACCGTGCCATAAGGGAAGGGATAAAGGAGGGAGTGAAAGAAGAAAGGAAAGAGTTGCCGTAGTGGAGGGCTCCGGAACAATATCGACCAGCTGGGGATCTTTAACGTGTGCTGACATCTCACAGAAAACGGGAGCCTTAGCGTTTCGCCTCCATCGAAACGCAGCCGCCGCGGTCGGGTTCGAACCCGGGAACTCCGGATCAGTAGCCGAGCGCCCTAGCCACTAAGTCACCGCGGGGGGTAGATAATACGATGCGCTTAAACGCTTTTTGATAGGGTGTTTGGTGGGCTGCGGTATCTGGCGCACTTGAGCAACCACTACGCGGTTTGCTCACACTTGATTGTCTTCACCGCCGCGGTGTCTCAGTGGTTATGACGCTCAGCTGCTGATTTGAGAAACACGAGTTCGATCCCGGCCGAAGTGGTCGAATTTCGATGGAGGCCAAATTCTAGATGCCCCTGTACGGTGCGAGTGAGTGCATGTTAAAGAACCCGATGTGGTCGAAATTTTCGGAGTGCTTCACTACGGCTTCCGTAATAAATAGCCTTTGTCGCTTTGGGACGTTAAACTCCCATAAAAAACATCAACTAACGTTGACTCTTCCGCTACCTATGCAATGCGTAAGGGCACTGCTGATGGCGCCCCAAATTTTATGCAAATTGCAAGTACGAGCTATGGTCTGTGCTTTGCTCCTGTCATGTGTCGCGTAGTTTGTTTGCAATATCAACAGACCTGTGTGCATTTTTTTTTCATCCAAGGGGCGTCCAAACTCGAACTGAAGAAGGCGCCGCTAGATCGGCCTGCCAGCCGGCGACGTCACGGGCCAGCAGAGCGTCGACCATGGCCGGCAGCTCCAGGGCGCAGCAAGCTTATGACGCACTGCGTCTACAAGCACAACACTTGGAGCGCCGAGCGCGCCACTACCCTGCCCTGCACAAACTGTGCGCACCGTTGCAGATTCCAGAACGTGATGGCCACCCAATTGGCGGCCACTTGCGCGAACGCATCTCTGAAAGTACTGCCGAATATCAGCCAGCGCGGCAGCTGCTAAGATGCGTAACAGGCTATGCTGTGCGTTCCTGTGGTTGCATGACATGGGCGACCCCAGCAGGTATCAGCGAGCCAGCTTCTACACTGGTGACCGCCGCTTTGTTTCCCAGGACAGGGCACAGAGCCTACAGAACGCATTGATCAAATAGATGTGTCGCCGGTAGTGAGCGCATGTCGTGAAAATAATAATTAGGATGGTGAACATGTGCAGTGTATACTGGTGAATTCGCACCGTTACGTGTAGCGTTGCCTTGCGCAAAGCCTATTTATTGGAAAACCCGCGACTGTTGTACTAACTACAAATTTAAATTCGATTAAGCTCCGGCTTGTAGATAGTACACCGCTGTGGTGGCTTAAGGGGCTTGGACGCACGGCTGCTTATCCCCAAAAGGTGGTAGAGATTGCCTGCTACAAATTGCCCTTGTGCTGTGCGATGTGAGCGCACGTCAAAGAAGCCCAGGTGGCAAAAATTTATCGCGAAACCACGACCAAGCTGACTAATAGCACCCTTTAAGTTTTAGAACATTGAACTTCATGTACATCATACCGTGCCTTTAGATGTTATTAATAATAATAATAATAATTGGTTTTGGGGGAAAGGAAATGGCGCAGTATCTGTCTCATATATCGTTGGAAACCTGAACCGCGCTGTCAAGGAAGGGATAAAGGAGGGAGTGAAAGAAGAAAGGAAGAAGAGGTGCCGTAGTGGAGGGCTCCAGAATAATTTCGACCACCTGGGGATCTTTAACGTGCACTGACATCGCACAGCACACGGGCACCTTAGCGTTTTTTCTCCATAAAAACGCAGATGTTATTGAGGAAAGGAAATAGCGCAGCTGTGACCCGTCAAGCGCGCCGAAAAACAGGGATAAAAGAGAGAATAAAAGAAAAGGAAGAAAGAGTTGCGATGATGCAGGGGTCAGGAATATTTTCGAACGCCTGGGGATGGATATCATGCATATATATTGCACAGCACAAGGGCGCCTTTTGCTTTTCGCATTCGATGTAAGCAAAACGCTACGGCGCCCAAATGCTGTGCGATGTCAGTGCACGCTAAGGATCCCCACGTGGTCGAAATTATTCCCGAGCCCACCAGTACGGCACCTCGTCCTTCCGTTCTACTTTCACGCCCTCCTTTATTCCTTCACTTACGGCGCGGTTCAGGTGTGCGCCGATATGCGAGACAGATACTGCGCCATTTCCGTTGCCCAAAAACCATTTTACCTGTTTATCTCAAGGATAAATAGGTAAACAGCTCGAAACAGCTCATTCACCGCCGAAGAGATCACGAGCGGGCTACAGTGACGCTGCTCCCTCAATTGGCTGTTCTGCGTCTCCACGGTTAATAATAATAATAATTGGTTTTTGGGGAAAGGAAATGGCGCAGTATCTGTCTCATATATCGTTGAGCACGTGAACCGCACCGTAAGGGAAGGGATAAAGGAGGGAGTGAAAGAAGAAAGGAAAAGGTGCCCTAGTGGAGGCCTCCGGAATAATTTCGACCACCTGGGGATCTTTAACATGCACTGACATCTTACAGCAGACAGGAGCCTCAGCGTTTTGCCTCCATAAAAACGCAGCCGCCGCGGTCGGGTTCGAACCCGGGATCTTTGGATCAGTAGCCGAGCGCCCTAACCAGTGAGCCACCGCGGCGGGGTGAATTTGATTCTACAAAAAAGATGCAGTGTCTCAAATATCGGTGGACACCTCCACCACAATTTGAGAGGTCCAGAGACTCCGAGCAATTTGCCTAACGGGCAAGGCGTGGGGGACCCGCCGCCATGGCTAAATTGTTAGGGCGGTCGGCTACTCTGCCGGACCACTCCGGTTCGATTCCGACTGGGAAGGCCTTGCTTGAATGAAGCGAAACACAAAATCACCCATATGCAGTGCGATGTCAGTGCACGTTAAAGATCTCCAGGTGATCGTAATTATTCCGGAGACCGCCCACTACGGTACCTCTTTCTCTCTTCTTCCACTCCCACCTTCTTCACTTTCCTGAGGGCGCGGTTCAGATGTCCACCGAGATATGGCAGACACTGCGGCATTTCCTTTCCTCAAAATCCAATTATAGTAAGGCGTCACGCCGAACGCGCGATGGTTTTCCGTGGTTTCCTGGGAGCGCTGGAACCACGGAACACCATCGCGCATTCGGAACACCATCGCGCATCGCGCATTCGAGCTTAATCAAGCGTTGTGTCAATTATTCGAAAAGTATCTGAAAATGTGAGAGCAAATTCGATTTGTTTAAACTAATTTTGAGCATGCACTGTTTGATTCATTGAACTAATTGAACAGGAATTTATTCAATTTAGAGTCCAGAAAGTTTGAACATCTACACACCCCTAAGAATGTGCCTCATTTTGTGTGCGCGGGTTGGGAATGGTATGTATGGGTGTCTGATCTTCATGTCCTGAAAAGGGTGTCCCGGTTTGGTGTTGTCTTTCGTTACTGTCAATCTCTGGTCGTTTTCACATCTTATACAATGTTGCAGTGCCAGTTTTGAGGTAGCCAGTACTCTATGTTTTGTCCTTAATTTTTGGGGTGTTCATGATTTTAAGCTGGCACTTGCTCAGTTCAGTGTGAATTTGTGTTTCGAGTATGTCTTTGTTAGTACATGTCACAGGAATTTGACTTTATTGACTGAAAATGCACTGCTTTTGAACCCTGTACAGACATTGGTCAGGTTCTCGTTGTATGAAATAATGTTGTTCGATGGCCTGCATATCTTTTTTTATTTTGGAGCACTTGACTGATTGTGTGTTGGTGTATACCTCCACTGCACGTGTCCGTTAATTTGTATGCTCTGTGATTCATGCCACTGGCTGTTTCCAGAATTAACTATTTCTCGCAAGCACTGCGGGGTCAACATTCTTTATTGTCCTGTCTCATTTATCGTTTGCTTTTTCAAAATATTTCTCTATAGCGTTGTAAAACTTTTACAACATTCTTACTTGGCGCTCTCAGAGCTCAGAACTCTTTTTGCCTGGCTGCATGAAAATCCTGCCTGAGGAGCTTCTGCTCTTCTAAGAGTGCAGGGAAATCGAGAAAAGCTGACTTGCCTCTGTATTTCTTTCATATACAATTGTGCACGACAACAAATCTAACTCTTTAGGCAGTACTATTTTATGACACTGTGTGAATCAAGACTATGTTCTAAATTTAACACAACATGAGAAAACAGGCCATTTTAGGGTGGTGTGCATATAAATATTTGACACATAAGTTCAAATATACTGCACTTCTGCCGCGTATCATAGCCCAGCTATAGAGCTCTCTTTTCAATGTCAAAGGAAAACACGCTTTGCTTAAGAGCGAAAAATATCTTAATAAAAACAAAAGAATTGCAGATATGCACAACAATGTTGCATATATACAGTCAGAAAATAGGCGATTAAGAAGTGTGGAATATGTTTTCGCCCAAGTCCTTTGGGCTACTCTACAGCACAGCGCCAAAGTCGGTCCCTGACTCTTTTGGGTAAAGCTTGATCTGCTGCTAGCCGGTTGCACTGATCAATTCATAACATGCCAGGTACTTTAAGTGAGGCCCACAAAGGAGTGGGTTCCTCGACAACGGCAAAATCGAAAGTTGCAGACGGCCACTTGTTAATCGGGGCACGGCGGAACACTCACCACTGTGCCAATTAATTAAACCCGAGGAATGAACGCCATCTTTTCACACAAATCTCTCGCTTGCATCTAAGTCACAATGCTGCAGAAACGGGAAGAAAACCGCCACTGCTCAACAAAAGCCGGTGCGCGCTCACTGACAACGGATTTCGGACAGCTCACATTAACGCGGTATGCATCAAATGAAGATGCATGCGGTTCGTTTCAGAACGTGGCATAATATTAAAGCGATTCTGAACAAAACGAGATTTCTCATTTATGTCACGCGAAATTTGAACCCCCGCACACCCTGTTGCGTGTCGATTCTGCGAAGCGACGCGTTAGAGCACACGGCCACAGAACAGCGGGAAGTGATACACCTCTGTTCATTTTATTTTCGGACCACTTCAGTAGCATTCAAAGCGTTGCTTGGTGCTTGAAACCGGGTATAAGTATCTATGTGTGTTAGTGCGAAGCTCCCTACTCTTACAGCACCATCTTCCACATCTCTGTACGGCGGCGTCTCAAAGCGGTCAGTCAGCCAGTTGGCTGAGAGCCGAGAAACAGCCATAGAAGGTCCCACCCGATATGCAGCGGAACGCGGGCTTCAACGCGGCGCTTTAGTGATCTAGTGCACTCTATAGCGGCGCAGAACGCTGTTCCCCTAGTAACGCCCGAAATATGAATAATAATAATGGGTGATTTGTATTTCTCAAAAGGGACTCGCCGTTGACCCTTCATCTCTCGATGAACTTACTGTCGAAGAAATTTAGTGACAATTCTATGATATTCGCCATGCATGATACAATTTGGTGTGTTGCGCTCCATTTTAGGGCAAACAAAAATATCCTTTGCACTCGCCGCGGTGGGTCAGTGGTTAGGGTGCTCGGCTACTGATTCGAAGTTCCCGGGTTCGAACCCGACCGCGGCGGCAGCGTTTCGATGGAGGCGAAACGCAAAAGGCGCCCGTGTGCTGTGCGATGTCAGTACACGTTAAAAATCCCCAGGTGGTCGAAATTATTCTGGAGCTCTCCACTGATATGACCACAGTGGTAGCCCTCCAGGAGCCGGGAGAGAGTGCCACGTTGACCAATTATACGGTCTATCAGAAGGATGCGCGGACCGCACTCTCAGTGAACAACAATTTTACGGCTACCCCTGTCGATCTCGCCTCTAACTCGGCCCATTCGTACGTTATGATGACCCTCCTTCCGTTTAGGAAACAGCACACCTCACTACTTCAACTCAACATATACAGCTCACACAACTCCCCAATGTAACATACACTGACATGTTTAGCAAAGCCCTCATGGTCGCAGGAAACAGACCCCTCGTCATATTTGGGGGCTTCAATGCCCACAGTCCTCTCTGGGGCTAGCGTAAGGAGGAGAATAACGGACAAAAGCTGGCAGAGCATATGTCCACGTTGGCCCTAACCCTCTACACGGATCCTGTGCACTCCACCAGAATAGGTAACTCTGTAACACGGGACACGTGCCCGGATCTTCATCAAAAACATACGACATGCACATTGGCACAACACCGAGGAAACCTTCGGTAGCGACCACTGGATTCTCCTCACAACACTCCGCACAAAACGTCTTACACGCTCGCATCGAGAAGCTACACTCACAGACTGGGCTCGCTTTCGCTCGGAGTACACTAACCCTGAACGTATAACCCAACAAGGTTATGAATGTTGGTCTCAGCATTTAGTGGCCCAGTTGGTGGCCCAGCTTCGTATAGATGAACTACAAGTTAAGCTCTCAGAGGCAACGTCAGCGGTGGAAAACCATCTCCTGCACCTCTGGGAGGCCCGGCATAGCCTCATCCGCCGAAGGCACCGGCTGAAGCACGACCGCAAACTCAAAATCCGTATCATGGCACTCACCCAGGAGGCAGCCGAGTATGCGGCCCAACTCGCCGACTCAAACTGGGTGGACCGCTGTAATACTGTGCCTCCACAAATCTCCAATCGGAGCACATAGCGCCTCTTTCGCGCCTTGATCGACCCGGCTCAAACACGCAACGAAATTCAGAAACACCTACAGAGAGCTATTCACGCTTTCGACGGGGACACTTCTAATTTGGCGACAGCGCTCAGAGATAAATATCTCTGTAGTATTCAGGACTCCCGCGGGTCGACTTGCTCATATGCAGGTTCTGAGAATGAGGATCTGGACAGACCGCTTCAGCTTTACGACCTAAAAGCGGCCCTGCCAAAAATTAGGCGCGTCACAGCGCCCGGACGGGATAGAGTGACGGTTAAGCTCCTTGCTAACCTCCGGGACCCGGCATACCTATGCCTTGTTCACTACTTTAACAACATATGGAACGGGGGCACACCCCTCCCAATGGTTTGGAAAACCGCATTAGTCAGTTTCATACCGAAACCGGGAAAAACCATCAATATTGAGAATCTCAGACCTATTTCCCAGACTTCTTGTGTGGCTAAGTTGATGAAAACTATGGTCTGTGACAGACTTTCAACATATCTAGAATTAAAACACACCATTGCGGACACCATGTTCGAAGTCCGCCCACACCGATCCGCGCAGGACGTTCTGCTGCAATAACACACGAAAGTCTTGGATACGGTCGAACACCCATTGACGACAAGGTGGTCCTCACCTTGGTCCTCAATGCAGCGTTTGGTAACGTGACCCACGACATCATCCTCACATATTTGCCACCGACGAATTGTGGCCACAAGACGTTTAGATACATCAGACAATTTCTCACTTATCGGCAAACCTATATACGTATCCAAGACCAGGAGCACGGCCCGTACCCTCTAGGTACCAGAGGAACTCCACAGGGAGCAGTCCTCTCTCCACTCCTCTTTAATCTCGCCATCGCTCTCCTCCCCTCCCTGCTTAATGATTGCCCAGGCATCAGGCATGTTCTGTATGCCGACGACATCACGCTCTGGGCAACACATGGGTCGTTGGGACAGATCGAGGCCAACCTGCAACAAGCGGAAACTATCATGGACGGATACGCTCACTGCTGTGGCCTGCAATGCTCCCTGACCAAATCAGAATTCGTGCACCTTCGGCCCAACCCGAAGTGCATCACCAAAGTTGATTGACATCTCCCTTGCTAGCGGCCATATCCCTGAACACGATGGGGTAAGAGTGTTGGGACTCTTTATTCACCGCAACCACAAGATCGATACAACACTGCAGAAGCTACGCAAGATTGGAGGCCAGGTTGGCCGCATGGTCCGCCGTGTATCTAACAAAAAGGGGGGGGGGTGTTACAATGCACACATGCCCTGAAGCCGGCCAAAGCATTTGTAACTAGCCGGATACTCTATTCGCCACCCTATCTCTACTTGCGGAAGTGTGACGAGAACACCCTAGCGATGATCCTTCGCAATATATATATATATATATATATATATATATATATATATATATATATATATATATATATATATATATATATATATATATATATATATATATATATATATATATATATACAGTATTGTGCGTTTTTATCGTGAAGACTTTCAAAAGTTTCCCCGCCTCAATCGCTGGCTCATTTGCGATGAAACTGCACACAGAGCTTGCGTATTATGGTAACTTTTGTATCGTAGCAAGTTTGACAACGGTACTGACTTAGTTGAGCCGTGCATGATGCGAAAACATAATCGTCTACGTAGAGATCGGCAACCAAAACCCGCAGACGACGCTTTTTCGCTGAAGGGCGGCTGTGGCGCCACTAATCCATCAAAATACGTACATTCAGGGACTCACTTTCCGTGCGCCCAACATTACATACGCGGAGGAGCACTCCCTGGGAGCCCTCTGGAATCTAGAACAAGGACGCATATCACAACGCGCCGCAAAAATTTCACACCGATGCGAATACTGGGATCACCCGGACAGACGTGTGGACCCGAACACATGCGGGACTAGAGGTAAACGAGGCTGCAGGTGCCTCAGCCCGCGCGCTCAACCACCGGGCATCGCCACGACACTCACCACCCGAGATATCAGAACCTAATCCGACTATCACTTACAAAGAAATTATTCAATTTTATCAAACACAGCATATAGCCGGTTTCATCCCCCTGCGAAAAGGTAACCAATAGCGCGAAGCGTTGCCTCCTTCGCTTATATACCAACACGGTACTGTGCCCGGCAGTGCTGCAATATTTTAATCCGGATTTTAACGGGGAGTGCCCGCATTGTGGATGCGCGTTCTCGGACTTGTACCACATGGTGTGGGCACGGCCCTCTAACCCTGCTTAACCCCCCTTTCCCTTACCCTACACGAGAGAGCTGGGAGGCTCACCTGCTCGGCTGATGTACGTTAGAGAGTCAAAGAGCCCTCGTCGCAGGGGCCTGAGCTGCCGCGGAAGCCACAGGGGTCCCGCACTAGAGACTTCTCCTATAATTTCTAATGGGCTGGCCCTTAAGGCCAGTCCTCAATCTCTCCTGTAAATAGCGATGTTTTCCCCCACCCCTACGGCACCTCTTTCTTCCTTCCTTCTTTCACTCCCTCCTATATTTCTTCCCTTTAGGCGCGGTTCAGACGTCCGTCGATATGTGAGACAGATACTGTGCCATTTCCTTCCCCAAAAAACAATTTCATTTCTCTACCGTAATAACCGACATGCAAAAACATTTTTGCAGTATATATTTCTTCATTTCATCTTCTAACATATCACGACGACACAAAAGTTCAAATGTTAACGTCTGCTCCCGAGGACAACGACGCTCGGTATCACCGCACAACACTATTGGCTGACGCTCGTGCAGACGAGAGCACCATTTTTACGTCATAGTTTCAGCCCTGCCCTCCACTCGCCTACACGAGCTTGCACGAGGTGTAGCTTGGTGAAGGTTAAAAAATTGAAGAGGGCACATTGTTGACCTAAAGTGTGGTGAGGCGAAAGCCTTCAGTGCGGTGTTGCTGCTTGTGCCGCTGATGTGCAGTGAAGATGTTGATTAAAGAATACACAATTGTTCGCTTCACGACACTTTGGTTAGACAATAAGTAGCTAGGTCAGTCGGTCATTTCGTTGCAGGACGGATTTTTCTTTACCTACGAGGTTTCTGTGGAAGCAGTATAGCTTTCCTTTGTAGCCGTATGGCTACGCTTGTGTGGATGCCAATGAATTAATTCCCTTCATTATGGCCTGATTACAAATTTACTCCACCTAGGGGAATACCCCTAAACATCTGACTAACAGTGAAATGACCCTATACATGAGAGGAAGTAAGTGTGCACTGGCAGGTAGCACATGGATGTACTAAACGCACAATCACTGTCATTGCGCTGGGAGACCATAAAGAGACTACCCAGACAGCACGCATACCTCCTCAGAACGTCCTGAGGATTATGTTTTGATGATATAGGGTCTTGAAAACGTCCTCTACTGATCCTAAACAATTAGGTCCATCTTAGCTGCAGTTCATCTTAGCAGCAGTCGAGCAACAATAACCACAGAATAAACGCACACAACCTCGGCATTCATATATCGTGTGTCTGGATTTATGTCTCGACAATGCGAAGATGTGTAGGTTAGGCAAAGCTCAAGGTTAGGAGAGGGTGGATGATTTTTTGTTTAACGATCCATGTGAAGTAACCGAAGCTAAGTCCGACTAAGTCAAATAATATTGTGCTGGCAAGTTGAAACAAAATGGCAACGCCTAGAAAACCTGCATTTCGAAACAAACATGAGCCACATCTCGCCTATGTACGGATCAAAATGAGCAAATTTCACTCGTAAGATCATTTTATATCTGCTTGAGCCTCATAGCTTGGCCTGTTAGAGCGTGGTTTCATTTACTGCAGCTCTACTGTGCGATCATCTGCGTATAATGTTGTAACAAATAGGTTGCAGAACCAAAAGGGCTAGGCACAGGCCGCAAGCAGTGAAGCAGTGTCCCAGCTGCAAGAGCACGCGTGTCTCTCACTTCTCTGTCCTCAAGGCGCCGCCCGTGGACACCTGGAGGCATTATTCTCCCTCCCCCCAAAAAAGGAAGCAAAAACGTGGGCGCACTTGGAGCGAACATCGGTATAAATAAAACAAGCGAACAAACGATCACGGGCCACCGAACGGCTGCAGGCGAAAATATAACAAAAAAATGCGGAAGAGGCGCCCGTTACTACATAAAATAACGCTTCATACGCAGAACGTGCCCGACTTCAGGCTGAGGTTGGCGGCACGAATTCGGCAGCGTGCCATCGAGGAGGACTTCATACGTCACATCCGTGATGCGGCGTAGCACTGTGTACGGTCCAAAGTAGCGGCTCAGGAGCTTCTCTGACAGGCCTGGGCGACGAACCGGAGTCCATACCCATACTTTGTCGTCATGGTGGTACTCGACGTGGCGATGTCGTTGGTTGTAGCGTTCTGCATCCGTTGCCTGCTGCCGGCAGATGTGCATACGGGCCAGTTGGCGGGCTTCCTCTGCGTGCCGGGTAAATTACTCGGCGTCTGGCGTGAGCACCTGGTCGTCAGGGGGGCACGGAAGCATGGCGTCGAGCATCGATTGGACATCACGCCCGTAGACGACGCGAAACGGCGGAAATCGAACACTTTCCTGAATATCCGTGTTTTAGGCAAACGTCACATATAGGAGGATCTCGTTCCATATCTTGTGCTGTACGCCGACGTACATTGCGAGTATGTCCGCTAAGGTATTGTTGAGGCGCTCCGTGAGCCCGTTTGACCGCGGGTGGTACGCAGTACTCTTGCGAAGGTTCCTGTGACTCAGCTGGAACACCTAGTGCATGAGCTGCGCTGTAAACGCGGTGCTCCTTTCGGTGATGACGGAGGACGGGGCGCCATGTAATAAAACAATGTGGTGTATGAAGAGGCGCTCGATTTCAGAGGATGTACTGCGCGGCACCGCCTGGGTGTCCCCATAGCGCGTCAAATAATCAGTCGCAACTATAATCCACTTATTGCCAGAAGACGACACAGGGAATGGGTCCACGAGATCAATGCCGACTTGGTCGAAAGGTGGGCGAGGTGGCGCAAATGGTTGGAGCAAACCTGCGGGCTTGAACGGTGGTGACTTACGGCGCTGGCACTCACGGCAACCTCTGACGTAGCGGTGGATGGTCTTTAAAATTTAGGCCAATAGCCCTGACGCACTCGAGCCAGCGTGCGTGCAAATCCCAAGTGGCCAGAGGTGGGCTCGTCATGACAGGCCGAAAGGATGTCGTCGCGGAGGTCTGATGGCACGACTAGGAGGTAGGGCCGGTCACCGTTTCTGGGGCTTTTTCTTGAACAGTACGCCATTATTAATGCAAAAAGCGGACAAGTGGCGGAAAAAGTGTCGAGGTACGTTGGAAGCATGGCCCTCCAGGTGATCTATGACAGACCGCACGCCAGCGTCAGCGCACTGTTTTGCCGCTAAGTCCGAACTGCTGATCCCACCTAGGAAAGGATTGTCATCCTCTGCGCTGTCATCGGCTTGCTCGACGGGTGCGCGTGAGAGCGTGTCCGCGTCTTCGTGTTCACGTCCGGAGTGATAGGCAATTGTGTAATCAAATTCTTGAAGGCGAAGGCTCCAGCGTGCTAGGCGGCCTGATGGGTTCCAGAGATTGGGAAGCTAGGACAAGGAATGGTAGTGGGTGACCAGTTTAAAATGACGACCATAGATATAAGGCCGAAATTTCATTGTGGCCCAGACGACAGCGAGGCACTCCTTTTCCGGGGTGGAGTAGTTGATTTCGGTGCGCGAGAGTGTGCGCCTCGCATACGCGATCACATGTTCCACGCCTTCTTGATGTTGAACGAGGACGGCATCAAGCCCGATGTTGCTAGCGGCGGTGTGTACCTGGGTTGCAGCCTCCTCATCTAAGTGAGCCAGCACAGGGGCAATATGCAGCCGTTGGCGCAGCTCTGTGAAAGCAGCCTGTTGCTCGGCAGTCCAGACGAACGGTGTATAGTCACGTGTTAGACGGGTGAGGGGTTCAGCGATCTTGGAGAAGTCGGAGATAAAACGGCGGTAGTAGGCGCACAAACCCAAGAAGCGCTTGAGCGTTTTCTTTCTAGTAGGACGGAGAAACTTGGCTACGGCTGCAGTTTTCTCGGGATCGGGTCGTATGCCATCGGCGCTCACAACATGGCCGAGATACTTGAGCTCTTTGTAGCCAAAGGGGCAATTCTCGGGTTTAAGTGTCAACTCGTCCAACTGGAGGGCATCCAACACGGTCCGCAGGCATTCAAGGTGTTGGTCGAATGTTTCTGAGAATACCACCACGTCATCTAGGCAAACTAAACAGGTTTTCCATTTGAAGCCAGCCAGGACAGTATCCATTATGCGCTGAAACGTCGCTGGCGCCGAGAAAAGGCCGAAAGGCAACACCTTAAATTCATATAGGCCGTCGGGAGGGATGAAGGCCGTTTTTTCACGGACACGTTAATTAACCTCAACCTGCAATATCCGGTCTTTAGGTAGATCGATGAAAAATACTTGGTGCGGCGAAGTCTGTCGAGCGAGTCGTCGATGCGGGGCAGGGGGTAGACGTCCTTTTTCGTTATGGCGTTCAACTTACGGTAATAATAATAATAATAATAATAATAATAATAATAATAATAATAATAATAATAATAATAATAATAATAATAATAATAATAATAATAATAATAATAATAATAATAATAATAATATAATAATAATAATAAACAACTTTATTTTCAGACAGCACATTTACAATTCATAGGACATGCACGCAAAAGCGCTGCGTCTCATCCTTCTTAGCAAGCACGACGGGCGACGACCACGGGCTCTTAGAGGGCTGAATAATGTCGTCTGTAAGCATCTCCTTCACCTGCGTTTGGATAGGGTCGCGTTCCTTTGGGGAAATGCGGTACGGCTGCTGTCGAATGGGGCGAGCGTCATCGGAAGTGATGATCCGATGCTTCGTCATCGTCGTTTGCCGCACTTTCGAGGAGGATGCGAAGCAGGTTTTGTACCGGAGGAGTAGTGCGCGGAGGTCGCGCTGTTGAGTTGCTGAGAGCCCGGAGCTAATATCGATGCGATCCAGGGACGTGTCCGGACGGTCCATGGCCTCGAACGCGAATCACTCAGTAACATGGGCCAATTGGTCGGTCCATGCAACGGCAGTAGCTCGGGAAAGGTGACGAGGTTCGCTCGTAAAATTAGTAATCAGCAGTACCGACCGACCGTTACGGAGGTGGACAACACTTTGTGCCGCGCAAACGCCATGTGTCAGCAGCAAGGAAAGGTCCCCTCGGCGACTGCAGGTCCATCACGTAGCCTATCATCGCTTTCGACGCTTGCAAAAACATTGGAGCGCGGCGTGATCAAGACACTTTCAGTGAAAATACGAAGGGCGGAGCTGCGTTGCCGAACGTCGGAGGTGTCGGCTTTCGCTGCTGAAAACGTAACGGTTTTGTGTCTTAGGTCAATAACAGCACAATTCTCACGGAGAAAATCTACGTCCAAAATCAGGTCACGAGAACAGTCGCGGAGCAGCAGGCAGCTAACTAAACGTCGAGTCGCTGATCTGGACACTAGCCGTGCACTGTCCAAGCGGAGTAATGATATGGCCCCTCGCCGTTCGGATCTACGCGCCAGAGCAAGGATGGACGGCGAGGCGACGATGATCGTGACTGACGGTGCGCCATTGACCACTGAGGTTGCTGGCTCAGGTACTCTTCAATCTCACGGGGCCGTTGGCCAAGCCGGGGCCTTGGCGCATCGGAGGAAAAACCCTAGAGGCCAAGCTCTCGATATGGGCACCGGCGGAACAGGTGACCGGGCTCCCCACAGTGGAAGCACAAACGCCGGCGGTCAGGGCTATGCCAGAGGTCCGCTCTGCGCAGGGATTCTCGATCACTCGGGATCCGGTGCTGCCCTGGCTGCACGGAGGGTAGCAGGACGTCGTAATGGTTGGAAAAAACTGCCGCGGGACTTGGGGCAGGGCGTCGCAGCGCGTCAGCGTAGGTCGAGCGGCAGTAGTCTGTCTGGTTGGGTTGTGAAAATGCCGGTGGATTTGGGGCAGGGCGTCGCAGAGCTTCAGCGTATGTCGGGTGGCAGTAGTCTGCCCTGGTAAGCTGTCGTTAAGTAGTCTGCCCTGGTAAGCTGTCGTTATACGTGTAGTAACGGAGGCCTGATAGCTTGCTGCACCTCTTCGCGAATAACACTCATAAGGGAGCTGGCCGCTGGCTGCGGCGTACCACAAATCTTCTCTAGCTCCTCGCAGACAACAGCGCGGATCATGTCGCGGAGAAAGCCGGTATTGCTGTTGGGCCAGCAATAACGACTTAAGCAACACCTGGCACCGCCCACTACGTATACAAAAGGAGCACCGGAGGCCTTGTTCTACAATTCTTGGCAGCAGTAGTGACGCGTCGACCAGGGCTGATTGTTCTACAAATTGCAGAAATCTTCATCGGAGTACCTCGGAACAATAAAGCAAACTTTGGATTTCTACCGAGTGCGTCATCGAACCGAGAAATCCCGAACATCAGCTACAAGTGACGTGATACAAACTTTGTCACGTGTGAAGCGCGACTGAAACGACACCCGGCACCACCCACTACGTATACAAAAAGAGCACCGGAGTTAATAATAATAATTGGTTTTGGGGGGAAAGGAAATGGCGCAGTATCTGTCTCATATATCGTTGGACACCTGAACCGCGCCGTAAGGGAAGGGTAAAGGAGGGAGTGAAAGAAGAAAGGAAGAGAGACGTGCCGTAGTTGAGGGCTCCGGAATAATTTCGACCACCTGGGGATCTTTAACGTGCACTGACATCGCACAGCACACGGGCGCCTTAGCGTTTTTCCTCCATAAAGACGCAGCCGCCGCGGTCGGGTTCGAACCCGGGAACTCCGGATCAGTAGTCGAGCGCCCTAACCACTGAGCCACCACGGCGGGGCCGCACCGGAGGCCTTGTTCTACAATTCTTGGCAACAGTAGCGGCGCGTCGACAAGGGCTGATTGTCTGTTCTACAAACTGCCGGTTTGTTCAAATCAATTTTTTGTAACGTTTACTTTGTTACCCCTATTACTGCCGCTGCCGCTGATGCTGCTGCTGCAATCAGTGTTTTCTATTCTCATTAGTTCGTTTTTTTCTCTTTTCTTTTCTTGTGATGACTTTTTTTACAAACTTGTCACTTTCGGGGGCCGATGATTAACCTGCTTGTTATGAAAGTTGTGATGATGGTCTGGTGTGTGGAGAGTGCTCTTGCATTTACCACTATTGTAACTGCGTGGGGGTAGCAGAGTCCAGCTTCAAATCGAAAGGGGAATCGTGGCGGAAAGCCTGGAGCTGCCAATCATGTAAGGCTGCGAAGACGAGGGGCAGCCAAAGCAGCAAAACAAAAAAGGAACAAGATCCAGACATTGCGCTGGTGCTTCAAAGTATTAATGGAAAACTAGAAAGCCTGATGTCACTGAAGGACACTGCAGAAAACATCGAGCATACAATACAAGTCATTTCTGATAAGTATGACGAAGTTCTTGCGCACATGCGTAAACAGGACAAGGAGATAAGTGAGCTAAAAAACGAGTTGATATCATTGAATCTCAAGACTGCAGATCAGAAAAAGGGCAAATAACTCAAGAACTGAACGATCTCGAATGGCAAAGTCGAAAATTAAATCTAGACTTACATGGCATTTCTGTCAATGATAAGGAAGGCTTGCTGTCAAAAGTGAATGAAGTGGCAGCAGAGCTTGACCTTCCAGACTTAACAAATGAAGACGTTGTTGCTGTACACAGGCTTCCAGCATCGAAAGATAAAATACCAGGCATCATTGTACATTTTGCAAGGAAGGCTTTGAAGGAGCAGTTTCTAAGCAAAAAAGCAGAAGTCAACCAGTCGAAAATGCGTTGCCACATACAAGAAAACTTTACCAAAAGAAACAGGGCTTTCCTTGAAGCAACAAGAAAATGGGTTAAAGCGCAATTTTAAAGATGCCGTGAATATTAACGGGGAAGTTTTTGTCCGCCAGAAAAATGAAACAACAGCCCATCACGTGAGATGCTAGGAGGACCTAGCGCAAATTACATATGCTCTTAATCTTTCTTTATGAGCCCGTAGACAGCGTCTTCACAATGTAAAAAAATGATTACATTGCACCTCTTACACTCGAGCAGTCTGTGGAGTCGAATATGCGAATTCTTTCAAACTGCTTCATCTCAATGCCCAGTCAGCACGAAAAAAAAACGCCCAATTTGAAATGCTGTTCAGTAGGCTTGATTTCGCTTTTGATAAAGTTATGTTAACTGAGACCTGGTATAATGATGAAGCCAATGCTCTAAAATTACCTTCTTATAACACTTATTTGTTAAACCGAACCACCTCTCGGGGAGGAGGAGTGTCCTTGATGGTGAGGAATCGCCTGGTTGGTGACCAATTACCAAATTTTACTTGCATGCAAGAAGATTATAAAGTTTTTTGTTTGGTAGTTGAAAAATATTTAATAGGCGTAGTATATCGTCCGCCAACTGGGAATGTGCAAAACTTCTTTGTGTTTCTGGAATCTTTGCTGACATTTTCAAGTGAAAATAAGCTGCGTGTAATCATTGGCGGGTGATTTCTGCACTAATATGCTTGGTGATTTGCCTATAAAACAGAACTTAAATAATTATTAAGCGTTTTCGGATGTAAGAATATTATTAGGGAACCAACAAGAGTGAATCTCATGTCTTCCACTTTGCTTCACATATTTATAACCTGTATTTATAACCAACTTGCTTGAAACTAATATAAAGACCTGAACATTGTGCACACATATAAGTGATCATTTTGACATATATATGTGTTTAGAGAAATGTACTATGCCCAGGAAAAAGCTTGCCCCGCAATATTTTCAGGACTTTTCAGACGCAGCCATGGACATGTTTAAACAGCAAATTTCATGTGTGGATTAAAGGGCTGTGCTTAACGAGACTGACGCTGAAAGTGCTCTCAATACATTTTTGCTGCAATTTTTAGAAATATACAATCAGTGTTTTCCCATTAAGATATTTTCGAAGTCAAAGAAGATACGTAAGCCGTGGGTGACGAGGGAACTTCTGCGAAAGATGGATACAAGGGATAAATTATGCTAAATTTCTAGCTACTCGTGATTCAGATGTATTGAAAAATTTTTAAAAAATTTGCAATAAACTTACAAAAGAACTTAGAAGTGCGATAAATGAGTACTTCTGCGATTTTTTTCAGACCTCAGCAGGCAACACAGATGAAATTTGGAAAAAACTAAACGCACTCTTATGTCGCCGCAGGAATCTAACCGTGGTAACGAAGGTCGAGCGTAGCAAGCAACAGATCTAGGAGGCACGTCTGGCGGACTAGTTCAATACACATTTTGTCAATTTTAATCCAGACAGTCCTACTGATGGAGCACTCAGTTACATCAAAGTAGCCCATCAGGAATCCCTTTTTTTGAGCCCTGTAATTTAGGCTGAAGTTGTTTCAGTATTTCAAGGACTAAACAACAGTAAAAGCAGTGATGCAGATGGCATACAAATTCAACCTGTGAAACATGTAATCGATATTATCGCAGATTGTTTGGCCTACATATTTAACCTATGCTTATTGCAGGGAGCGTTTCCGAAACGATTACAGCTTGCTAAAGTCACAGAGTTGTATAAAAAAAGGTGATAAGAACGACATTGGTAATTATAGACCTGTATTAATACTTCCAGTTTTCTCTAAGGGATTAGAAAAAGTTATTCTCGACAAAATAAATAACATTTGCGATAAACACAACGTACAAACCAGGTCACAGTTTGGCTTCCGTAAACACCGGTCAACAGAACAGGCTTTACTAGAACAAAAAGAATTCATTTTAAATGCTTTTGAGCATTATTAATTGGCCTTGGGCGTGTTTGTAGACTTTACGAAAACATTCGACTTTTTTAACCACTCTTTCTTAGAAAATTAGAAGCATATAGAATACGTGGGAATGTTTTAGCGCTGTTAAAATCTTATTTAAATGATCGTCAGCAGCATGTTTAGCTCAATGGTTTCTCGTCAGTTGTAAAACCAATAACATCAGGAGTACCACAGGGCAGTATACTGGGTCCCTTTTTATTTAATATCTATTTAAATGACATTGTCCATATCGACCCGAGCATTAAATATATAATTTATGCCGATGATACGAATATGCTTTTCTCTGGTGCGTATCCTAATCACTTGATCACTAAAGCAAACGACTCATTAGCACGGCTACATGATTGTACAAAAGGCTAACACGTTAAAAATAAACACGTACAAGACAAAGGCCATACTTTTTCGTCAGAGAAATAGGAACGTTTTTATTAATTCAGATTTGTTGTTAGGTAACTCAAAAATAGAAATACTCAATGCTTTCAATACTCTTGGTGTAGTTTTTAAGTAAAACCTGTCTTGGGATGATCACGTGGAACATGTTGTTTCCATGCTTTCAAGCATCGTAGGAGTTAGATACGTAAAAAAGTTGTTGCCAATAAAGGTTACGGTCATTCTTTACAATGTATTATTTGACTCTCACAGTAGTTATGATCACTTAGTTTGGGCGTGTACTACTGCTACAAATTAAAGAAAAGTCCTTACATTGCAGAAACGAAAGTTGCGACACATTTTTTAATGTTCCACTAGATCACCCTTTATATGAAAAATTAGGGATTATAAATATTATTAAACTCTACTTTTACCGCCTGTGCTAAACTTACAAAAAAGACGTAAAACAATCCATAAACTTTAATTCTTCCTTGGCTTTATTATCAAACAGAACACCTTCGCATGGTACACGTTGTCCGGAAATTTGGAACATGAGAGGTTCAGAACAAACTACGGAAAGTAAATGATTAAACAAAAACTGCCAGAATTATTGATTATTTGTTATAGACACATCATACATCCAGAAAAAGCATCAATAAGAGACCTAAAATTGTTTTTTTTTTCATTGATTAGATCTATTTTCTTGAAGATCATTTACCTTCATCCTACTATACCTGAATTGATATTTTTTTGGATGCCTTTAAAATGCTTCCCGTGCTCTTCTTGTATGTAGTGGCTTGAAATATACCCTTTTTTACGTGTAAATATGCATTTGTTGTTTTTGCGTATGTCTAGAGCCATATGAATGCGACATGTCTTCAATAGCACTACAAATGTCTCAGAGTGTACAAATAGGCCTCACTATTGATATTTCGTTGTTTCGTTTGTTTCATAATACCTTGTTTTATTACGTGTTATTTTCATTTATTATGACCGTTGTGACTTTGCTTAGTTTTGAAATGTTGTGTTGAAATGTTGAATAGTTGTGCTCTGGCTTTGTGGAAGCAATTGTGTATTTTATATGGAGGGCGGGAACCAGTCAAGCTGTCCAGTTGTTTTCCCCAACCTCCCCCGTCATGTTGATAGAATAAAAAGAAGGCTATTATTATTATTATTATAAAACCGCGGAGGGACTCTGTAACAGAAGCAGCAAGGACTGGCCGGTCGTATGCGGTGGAACGCTGCCGGAGGACCTGCTTCATCGTGACTACCTCCGCTAGAAACTCGGCAACTGTGCTGGGGGGGCTGCGCACGAAGCCGGCGAAAAGCTGTTCTTTAACACCGCGCATTAGGTGGCGCAGCTTTTTGACTTCCGACATGGCTGGGTAAGCCCGTCGGAAGAACCGCGTCATGTCTTCGACGTACATGGTAACCGTTCCGTTGGGCATTTGGATACGGGACTGCAAGAGTCGTTCAGCTCGCTTCCGACGATCCGCGCTGACATACGCGGCGAGCAGTTGACGTCGAAACTCAGGCCATGATGAAAACGTGTCCTCACGGTTTTCGTACCACGTACGAGCACTGTCCTCCAACCTGAAGAAAATGTTCCTCAGCTTGGCGGATCATCCAATTGGTTAAATGCGGCGACACGTTCAAACAGGAGGAGCCAATCTTCCACGTCCTTCTGTTGAGTCCCGTGGAAGAACTTTGGTAGCCGTGGGCTCTGGAGGATGGAGTATGCCTTGCATGACCGGCTGAGGGGTAGGCGCCGAGGGAGAGTCGAATGGCCGGAGCACAGGAGGCAGTCGGCCAGGCGGCGAGGTTGTCTCCAATAGGCTATGGTCAGGGGGCTGTCCAAGATTTCGGCTGCTGACCCGGTGCACTGGCGTGTCGACAGGGAGAGGTCTGGGGTCCTCGGTGTTCGGAGGGGTGTGCGACATATTCCAGAGCGATTCGCCCAGCACATCCAGCACAAAATGTCACATATGGATTGCAGAATCAAAAAGGCCAGCCACAGGCCGCACGGAATCAAGCAGTGTCCCAGCTTCTTCTTCTTCTTCTTCTTCTTCTCCTCAAGTAATATGGCACATACCCACGTGGGGGGATTGGCCAAGGTATAGGGTAGAATGCCAATGAAGCATTTGCGCGGGGAAGGAAACGTCAGAAGACTGAATCAAGATAAACAAAATTGGGAAAAATAAAAAGAATTCAAGAGGTATGAGTCATCCGGAATAGAATCAATCTAGCCTTTTTTGGACATGCGAAAGAATTTTGTGTATAGCTAACAGGATAATCGATTAGTTGCACTTATGTAATCGTGAAGGTAGCCGCATACACTGCTTAACGGGAATCCCTTGGCACTCGCACCGAACGATAGAAGAACTGTAAGAGACAGAGGCAGTCCTAGTCTCGAAAGAGGAACCTCCAGATATTGCTTTCTCTGAACCGCGAACCGCCGGCAAGAGAGGAGAAAATGATCGATTGATTCAACTTACCCACATGATACACAAAGGTTTGTCGCAGCGAACCCGCACCTGCATAAGTACAGGTTTAAGTGAGGGATTCTACATCGCAGGAGCGTCATGGACACTTCACAAAGCCTTGACTTACACCACCGGATATTCCATGGGTACTTTAGGTGTTGAAAGTCCACGGTATTCAGCAACGGATCACTCAAAGTGGCTGAAATATGTTGGAACCGCTGGAAACGTGAAGCTGCTAACAGAATGAGGTGAGGGACGGGATATATTACAGGTGCGCTGAGGGCTGACCTTGCCAATAAATCAGCCACCTCGTTAAAATAGACGCCTGAATGCCCAGGTACCCAGACCAAACGGATCTCGCGCACTGTTCTCGGAACAAAAAACCTAAGTGAACGAGTCAAGAAAGATTTTTCCGAATTTTGGAGAGAGACAATAACTGAAAGGCAGTCTGTGAGAATAAGAACCCGTGCGACATGTCTGGGAGTTTTGAGAAGAGCCAAACCAATAGCCAAAAACTCTGCGAAGAATATAGGAGTATAATCAGGGATACGAACGGAGTAGCTCCAATCTAGATCCTGCGAATATATGCCAATCGCCGCCTTCTCACAGCTGCCTGAGGCATCAGTGGAGAGAACAGTATGATGTGGAAAATTCTGTAGGTGTTCAGAAAGAAGACCATTTAGGGTATGTGCGGGCATATGCTTCGCATGGGACGGGAAAATAACGTCGTAATAGAAGACGGGATCAGCCTGCGTGTCAGCAACTCGTTGCAAGGAGATCAGATCAACCTGAAGCGGAGCTAACAGATTCTGCGTGAACCTAACTTGCGGAAGCTGATAACGTGGCCAGTGATTAGTCAAAAAAAGGTGTGGTTGGGATACAAAAATTGGAATACTAACGCCTGGGGCCGGGTCAAAAGACTTGAGGAAAGTACGCACTGTTAGAAGTTGGAAGCGGGAATAGAGGTTGGGGATACGCGCTTCCAGATAAAGGACAGCGTTGGAAGCTGATTTTGGGAGCCCGAGGCATAGCCGTAGGGCACGTCTTTCCAGTAAGGTTAATGGCTACAGCTTGTAGTTCGCGCTACCAGAGAACAAGGGGCAACCAAATTCCAGAATCGGTCTCATATAAGCCTTATAGAGCAACAGTAGCGTGTCACGACGCATGCCAAACTTTTTATTGCCAACTCGGGTCAAACGGCCCAGTGCACGTTCCCCTTTAATAACATTATTCTTAATATGGTGTCGCCAGTCCAAATTTTGGTCATAAGTAACACCTAGGTATTTAACCGACTCCACCTGCGGAATTGGAGTGGAGCGGTAGGCTAGCGAGATGTACATAGGAGCGTCGGGTGGAAATACCAGCACGCCGCATTTGCTGACATTAAGTAATAAATTGATTTGGTCCAACCAGACTTCAAGAGCATTCAGATTCCCTACAGAGTCCCTCCGCGGTTTTATAATAATAATAATAATAGCCTTCTTTTTATTCCATCAACATGACGGGGGAGGTTGGGGAAAACAACTGGACAGCTTGACTGGTTCCCGCCCTCCATATAAAATACACAATTGCTTCCACAAAGCCAGAGCACAACTATTCAACGTTTCAACACAACATTTCAAAACTAAGCAAAGTCACAACGGTCATAATAAATGAAAATAACACGTAATAAAACAAGGTATTATGAAACAAACGAAACAACGAAATATCAATAGTGAGGCCTATTTGTACACTCTGAGACATTTGTAGTGCTATTGAAGACATGTCGCATTCATATGGCTCTAGACATACGGGAACTATTTCTGGGAGGCAGTCGGCAGGGGACATAGGAGAGTATCCTAAATTATTCTCGGCGGGCCCGAGGGATGGTGCTGGCGGCGCTCATGGTGGAGTCGACGCAACGTTACGTAGCGAATTCCTCCCCACGATGTCTTAATTTTGAAGAAGTGCAGGTGGGAGCTTCTAGGCGAGAGCGGGAATTGTCTCTGTGGAAGTCCCGGGAGGCGGATGGCTCAAAGCGCCAGTTCTTCACCTGACGGCATGGAGAGAGGTAGTTTGCACGCTGCAGCGGTCCGGCGCTGTGGGATCCGGGAAGCCATGGGAAGGACTCTCACTGATCCTGCGTTGCTGGCTGTGGAGCGAGAATATTCTTAACAAGTATACGTGTGCGGCGGGCGGCGCAGCAATGATCATGTCGCAAGCGAAAGCGTGAGGAAGAGGCTGCAGCTGCTGTAGATTACTGTGGCAATTTACGAAACATATCCTAATCACCATCGCCAATTATTAATTCCCATCAGCAACATCCAACGAGTTTAGTAGACTGCAGGACAAAGTGTTGCCCTTCATTTGACCAAAACGAAAGACGAAATCCAGTTCATGGTTGGCGCGCCTAATATTTATGCAACCACGTGGCTGCAGGCACACAGTAAGGCAAAACGCACGGCTTGCTGAGGAATTTTATTACAAAGAACGGTCTTCAGCGTTTTTACAGCACACCGAGACAACTTTTCATAACATATGAGACAACAGCTGACGTGGTGGTAGCAATGTAACTGACATTTAGCAAAAAGCTTTCAAAGACACCTTTAGCTCACGCTTGAAACGAGCGTCCTTTCGAAGCTGTGGCTGAAATTGACAGGCTTAAAAGCACGAATTTAAAGCATAAGCTTCTCACAAGGTAATGCATAGCAACAAGACCTAAAGAGAAAATGTAACGTGCAGCATGCGCAAAAATAATCATAGCGCTTCATTTCAACACTTAAGGTCAACCCACATCGAGCTTTCATCAGAAGCTTACGCTTCAAGCCGTGCCCGAATATTGCGTCACGAGGAGATCATTGCGAGACTTGAATGTGTAATCTGTGCTATATCATGGGTATCCCTGGAGGAAGCTGATGAGGCATTTACAATCCACTCTCCGTACTTCTTTCGTCTCCAGCTCTGTTTTCAAGATCACTGTGCTCACTTTTCGTCAAGTGGTCTATGCAATATCAAGGCGTCACAGGCCGAACCAAAACCATGTATTTGCTTAACAATCCTCGAGAGATCGGCCAGACGCTGTCCATGAAATGTTTCCGGATGCCAAAAAATTAAGGTTGTGTTTGTAATTATACAGCATGCAATTACACAGCATCAGCAGTAATGGTAAACAGCAATGCGCATGTGCGCACTGGGGTGGCCTCATTTTTATACAAGGCTATGTGCTTTTCATTTAACGATTCTATCAGGGAGTCTGTGCAATTTAAATGCCTCAAAACTTACATGGCGACACGTATTCAAATTTGCTATTCAGACCATATATAGACGGCATAAGGTGCTGGTTCACCCTGTGCGTACTTCATCCCGCTGAGTAAAACTCTCTGGAATAAATATGCTCTCAGCAATCTTCAAAGGGCAGAACTGTCAAGGCCTTCATATTATAAAATTGATAATGGCGCAATGAGGGTTCGATATATTTTGCTAACCAGCACACGTGTAACATTGTCTTAAACCATTAAAGCTTGTTCAAGTATGTGTTTCGCGGTCAACTAACGAGTCACTTGGCAACCGCGGCGTTTTGAAACTTTTGTTGATAGACTGTTACTTTCATTGCCGTCGTTTGTCACGGACAAGAGTTTACATTTGTGCCTACCGTCGTTCGCTGAGGCTGCGAGGGTTTTACAAAGGTTTTGTCTGCATCAGTTGGACTATGGAGTACTAGTAAACGCCAATCGCGGTGCTACCGCCGCACTACGCTCGAGCAGTAAGATAAAAGTGGCTATTCTTAGCGAAGGAGAGGATATCCGCATCAGTTCCACTTCATGAGGAGTAAAGCCGCAAAACAGGACGGGACTGAGGCAGGCGACAACACAGGGGGTGGTCAACACGCACACAGAGGGCGGACAACACAGGCCGACAACACAACAACCGCCCTGTGTTGTCGCCTGCATCAGTCCCGTCCTGTTTTGCGTTTTTGCTCCTCACGATGTCCTACCAACTGGCCTACAACCAAGTCGTTGTGAATAAATTCCACTTTCCATGTAGCACTAGTTTCTATGATCGTCTGTCCAGACCTCAGTGGTCCAGAAGAGTTTTCACCTCAAGAACTGCCAATATACCATTGATGCCGATGGTGATTGCCGGTAGCTGTATCAAACAAGAAAACAAAAGGAAAAGGAGGTGGCAAAGCTGAAAAGAAATATGACTCCAATTATGAAAGCATGCGCGTTCGCAGCCTTCAGTAGCAATAGCAAGCACCCAAACATGCACCAACGAGATGTGGTACCAGAACGACTGGCCTACTTTCCTTCGGTGCGTGAACGCGACCTGCACAAAAGGCTTCTTTCGCCCACGTGGCGTTATAGCTGACTTGTCGAGGTGACGCCTGTGAGACGCCGGCAAACGAGAGCCAACAGTTGGCAAAAAAATTAGTGGTTTAAATGTCTTGTGTTTTCTTACTCCAAGGCCCCGAAAGTCCGCTTATTACGGTACACAGGTTACGAATTCCGCACGGCGGCACTTCCTTCGTCCATTACGCTCTGAACACAAGAAACAGGGGCCACGTGGAGGGCTCCGTACTAAAATGAACATATCAAAAAGGTAGGCTCAGGCTTCTCAGCAGGGCGGGTATTCCCAGTGTTCCGTTTTTCTTGCATCCTGACGCTTCTCTCGCCGTGGCTGGCATCCGGGCGATGCGAAACCTGCGAATATTGAAGAAGTGCGAAAATGGCGGATTCCAAAGCTGACTTCGCGGAACAGCTTCACAAATTTGGTTGCTCGTCAACTAAAGAGAGTTCAGACACTTCAACAGCAACTAGAGGGGACGGATTGGAGTGGGAATGATTTGCAAAAACCTTGTCCAATTTCCTGAGAAAGATATTAATGGGGAGAGACGCCATCACGTAAACGACACATTTATTCTACTGAGGCGATGCCACTCACGTCTCATGAATTTACTACTTAGATAAACCACCGCGAAATCTAAAGGAGAAAACTATAGCTCTTCGCGCACTTGAGTTTGGCATGGGAGAGATACTGCATGATATGGCAGAAAGGAGAGCCTCATGATAATGTACATTCGGCTCTGCACAGTTCAAGCTTCACAGCGATTAGAAAGAGTGCAACGGACATGGTAATCTTGTCTGGATGTTAGACATGCCGCAAGGCAAGTGGGTTAGCGCCTAATGCCAGCTGAGCGTACTCATCACATCAGTTTTTTTTATGTACTTATTGTTTCTTTTCGTTTGCTTTTACGACAGGCGGTGATATTTTTACCAGGGCGCTAGTGGCGTATGTTTTGCGGGGATAACCACTCTGGCCGTCGTTCTCATAGTCTAATGAGCAATCCTTATCGCTCATCTCACTTATCGCTCATCGATATCTCAGGGAGGGTCCTATAAGCATTTTCTATTACAAAGTACAATAGATGTAAGCAAAAACATCTTAGGCTCAAAACGCTCCACGTTGCCGCAGTTTAGTGAGGTGAAGCATGTGTTTTCTAAACACGACTGAATCATAGGCACGGTTTTTGGACGAGGCCTGCGTTAATAGGGCATGAACCCATCTGTTCACCTTTTCAAGGTGTGTATTTTTGTTTATATGGTGTGACCAGTGACTGAATATTTTTATATTTTGTCACACGCATGGCTGCGAAGACTGCCAAGCACGCGCTCCGCTATCGCTAAAGGGCCGTTTATTAAGAGCATACATTCGCCCAAGAACGAGTTCGCTTTCCATCTGTATGCTCATTTTCTTCCCTGTAGTCATAGAAACCGGAAATCGTTACTGTAAACATTGTGGTTCAGCTTGGGCTGCGTCCTGTGTAGTTATATAGTCTACGATTGGTTTTTGCCCCCTGCATACTGCTGCAGCCCTTTGGGACGCATTTTACATACTGGCTGCTTTTACTCGCAACGCTGGTTGAGAAAATGGCCGTTGAACGCAGCTTACGGTTTAATGGCACAAGTGTAGAGCGCCGTCGTGGTTTTGTAGCTGTTCTTATGCTACGTTCAGCCCCAGTCTAGTTTTGTACTTATCTACATTGCACGTGAAATTTAGAAAACGACGTAGCATGCCTCTTCTCTTTGTTGCGCTTATCTTTTTACCAACAGAACAGATGTAACAATGGTCAATATTAATCGTCATTAATATAGCTTTATGACTGCACGGACGGGTTCTGTATGTTTGAGAGTAATTTATTTATTTAGTTTTTATTCTTATGGCTTAACGAGTATTGCATAAGGGAAGATGCAAAAGTGTACACAAATTAAGGATATGACCTTCCGGCTGGAAATGCTAATTGTAATGTCAGTGCAACTTTACAGCGGCCACACCACCCCATTTTCAGTTCGAAAGGATAGTTTTCGAGCCAGTTTATTGAAAATGAAATAGCTGCAATTGTATAATTTGTAAATGGGAACTTGTGATGTCCTAATGCAAATGGGCATTTTATTTAAACCAAGTTTATTTAGCATGAACATTTTTGACAAAGAACTCCCGAACACTGAAAATGATTACATTTTTCGTACCCTTAAACACCCGTCAAGGATTTTAACAAGATTGCGAAATTTCGTCAACCAAGGCGTTAGAGCTAAACAGAATTGTGCATGAGTAGCCGCCAATGGTGCTTAACATTCCTGGTGAGACTTTTGCATTCAACGCGAGTGCTCAGACTGCTAACCAGCTGCCTTGGAAACAAATACTAAGCATTTCGTTTGTTTTATTGTGAAGCCGTGTGTTAATGCTTGTGGCAAGATCACATCCCTTGTATACCTGGATCATAATTTGATGCTTTTCAGAGAACCAACTCTCAGTAATAAATGAAAGTGCTATATTATTGCAAACAGGCGAAAGTTTAAGGCTACTTCTAAGAGATTACGCAGGATGGCATTAAACAACACGCTTACCTGATTGACCCCTCACATCTGTGAGAATAAAACATCAAGTATTGTGGATATATAGTGCCAAATTATGAATGTACTGGTGGCCGCTCACACGCTCCTCAAGAAAAAGCAGTGATTAAAAAATTGTATCAACATGCTTACTCTCCTTAGCGGCTTCTAAGATTTTCGCAAGCAGTTTTAGTCTTCCACACGAAGGAGACAATTTTCGAGCAAAGCTGCACTCTTTTACAGAAGCGAATATAAATAGTTTCAGGTATAAGAAATGCTAGCTTTGCTTCAATAAAAGCACAGTACAAGTCTATACAAGGTAGGTCTAGTTTGCAAAAACCCGAAATAAAAATGATGGAAAGCACGGACATCTTCTCTTATCTCCTGCTGATGGATGCGTCTGCCTAATGGTGTTTCATTTATTTCGTATTTTTATTTGGGTACTTTAGGTGCCCAGAAACAACATTCCTGCTTAGGCAGTGGTGAAGTTATAAAATGTTAGTATGTCAGACCTGCGTGGGGTACAGACAATGCTGTATTATGCAGTTAATAAAAAAGAAACGGAAGCGGAACTGGATGCCAGGCTTGCATGAGTCGCATTCGATGGTACCTAATCTATTGTTTCATACGCGATGAAACAAGAGAGTGCATTTTGAAGCTGTTTGAATAAAAATGTCTTCATATAAATTATTTGACAAAATATGAGTATTAAACCTACGCTTAATGCGCGTTAAAGAGAGATATCTTTGGGATATTCAGCATAAAAGGGCCGATGGGCTCTTGTACTCAGCCTGGGCACTGTTAGCTCAAGTGCGGCGGTGAGATGGGGACAGTCAAGCGATATATGCAGGTACTTCCGCACAAATGCACAGTATCATAGTTCACGACTCCGCAAAGGGGGCCCAGTTTCAACAAAGACAGACATTGGTAGTCAAAATAGTAGCGCCTTCCTAAGTATCCATCGTATGAGATGGGGCAAAACCTTTCCTGCATGTTCTCAACCCTCGCACTCATAGTACCCATAGTAGCAGTAGTACCCACAGTGCCCATGGAAAATGTAGAATGCATCTGAAAGCTGCGCAAAAAAGACAATGGACGAGGAAGACCAAGAGGACGGAGCTCAGAACTTCAACTGGTTTATTACAGCAGTGCGTCACATTTATTCGATCATCATAATCACATTGTAACGTGACAAACGATCATCACGTAACACTGGTGCGCAGGCGTGTAAGGGACATGATGCTATCCAGATATAGATACTCTTTATCGAACAGGTTTACCAAGGTTTTGCTGACACACGAGCCGGATTCCTTCTTAATACTGTAGTCCTCATACACTTCTCTACTTAGTTTAGACGCGACCTTATTCAGGATTGTGGTATCGCGGAACAGAGGCGTGTAACCATGGCAGTGGCGACAGTGGTCGGCCACGTGCCCTCTCCCCGCCAATGCGCCTACTCCTGCGTGGTGCTCCTGAAGTCTGACATTTATGCAAGGTTCAGTTTGTCCGATGCAGCTTCTGCCACTAGACAGGGTATATGATAAACGATAAACGTCAGAATTCAGGAGCACCATGCAGGAGTAGGCGCAATGGCGTGGGGAGGGCATGTGGTCGGCCATTGTCTCCACTGCCGTGGTTACACGCCTCTGTTCAGCGATACCACAAACCTGAATAAGTTCGCGTCTAAACTAAGCTGAGAAGTGCATGAGGCCTACTGTATTAAGAAGGAATCCGGCTCGTCTGTCAGCAAAACCTCGGTAAGCCTGTCCGATAAAGAGTATTTATATCTGGATAGCATGATATCCCGTACACGCCTGCGCACCAGTGTTACGTGACGATGGTTTGTCATGTTACAATGTGAATACGATGATTGTATAAATGTGACGCACTGTTGTAATAAACCAGTTGAAGTTCCGCGCTCTGTCCTGTTGGTCTTCCCCGTCTCTTGCCTTTTTTCCGCGGTTTCAAGATGCATTCTACTAACAGTCACCAACTAGCCCGCCTCTCTCTATAATATTTGTTAATGTAGATGCCTTGCAAGTGCATGCACGAAAAAGGAACTGGAAAAAGACGCACTCTCGGTGCTCCTTCAGCAAACCTGCCTCTCAGTGTTGAGGAGAGGCGCATAAAAGAGCGATACGCGTTGCTTTCCTTTCTTTCGTTCATAAAATGGGTCAACAATTTCTCGAACGTTTTGAGGGTCTTCTGATAGGTCGGTCGTGGGCGTTCAAAAATGGAAACCCTCAGCTACAGTGGCAACAGTATGCAAGACGAAATGAAGAGAAACTTTAATATGGTCATATTTAGGGCTTCGTCAAAGAAACCGCTTGCTCCGCTACGGCCCGTTTGAAATTAAAAGAACGTCAATTGGAGCCAACGGATGTAAAGACTGCGTACTACATCTTCTCTGATCTGTGCACAGTTAGGACAGGGAGCTGCTTCCGGGCACTTAAAGTTGCAAAGGACTTTCCTTACTCCATGGAAGCGGTAAGCATGTATAAAATAATAAAACGGGCAAAGAAAATAGAGGTTTACCTATTGATGCTTTGGTTGGGTATACACATAGTGGAAGGCAAAAAATGAATCCAAAGCAAAAATTAAGGTCTCATTGCGCGCGAGAGATGAAGCACGTGGCGATCTACTGAAATAGCAAGTAAGAACGCAGCGACTCACCAGCGGCGATGCCACGAGTACTGGACACTCATTTCCGGCGGCGGAAGCAGGAAACGGCGTTGAAGTAGCAGCGCCAGAACATCTTTCCCTCTCCGCGGCGCCGCAGCTCCATCTGTGGGGGATGGCTCAGCTCGGTGTCGGCGTTGAAGGCCCGTAGCAGGGGCTGCATCAGCTTGTTGAGCAGCATCGTAGAACGCTTGGGTGGGGGCGACTGCGAAAAGCACCGACCATTGTCTCAAGATTCGGGAACCAGGTCAAGTGCATCATCCCTGGAGGTTTATTTTACATTTGCTCATCAGAAAAGTCCGCTACACAGATTTCCTCCAAAGACCAACACACGCAGTGGACGTTATCTCACAACATTGTTATTTATGATGAGTGCAGTAATATGTTTCATGGAGGCATTTCCGCTTGCAAAAATTAGTTATTTACGATGGATGTTGCGATGCGCCGCGTTCGTGGCAAGAAAGGAGCGCACAGAAGCCACAGACAGGAGCAAAAGACACAAAAGAAAGATGACACTGCATGAACGACGGATAAGAGAATTTGGCAGCGCGTATAAAGGAATAAAAGGGGACTGAAGAGGTCAGGAGAGGAGAAAAGAGGTTAGTAGGCAATTTCGCTTGACGGCACGAATGCCAGAGCGAAACAACAGTGGCCACAGTGTCTACTGTGGCGCAGAGACTGGAGGATTGCTTTCGTAAGCTGAGGACGAGAGCCGAGAATCGAGGAATGTCTTCTACACAGGCATCTCAAGAATTCGGTCCAGTCACACCTCCTGGACGTCCTTAGTCATTAGGAGGCTAATGAAACTTTACTGTAGAAAGAAGTTTCAATTGAAGTTGGCGCTTATCACTTGGTTGCCGTGCTGAGCGATGACGCTAAAGACCAATGCAAAAAAATGAGTGCATAAAGGCTTGTTTACTGACAAAGTTTGCTCTGCATGCGTGAAAAGAAAACGTGGCAGAGCATGCTCGACTTTAGGAATTGGGGTAGTCTGGATGTACTATAAATTACACCGAAAGTTTTTTATGATTTGATATACTGAAGCGTTTAGCTAACCGTCTAATACGTGACGAATTAACATCATGTCCTTAATGGCGGAAACGTTTCCTTCTTTCTCTTATCATGTAAAAGAGATAGTAAGTGGTGTTCGTCGCCGACAATCATCGAGGAAAGCAGTTCAAAGCTACTAGAACCGCCACACAATAGCAGTCAAAATTCTTGGTACATATTTGAGAACATGATGTGAAAGCCGCACGCAGATAGAGATGTACGCAGGTGCACAACCTGCATTTTCTATATCTCGTGTCTCCTGTCCACCGTACTTTTTCTCACCATGGCGTATAAAATATCCAAGTTCAATATTGCTCTGTCCTTGAACTTTACGCTTTCATTGTAAATTCCTACAAGCGACATACCGAAACACTCGCAAGTGTGGAATACAGTTCGTCTCAACCAATTTGATGGTAGAAGTCGTGCACGTAACTAACGCCCTTAAATTATTACTTGCTGGCGTCAAATTATTGTCGAAGACATGACATATGACACCAAATATTGGATGTTCTAGGCAGTAAAACTATTTTTGCTCATCTCATCCAGGCATCTGCAGTCTCTCGTGAAAAAAGTTTGCTGCTATTGTTATTAACACACACTTTTTTTATTAATCACTCTAAAGTACGCCTACTATCATGCCGTCATCATTTCGTCACGCAGCAGTTGGTGCTGGTAGCTCGCGTCTGGGCGGCAGAGAAACGCCAACACCGAGAAGCTCTGAGAAGATCCGACAGAACACTGAGACGGCCAGAGCGGAACCTCAGTTTCTTCTTCAGAAGCGAACAGCGTGGCGCACGAGCTGCGTGTCGGGCAGCCGCCAAGCGGCTATTGTTGCAGACGCGGCATTTAGATTCTCTTGCCGAGACTCAGGTCCACACAAATGCCAGCAGCGTGGGCCTCGGTGCTGTACCCGTCCAGAGGCAGGATGGCGCCTAGCGCGTGATAGCATACGCCAGCCGAACTCTGTCTCATGCTGAATCTAATTATTCTGTGACCGAGAAAGTATATCTCGGCCTGGTATGGGCAGTAATGAAATTTGGACCTTACCTGTATGGCCGGCATTTTCAAGTCGCTAGCGACCACCACTATCTGTGCTGGTTGACGAACTTACAGGATCCCTCTGGCGGCCTTGGGCATTGGAGCTTACGTCTTCAGAAGTTCGACATGACCATCGTGTACAAATCACGGCGCCAGCGTAACGATGACGACTGCTTGTCCAGATCTGCAGTCGAGGTTGCACACGACGACGACGAACCGGACTTTCCTCTCATCGCAGCCGTAGGCGCAGAACTATTTTCAGTCAGCAACGCGAGGATCCGGAGCTGCAACCTCTCATCGATTTCCTGGAAGCACGTGCCACGGAGGTTCCCCAGCTATTCACAGGAACGCAGTCCTCCTTTTGTATGCACAAGAACGTGATGTACAAAGCCAGACAATATTCGCTGGAACGGCGAGGAGGTATTCGCTCCCGGTTGGAGAAATCTTGCAGGCGTGTCATGACGAGCCGCACGCTTGTCACCTCGACTACGCCCGCACTCTGGCTCGGATCCAACAGATCCATTTCTGGCCTAAGCTTGCGGGGACAGTGCGACACTATGTGCGCACGTGATGCGATTGTCAAGGGCGAAAAAGACTCCCTATCTAGCCAGCTGGACTTTTACATCCCGTACAAGTGCCCAAAGTCCCGTTTGAGCAAGTTGGCTTGGACTATCTCGGCCCTTTTGCAACTTCATCTTCAGGAAACCGGTGGATCATCGTCACCACTGATTACCTTACACGCTACGCTCAAATCAAGGCCTTCCAGCGCGGCACAGCAAAAAAGGCTGCGAAATTTTTCCAGGAACACATCGCCCTGAGGCACGGGGCCCGGCACTTATTATCACGGATAGAGGCACCACTTTCACTGCCAAACTCTTGGAATCCCTCATGCGGCTGAGTGGCACTACTCATAGGAAAACAACCACCTACTTCGCCAGACAAATGGCCTGACCGGGTGCCTTAACAAAACTGTCGTCGACATGCTGTCTATGTACGTTTACGTTGAGCATCGAGCTTGGGATGATATCCTGCCATATATTACTTTCGCGTATAACACGGTGCAACAGGAAACCACGCGGAGGACACCCTTCTGTCTGTTGTACGGCCGCGAAGTGTCGACAGTGTTGGAAGCAATGCTGCCCCATGATGGCCGCGACCCCGACGTTGGCGCCGAGGAATTTACGCTTCGCGCAGAAGAAGCTCGACAACTTGCGAGAGTGCCCATCCTGAGCCAACAAGGCCGTGACGCCCGACGTTACAACCGCCGCCGCAGACTGATGACGTTCGCCCCGGACGACAAAGTGTGGGTATGGGCCCCCATTCGACGCCGAGGGCTTTCCGAAAGACTGCTAAAGCAGTATTTCGGTCTCTACAGAGTTCTCCATCAGCTATGCGGCGTAACCTATGAAGTTCTTCCGGATGGAGTTTCCCGAACTACTCGCCGTCAGCAGAGACCAGAGATTGTTCATGTCGTGCGGATGAAGCCCTATTTTTCATGAGACATTTAGTGGCTAAGTGCCGCGCATTACTTAGTCTTGTTTTTTCTTTATTCCTATTTTCTGCAGGGCAATGCCGCGTTTACAACAATAGCCGCTCGGTGGCTGCTCGGCACGCAGCCCGTGCGCCACGCTGTTCGCTTCTGACGAAGAAACTAACGTCCGCTCTGGCTGTCTCACTGTGCTGTCGCATCTTCTCAGAGCTTTTCAATGTTGGCGTTTCTCTGCCGTCCAGGCGCGAGCTACCAGCACCAGCTGCTGCGTGACAATATATATAGTTCAAGGTGACAGCCACTGCCATTTTTTCGCGCACCAGTCCGAACTTTTTATTCCTCATTATATTTATTTTTCGTTGCAGCTCAAAGTTGCAACAGTCCCTGCTAGTTTATATAGCCTACTCAACTTACCATTTACTAGACATACAAAACACTCCACACACGTTAAAGTTCATGTTTGGGAAGAAACCCAGCGCATAATGTGAGGAGCATAACAATGAGGCCAAAAACACGGCACTTTCTCTGATTGTTTGCGTCAGTCTTTTCGGCAAACGTGAACCTGCATCAACTATCTCAACTCGCCGCAATCATTGACGTTTTAAAGCGCTGTGGTATTATTTTTTGTAACTCTGCTTCTTGGGTAACAAAGCACGCTCTTTGGCCAACGTGCGTAAAAATGAATGACTAAACGAAATACTTAGCGTGTATTTAGTATCTCCCTAGGCATTATAAGCACGTCCATTAGTTTTCGGCAAAAGGTTGATTTTACTCGATTTAGCATATCGAGCAGGTTTCTAAAATATCAAGTTAAGCCTGATTTTTTACTCAGAACAGTGTCTCATAAGGAAGGTGTTTTTCCATGGAGAAAGTTGAAGACAGCGCAAAAAGAAACATAACGGATATGTTGCGTTTATTCCAGAAGTTTTCAGTAGGCTTGTGAACTTAAACCTATTAAACGCTTCTTAATAATGACTCGACCTAATCTTTGGGTAAGTTCGATAAGTACGTTTCAGGAGCCGGAGGGCACGAGAATGCACTGAGGAGGCGCCTTATCGGTATCGTCGTATTCAGCGCAAGCCACGCTAATCGGCGTCCTCTAAACTCCAAGGTTACTGAGCGTTTTAGGTGGCCGCTGTGATATTGAATGGATGTTTTTGTAGTGCAGAAAGGGAAATATGTCTTGTTCGGATACGAAAGTGCTGCATACGAGAGTGATAATGTCCCGACGGGATACATTTAATCCGGTGGTACCAAAACATTTCCAGTCTAGCTCAACTTTCAGAGAAGTGCTTTATTCATGTACGTTTACACACAACCACCTTCAAAACAGTCTCGTTGCAGAGCAATACAGGGCTCCTATAGCTTTTCGGCCCACTTTTGGAATGTGCTCTCGCTGTCTACTTTCGGAAGTGTGTCGAGTATTTTCTGCGATTCGTGCTGTATCTTTCCAGCCATGCTGGATCAATGACCTTTGAGCTGGATGCTCATCTTTGGGAAGAGGGCGAAGCCTGCAGGAGCAGCTTTTCGTGCGCCACAGATCTGGCCGCTTTCACCAACTGTCCTCCTTCAGACACCTTAAAACATGGCAGCAGAGCTCAGTACTGACGGCATGGCCCCGGGGGACCAATTCTTGACGCGAATGTCGTAAAAAAAATTGCATGCCCTTGATCGAGCTGCTGCCTTCTCTCACCTATTCGGTAGCGGAGATTGTACGCTCTTCCTCTGTGAAGTCCGTTTCTTCGTCTCTGATTCGTACCCGAAAATCCAAATTTCCTCGTCAGTAATTATCTTCACTGAAACGCTGGCCGCAGCTTTTGGGAGGATGGCCTTAGCTGTTCTGTAGGATATGTCGACAATGGCAGCAATGTTGGGGACTGTTGTTCGACGGTCCTCATGCTCAAGTTGCCGAATGGTTTTAACAATTTAGTGGCAAGAGTGCTCTGAAGGTTTTCCTGGCC
This sequence comes from Amblyomma americanum, assembly GCF_052857255.1. NCBI lineage: Eukaryota > Metazoa > Arthropoda > Arachnida > Ixodida > Ixodidae > Amblyomma > Amblyomma americanum. Next base: position 95,937,308 of record NC_135498.1, read on the forward strand.
TGTCGTCGTGTTCCAGCGATGTTCTGCCAGTCTTGAGCCACGCGAGCCACTCCCAATACCTTGCCGAATCATGGCAAACTTTGATGTGGCAGATTTGACAAGTTTCACGCAGAATTTCGCGTTCGCTCTTTCTTCTAACACACTGTTCATGACGAAATAGCAGATGTGGTTCGGAATGCAACAGTTGCACAACTCCGTGCAATACGTTGTCTTTTGACATACTAACTTATTAAGCTCGGTCCGGTTTGCGTGCAGCCATGTGCTGCCCTTTGCTGGCACGTTACGAAACCTGTCTCGAGGCTTTTCGGCACCACCGTATATAAGAAAAATATATCACCCGGTAAACAGCTTTTCAAAGTAATTGCCATTTGTTCGCTGTTTTTCAGTGATCAACAACCCATAGGAAATTGTGTCATGCACAAAAATAAGCGGCTATAGTAAATCACCATTATTCATTATTATACTCTCAAAGGGCCAAAGCCTATTACTTAAAGAGAATAATATAAAACATAGGAGATGGCACACAGATGTCACTAAACGACACGCAGTTTATAGCAAGCAAATGTAAAATGTGCTAAAAAAATCACAACTGGAAACGTTCAAGAAGGTTGTTGACACCAGAAAACGTCGCAGTAAGAACGGAACTGAGTAATAAAGAATATGATGGTCAAAAACGTATAAATTGATTTGACCGCAGAGTGAAAATTTAAAACATTAGTTACGATAATAAATAATCAGGGAATTTGTTTTGTGGTCGATTAGTCCGAAGAAAACTGGGATGAAGACGTAAAGATGTACACTCTCGTCGAAGAAAAACTGTAGTAGTTATAAAACTCAAATCTTTGGAGCTTTTTGGAATAATGTGATCTGTTCCCGAACTTAGCCTTAAAAAATAGCCTCAGAATTTTACTTCCAGAATTCTGGAAAATTAAACCCTAAAGAATAATGGCTTCAATTATAAGCAACTGGCGTTTATCACATGGTTCAACGAAGTAAAAGATATGACCCTGAAACAAACGTATTCCTGATGATCAATAACTAGGTATAGGCTCAAGGTTTATTGCATGACCATAACATTGAACACGTTTTCACGATCTTTCAATCTAACGTTAACATCATCCTTTAAAATGCACAGGTGGTGGCCCAATTACGTACACTTAGATTCCTGTTCACAATTTTCTTGCTTCTTCTCGCCTCTTCTATCTTTTTTAAATCTCAGTAGCTTACATAGTGTTCTTATTATAGCGTTAAGTGCACTAACGCATATTTTCTGTGCCACTGATTTTATGCAATTATTGAATTAACGATAATACGGCTCTTAAGCTGTCGCTAGGTTTTCTGCATCATATGATTTGTTCAAGTCAAATAATGTCGCAGAAAGGTAAAGGGCGAAAACCTAATGAAATTAATGAAATAAAAACAAAGGACGAATGAATAAATGAATCAGTCAATTATCGATCAGCCGATAAATCAATTAATCAGTTGCTCAATTAACATTTAGTACAAACTCTAGAGACGCTTGAGTGTAGAAAGGTAGAGATGGCTTTCAGGTTGTGGACGAATATTTCTGCTAGAAAGAAGTGAACATGTGGCAGCGAAGGATCATGAATCAAAGAATATAACGTTCTCTCTAGAGAAAGCGCAGTGAATGGTACTCGTAAAAATAAGAATTACCTTGGTGAACATGAACATGACTGGTGCGCATCAGTAGGTGAACACTGACGAAGTAAACGCTCGTTCTTTGTACGTCATGTTTATTAGTTCATTGTTTTCTGTGCTGTTTACCGCAGTCAGTATGACAGAGACTGTATTCGCTGCTTGCCTGTTTTCGAGAGCGAAATGCTAAAAAAGGTCGCGCCTCGAAAATGAAATGGTGAAACGGAGTCAGAAACGCTCTCTTTCTTCGTGAAAACCTTAAATTGATCCTTATCCCCCGACGATAACAGTCCAGAAGACATTTACTCACGCCTCACCTTTCCAAAGTTCGCGGAGGCGGCCGCGTCCCACTTGATATTCCTTTTCTTCTTTTTCACTTCTTTCATCTGGTGCGGGTCTCTGAATAATTCATTGCGCGCGGCCGGTTTGTCGCGGGCTCTCCTTTGCAACGGTCGGTCTCCACGGTTGGTTGACCTTGCGTGGCCTCCTCGGCTAATTGAAGCACTCAAATCCTTCTCCCCAGATTCCTTATATTTTTACCTCGTTTTCAACTGCCCTTCCTTTCCTTTTCACAGCGGCTCGCGCGCGAGTCGTTCACTACTACGCGCGTAAAGAAAGACACCAAGGAAGAACAAAGAAAATGTAAAGGATGACACGCAGTTTTTGCGAAGCCATCAGAGGGACACCGCTGCCTGTAGCTAAGGCGATTATGACAACGAGCGTTCCAAGTTGTTCGTTCGCCTCGAGGCAGGGACAAAGGAATTACCCGCCTCCCGGAGAGCGCCCCCGATGCAAAAGTTGGGCGCCGCAGTAATGGGCATGCCGGAGAGGCCACGACTGTATGGTGATCACGTCACAGCGCTTCTCGTGTCCTTCTGGCAGCCACTGAGCGTGCTTTTGTCGAACTTGCTGTCGAGCTCACGAATTAGGGCACGTGGGCTGAAAGAGAAATTGCGGACTAAAGTGCGCGCGTATGCTCTGCTTGTCTTTGCAAAGGGCATCACTCGCGTTAACGCGAGCGATGACACGGTTGAGTCATGCCACGCGTCACCGCTGCAAAGTTAGGGTTGAGATATCGGGAGATATAAGGCAGCTTTAAGACCGCGCTACGAGGGCGATAAGAACGAGTACAAAACAGGCATGGAAGCTCAACATGTAACGAGTTTAGAAATGCCACCACCAAACACAATCATGCTTATCAGTTTTTTTTTCCGATGCTTGCCTGACACTCTCCCTCGAAGCTAATACAGTGATGCTGGCTGCAATATTGAATGTGCATCTTTAGAGGGGATTTACGAGCTTTTCGGAGAGATCGCTTTTTCATGCCAGGGAAAAGGGCAGCCCTTTACTAAGTGAACTATACCACGTGGACTAAAAGAAAATCTAATCATAATTACCTTTAAACTGGAAGTCAAGCACTGAAAAAAAATGGATGCGCAATTCCTCTCTTATGCCCAATATGGTAAAGGCGAAGAGCGCCGAAAAAACGAAAAAAAAGCAACTTTGCTTTTGCGTATCGTTCCTAACATTGCCTCTCACGCATGGGGTCCTGTGATGGCATCTTTGCATAGCAGAAGAAAAAAAAAGCAAAGTGAACAGTGCTTCGAAACCCATAGAGAAAAGTGTTGGCACAACTCGCAACGTGGCACGACAGGTATGCAAATGAGCTACGTGATTAGGCCCGTGCTCAGCAATGCGGCGACAAGACAGAATGCCGAGCATAGAACGGCAGACAAATTGTCCAAGCCCTCGCAGTCTCGCATGTTAATGCAACAATCGCATCAGTGGTAACCCAACCGCGCAGGCTGTTAAAAGAAACTTGCACTTAGTAAGCTTGTGCCCGCACAACGGAACGAGCTGCCTCAATAGAAGGTGAAAGGGTAGTCATTGTCATAGAAGATCGTTGCCGCGATATTCGGCAAACCTATACATAATGATTCTGAATTAACTTGAAATGGATTGCGATTACTCGAAATTCGGGACAGCGCACAGCAGTGCCGCTAAGCTTAGTGGCCTATAGCGCTTAAGGGAGAAGCGACACATATTTTCCAATAACTAATGCCACAGACAGCGGCATTGATTTTCTTTTATGTTTTTTGATGATCTTCGGAACATGTGGTAGCTCTCTAAACACGCCTGAACACAACGAGGCGCACCTTCCAACTGACACCGAGCCGCCACCATGCTCCGCCATGTCATGTGACCAGGGCAGCTGCCAACTGACAGCTGCCAGCGCACCTGAAAACTCAGCCATGTCACGTCTCTTGAATTTATTTCTCGTCTGGTGACGTCATTTGTGGTCCAGTGGCGTCATCGTGACATCATATCTCCTAGAGCAATCAGCAATTTTTATGACACACAACTCGGCTGTTTTTTTACTATGCGGCTTCTAATGCTATTGTATTAAATTCTGCCCGAACACTGGCCAGGCGGATACTCTTGACGAAGACCTTTGTCGAAAATCCTTTTATTGCTCGACCCTGCGCTCTTTCCTAGTTTAGTAGGCAGTCGCAACATGTTTGTACGAACAAAGTCGGCGCTTCCAAGTGTTCACGTGCGTCAATGGGGAGAGAGAGAGAGAGAATGAAAAGGAAACGCAGGGAGGTTAACCAGATGTGAGTCTCCGGTTTGCTACCCTACACTGGGGATGGGGGATAGGGGTTAGAAAGATGACAGAGAAGAAAACACACAAAAAAAGGAACGTGCACACATGGAGACACACACACACACAAGGCGTTCCGGTTAAAGTCTTTCACACAGGCCGGTAGATTGGAAGAAGCGCAAAAGCGCTTGCACGGCCTTCTTCTGCGACGGTAGGTCCTTTCGATGTTGTAGAATTCTTTTTTCGGATAGCGTCAATGGGGAATCACAGAAGGCAATAGGGACATGGCGCATAAGCGCAGGTATACGGGAAAAAGCGTGATTGTATTCAAACCAGTAAGAATTTCCTCTTAGTTTATTCGTTTTCGCGTAGAGAACTTTTATAGGAGCTTCCTGCAAATTGAGTACTTTGGTGGTTCGATCGCTCCGTGTTTTTTCTTTAGCTCCTGGAGCGATGTCTAACATCGGCACTATTCTGGACGCTGTCGTAAATGAGCGCCCAAATCAAAGCGAAGAAAAAAGCCACTTCTTCTATAACAAACCCGGTGGCATGTCTAGGCTTCCGCTTTGCCACCAGCCATTGCAGCTAGCTTAATATTCAGTGTTGTAGGTGTTGCACTGTTAGGCCGAAGAATGAATGCCGCTTTGCGCTGGCCCATCGTCGTGACGAACTTCTGAAGCGGTACACGCTGCCTACAGAATGATTCGCTGAAGTAAAAGTGCTTTGAATTTGCGTGGGTAGCGAGAACTGCTCTACACCTTCAATGTCCTTGTGTACTAGACCAAAAAAGAAGCAGCTTTCTTTCCGTTACACTTAAGGAATTCCAAATTTCCCCAGGCGCCCTGAAAGTTGCATGCAGCAATCGGCTACGTCGTAACGTTTTGGTCAAGTGTTTAGGGGAACGTTTTATTTTTTTCTGTGCCCTCTCCCTCGGCCGTGTAGAAATCAGAGTGCTCGACCACCGAGATTCAAGGAACCAAGAGGGCGTAGTCAGTGTAAAGTAAAGCTGTTTTCGAATGCGTGCCGGCGGGCGTTGGCGTTGGTAACAAGCTTCACTTAAGGGCTTGGCCTGCAGTCACGAAGAAGATCTTTTTAAGGCGCATGCCTTCTGGAACGGCCCCACTGAATAGAGCGCGAAGCCCTGCTTCCCTCGAGAAAGCGGATAAGACGAAGAATTCGCTGCCGGGTTGAATGGAGCGTAACTCGGCTTGTTATCGCTTCGACAAAGAGGAGTGAAACGGCCTCCCCTCAATTAAAGTTCATTTGCAGGGGCATCCGAGGTATCTGAATAAATGAGGGCGAATAACTGTCACTATCAAAGAATGTAATGTAGTACCTGTTATTTATTTCGTTAATAACAATACTGATGGTCATTCGGGTCAGACGTAGACTTGTAGAACAACAAATAAAACGGAGCTTGTAGAAGTCCGCCGACATTTTTGCAGTGCCTAAGTTACATGCAGTTAACAGAGATGCTTTGTTGCTCTCTCCCCCATAAAGTGAGGAGTGCAACGCCAGCAATAACATTTTGCAAGCGCAAGACTGGGGGGGGACTTACAGCTTAATATATAAGAAAATTTAAGTACATCTAAGGGGCTATAACCTCATGCAGTTATAAGTTACATGCAGTTAACAGAGATGATTTGTTGCTCTCTCCCCCATATAGTGAGGAGTCCAACGCCAGCAATAACCTACTTTGCATGCGCAAGACTGGGGGAACTTACAACTTAATATATAAGAAAATTTAAGTACACTTAAAGCGCTATAACCACTTACGCAAGTATGAAAGTGTTACTTTGGAGTTTAATAATACACGTCTAGAAATATAACCACATATTACAACCGAGGTATTTGTTTTTCTTATCGCTTTCCTTCTCTCGGGTCTGTCGCAGGAATGAAGATGTGCGAACAATCTCATGCTAACGCGTTAGCGCAGTGAACAGCTGAAAGGTGTAAATGGCTAAATAGATGACAGGATGAAGAAGTCTTGGAAACGAAGATTTTGGTGCAGAAGCCCGCTCAAACCCACTTTGGGTTACGACATAAGCTGAACTCAGTTTCTTTTCATTCAAAAGTTTTTGAGTACCCCTATTTTATGTTCATAAAAGGATATCTCTGAAAAACTTCCATGACAAGCGCATTACTATGAATTGTTCGATTGGTTACCATAATTCTGTTTCAATGGAGTGTTTTACACTGATTTATTATTAGAAATAATATACGCAATAAAGATTGGTTAGCTCAATGGAGAGCGCACTGCTTCAAGTTTCTGCTCTTCGACAAACCCGCTTCCACCTGCACAGAATGCAAAAGCTGCTGAATTCTTCTCACTTTCATGTTGATATTTGCGAACACTTGCTATCTTTGTTTATATCTGAAGGTCATAGCGGCCCATTCTGAGCAGCCCTTGTGTCATTACACATAATTTCGTCTTTCTAGCGTACAACGTAGGTTCATCTGTGCATTCTCTCATGTTTAATTTTTCTTTTCCTAATTTTTAAGCTGGTTGTTTTTTTATTTATTTACCAAATTACAAAGGACCCTAGTAGGAGGGCAAGGAATATATAATTTTTCTCAGTGTGAGTACATCACACTGACAGCATGAAACTTACTTGCCAACTTAAATTAGAATGGCATACGTTCGACACCGTTAGGAGAGAATTTAAACAAATGCAAAAGATTACTACCGGTAAAAATAAATCAATGCCACAATAGACTACAGGGTCACAAACACAAGAGAATGGAGCTTCTCTCATTTATTCGACGTGTTTGCAAAGATTTTTTCGTTTTACCTTGTGTCTGATTATTTGTAACGCCTTTCTTAATTCTATTCTTGCTAGATGTAATATAACTTAAACAATCAAATGCTGTTTATTGTTTTCATCCCTTTGCAAACGTTTTCGTGCGATGAGTACCTGTAAATCAAGATTTGCAAGAATTTCGTTTTGTACAAGTCCTATGTTTAATTGAAATCCTTTCTTGGAGTTGTTTTGTTCTTGTGTAGGGTTTTATATCAATAAGTAGGGTATTTTAGTGCATTATTTATTTTCTTGCTATGGTCTCAACAAGACAAGCGACCAATATAAAACAGACTGAACTGTATATATATACTCCACCAAAACTAGACTCGCTACTTCGCTTACTTTCACTCTCACTTGGCGCTACTTTTCCTCTCTAGTAGTCGAATGCGCGCAGTCACTGGGTACATTGAACGAAACCGGGGACTATTTCCGCTGGCCGGCGAAGTACAACAAGATGATGGATGGAGCTATTTGTGAGAGACAGATTGTGCGAGAACCTTTTCTGCAGAGACAATACGATAATTTTCAATGCAGCTTCCTTGAGCAGCAATTTCCCTACGTTGTCTGTTGCGTCATTAAAGAAAAGAGAAATTCCTACTTCGCAAATCGTATGACTGGCACTCGGTTGTTTTGTCAAACACACGCACACAAACAGGCACAGTCGTGAGCAGAAAAGAAAGGAAAATGCCTACTTTTGCCATCAATCCGTCCCAGCTGGATTGAGTTCTTTTCGTCGTCCCGCGGAAGTTTATAGAACCTGTCCGGCCGTTTATTTTTTTGTATGAATTTGCCTCCAAAACACGGCCTTCCCTGCGCGTCATTCTGAGACAATGGAAGCTGAGCGCGAGGGTTTTTATTCCCCAATGCGGCAACAGCGAAGAGTTCAATCGCAGCACAGAGAAGGAAGACATACACATGCGAGGAACATTTATTTATCAGAGCTGTTGCTAGGTAGCTGGTGTTACGAAAGACAGCGCATGTGTGTAGAAAACTGGCAGACCGTGAGATAGAGAAAAAAGGCAATGGGGTGCATTAACCACCCCAAAAATGGTGTATCGCTAGAAAAACCCGCACTTGTATTATGGAATCGGGTCCACAATCGAAGAAGTAATTGCCTTTCACCCATCTTTGAGAGTAAGTGCGTTGAGTAACGAATAAAAAAAAAATAGCGAGGAAACAGGAGTTCCTGAACATGTCACTGTTCCACTGTGCTCCACCTGAAAATCAGGAGGAGCGACATTTTGTACCGTTATTGACCCTTCAGTGAGCAAACATGGTATACCTAGTTTCAAGATGCGCGCATCAGACGAAGAAGGCCTTTTTGCGTCGTATGTGCTCATAGTGATTATGCGACGTGTTCTGAATAATATACATTACATTAGTAGGAGACAACATTGTTATATATAATGATGTTATATTATTCATTGCTCAAATTGTACGCGGCAATATGAACACTGAACCCTGAAAAAAAACCAGTTTTGAAAAGCTGCAGAACTCGTCACTTCGAAGCTTGCGGTAGCGCTGACTTTATCATATATACTTCACATTATCAAACTACACAAGATGCTTCCCCGCAATTCAGACGATCACGCGAAAAGTCAACGGAGTGAACATGAGCCGAGAGTCGCAGGCAACGAAATTCGAAACGTCGTTTCGCTGGAAAAGTTCACTCATTTCATTCCTCTGTGAAGCCGAATTTTGCAGGTAAATGCTTACGGTTACGGTAAACACTGAGTAATGTGGAAATAACAAAAGAAAATGCCAAATTAGATTTCTCGAGTTTCCAACGCATAGACGGAGAAGCTGCTGTGATGCGTAAAACGTTTTATTCTACCTTCCAGGATAACCACTCAAATAAAATAATAATTACAATGCCCTGTTGCCTAAGAATTAACAATAACATCTGCGGCAGCAAAGCTCCCATAAAGAGATGAGCACAGAATAAATGATAAATGGGCCTGAGAATGGCGGGGTGGTTGTTTTCCTTGAAAGTTCAGAAAAGAAAGGAGAAGAGAGCAGAAGGACTTCTGAGAAAACCTGAGCCCACTAAGAGCATCGGCGTTTTCAAGCTGGAGCCATGTCTATGAAAATTCCAATAATGTAAAAAAAAACAAGAACGAAGAGGAGCTCTAAGATACAAAGAATTGCAAAAAAAATCTGGCAAGTAAATTCTATCGCGGGTTTTATATTTTAATTGAAAAAAGTTTCTCCTCGGCCTCCTCTATCGTGGCAGTTCATTCGTGCACTGCTGCTGCGTTCAATGGAGACACATTAGGGAGACTCACTGTGGTGGCGTTCTGCTGCTACTAGCCACTTTCTTCATTTATATCAGTGTTTTTGCATTCCTGCTAAGTACGTTGAAAAAGAAAAGACAGAGCTCCTAGTGTTCTTCCTTACATCGTTTTTGAATGAACTGTCGAATTCGGCTGCATTTTCGGCGCGCCTTCTTTTAGCTTGTTCAAAAATATTCGTCGGCGCGCAGTGGACTCTTTGTAAACCCTTAGCTTTGTTTTCGCCCTAGTTGTCGTGACTAATGTCGTCGACTTAGGGACACGCATGAGCAGCACCCCATACGCAAAAGAAAGAAAATCGAGCCAATCGGCCGATCGCCTCGCATGGGGACAATGCACTGGTCCAGGCTGCTGGCCGTTGCCCGCTTTACGTTGGTGTAAACGCTCGCGACGTCCTATGGGCAGCTTCCCACCCACAAACTCGCCACAGCAGCCTTTTTTCGACTGCGATCCAGCGAGACTGTAGGCCGCCAGCGTCCGCTCGTATAAAGCACTTAGCGGCCCGCGTAGGAAAGTGAAGGCTCAGAAGAACTCCCGGCGAGGGGCCTGACACGGCCTTTCCATTTCAGCGCCAGGCGTCGCCAGCAGCTACAAGGGACACAAAGCGCGCGCGGAACTAAAAGTGGGCGGAAGGAAGCATAAAGGAGACGAAGGAAGAATATAGGTTTTGAACTCGAACCCGCGAGGAACGAAATTGCTTTCCGTGACACTGTCGGCACGCCTTTGTTTGGCCATACATTGGCTACACATTGGCTCTTAGCTGGCACGCCGCGGTGTCGTCGCTGTCCGCACCGGCGCTCGTAGAGCCAGTTGGATAAACTGGAGGTCATTGCTTTCCGTCCCTTTGTTAGTGCAATTGCCCGTACACGGGTTGGGGGCAGGTCAAGCTTGCGGGGCGGACGAAACAACAGTGATCCGGGACGAGTCCCGAGACCGTAAACAACGGGAGTATAGTGGGATATGTTCAGCGAGGCCAGGCTTTACTGCCGCTCGCGCCTCGGGTTAATTTGATTTTCGTCTATTGGCGCTCCAGATTGCGGCCTGCGAACTGTGCGCTGAATCCGAGGAACGACACGGCAGGGAACCACAGGAGGCGGGGTGAAAGGCCTCCTTGTACGACCCGTCGGGTTGGGGGTGTTTCCCGGTAGGTCTTCCGAAGCCCACAGCAAGGAAGGGCTCTAAATATTGTTAGATAAAATTGCGACGAAGAATTTGAATGCGAAATGAATTTGATTAGTGGTGGGGAGCTGCAGTGATGCCGATGTTATGCCGAGGTAGTGAAGCGCTTGGAATGAACGCTGCCCAAATCAATTGTGGCTTGCACATCCACAGACCGTGCAAATATATGTTCAGAGTATGGACATTGGAAGCAAGGTTTAAGCTGGCGTTTAATATTCTCACTACAGATTTTTTGCAGGCACGCACTGAAAATCTGGAAGCATTTCACTTATTACTCACTGAAAGCTATTTCAAATGCTGATAAAACGCAATCCTGGAGCATGGCCGCTGACACTCGCTTATTCGTAGTGAGACTTCGAATATACTTTGGAGAAATGATGTAATTTGCATCCACCAAATGTGGCTGGGTCATATATAAAAGCAGTTTCAAGATATCCTGCTTTAAATATATTCGTTACCAGCGTTTTGTATACTTGATGACGACCTTGCGCGTACGCGTCTACACTCACGCACACGTGCAAAGGGAAAAGAACCTGCTGCCATAAATCCTAACGCTGTCGATTATAGGATAAGGCAATGCCTGTTTGGGCGAGTCGGTCAATAATCGTTGACAAAGCATGCCGCGCATAGACAAACAAGGGGGGAGGGTAGGGTTCGGAACAAGCGCAGACTCGTGATTGTTTTTTTTTTCGAAAGATGGCGCATCTTTTATAAATTCAAACTGTGATATCAAAAACTACAAGCCGTCCAAAAACCCACCTACTTTTTAATGCAAGTTGTTTGATGGCTCACTTACACAATTATCCCCTCTTTCTTGTGTAAAACGCCTCGGCAAGTTCACGTGTCAGCTGTTCATGGCTTCTAAAACCTTTTTTTTTAGCAAAAGCAGGCTCGAATTATTGCTTGTATCATTTTGGCATGCGCCGAAGTGAAGGAATAAATTTGACCCTGTTTTTGACTTTATCGAAAGCTGGTGTACTCTTAATCGATTATTTAAACATCGGCCCGTCTGACTGATGTATACCCTCCCACAGGTTAGGGGGACTTCATGCACAACGCCCGTCAGGCATCTGACGAAAGGAGTGACATGACGCTTCACGCAGTCCGCCACACTTTTGCGATGTCCGAAGGGGCATGAGATTTTTTAGACTATTTTTATTACGCCTTTTGTAAGAAAAACTAATTTCAGAATTCCTACTGAACTATCTAAAAGATTTCCCAAATTATTTTCTTGCATCAACAAAAGCCGCAGCAAATGTAGTTTAAAGAACACCATTTTCCTATGTCATCCGCGGCCTCAAACCAGTTGGCTTCGTTAAACAGTTGACCTAGTCGTCCCTGTTAGGTCACTTGGTAGAGCGACTGCTTCGGTGAAGTAGTGGTCATGGGTTCGAACCCTAGACCAGGATGAATTTTTCTTTTACTATGAAGTTCCTGTGGAAGCTGTATAACATTCCTAAGTAGCCATATGGCTGCACTTGGTTAGATTCCAATCAATAAATACTCTCTTATTAGAGTGCGAATTAACGGGAACCTTTTTGGGCAGTGTGCGCTGACAGGAGAAAAGCACGAGTTGAAATAAGCCTGAAATGGAATAAAAAATTTTAAATTTTAAATCACGAAGCAGTAGTGATAGCCTCCGTGTCAGTTTATTTCAGAAGCGAGAAGTGACAAAGTATCTTTCCTTAAGAGGACAGGAGATGAGGCAAACAGTTATGCAAGGTTTTCCCACCACCCTCTTGCCCTACGGCCGGGAAATGATTTTTTACCCTCTGCCATTGCTTCAAGCGCCATCACGCCTCTGCTGTAGGCAGAACGGCCAGTCTGTGGATGATAAGAATGCAATAAAATTGTAAACAAAGAAACAATGCAATTTCGGCCTAGACCCGTGACTCGAGGTCTAAAATACCCGCCAAATCTGGCATTTCGCGAAGGCGAGGCTGACTGCTCACTGCAGAAAACATTACAGGCTCAACGAAATATGAAAGCCGATCTCGTCTCTGATGTCATCGTATGTTCTATTTAAGACGACGCAAAGAACCCCAGCTCATCTAAATTGAGCCTGGCGGCGCCACTGCATCGCGAATGATGAGCTAAGTATACTTGCTGCCTGTCGTTTTTGTGCTCTGGTATTTGCAAAACCTACTTCATAGCACGGAAGAAGCCCATTGGTACTTTTTCCGAACGATTCGCACGAATGACGTAATAGGTGCTGTTAAGATCACTACGATGACGAGCGCAGTGGCTTGACGCACCAGTCGAGGATGTCAGGACAGCGGTTCCTAACGCCCTGAGAGAACCACTTAACCAATGAGGCCTCTATTGTAAAGCTTTTTTTGAACTATATATCGCGATAGAGCGGGTTGTTTGTTGTGTAGTATACATCTCCTGCGCACGCAGCCATTCGCTACTGTTGTTTTGAGGCGCCAAGCTGCGGAACCTCCTTCAGTAAGAAAAAAATAAAGGGGTGTCTGCATGTATATTCACTTTTACAGTTCACAGCCTGTAGGACATTTTCAAGAAACGGCGGGGCGTGAAGTGGCAAAGAAATGCCGAAATACCATGCTGACTTCACAATAACTAAACTTTCTCACTTCAGTAGCATATGCGCAAAAAAGGCAGGGTGAACAATAAAAGCTTCATATTTAAAAGAATTGAAATCATTCGCGTGCCATCATACATGCACTCCGGTGAACAACTGCAGACTTTACTGCACTAATCGTACGCTTCAGACGTAGATATTAGGCCACTTGTCACGCGCCGCCATCCAAATAAAGAAAATCCCTTTGACGCAAGAATTGGCACAAAGTTCTTTACCAACAATAAAGGAATCGAGCAAAAAGTCCATGATTTAGCTTGCCTATATATAGTAATGCGCCATGTTCCAAACGCCAACGCAAGAGAAACATAGCAGACATAGCGGGAAGTGCAAGAACAGCGTTAGGTAAACGCTTGTATGCAATACAGGGGAACTGCTTTTCGGTGCTGGAGCTACGGAGAAATTTCACCTTTCGCTGCGTAAAGCAGTCAAAGTAGCATTGAGCTTTATATGCGCTTGAAACACAACATGTGGTCGCGCTGGTGCAGGCTGAATCCGCCGCTGCTGTACAGTTTAGCATCAAGCTAGTGCTCGCACAGGCCTGAGTTAAACACAGGACTTCTTCGTTTTTGGTGCTATTTACCTGTGGGAAGCGAACCGCTGTAAATCAGAATGCTAGGAGTTTAGGCAGTCGTAGCGTACATTTCAGTGTAAGCGGCGATTTTTTTTTTTCGGCAATACAGAAGCGAGGGCTTTTGAAGAACTAGGCCGCCTGGATTGTTGTAGCAGGACTCGGGACTCGGCCTTCGAATTTTCCGGGTCTCCGGCACCTGATGTCTTGCCGCCATGATTTCACTATGAAAGGAGTCCAAAGGAGGCAAATGAGAGCAGGTCGGAGGAAGGTCCTGCTTGCTTAACGTCCCTCGAGACTCCCTAATCGCGGTCATTCACATGCAAGCACGGAGCCAGTTGCGCGAAGGCACGCCATTGTGTGTTAGCGCGAATAATTTCGCGCGCGTCGCCTTGTGTTCAGCCCACTCGGAATTTGAACACCTTCGAATTCTCGATGGGTTGTCCACTCTTTGATTGCGATTGAGACCGCCCACTTGCTGATGAGACTAAGACAAGAACCAATTTATTTGCGACGGCTGCCCTAATTATAGGTGCTCTCATTTGTCAGGAGAACAATCTTCGCATTAGGAGCGCCATGCTGACAAGATCCCCAATATACACGGCACGCACCGAATACAGTTCGTAGATCAGATGATCAGATGTCGCATCAGGGGAGTCCATACTACCAACAAATGATGTGGCGTCATCCTTGAGTTATTGGACGGTTCAAGATTTTATACCATTCAGTCTTAGAAAGGAAGGGTCACAGGGGATTAAAACGGATTTCGGAGATTGGACTGATGACGTTGGGCTGTGTTACGCAGTGTTCGAAACTGGAAAGTTAAGAGCTTATAAAGTCTTCGACCAAACAATTTACTGTTGAAGAAACTGCGCTCATCTTGCTCACGAGCGGTTCATGTTTCTCCCAGTTTCCCGTTGTCGGCATCTCGATGCTTTATATTCGACCCACATGTACTTTTCTGTCTCTATTCTCTCCCGCTGTGTAGGCTAGTCTTCTTTAACCAGAAAACATTGCTATAAAGGACGACTTCTTTTCCCGCTAACCTCACTTGCTCAATTCGATTAAACTTAATCTCCTGCGTTTATAACGGTAAGAAGTGAACTCTGACGAAGAATGACCTGGGAGGACTTAATGTAGAAAGAACTTGACCAAATCAGCGTGTATGTCTAAGAGAACGCAGTATAGTCGCTGCGGAAATATATATCAAAAAGGTATGCGTCAATGTACTCCGAATCTTCTAAAGAGAGCAATGTGGGTTGCATAATCTTTATCAGCCGAGATTTGAAAAATGTGAGTAGCAACACACGTGATACAAGTGTGGCTGAGAAGTGACCCTGTTGGGGTGAAAACGACAAGTGGGGCCACACGAT
This sequence comes from Amblyomma americanum, assembly GCF_052857255.1. Lineage (NCBI taxonomy): Eukaryota > Metazoa > Arthropoda > Arachnida > Ixodida > Ixodidae > Amblyomma > Amblyomma americanum. The sequence goes on from NC_135498.1 coordinate 95,952,380, forward strand.
GGTTGCAGAGATTTGAAGCATCAATTCACGTGCGTTAACGCTAACATGGATGAACCTGTCAGCCACATCTGGAGTGTTAATTTGACTCATGGATAGAGAAACGACTTTTTACGAACATGACAATCACTGAAAATTTTTGACTACGTAGGCATGTCTAGCAGCAAATCAGTATTTGTTTTCCTCAACTACCTACTACGCATGCCTTTCCGCTTCTGACTCAGCACGTCTGCCGCATGGCGGGAAAGGAAGCAGTACCGTTACGCTAGCACCGGACAAGGAGGTTCTTTAAAAGCCACCTGTAAATTTTAGGGCCGAGCTAAGAAATTTGGACACGTATTCATTACGATGTTTTTCACCAATTTGTCGTAACCCTTCGCCATCGAAGTTGGGGGCTTTGGCAAACAACGTCACTTAGTGCGTCTGGTTAAACGCTGAGCTGACCAGTATGAAAAAACCAAATCAATGCGTCAGGACAAATGTGTTTGCAAATACTGCTCAAGATATTAGCGGCAGGCCACATGGCCTTGCTCGACTTAACGGTCGCCCAAAGCGCACACTAATGCAGATCCCCACGCCTCTCTCCTCGCCGGTTATCTCAATCCCGAATCCCGCAATGGCAGGATTTCTACCTTCTTTTATGCTATTTATTCGTCGCACTTGGTTGGCTACTCAAACCATTCTCTCCTTAGGTACAGAGGGGGGTCCGTCAGTCAACCATCCGCTTGATCAGCGAAGCGCTCGCCTTGCTCAGGGACCATCAAATGAAGTTCACGTCAACGCGCCAATGCCTTGGGTGCTTGTTCATGAGGGCACCGACGGCACATAGCCAGGTGTAACTAGCAGGATGCAAACTGTCATCCATGTGCAATGTTTTTGCCTTATAGGTAGGCCGACCCAGCAGTTTTCAAAGAAATTGTTTGCAAAGGAGGAACAGGTCCTGCCGCATATATTGCCAACGGGCTGAGACATTCTACAGCGCTATATGTAGACAGCATGACCTGCTATTCTATCCAGAGAACTTGGGTTGAAGTTTTAAAAACCATCATTCGACGAAATGGGACAAAAAGTTTTCACCATTAAACATGCAAACATGTGGCACAGCAGAATTGTCATCCGCGGGGCTGAAAACCAAGATCCTTTCGTCTCGTGACTGTCTTTGCTCGATACTTCGTCACTGCTTCGCGCTACTTTCACCTTGTCCTAGAAAGCGAGGACCATCATCAGGTTTCGGTGAAGAGATGCTGATTGGTTGACCAATAATACGGCGTGAAAACTTAAGTAGGCTCACAGGTGGTGAGAAAAGAATCGACAGGACGCCTGTTTGTTTGACGACAGCTTATAGAAGCAAAGATAAGGCGTCGAGCGGGCTATTATTTACTTACAGTTCCGTTGGCCGGCTGCGATTGACAGGAATGGCGGGAACTGCCAACACATACCTCCGCGTCTTAATGACGCCGCTTGATGTTCGCATCGCCCAAGCAGTGAATATTGTCACGTGGTGGTGACGGCAGTCGAAGCAGCGATGAAGACGGACAAAAGGGTCTGCTAAAAGAAAACTGTTTATTGGGCTGACTTGCACCCAAAATGGACTGAATCACTCGGCGGCGGCGAAGCGAAGAGCGTGCTCGGCGGTCGTCGAACAGAATGCCCGCCTCTGTCGGCCATGCTCAATTTAAAGCTGATAGCGAACATTCGAGATAAAGGGCGCAAAGTTACTAGAACATTCCGGAACAACGTAGAATCAGCTTTGCCTGGCTGCGATCAATCGAGATAAATCTAGTCGCGTCTTGCGTCGCAAACAAAGCGATAAAGTTGTGTCGCGGCAGATTTGAAAAACGAACAAACACTGCAAATATTCGCGGCAATATGGTGCTTTTATTTGCCTAAGTCTTTGGGCGGCTTCTATACGCAGGAGGTTGGACATCAAGGGCCTAGAAAATTGCACACTGGAAAAGACAAAGAGTCACAAGTTCTGCACTTCAGGTGTGCAAAGTTCCCTCGAATGCAAAAATTACTGCGCTTTGACGAGGTGCATAAACAGGCATGAAGAAGAAGATCCTTTAGCTATTGTGCTAATCTTCACGATTCATCGGTGTGAATAGGAAAGACACTGGTTATTGCCGATGTGAATACTTTCGAGCACCTTCACGAAACCAAAGCTGGACCCAAACCAAAATGCTCTGTCCAGTTTTCTGTCTGTATATTCGGGTGAGAGCGTAGAAGACGACATTTGACAGCTGCATTTAAATTCCTGACATATCTTCGATTGCACTTCTCTGCCCTTTGTTTCACATTCTCCCTACGTTTCCCTGCCGTTTGTACCCCAATCTTCGTTCACCCTTACTGTCTTACGCAGCAAAGAAATGCGGGATGTAACAGACGGCTCTGCCAAGCTTTCATCACGAGGTAGATCGGTAACTACGTATCGTGCTGCACAATGCGAAATGGCTCGCCCCGCAACGACCCACGCATAGGGCTACGAGCAGACACTAGGCTCCTTGATCAGCAAACTAGCAACAAACTGCCTTCGTTGCTTTCCTTCCTTCATTTTTTTTACAACTGGCAGTCAGAGTTTTGGTTGGTTTTTCGAAGCTAGCCCAGCAGCTGCAACGAGACGACGTACTACGTAAAGCGCAGTTGTCCGTTACTTCTGCAACGGAAGCAGAGAATGGCGAAGCACCGTACCGTAAAAGAAGACAAACTCGCCCACCGCCCCTAACTTATTTCAGCACCCGCCATGCAGTTCGGGACGGGCTAAAGGCCGCCTTCTCCTGGGTCATGGCGCGCCATTCGCGAATCCTTGCCGCCGAACAGTCCGTTTGTCAACCGAGAGCGCTCTCTGCAACAGGACGAAAGCGACGACGTCGGCGATTAACGACACCACTTATTTTCTTTCTTTTTTCTTCCATCGACGGGTTCTCTACAGTTCAGGTTTCGTTTGTCTTTTTTTGTGAGCTCTTCCCGGCTACATTGCAGAATTGGATTCATCGTTGGAGGTGCAGTTTTGCAACTCGTCCTTGTGTGTTTCTTCCCTGAAACAGCCATGCACACTTACACCGCACCTCCGGTCCTCTGAGACAGATAGAAAAAGCGCCGTCTTTTTCTATCGCTGTGTATTCTAAGCTGTCTCTTCTCCCATTCGCCTCCACAATAAAAACAAATCGGCCTGATGGCCTTCGCGTCCCACCGTTCGTAAGACCTCGAGCCACGGAACCGTATAGCTACTCCCTGTAATGGACGCTCGCTGTCCTATGCAAGCATTGCTCGAGCGCAAACGACCAGAAACCGCAGCGGCGACAGCCTTGTGCGCGCAAGGATGCTGCCCCGAGCTTCGGAGAAAAAGGGAGCGATAGATCGATGCCAAAACACGTGCAGTGCGTGGAGCGTAAAAATGAATACGTAGGCATCTTTATTATTATTTTTTGTAGACGCCTAGGCCTGCCTACGGCTGCTCCGTAGACCCCACGCAAATCGTCTTGTTTATAGGCGTGCTGCTACGGCTGAAATCTGGCGGGTTGTTCGGTATTGAAAAACGGATGCGAGAAGCAACAGAAGCAGCTGAGAAATATACCGCCAGTGCTGTTGCACTGCGGACAGAATATGCTTTCTTGTTCGCAGTGAACCGAGGAGTTGCGGTTACGATGAGAGCTACTGAAAAAAGGTCATGTTGGGACAGGAAGGAAAGCGATGTATGGATTATTCCATACTTGGGGCGGAGAGAGGTTTGCCACACTGCACGGCCCCGGTATCACTTCGACCAGTCTCGGAGTTCTTTAACGAGCCCCGAAAACTCAATGCAGAGGCGTTCTTGCATTTCAGCTCCATCGATGTATTTGCCTCCGGAGCAGGATCGAATCCATAACGTCGCGAGAAAAAGTAAGCGCTACAGACAAAGCGAGGAACATCGTTCTAATATACCGGCTGTGTCACCTAAGACGCTCGGCAAGATTTAAATATAGGCTTTTTGAGTTAGAAGAGCGTTTTTTTTATGGCAGAGCACTGACAGCAGTGAAGCCCATCAGAATGCAGCTAAGACATGATAATTGATTGGCTGGCTAAAGTCACATTGAATAAATAACTTTTTACCTATTACCGTTGGTCTCCTTTTTAATTTTGAGGTGTGTTGCCCACCGTAAGTAATGCCCATATCTAAAGTGGAGAAATACTCCCCCCAAAAAACATTTTTTTTAAGCCGGACCTTTTTAGACCAATTCGGACGCTTCTTCAGGGGCGACTAATAGTTGAGCAAGCAGCAGCAGAGAGCGGGCTTCGCTTTCCCTTTGCTATCACGTGGCAAAGGCCATTAACACACGCCTAGTGATAGCTAAAGGGAATCGAAGTCAGCTCCCTGCTTCTGCTTGCTCGACTATTAGTCGCCCTTGAAGAAGCGGCCGAATTGGTCTCAAAACGTCGGGCTTTAAATAACCAATAGGTTGGTGTATTCGTCAACTTTAATTATGAATATTACTTGGTAGTTAAATTATTAGTTTCATTTGACAACAAACTAGACGGATTTCCGTCGAATATGTTCTTGTTGAATATCGGTATCAGTTTTTGGAATTGCGAAAACGAAGTTATCCGCGGCACTTTGGCCCAAAAAAGTTCGGCGGCGTCGCGCCAAAATGCATGCATCGAAAAGCCCGCAGGGAAAGAACCCCTCTACTCCACGTAGCTCGTCGAATTAGCCAAATTTGTCGGGCGACAGAGCTAAGGCTAAATCCATTTCGGGAGTTCTAAAAACTTGTATGAGTATTACTTACGGTAGGCTACACACCTCTCGATAAATAAGTAAGAAGACTAAGTAATAGTTCCAAAGTTAGCTACTCAGTATTAGTTAGCCAGCCAAATAATCAGCCAGTCTTACCCGCATTGTGATGCGCTACACCGCTGACAGTTCTAGCCGAAAAAAGTGCGCTTCTAACAAAAACTCTATTGTTAGAAAGTTCAGAACATCTTATGTGAAGTACCCGGCATAACTACGAACTGATGGGGGAGCTGATATGGAATCGTTATGGAAAACAGCGCAGAACACCGCGAAGCAAATTCAAGAAAGAGATAAATAAGTGCCCACGAAAGGGGTTGCTTTTTAACGGAATTATTTCCTAGGAATATTGGGTAAGGGGGGCCGCACATATTCCCTCATCTCCCGATTCAAAGACGCAATCGGCAGGTAGGATTAGAAAACTAAAATGTAAATATACAAAAAATGTGGAGCAGTAAGACAGAAGCAAGAGCACTGAAGAGGACGGAGTGCACATGGGAGCCGTAAAAGCGGAAATTAGTATAAAGGTAAAGTTTGTTTTGCTGGTAGCTCACAGGTTCGGCGACCAGTATACCTTACGCCTGCTTGATTACGCGAACTAGGCCTATATTTTCCAATGATTCGTTTCATTTTTCCATTTGATTTGGTCGTGTTTCATTGGTCACCGCTCCCATGGACATAAAGAGTCGCCGAAGGTGTCACGCTGTTTTTGACAAAGAGACTTCCAAGATGCTATTCTCGCAAGCGCATCCCACGCACAAGTCGCAGTCGCGGACAGGCGCAGACGCAGGCGACAGAACACGATGACAAATTTAACACGCCTGGCACGCTTTATCGATGGTTGTCCAGCCATGGCATAATATGTGGGCGTTGATTATTCGAAGAATCGGAGTGGTATGGACCGTGTGTCGCAGCCGGACTGGATGCGTTGGCGGGAGGGAGTCTAGCACCGGGGCCACGACCAAACAGGCCTTGTCTGTGGATGGCTATATGCTTGCCCATCTGTGGCTGTTTGTCACGGTGGACGTCATCATGAAATGAAATAGATTGTTAGAAAAGAATTGACGGTCGAATTGCGTAGTTGGACCTAATGCAAATTAGGGGCGCTAGGACTTCGGTTTTCCCATCGGCTACGGCATTCTGTTAATGTTCACGGCTGGAACTTGTTTCAATAGGAATAGTAGAATTCCCACACATGCGGAATTTATCATTCTCTACATTCTGAGAAGCCTGGAAGCCCTTATACTACTCCTGGCGCAATGGTGCAGCGGTTAAGCAATGGGCCACTTCCATACAATGGCAGATGCGGCCATCAGAGCGGACAGTGAGACCCAGATGGCTGGTCTCAAGTAATTTCACGTGCGAAGTTATTAACTGAACAGCCAGCTGCTACGGTGGGCACTAATAATATATGAAGAAAGCCAACAGCCACTAACACCAAGAAGAATAGGCGAATGTTTCCTGTTTTTAATTTGTGGCGTTGATCAATTGCAGATTAATAGTGTAATCATATTAACGCCTAAAGATAATTGATTAGAAAGCAAATAATTGATTTATATGCACGGCAGGCTGTACACAATCTAGTGGCCAGGTGACCAGCCTGCCACAAACCGCGAACCGCACAAAGCATTCCAGCAATAGGGTAAAGGAAAGGGTACGAAGAATGAAGAGGCCAACAATCCCAGACCAAGAATTTGGGTTCGACGACTCTCTTCTCATTTCACACATATCTTTATTAACATGAAAAGGCAGTCGGCGCTCCAGACGCGTAGTGTGGGATCGTGGGCGATGGTGGCGGCTTTGCAGGTGAAGTTCCAGCGCTGAAAGTCTGAACTAAGTACGAAACTCCACAGGAGGCCGCTAAACAGCAGTCTGCTGCCGGTGGCACATGTGGTGAATTGAAGTTTAAAATCACCATAATGTATAGCAGCCAAGGGCTGTCAGCACAACACACAAACCAATGGTTCATTCGGAAATGCGGACGCCTTTAAAATAATACGCTGTTGCTGATACCGCAGTGTTCAGCCGCACCCGCACCAAACGCGGCACGTGACCATAAACACCGTCAAGCTTTTGGAAAAACTGCTGAACATACGCACTTCAGACTCTATAGTTGTAAAAACAGTAATGTGGAAGTGAAAGCGAAAGAGGCAGGAAAGTAATGAACAGACGGAAGATCAAGAATAACGGAAGCTGTCTCTGTGTAAAGGCAATGCTCAAAAGCGATTAAAACAACACGAGGCTGCTCAGGTGTGCATTACGAACCGACATATCCACTGAGTTCCCTTACACGAACATCTAAGACGAATAGGCTGCCCTTCCCACGGGGTTGCACCACGTAGTCTTGGATTCGTCAGGCGTGCTCCTTCCAGCAGTGTCTCCTCCCATAAAGCGTCGGAGTGCCCACTGCGTCTTCATTTCGCCTATTTTTCGTCTCCGAAGACTGAAGGCGCAATTTTTGTTTCTGAAGCACTTTAATTACTTGTCTGCTCATAGTCTCAAAGCTTCAGAGAAGTGCCTGACTTTTTTCTGCAGGTACTGCCGCCTGCAGCACTTAAACCCGCCATCTGTTAAAGTTATGAGCACTTAAAGTGGCGAGTAAGAGCCTGTGGCGGTGCTTAACTTGCGTCGCGCACTTCATTGAATGTAAAGCTGTACAAATTCTAGCTCGTTTCACAGAAAGCACGTGAATCAACGGTCTTGGTTCACTTTTTAAAAACAGGTTGTTGTGATGGGGGGCGGGAGGGTACAGGTAAACGATAGCTTTAGCGGTACGGAACCTGATATCCTGCCTTGTACATCACAACCTGCGCGCATAATGCGCATGCAAAGCACAAAATAAAATAGGACGTGCGGAATGCTATCTACGGATTAACTTAAACTGCAGAGACACACGTAGGGGCGGTCCTGTCTGCTAGAACGTATGTATTAGAGATGGATTTGAAAATAAAGACTGAGATTCTTCTTTTTTTCCCAACAAAAGGCAAGTAAGAGAAGGGAGAAGCTGGCATACACATAAATGTCCTTGCATAGAGGAAAACAAAGAAGGCCTAAAAAAAGGCTTGAGAACGATGGAAAGTGAACTGCGCAGGATTAGCGAATATTTATTAACGTATTCATTAACATAAGAATGGCAGGAAAATCAGTGGCTATATACCGATACTGCACTCTACGAGTTATTACGTACACGGCACTCAATACGAGTCATTTTGTGAAAGCATATCGAATTGAATAGCTGTCTGATGCATCAATGAAAGCCGATTAGGAACGCGCTGTACAAGAAAGGGGGAACGCTTATGTTGACGAGGAAGATTTATGCACCCATTAACGCTGCAGCCGGATAGGAGAACCGTCAAGTGGGCTGCTAATTCTGAATGCCCGTAGCTATCTCCTAATGAGACTTTAATTAGAACACCATCTTCATCTCTACAAATAACCGTTTCTATTTACCAAGTACGTTGCAACACTAATAAGCCTGGCACTCCGACGTTCCGATATACTCGCTCGGGACGATCACTTTATCAGCGAGCGCCAAATTAACCGTGCAGAACCTGACAAAGCACATGGGGCTTCTTTGATGCGGTAATGGGATACGCCAGCATTGCTTAAGCACATATGAGGTGGGCGAAAAATTATACACTGATTTGAATCGCCGTTTTGTCCCTGATTGGGTGCTGGTCCGTTGAGATCAGGATGGTTTTGTGCGGAGTTCTCACGAACAATGGAGACACGCACTGGTTTCTGATTTCCTAGAACCTCTTTCGTAATGCAGTGCGGGAATTTAATACACTTTTAGTTCTGGTCAGAGAGTAGTAAGCCGCTTGAAAGGCTAAAGTGTTGATGGCTAATGTAACTTCGGAGTCTTCTGGCTTTGCCGGTGGTGCTCGCTTCTTTTTCGTTCCGTCAGCATCGAAGTTGGACGAAACGGTAAACCTGCTGTGCTCAATGCGGGTTGACGGCAACGTTTTGCAAGCAGAAATAAATAACACAAAAGATTCGCTGACACACATCGACGTGAACGCACACTCATAATCACCGTCCTATGGCATTAATAGCGACCCTGCACGTCAATCTGAACAAACGGGTCTTGATTCGATCAACGCGTAGTGTTCGTGGTTAATTACATTAAACAACTCTCAAACGAAGCTCGTCTCTTTCAGCAGAAGTTCATGCCACGTATCAACCACATAATTTCCTAATAAAGTAATAAGCAGTTGAGAGAGCGACTACTTACAAGTGCCTAGAAGTTCAGCTTAGAACCGGCTTAAATTGTAACTATCACTTTAACCCAAATGTAGCATCTGTGAACCGCTCTCTAGGCCTCTTATACCTCACCTTCCATATCATGCTATAGAGTTACGACATCTTGGTTAAACCAGCCTAACTGGACCTGAACTGAATACACTTTGGCCAAGTGGGACCCGGATCAAGCCTACGTCACGTATGACTAGCTTATCCCTACAGAGCCGTATTATAGGCCTCATTTCCTTAGACTACCCACGCTTTACTAGCGTCACGTTGTTAAGAGTTCGTGATAAATTACATAACCTTTCCCATCACTGCAAATTTGACCGATTAACACTCTTTCACAAACTTTTTTGTCCTCTGTTGCTTCATTACGACTTCTACTCGCTCTGTGCAGCCTCCTCACACCGTGATCTTCCATCGATGTTAAACGCATCACGTGCTGCACTTCTGACTACACCAAGTTATTCATACCTACAGCTACTACCGACTGGAAAAGACTGAAATGAACATAACGAGTTTTCAGGAACTTGTAAACAGTTGCGGTGATCTCAAATTTTGTTTTTACATTTATTTCGTTTATCTCCTGTTTATCTTCGCGTTCTTTATTTTTGGGGCACATTTAAATGAATAAATAAAATATTGTCCGATGGCTGAATAAAATACCAGCTCTGGAAGCGTGATGCCAGAGGTAGCCTGGGCCTCGAGGAACGTGCAAAACGTGCTGGAACATTTACCGGCGCACAAGCGCCAATGATACGTCGCACTTAGAAGCACCACCGACAGGAACATTCCACAAGGGCTCCAACCCTTCTTATCGTTCCTGTGCATCGATCCTTAAGAAGAGCAGGCATAATAGAACGCTCTCCTTTAGTGCTAGATTTTTTTATGCCAATGACTCATCCGAATGGCTGATGCCGGTGGAAAACGGGGCCATGGTGGACGTGAGACAATGATTAGGGCCACAGAAAAATAGAATGGGCCAGGAATGCTTATATTGGTTCCAATTTCCTATACCGACCACGACAGTGTTCACTTTCCACAAGAAATGGGGATTACAAGGAACTTCGTTTCTTTGCGTTTACTTAATTGCACGATCGAGCAATAAACTGAAGCTGCAAGAGAGCTTTGTGGTTCATTCGTGTCCACCGGCACGCGAACGATTCTTGAATTTTACAAGCATCGGTGAATACGTCTTGAATATCGCTCAGAGGAAGCTTGGATGTCACCCGCCGTGAAGGCACAGCGGCACATGCGCTCAGCTGCCCAACACGACGTCACCGCTTCTCGATGAGGCGAAGCGATCTTGTCATCTACGATGTCAGTGCATGTTAATAAATTCTGCACCCCCTGGCCACCCACGCGGTCGAATTTGTTCGGAGCCGTTCAAGGCGCCGTCGCACAGAGTCTGTATGCACCGACGAAACGGTAAACCTCACATGACATGCTAGTAAGGTGGGAGTGCCATTACTCGTCCGCTATTAGCTCTTCAAACAAAAATAAATTTATCTGTTCTTGTGTATAAATCAATCAAGATGGCAGTATCCAATACAGTTATTAATGAGCTCCACCTGATATCGGTTGCGAACAGGTTGAACTGAATTTTAATGACGGGAATTTATTTGACCAGATGTGCGGGACCTGTTCCAGTGCATAAAGCTGCCTTTGCAGCAAAACAACGGCTAGAAAACTTTAACAATGCTTTGGCGTCGATATATCACGTAATATAGAATAATTATACTCCGAGGAAACAGATGAAACGAGAAAACAAGAAGAGTACAAATGTGCGTTATAGGAAATAATGAGCGTAGATTACCATCAGTTCAGTGAAACTTGCAAGAGTAAGGTAAATTTAACGTAACTGAATACGTATGTACAGAATTTGCGCATATAGCTGGGATACGCACGTATATAAAATATGTTTACAGCGCTTACAGCGTAATACAAACATACAATAAGTGTATATATGTAGGAATCAAAGGTCCAAACACCAAGCAAAGGCAAAGAACAGGTATTTAAAGAAAAAATGCTCAAAATCATCTTTGAAACGAGCGCTATACAAACCCGAAGAGCTCAGGAGTAATACGCATGAAAAATATAAAGAACAAATCAACCAAGTAAAGTCTCAAAATGCTTTAATGTAAAATCGGCTCGATGCACATACTTGCACTTGTTGAGTATATGGCCAAGGTTATGTCCGCTTTGCTGGTAGCTTTTAATTAGGTCGGAAACAAGGGACAATACAAACGACAATAATAGGGGTATTAGCAGAAGTATGTTTAATTGCTAAAGATGCGACATCGATTAAGAACTTTCTAAGATTCTGAAATAAGTTCTGAACTAGTCATCATCGTTTTACCGCTGGCCACCTCAACAGAAAATACCGACATGTTATCGCACCAGACCGGCAGCAAGGTACGCACAGAACGGCACCAAGTAAAATATGCCGCTCTCATATAGCACAAACAGCGACGCTACAATGTTCCTGTTTTTGGTATAATCGCACACATTACTAATAGGCCAACACAGCGAAGGGATGGATGGAAGGGGCGGAAACACGCGCTGTTGAATTATTATTGAATCACTAACTCGCCTCTTTAGATATAACAAACATTACCTTCCTTTCGTAGCCTTCGCTGTAATCCCAAATGCCTATCAGTATTGTACGGGTTGGCTCATTCCTCCCGTAGCAGGAAGGCTGCGCCACCGGTACTCATTAGATGCCTAAAAAGCGTGGCCTGAAAAAGGTGGTCGTTAGCCGATCACAAGTGAGTGCCAGACTTGGGTGTTTATTTATTTCTTTCTAATATTATCAGCCTCATGCCGGACATTAATAGATTAAAGAAAAACGACAGCTGTCAACGCACACGACCACAACTGCCGTCACAGCTGTGGCCGGGAGTTGTTTCCGGGAAAGCACGCCTGTGCTACGCACGCGTGGGAGGCCGGAAACGACGGACGCCCACGAGCGCAATTAACGGAATCTACTGGACGGGCTGCGTACTGCGCTACGCTTCGAGATTGCTCGTTTAATGCCTTTGTTCTCATGTCTAACGAGGTTCGCTGTTAATTAGTTCGGCTCTTGCGTCTCCACCGTGCCGTAGGCAAACGACGGAGGAAAATCCGCGAGTGACGTTGCAAAGAGAAACAGATGGCGCCCCCAGTGGCCCGGATATGAAGAGCCGATATTTCGGTCGCCAGCGCACGGATGGCGTATGCAGATTTGTAGGGTAGGCATAATTAATCTCAACGCGTCGCGCCATTCATCAGAAGGGAGCGACAGTACTCGTGGGCCCGCTAATGGGGATCGTATGATGTGTGGAGAGGACGGCATCATCATTCGCTTCTACTTAGGGCTCATAAAGAAAGTCCAGGGAATGGTGATTCATTTTCGCCTATGGAGTTGGGTTTCTCGGCAGTGCCAAAATATATTATTCACGCTGAGAGAAAAAAAAAAGCCAAGCTTATTCGGCATCATTATGTAGCGTGCTGGCTATCTTCCTGAGTAAGAAACCTTCATACGTGTCGCTAGAACTCCGGAGTTGCGCTTTCTACTTTTCTTGTCAGTAATAAAAAAGAAATATGAACTGTCGCCAAAAATGCGATGCGCACTGTAAATGGCAACACATAATGTCCTTCTTTTGCACCATAGAACGATGTGAGAACGAAAGAAAACTTTAAGGCTTCTGCCCAGCTCTTAAATTTAGAATGCAGCAAACGGCTTTCTTAAGCGGATGCGTGAAGATTCTGTTGGCGGCGTAGGCAGGCCTTTCTGCCTCCTTGACTAAACCGCCGAAACTTCTCGGCCACAGCATCCGTAGTCTTGCCAACATGGCTAAGGAGTTTGGCCGGTTGAGTGAAAGAGACCGAGCTCACCTGTGTCGCCAGAAGCATTTGAAAGCGCGAAAACGAATTAAAGATGAGGAAGACGGCGATTTACAACAGCGCTTGAGACTCTTCACTAAACACTGGCCAATCCCCTGACGTGGGTATGTGCAATGTCACTAAGGCAACAACAATTAACAACGAGTTAGAATACATAGCGTTAGTGCTTGCGGCAGTACCAGAGTAGTATCCTCAGTAATATCCGTATCGCATGTTCAGTGTTGGAAGCAGTTTCAGATCAGGTTAAACAAATGGCTTTTATTAAGAATGATTTTGCAAAAACTTTTGATAAGGTTCGTCACGATTTTTTGTTTGCAGCCTTGAAAAGCGCGAACATTGGTGTTGTCTTGCTTATAGGCGCAAAACTATGTCATAAAGCGCCCACTACAAGACTTGTGGTTAACAAAGCGCTTATCCAACCTAGCCCACTTCAATCATTGGTTCGAAAGGGCTGCAGCGCTGTCGCCTTTCTTATTCGCTTTACACCTTGAGACCTTATGCCTTAGTATAATAAAAAAAACGCAGGAGTTCGTGCACTCTAGCTGCCGGAATGTCATATCAAAATTTTGGCTTATGCTGATGGCGTTGCCATTTTCTGTACTGAGAAAAGAGTGTGCTCGAAGTTTTGCATGCATTTGAGAAGTTTGATGTGGTTTAAGTAGCAGCTCATAACCTTGATAAATCAAAGATGTTTGGCTAGAACACTGGAGTACAAAATCAAGCCTTTCGTTAGGCACCATGTGGGATTACGAAGGCTTACACAATTTGGCCTTCCTTTGCATAATATCGCAATAGTGGGTCTCACTGGGGTTTTCAAATCCGGTCCCCCGGGCGACAAACACAGACTTAGATGAGTAGTGAGCTGTCTATTTGCACAATTATTCGATATCTTCTTGGTTTCGAAGCTCGTCTACGTAATCCAAGCGTTGATTTGTTCAAGGGAAAAAGTACAGGATATGCATAGATTTATGCGAGTTTTGTGTGGTGCTCTAAATTGGAGCCTATGCCTAGTGACAATTTTTTTCTCTCTCTGCGCTCTAGTGGAGCGGGACTTCAACACTTGTTTCTTCATGGGCTTGTTTCAAGGTTTTTCTTTTTTAACGCGGCAAACCATCGCTTCCTCGTTGCTGTGCTTAATAGATGATTTTGTGCCCATTTGTCTATTCTGTTCGCGCCTACTGGTCATACACGTGAGAGGCCTTTGTGGATTTTCTTAAGGCAGTTAGCACATAACATGTCCTCACTGTATGTTTTTCCTCAGAGTACCTGTACTGTCTCTCCGGAAAACAGATGACACAGGTTATGATTGAGACGTTATTACCGATGTATTGGCAACCTTACCTCGCCTTTTTAGAGAACAGTGTATTGAAACGGTGCACGTATGTATGTTAATGTATGTTAAATTTCAAACATCGACTTTACCTGTAAAAATGTGGCTTCGTGCTAATGGCACGTTTGTACAGTGGTCAGTGAACAGCCGTCTATGCCAGAATTCAGAGACTATTTATCATGCGTTTTATCCTGAAGCCGCGTTCTTTTCAGACATTCGTCATCGAACTCTCAAAAAGCGCATTCATATCAGGCGCTTTACTGCAAGATTGTTGCCTACTGTGAGACGTTCTAAGGTTGCATATTATCTTTTTGTGCTCATCGGCCTGTTTATCCCGCGGAAGAGCCGCATTATAGATCGCTACTCAGAGCCGCCACGTTAATCGAAGTCTCTGTTTATAGAGCAGTGTGCATGGTGCGGGGGGTAAATGCTGCGTAGGATGACCTCCAGTCTGGCTGCCTTTACTTGAGGCATGTGTGTGCCTCCCGGAATTTTGATGTGCTGGTGGCATGATAGCCGGATACTGGTATGACCATGTATGATGGTTCGCGAGATGCAGGCTGGTTACTTAAGGCAAGAAACCTGTCAGTGTTCTTGTACTTCTATGCAATAAAGAAAAAAATGCGGCAGTGGTTGAACGGTCTTAGCCATCAGGAAACAGAGTTGCTCTGTTTGTTTCGGGGCTGGTTAGAATATCGTATAGGGGCTAAAGTTTAAATATAGGGAGAAGTTTTCACCCTCATTGTTCGGCCAATTTCGGCTTCATGCTCTGCCTTTGGTTCAGCGTGGTTCCCGGACAATATCTGTCTAAATTTGCGAGAATGTAATCTTTAACTGGACCTTTGGCAAATTGCAGAGAAAACGTTAGGGAGTACATCAGTTAGCACATTGGAGAAGTAGCGTTCGCTACTCGAGTCGGCGAGGTTAACCAGAGGGAAATGACTTCCTGGCCCCTTTGAATCTAAGGCAAAGCCTAAAATTGCTTATTCGTGCCTAGCGTGTTTGCGACCCTGCCTAGGATTGTGATAAGTCTAAAGATAGTTCATAATGACCGGCATACATTTTGGAACCATGGAATGTCAGCTAGAGAAAACATGAAGTCAACACTCGTACCGGTGAGCTTAACTTCTTCGTCTACCTATTTATTTCCAATTGTACTGCAGCGCCTGGTAGTCTGCCAAGCATTATTTATACTTAATCATATCCTGCGGTATAAGCATTACAGAGGAGAGTGGCTGATCAAAAGAAACAGAACATGCGAAAGTTGTGAAGCAGAAAAAAAGCATATATTAAGAAATGAAGAAAAAACAAACAACCGCAACAAAAAGCAACGTTTTTATTAAAAACTGCTAAGTTTTTCAACGTAATTAGGAGGAAGCCATGAAGGAACTCAAAGAACAATGAGAAAATGTTGTAATCTAAGTATGAAACCGGCTCTACGTTGCGCAATGCGCGGAATGAAGCACTCGGATGGAACTTGATTTCGCTTAAAATAAGGCCGACTTTACGTCTTCGATCCACTGAAAATGACGCATGGGAAAATGCAACTAGCAAAGCGTGCAGCATAAATTTATTGTAAAATATTGTTAAAAACGTGCTAGTGGGGCGTTTTACTTCGCGGCACAAATGTTGTTGGGACCGAGTTAAATTTTATAGAAGTTATTATTGAACTACGCCGACGGCTAGAAAAAGATAAGAAAAACCTCCAATGAGAGCTTGGTCTATTCTATTTAGAGAAAGATAACATTTATACCATTTTGTCAGAATGAGAATGCACACTTCGGCTACGAATGTACGACTCTGCGACAGAAGGAGCTTTATGTTATAAGAGGCTATGTGAATATGACGTTTCAGATACATCAGCATTATACTAGGTTACTCTCCGTGTGTGCGTTCCAGTTGAGGTTAAAGGTGGCGTAAACATGCAGACACTTATAAGATCTGACATATATACGAATAATGCGTCACTGAGTTAATGAAAGAACCAATTAATACTCTAGAAAAAATACCCACATATATGAATTTATCAGGTTTGAATCTAGCAGGTGAAGACTTATGCCAGCAGAAGATAACGTCAATGCGAGCCAGAATCGCGGGTGTGTCACAATAAGTTGTCAGTAATAATAAGTGTTGTCATCTGCAAATAAATGTACCCGAGAAGGAAGATATTGAGGTCATCTGTAAACATTAAAAGGAATAAGGGCTTGAAGATGCCTTGGGCACGCGCGCATTCCGCTATGTCCGAAATAAATTTTCCCTTCTGTACACGTCATTGAGCATAAAATGCGATGGTTATTTGCATGTACAAAGTTAGAGCCTTGGATTCAGATATCTCGGAACACGATCGCGCTACGACAATTTAACATCCGAAATGGTCTAGAAATAGGACCCCCTCTTAGCGTCCAATATAAACATGCACGCACACTGCAGGTACTAACGAGACTCTTATTTGATTTTGAAATAATTTGATAGTTGATGGCAACAATGGCTGGCTGATCGCGTACCTATAATGTTAAAGAAAACACTTTCAATCGTTAGTGCACTAAAAGCGCACTAAAAAAAGTTACATGTATGTTAAATAAATCGCGGAAGTTTAAGTCTTGAAACCTGTAAATGAAATATATCATGCCGAGCACGTTAAATATGCGTATTAATAAATTATGAAAACTTTGCTATCTTTAACGGCCAGTTATTTTGTTTTCTACTAAACATTACGCGGGTATCGCCTTGTAACGCCAAAGCTTTATCGGGGTACAGAGAAGAAAACTAAATATATGAGGTAGTGAGTCCATTATTGAAATTTTCGAACACGCATGTGTGCACAGAACGGCAGCCGCTAGTATATCGAGCCATTTTTTTTCAAGAAAATGCTTTTCGAAAGAGTGCACCTGTGAGGCTTTCTTTTCAGTAATATGGACTCTAACAGGTAAACCATGGAAAGTTCACCTCTGATAGTCCGGTCTCGACTGCGGCCTAAAAATACCTCTGCATTTTTGGCACTTCCTTTAATAGCAAGAGGTATATACAGGGTGTGTCTCGCAAGATCTTACACAATTTTTAAAATTGGATTTGTGAGTCTGAGTTTATAGAGTTAGAGTTTGAGTTAGGATTTTTCAGTTCTTCGGCATAGCATTGTCAGCGGTGTAGTACATCAGAACACAGCTAATACGTGCTAACTGGCAGGCTGGTTAACTAATATGGAATAGTTAACTTTTAAATATTAGTATTAGGCTCCTTGATTATTGAAAGGCCTGTAGCCCCCCGTAAGTAACATCGGTATCAATTTTTAGAATTTCAAAAACGTGATCACCCTCGGAGCTGTGCCTAACAAATTTCGGATATTTCGACGAGATACCTGCACTGGAGAGGTTGCTTTACCTGCAAGCTTCTCGAAAGCTCGTGTATTTTGCTAAGATGTAGCCAAAATTTATTGGTCCACAACGCCGAGGTTAACTCCGTTTTCGGAAATTTAAAACCTAATATGAATACTTACGGTGGGCTACACGCCTCTCAATAATTAAGGAGCATAACAGTAATACTTAAAAAATTAACAATTCAATATTAGTTCACCAGCCTGCTAATTAGCACTTCTTAGCTCTATTCTGATGTACAACACCACTGACAATGCTATGCCGAAAAATTGCTCTTCTAACTGAAAACGTTTGTTTTTAAAAAAAATTTTGTAAGGCCTTAGGTGAAGCACCTTGTATGAGTGTGGGAGTAGCGATGGGTGCTCCAGATCTTCCTAATGATGCTATGAACTTTGTTTGACCACTTAATACCCAGAAGGAACCTTAAATTAGGCGTGTACTACTTGAATTTTTATTTTATTTTGGCTGTATGAGCGAACAATACCGCGTGTGGTAATAATTTAAGCGTGTGGTTATACCTAGAGCGTGTGGGATCACTGAATTTTTGTTGACTTAAGGCGGAAATATAAGGCGCTAGCCGATTAACACAAGGAAATATGTACGCGTATTACAGGAGTGGAAGCTCAAAGGGGAGAAGACAATCAAACAAAGGCACAGAGCCAGCTAGTAAGATGCGAATAAAACAGGTGGGCTGCGTATTTGATTGACGTGGGACGAATGCAGTCCGTATCGATTTGGATATTCCCGGCCTGGAAGTGGAAACGATGTGTCTCTTGGTAGTTACTTCGAAAGGTGGCTTCTCAATGAAGAAGTAAGATCCGGCGTTTCTTTGCTCGAAAGTTTAGAAAGAAGAAAGCACAGTAGAAAGTTGTCGGCGCTTAGATTCGGGGATGAAAATATTCGCACGCAATTTAAAGGTTAAATTTAGGTTTGTATAAAGTATAGGTCATAAGTGACACCGTAGATTGTAGGTGTTGCGTGTATCTCAATCTCTGCAAAAATAAGTTCGTTCAGTAGGTTGACAGGGTTGGGGGAAAAGTATTATTCGTTCCAATCAACTGGTAAAAAATTTTAGTGTACTTATGATAGAGTTTGTTTGGCTTTTAGCCGAAAGCCCAGAACAAGTTCTGGGTTGTTGTCGGTGGTGACAGGTACTCAGGCCCTGGTGGTTGTTCCGCAGCACTTGGTAGCTAATCATGGCGTACCAAGTCAGCCCAGCACAAGTTGCAAAGAACTGTGCACGAATGGGCTGAAGAACAGTGACAGTTACACCTGTGTGCTGAAAGGAAATATAGCTGCATCCAAAATTTATAGCATTTTCAGCAGTCGCAGCGTGCCGAATGATCCGGATGCTTGCATTGCTTTGAACGGGTTCCGGCATAGGCCGGTCAGGAACCGCGAGTTCCTTATTACCAGCCCAGCTATATGAGATTGCTAGTGCTTCTTTGAGGATAAGATCGCAGCTCATTCTCGACGGCGGCTACGTTCCCTAAGCGTTGGTCCTTGAAAGACAGTTCTAAATTTAACAGATCACGCATAATTATGCATATATTATGCATATATTATGTACTCGCCCCTCCTGCTTGGGCCTACTGTAGGTCTGCAGTATGTTCTAAATAAAAATAAATAAAATAATATATGTTTAGGGCAGTGAAATAGTTGGGCCGCTCCAAGTCTGGTTTCCAGCTAACGCTGTTTATTTAGCCTAAATTGTCGCAAATGAATTCATTCGTAGTTAGCAACACAGCATTCAAAGGTTTGACGTCCAAGCTGAGGTCGAAGTGTCGTATGCCCCTAACTGGACTGGCTATTTGGGACGGTAGCACCACGGCCTAAGCATCTTCAGTATTTGAAGACTTACTAGTTTAAAAATAGACTACAAGACGCCTTTAGTT
The DNA here is from genome assembly GCF_052857255.1 of Amblyomma americanum. Lineage (NCBI taxonomy): Eukaryota > Metazoa > Arthropoda > Arachnida > Ixodida > Ixodidae > Amblyomma > Amblyomma americanum. The sequence continues at coordinate 95,971,868 of NC_135498.1, forward strand.
TATTACTGTAATTTACGCTTTCTTCTGAGAAAGAATTCCCAAACCATAGCTACCCAACTTATGCCTCTCAGAATCATCCCCGCTACTAGAACGGAAAGGTCTGTGGTGTTTCGGCAGAGGCTCCGGCCGTGTTCGCAAGTTTTTTCTACACATAGAAGCCCTGTCTTTGTGGCAACTTCCACATCTGATATTTTTAGAGGTTACATAAACGTGTGCAGAGAGATCTCAGAACATTATCTGAACTTAATTAGTGGCTTAAGTGTGGGTGCAGAAACTAATATGCAAAATAGGGAGCAATGTTTTACGATATAAAGAGACACCCTGTGAAGTATAACCATGAAAGAATGAACCAAAACACATCGCGTTAACCAACTTATGGCAGCTAAAATAAAAAAATGATATATCACGTAATACTTTCAATGATTACAAAAAGATAGAAGATTTGATATTCCAGGTTTTATTTAAATGCACTAAAAGCCGAGAAAGTACAACCGATTCCGAGAAGGCGAAAGACAGGAGTTCATTTTCGCTCTCAGCGCAACACGAACTGGACACAAGACGAAGGACTAGCACAAACAGGCGCTGGTCTTGTGTCCCGTTCGTGTTGCGCTGAGAGCGAAATGAACACTTACCAACTCGCCCAAATTTCCGCCTTGCCGAACGAAAGACAGAGTTACCACACCCACTTCTTCTTCTGTGTTACGAGTCTTTAAACTGTGAGTGTCCGAATCCTCGCAGCTGTACGTAGCACCGCTTCAAAATCAACATCTATACCTCTTGCCGTAGCTGGTTTAAGGCTTACAGTCTCTATACCTTATGTCGTAAGAATCGGCGAAACGGTAACGTGCTCTTTCGTCAAAAACAGCGCCGAGAAATTACTGTCCGACATGGTGTCCAGAACGCGATTCCACGCCACCTCGGCTGTTCACGGTGCAGGGCACTTCAGTAACCGTCCTTTCGTGACCCGCATATTGTTGAGCGAACGGCGCGTCCCGTCAATGGAATGAAATATAAAAAGACAGTCGCAGGAAACTCTGCAGGCGAGAAGATTACATTCTGCCAGAGTCAATATTTGTTCCCAGGACGGGGCCTCCGCACGTGGTGCTGCTTGCTTCATGCGCGGTACTACGTTGCCAAAAGGACATCAGCCTCCAACTATATCTCTTCGTAGCGCACAAGTACGTGCTACTTGTGAAATTTCTTGGAGATACTTGGAAGCAACGATAGAGTGGGTTCCTGGCATAGTCTAAAGTTGAGTTGATGAATATGTGCGAAAGGGAGCCGGCTGTCTTGAAAAATAAATGGACGCAAAAGCAAGTACGATTAGATATATAATGAAAATGAATTATGTCAGTAATTATTGAGCAAGAGAATAGGGCTTCGTTATGCGGAGGGTTTTTTGTCATTAAATTGTCTTTCCGCGCTAATTTCACACGCTGGAGTTCAAACAGCGCATGCCGCTTGTCACAGAGGATCCCTGCTATTAGCTTTTAGCTACACCCCGCCAGTACCGCAGACCGAAAATAAGCAGGTCGCATGTATTGCATAGGAAGGCACCATGAAGAAGGGGAATATGGTCGGCTTTTGGCTTACCGAACGACTCGTGTCACAGAATTGACAGTCGGCATTAAACCCCGCTGTTGTCGTTGAGGATGCCGTAACACGCTTTGAATAGCAGTGCTATATGGGTCCCTCATATCATAAAGAGACTACCAGGAAGCAAACCTGACATCATAAAATGATCCAGTAGTGTCAAAAATGATTACGAAGTTACTCCCTGATTTAATTCTACTACTACTTGGGCAGTGTGCCCTAAATACATTCGATTAAAAAATAAAAATCAGTAGGAGTGTGAAAGCGACCATTGGAGAGCAGCATCCTATTACCCTTTTCATTGAAGCTTTTTGTCATTAGCTTTATCTGTCTTGAATGTTACTCATGTATTTCGAAAATCAAAGCTCACGACGAGCTCAGCAAACCTTTAATGCGTGCAGGCTCGGCAGACAACAACCAGAAGATGGATGCTCTGAGACTTGATATTCAACTGAATTCAAATTGAAATTCTGAAGTTTACGTACTACATGGCGCAGCTGATGCTACAACTCGCGTATAACATTGTCACAAGGTTCTCCCTTTCAGCTGCCGCTTTTCAGAGGCTGGGAACGAATGTTCTTGCCTTATGGCAAACTATGACCCTAAGTAAGCGGGGGAGGGGGGGGGGGATAGATGTGAAGCGAGAAAATAAACAGCGCTTTCACTTTGGAAAGGAGAGTTGCCATGTGGATTGGTAAGAAAGCATGCTGCGCTCACGGCAAGCAAGAGCATGAAAAGACATTTGATGTTTGTAACCTCTTTTCTTCTCCTTGCTTTGATCACCTCGCGGCCACACCGTGCCTTCACACAGCCACTAGTGCACTCTGCGGCGCAATGTTTGTGTGCAAACCTTACACTGTTTATCCCGTCCTTATATAAGGGCCCCTTAACCTTCCATACAACTTCCTCCGCGTTTTTTGTGCAACACGTGCGCCTTATTTCACTCTGGGCACGGGCACGTTCAAGTTTGCTTGGCCTACTGCTGGATAGGAATATCAACCCCACGCATCTTTGAGTGGTTTTCTGAGAACATTTGACCTAGTTTCGGGGCGAACAATCTTAAGTGGTCGTGAGTGTGTGTAAGATAGAATTGGGTTGTTTGTATGTGCGTAAGCGCAAACAGGTTCTAAGTTTCATAACTTATTCCTCGTAAACAGGTTTCGCAACTTATTCCTGCAATTCCTTTTCCAAAACGCACGACAAAAGTTCGAAATTTTCGTCTACTCGTGGCAAGTATGTGAAAGGAGCGCGAGATTCGCGGAACGTTAGAGCGAACATTGTCGAATGGCTTGCAAACCAAGGTGAAACGAAGTGTGAGAAATTCGTAAATTTTGATAATAAATAGTTCCATGCATGATGTGTCAACACCAGCGGTATCAGCGTTGCCAGAGCGCTACAACATTGCGACAGCAAATCATACATAATGCAGTCTCTTTCAAAGCAAGCAATTGGTTAATGATTAAAGACATCCTATTACTCTAACAAAGTTTATTTCAAAATTTCTGTCGGATACAATTTAAGTCTGCAGTGAAGCTCCGCCCACATTTAGGGCCGGCGCGAAGAATTTCTCTACGATAGAAAAATATTCTATCAATCCAAATTTTCTTGTCACTTAAACTAGAAGCCAATCACAAGACAAAATTATAAGCTTTAAAATTTTGATAAATATCCCGCTTGATAGAGTAAAACTTAAAAAGCTGATTTCGTCTACTGTTATGATTCGCTAGCGGAGTAATAGAAGGCGCCGCGGACCGTGGCCGAAATTGTTAACAATTTCTCTTTTCCTAGGTTTTATCCTACTATTGTTTACATTTAGAAAAATCGTTATCTACCCAAATTCTAAAGTAGCGATTGCGGCACCGCACAAGCTTGGCCTAAAACACGAGAACCATTTCAGTGGCTTGTTGAGATTTGCCGTGCAACAGCGACACAAGTGCTTCGAATTCGATAGCAACTGAGAATCTTGAAGGATCTCTCGAAACCGCCCGTGTGACACGGGTATTATTTTCTTTTTTCATTTGCGGCGTATACGGTGCAGCTAGGATGATGCACGGTGGGTGTGCATTGAGAGGAACCTGCGCGCCACCCGGAGGGCTGAAGCCTGTCAGCCTAAATCTCGCGGCACGTGCTAAGGCCCCGCCAAGTGTCCGATGATAAGAAATGGCTACCGCGATGCCTGATCCAAAGAGGCGCGATAGGCATGCTCCACGATAACGGCCTAAGAAGCAACTTTTATCCGATGCCATATGTATATAGACGAGCCAGGAAGGCAGTGGTCTGATGATTTTGAGCATGCAGTTGATGATGATGTCCTCAGGCGAAAGGGCACATACCCACGGCGGTAGATTGGCCAGGGTGCATTGCGGATACAAACGCACTCATGGACAAGGAGTGGAATATTTGGATAAGTTTGTGTCTTTGACTAGAATTTTACAAAAAAATGATAAAAACGTAACGTTTCTTGGACCATTAGGATCATATGAAGTGAACCATCATTTTAGCGGTCATGACGTTGATTCATTTCGTAGCAAAAGAAAACAAAACCTGATGGGTTATTTTTTTATTGTTCGTGCAGATTGAAATGCAAACTGGAATAAATACGTATTAAAAACTCTATAGCGTTGCACGCGTTGACAGCAGCCACTGCACTGTTTCACTGCGCTTGAACCAGTCCTAGTCTCCGTATGTAGGCCGGCGGATAGCGAGCATGGCCACAACCTAAAAACTGGTCTAACACTGCGCACCAAAATGTCCTAGAATCTTCAAGAGGCCGTGAATACGGAAAGTGCTAGGGATATACGTTGTGCATAGGATCAAGCAGGAAACGAACGAAAGAACTGATTTCGTCAGGTTACTTTGTACCGGCGGATGACCCACATGCTGAGCGCTGTCTGCCAGGTTTCTCCGTTTTTGGAAAAAAGTCAATGGCTTGGAAGTCATAATGGGGAACACACTCACCCGTGGTAGGAGTATTCATTCCATAGTACCGAAAGGAGTCGGCTTGAAAAGATGGTTTATGGCTTAAGGGGGTTCAACGTCCCAAAGCGGCTCAGGCTATGAGGGACGCCGTAGTGAAGGGCCCCGGAAATTTAGGCAAACTGGGGTTTTCTAACGTGCACTGACAATGAACAGTACACGGGCCTCTAGAATTTTGTCTCCACCGAAATTCGACCACCGCGGCTGGAATTGAACCCGCGTCTTTCAGGCCAGCAGGCGAAGTGCCATAACCAGTACTGTGCCACGGCTGCGGCTGGCTTGAAAAAGTTGGCTTGACTACTGCTGTGAAATTACTTAGTTCGCTCCGTCTCATTTTTGTTTTAGAATGCCGGATAAAAAGTCACGAAGGTGACGAGAATTGTTGTTTCGAGCTCCCAATAAACAGAGTGAAACATCACAGTACACTGGCCTGCGGAACTACAGCGTCATGCGATTGAAAAGTGCAGCACGAAACAAATCAGAAACGCGATATTGCCATCGCATTTACTTTGTTAAAGAAGAAAGCAGTCAAAGATGGTGGAAAATCTGCGCCGCACGAAACGCAGAAAATGTCACTAACCTCCTTAGAAAACTAATTATGGTAATGACTTTTAGCGGCACTTTGGCCAAACAGCGCTATGACAATAGGTTTTTTTGGCTACACAAGCTGGATGAAATATCCATTTTCAATGCATTTTACCGTAGAGAAGATGAGAATCGGCCCAGGGGAAAAAGCTTGCACCCATTAGAAACTGGCAGGTGCCCTGTGGCATTGGGGGTCAAACCCCGTACCTCCCTCCTAAGAGCCGGCTGCTCAAACCGCTACGCCATTGTTGAGGTCGGAAAGGTATCTGATGTTGGTGCATGCACCTAACGTCATACACTTATACACAAGCCAAAAATCAATATCCACTTCGCGATTTTTCTCACCAGCCAATCAATCGAATTGAAGTTAACGACAAAAACACAAACCCCGTGTTGGAGATTTTGGCAAAGAAGTGAAGAGCCTCTACACGTGCGTTGTCTAGGCAAGAATAGAATGAAAAAACCGAAGTGGTGTCAAGAAAGGTACCTATGTCCACTCTTGTGCCCACGTTAAATCAGCATTTTGAAGCAGCGATTGTGGTTAAATTAGGCGGGTCGCCGCTTTCATTAAACCCCCATGCTCTTTAAATCAACAGAACTGCTCCGAAATAGCAAAATCGCTTCGCCCACTATGAGAGTGCAAACCAAATACTGAATCGAATTGAAAAGTATTTTTTGTTTCCCAAAATATAAGTCCAGTCTCACTACGCATTGACCCACACGAAGAAAAACGCTGCTTTGGTAAAATATTTGCAATTAAAGATAGAAGTCAGCACTCTGGCCCTGCTTTTCAGAGCTTATTGTATATTAGCATACAAAAGTATGTTCATTGGCCAAGGCTTGGAACGCACGAACTCGTACTCTTCGTTATTCTTGCGGTTTGATTTGACAAGGCAAAGGGGAGCAAAATGATCTCACACCAAAAGAGAGAAAGGAATCGAAGGAGTCGTGTTTTTTGTGAATGGGATGAAAGACGCTCGAACAATTCCGTCATCTAGTGGTGAGCACTAAGGATCAGGAAATAAGAAAATATTGACAAGCTACTATATGCCCGAATCGACCAAGGTGCAGAAAAGTCGTCGAGCGTTTTCTTCTTTGTTTTGCTTGTTTAGGTTTGCAAAGTTCTCGACTACCAGTATTCCTCCCTTATTACTTGTTTAACGCGCCATCCCTTGATAATGAAGTTTAGAAAAGCATGCAAATCCAGCGCGAAATAAAGTGAGGGTAATTTAGGTCAGACGTAGGCGGAAATGCATGTACCTGCCACGGAGCTGTATAGAGTCGCTCACACTTGTCTAGAGTGCTCGAGAGGTGCCATCCGGGGGAAATAAAGCGGAATTCTAAAGCATGCAGGTATTGACTTTCACTGATAATGGTTGCGCTGGAGAGAAGTAGAATAGACACGTGAACCGCACAGGCACCAGCGTCTTACCGCCAGCAAAGCAGCTGCGAAAAGCAGCGACTGAAGACCACAGGATTCATTAAGCGCATAGTGTTCTTTGTTCGGCATGGGGTGAGTGTTGTTATTCAGCAAACAAATATCATGATTCACTGATCGACTGCAATTACTTTTGACGTTGTTAAACATCAGTCTCAGGCAGATCTCGCCGAAGGCGATGGATGTTATTGCTTCGTCCTCACTGAACGAGCTAGTAGTGAAAATCTCCTGTGTGAAGAAAATGGGTAAAAAAAAACCTTTACTGACGAATTCAAACGACGGGCATGCACTGCTGAGTTATTTATCTCCTTGCTCCACTGTATTGATTGCGGCTCGGCTTCTTGATCGAATTGGTTATACCACTCTTAATGCTATAGACCCGTGCTCTGTGCAACTGTGCAATGTCAGTGTATGGTAAATGACCGCAGGTGGTGCAAACAATCCGGAGCCCCGTCTTACAGTGTTCCTCATAGATTGAGAAACTTTGGGACGTCAAGGAAAGAAACAAGCTGTAACGGGGGCTTTGGTCAGCGCTCAGGCGGCGGCGAAACCACGGCGGCGACAGAGTCTCTGGTCTGTCCAGGTCAGCATGCTCTCTCTCTCTCTGAGCGATGGCAGTGCGGATGGGATAATGCCAGTCTTCTTCACAATGACCCCGGGGAGAAAAGGAGCCATCCTAGCGACTGAGGGCGCCGACAACACAACCGGGTCGAAGTACGGCTTGAGTCATCGGACATGCACAGTCTCGCGACCAAGTCGGCGGAGATCGGAAGATGGTTTGAGGGGCTCAGTAATGTAGTTGACTGAGGATGTGCGCTCCAGGACGCGGTAGGAGCCGTGGTATTTCGAAAGAAGTTTCTTTCAGAAGCTGTGAGCAGTGGAAGGGATCCACAGCCAGACGAGTGAACCGGATGAAAAGCCGTGTCAAGGTGACCTTCGTCGTGGGGGTGTATTTGGCGCCCCTGATTGTCTGCCATGAGTGACCGTGCAATCTGGCGGCAGTCATCTGCGTGCTAGGCACCTTCAGAAATAGTTGTGCACTCAGATGAGGCAGGGCGGTACGGGAGAACTGTGTGCTGGGAGCTAATGGATGTCGGCCGTAGAGAAGAAAAAATGCGGAGAAACCGGTGGTGGATTGTGTAGCAGTGTTAAAGGCGTACGCTATATAGGGGAGAACAAGGTCACAGTTCGTGGGGTTGGCAGCGGCGTACATGGCCAGCCTGCCGCACAGAGTGCGATTAAATCGTTCAGTTAAACCGTTTGTTTGCGGATGGTAGGCTATACAAGTCCGATCGATTATATTGCACTCTGAGAGTAGAGATTTAACGACGTCGGACAAGAAGACGCGTCCTCTGTCACTGAGGAGTTCACGATTAACACCGTGGCGAAATATAAAGCACTGCAAAATGAAGGACGCCACTTCACGAGCGGTAGCAGCCGGAAGCGCGGCAGTTTCTGCATACCGGGTCAGGTGATCAATGGCAACAACGACCCAGCGGTTGCCTGCAGCTGTGTGCAGCAGAGGGCCGTATATATCTATGCCAACAAGGTCGAAAGGGCGAGGCGGACAATGTAGTGGCTGCAACTCTGCAGCAAAGTGACGAGGCAATTGCTTATGGCGTTGGCAGGACTGGCTGGAGCGGATACACTTCAGGATGAAGTTATACATGCCTCGCCAGTGGTACCGGAGACGGATGGAAATGTACGTCTTGAATACTCCCGCGTGGCCGCATTGCGGGTCAGCTTGGGAAGAGGAGCAGATTTGGGGCCGGAGATGTCGGGGAATGACAAAAAGCCATTTCTGTTCATCAGAGTTATAGTTGCTCCAATAGAGCAGATCATCACCAAGAGCAAAATATTAAGCTTCGACAAGAAGGCTGCGGGATGCGGGAGGCGTATATGGGCCGGAGAGAAAGTCTATAAAGGAGGCGAGTCATTCATCTTTACGCTGCTCAGGAGGCATGTAACAGGTGGTGAGCGAAGGCGCAGTGGATTCGAGCGCGGAGAGGCTGGCAAGCTCGGCCGGTAGCAGAAAGCGGGACAGGGCATCAGCGTCCTGACGCTTGCAGCCTGACCGATACAGGACACGTATGTTATACTCTTAGAGACGGAGAGCCCATCGAGCCAGGCGACCGGAGAGATCTTCTAACGAAGAAAGCCAACATAGGGCATAGGGATCGGTGACAGCGTCGAACGTCATCTTATTCAGGCGACGGTAATCAACACAGAAACGAATAGAGCCATCTTCTTCACGAGTACTGCGGGTGATGCCGAAGGAATGTGTGCGGCTTAAATGACGGCTCTCTGAAGCATGGTGTAAACTTGTTCTTGTATAACCTGGCGCTCACTGGCGCAGACACGATATGGGCGCTGACGCAAAGGGGCGTGCTCACCGGTGTCTATGTGGTCGGCGGCAGTCGAGGTGCGGGTCAAAGCGAGTTGGTGTGAATCGAAGGAGGAAGGAAATTAATGAAGCGGCGCGGAAAGCTGAGTGCGTTGAGATGCAGGGAGAGAGGCATCGATGATGGGCAGGAAAACGTCTGGAGGCGAAGTGTAGAAGCAGGACCCGGCGGGCTGAGGGCATCGACGTCGAGGGAAGGCGAATCGTCAGTCTCATCGCGATAGAGAATGAAATCAATGATCTGCACAGTACCGAGGCACTCACCGCGACGCACAGCGGAAGCATATGAAAACGAATTGGTCACGAACAACGCGCTAAGGCCAGCTGACAGGGCGACGACGGCGTAAGGTATGGGCAGGTACTTCAGGACAGAAAGAGGGGCGTGGTGTAAAAATACGTTGCCGTCGCGAACAAGGTCAGAAGTGATGTGCAAAAGAACAACAGAACAGGCAGGCAGTTATGTGCCTTCGGCAACGACGGCTTTGCCAGGAGCAGCAGAAGGGGTATCGGGTGACGAGGAACCCCTGAGCGCATAGAACTTGAGTTCAGCACTAGCACAATCGATGACTGCGTTTGGTGTGACAGGAAGTCCCAACAAAAGATGATTTCATGAGAACAGGTTGGCAAAATGATGAATTCAATCACGCAGAGGATTTTCTGAATAACGATGCGAGCCGGGCACGTCGCTAACGGCGCAATAGCCTGCGCGCTTACGGTGCGCAGCGAGAATCCAGAAAGTGGGGACGTCGCTTTTCTACAGGAGCGGCAAAAAGTGGCGGCCATGGCAGAAACAGCAGCACCGGTGTCGACAAGCGCCAGAACAGAAACACCTTCTACGGAAACGGCGATCAGATTTGCGGGAGATAATTGAGGCCTTGGAAATTTCACTGGTGGCGCAGTTCTTGCCTCAGGAACTTCGGCGTCTAGTTTTCCTCTTGCGAAAGATTCGGGTGCCGACGCATGGGATAAAGGGAGCGCCGGCGAGGAGAAGGTGAGCGCCTGGTTGAGAAGGTAGCGCGATCAGGTGACAGAGGGCAACTCTATGCTGCTCGGCTGGCAGTGAGTATTCACTGGGAGTAGGCCAGTAACCAGAAACTTGGGAGATTGGTGCACGACTATGGCAAAGCCGGGCCACATGACCAGGCAATCGGCAAGATTAACAAATAGGTCGATTGTCACTGGTACGCCAGGGATTGCCGAATTGTCGAAGCGGTCGCAAAAAAGGCGTCGGATCGTGAGGAACTTGATGCACAGACGCTTGAAGTGGAAGGTAGGTTGGGCGGTAGTTAGGCGGCCGCGGCCGTGCGACGGCGGCAGTGTAGGTCCGGGGTGCAGCGACAGGTGCTGGAAGCTGCACTGGGATGGGCAGAAGGACCGATGGAAGGGCCTCAGCCACTTGTTCGCTGATGACAGTGCGAAGATCGGGCGCCAGGTACGGAGATTTCACGGACGGGGATGGCAGAAGCGATAACTGGCGTGCGACTTCCTCGCGCACAAAATCTTTGATATGCGCCAATAGTTGCGAGGGGTCAGGTGTAGCCGACAGGCTGGCAAGCGACTCGACAGGCGCTGCATTCTGGTGAGTGATTAGCCTCTGCTTGCGCAGCTCGTCGTAGCTCTGGTAGACACGGACGACTTCGGGAACGGTGCGGAGATCTCGCGACAGCAGCATCTGAAAGGCGTCACCGTCACCTTCGACGACTTTCAGAATATGCTTGATCTTGTCAGCCTCAGACATCTGGGCGTTGACGCGCGAGGGTAGGTTTACAACATCTTCAATGTAGCTTGTAAGCGTCTCAACCGACCGCTGAGAGAGCTCGCGCAAGCTGTGTTCGGCGCGTAGCTTGCGCACAGAAGGACGTCCAAACACTTCGGTGAGGTTCGCCTAGAAAGCAGTCCAGGTAGAGAAGTCTGCTTCGTGGTAGCGAAACCACAGGTTGGCAACGCTAGTCAAATAAAAGATGACGTTGTTCAGTTTGGTATTGTCGTCCCACTTTTTACTGGTGCTCACCCGTTCGAATGATGTGAGCCAGTCTTCAGCGACATGATTGTCAGTGCCGCTGAAGAGGGCGGGGTGACGCTGCCGGAGGGAGCTGGAACCGAGGACTTGGTGCCCAGGTGCACGGCTTGGGGGTTGGCGTCTTCGGGCACAGCGGGCATACCGCGGTTGGTAGAGTGCGGCTGCGGAGGTCCAAGGCGGTACGAAGATGTTATACCGAATCGAACCTCCACCAAATGTAACGGGGGCTAAGGTGAGCACTCAGGTGGCAGCGAAACCACGGCTACGACAGAGTCTCTGCTCTGTCCATGTGAGCAGGCTCTCGCTCTGTTGTTGTTGTTAGCCTATCAAAAGATGGCGCATACCCACACTGGGGGATCGGCCAAGAATCAGGTGGCTACTCACCTGTACTCAGTTAACAAAAGAAAAGCACGCGGGAACGCAACGCCGTAGGATTATTCCTCATGAACACAAAAGGGATGAGTTTGGATTTCAAAATTAATAATAATAATAATAATATTAATATTATTATTAATAATAATAATAATAATAATAATAATAATAATAATAATAATAATAATAATATTAATAATAATAATAATAAGTTCTCGCTCTGAGCGATGGCAGTGCGGCTGGGATAATGCCCGTCTTCTTCACAAAGCAAACAAGTAATAAACAGAAACAAGAAAAATTGGAATGAGCAAGTGCTTGTGGCCACTAATCATATGCAAAACATTAAGGTGATCTAGAGGATAGATGTAAGACGAGATTTTGCCCTGACAAACAATGTCGCTGATGGTGTTGTTGGCTGGGACTTCTCTTTGCTCCAAGTCGAGAACGCGTGAATGTGGGGCTTCCTAATTTGGGGTAGCTGTAGTCGTATAGGGCGGCGAGAATCTGTTGACCTTGCCTCAGTGCTCACAAAATATAAACCACACCACAATTTGTACTGTCAACTCTATCGAGTGCGCTTTAAAGGAGTCTTGTTAGCCACAAAAACAAAATGCGCTTCCGAGGTTCGTTTTTATGTTCTTGGGTACCACCATTGGGTGCACTGCCAATTAATTTCAGTTGCGGGAGCAAGCGGTGGAGAAGTGCTCCCACGGCTGTGTTTTCTGGTCTACCACAGTTGAAAAAAAGAATAACTAATCGTTTGCTGCAGCACGTACAAAGAAGCTTTGACGTGTTTAGGAAATGAGATTTTCATAGAGAACAAAAAAGACAGCTACTCGTTAATAGTCAATAGTTTCGTTTTCATTGTAGAAAATAAGATAACTACGCTAAGCAGTTTTCTTGTAGTGTCTCTTTCCTTCTGTATTCCTCTGATAGGCATGCGACAGAATGTCCCCGGCAAGCTATAGGCCAAGATAATTGCGGAGCGCTGCTGAGCCGTATACAAATGCACTGAGATATTGCTTTTTGCAGGCCTGGAATCCTTTGTCTTCAAAGCTGCACTGAATCTATCTAAGTGCCCCTTGTGACTGAGACTAGGCAAAAAATTGCAGTACTGCTCATCGCAGCGTGCTTAGAGGCAATAAAAAGGCGAAGACGCTAATCCATCGTTCTTCGTTGATATCTCGAAAAGTTGTGCGCTTGTTTGCAATCATTGCCGAAAAGAAAGGTAACATTGCACTGATGGCACAAGAAAGCCCCTGTGTACAGTTTGGGGTCATTTCGCATGTGAAATCGAGACGACTTCATACGTGAAACCAAAACACCTAAATTACAGATGAAATGAATGTTACATTAAGTCTAGATGCAGCCTCACCGACTAGTCTTGAGAGACGAAAAAACTCGGGCGCGTTACTAGCGAAGCTAAACCTAGAGTGCACATTACCGCCCTAGATTCGTTCATGTTCATTGTCTTCGCCTCCTCTTCGAAACTGGCCTCACTCTGCCCAGAGTTTTTTTTAATTAATATTTGAAGCGGGCGACGTACACTGATGTTTTTTCGTTCGGTGCTCAGCTATACTGTGCACTGAAACCACGTAAATTAATTGCAGAACAATTTATGTCAAGTGCAATAGAGCGCTCGGTTTATGTTTGTTCAAGGCGAAAGAACGCAATATTCTCCCCTAGAGATGAATGGCACCTCATAATACGCAACACTATGTGGCTCTTATGCAGTCCTCCAAAGCACTATTGTTTTCGGTTTCTATGACAGGGGCCCACTAAACGTGAGTGCACTGTTTCCAGCAGCCAAATTCTTGCCAAAAATATACACCATGTCATCTCAATGACACTGGAAAAGAGGAACGCAAAAAAAAACAAGTAACCTTTTCTGACCTACGACCTAATCTTCGATCGGACGGACCTTTTTCCTCCCTAGCAGGGTAAGCATGCCTTTGTATTTTCCTTTTCCAGTTTTAAAATAAGGAGTAGAAGGGCTCAACACGCTGAGGTGAAGCACTGGTACTTGTTCCACAGCGTCAACGTTTGGTGTCTAACAGCAAAACTCTACCGGATAACGTGCAGTGTCGAATGGAATTGTGGACACAGCGCACGGTAGTACGCTTCCGTGACATTTTTTTTTTAATTTTAAGCTTGGTTGCGTGTAGGTGCTTGCGCCGTTTTGGTCTCTGCTTTGTCTTTGCCTTTTTGAAGCATTTTGACCATCAGTGCGTAGCTTTTAAGCTTACAGTTTTTTTGCTTTTCCGTGCAGAAAGAACAAAATTGATTACAGCGATCGCACAACCCGAAAGTTGAGTCTGCTTGCCCACTTGCTACACGACTCGCGACGGTTGCATGAGTTATAAATTTTCATGAACTGTTTTTTTACAGGTAATGTAGGCGCCAGCAGTTGAATTGCAGCCTCTTAAAGCAATAATTTCAAAGAGCATGGTCCACATTGCTTACAGGAATGAAATTGAGCCCACTGTTGACAAGGGGAAACCGTCTAATTTAATATACTGCGTAGCCATCGAAACGAGTGCCCGAGTGGTTCAAGGCTGGGGCATTTAGATGCGGACTTTCCTTGAGCGACTGTTCGACATAAGTGGTTTTAAGGTCATGTGTTTCTGAAGCTCTAGATGCCCGAACGCGACGGCGTCCTTCTGTTTGCTTTCATTGGGTAACAGCAGTTGCTGTCCAGAACCAAGGGTGTCTGCCAGTCTCCTCCCTTATTTTCTTTTGGTTGACGCAAGCGTCGCGCTGGTAATATTTATGGACCACTAGACTATGAGCACTTCACGGCCGACAAAGAAAGATGGCACTGTGCAAAAGAGTAATAGAATTCAATTCAGATATTTGGTGATTAAATGTTTGGACAATCCCGTGCGTTTTTTTCTTAGTCCGCTACTTTGCGCAAGCTAAACGATTACTGATGCAACCGGTAGCTTGATATTCCTTTCTATAGACTAAATTACAGCCTCTTTTTATTCGGTGCCCTCACACCACCTACATACAAGTCGTTTTGGAAGAAGGAGTAGGTTAGCAAGAGAGACGCTGCCTTGTATCTTCTGTTTACAGGAATTAAGTGTCGATTGAAAAGCCGGATACGGCGGAAATACTGCCGGCACAGTAACGCAAGCTTTCGTCCCGCCCACTGAGGGCGAACACCATAGCCTGAATTTAATTTTAGATATATTTTGGGCCCTTTACTCTCCGTGTTTCTGAGTGTATTTTTCAGCCCAGAAAAGACGCCAGGTTGTCGGTTCTCTTTTTGTCTAAATATCTTTCCTTTTCCTTCCTTCTGTTAAGGAAAGAGAGAAATAATGAGTGGCCCAAGTCCACAAAATCACGCTGCAGTTGGATGATTGATGACGCCTCCATGGCAATTCCGGGGTTACCTTAGCAGCCAACTGATTTTAAAGGATTAATGATTAGTGAGAGAAGCTAAAAGGGCGGCTAAATTGATTTTTTTGTTTCGGCACTTTATGGCTTCGCTTCTTTTGAAATTGCCTGTGGCTGTTCTGCATGCGCTTTCGTGATAAAAATAATCTCCTACCGACTTCTAAGGGCGATGTTCTTCATATCAGTAGAACTGCACGTATCAATGAAAGAGTGCTTTTACATATTCTTCGGCGGACAGGCAGACAATGGGTCATATTTAGTCTTTAAAGCAGCCGTACAAGACCTGTTTAGTGTGTTCATAGCTTTTCATAACCTGTTGCTCTGCCGAGACATTGAGCACTTTCGTCAGGTGATCAGCTTTGAAGACCATATTGTAATATTGGGATAAATTCTTGGAGGGTACAATATTTTAGGAAGCGAAAAAGCAAATGGAGTAGGGTGCAAAAGTGTTTAGTGCTGGGATTTGTAGAAAATTTTTCATTCAGAAGCTTGGCACTATATATATACAATATAGTACGCTGATGAAAAACGGGACCACCTCGGGAGCCTATATATCGTTTCCTAGTTATGCACTCTTATATTCGCTTCGTCTGCATTTGAAATGAAAAAAAAATTAGCACATAGTTCCTAGCGTCTTCGATCTTCCAACGTAGACTGCGTCGGAATGTGGCATTCACGTATAGCTTCCTATAATCCTTGAGACAAGCCATTTCTCTTTCCTGCGAGGAATGTTGTTTTGTTAAACCATACTTTCAACGAGAGTAAAATATATGCGATGTCCTTCACCTTGGTGCCCCGATACGCAACAACAAACCTCAAGAGAAACTAATATATTTTGTATGCCCGCTCGAAATATGAACGTGGGAATTCCAAGTGTACGCGTTCTGAATTATTTTCTTTCCATCTATTCTTTCTGCGTTCTTGTGCAACCGCGCTTTTGTCTCTTCTCTTTGTGACGCAGAGTTGGGTGTTGGCGGCTGTTACACCGTAACAAATGCGTCAATATTTCGTAAGTGAAAGTAATTCTAACTCTCCATTCCTACATCTTTTCATTTTATGTTGACACTGTAGCTCAATTCGTGCATTCCAGTTACCAGCTGCTTATGAAAGTGGCGGCAAAAAACAGCGTGTAGAATTTTGAGGGCGGCTTTACAGCCAGTGATAAAGAATTGCTGCTGCGTTTCTGTATTAAAGTACTCAAAAGCTGCGTGAAGAGCTGCAAGTTTTTCACGCGTTTGAGAAGTATGGTAACAAACTTAAATCTGATCACGGCCGACCTTATGGGAATGAAGACTAGGGGTGTATAACAGGTGAATTTAACTGAGCCGTCCATATAGACCTGCAGTCGTTGTCCCTAAAAATCTTGATGAAATTGTGTTGTATCCTGCACTGGTGCAAACGGTGACAGAGCGGTATTCTTAATGATGCTCCAAAGTTATCTATCAAATAGATTTCAATATGTCGACATAAATGGTGTCATTTCTCACAGAAAAAAAAATATTTTCAGGAGTTCCACAGGGTAGCATTTTAGGCCCTGTCCTATTTACATTGTACATTAACGATATTGTACACATCTGCTCAGATACCAAGTTCGTTATATATGCCGACGACACGAGTGCTTTGGTGCCATCACGTTCTGAAGCTGAAGGAATTACTAAAGCAAATATTTTTCTGCGCAAATTGGAGTCGTGGATTTCCAGCAATCAATTAAAACTTAACGCAAACAAAACAAAGGTGGTAATTTTTCGACCAAAAAGTAAACAAATTTCGTTACAAGGAACCGTAATGTTTAGATCCGCAGCCATTGATGTGGTAGATACTGTCAAGGTGTTAGGGGTATATTTTACTTCAACTTTACAATGGAATGATCATGTAAACAGTCTAATCAGCAAACTGAGCTGCATAACTGGAATTTTAAATCGCAACCGCTATACTCTTCCAAAAAAAGTTAAACTAATGGTCTATAACGCTCTCTTTATTTCCCACCTAAACTACTCTCATTTAGTCTGGGGAACATCAACAAAAACTAATCTGTTGAAGCTTGAAAGGCTACAGAAAAAAATAGTACGAATAATTGAAAACGTTGAATACACAGCGCCTTCTTCAGATATCTTTGCTTCGCTTAATTTATTGAAAGTTAGAAATATTTACGAATACAAATTATGCAGGCAGTACCGTTTAAGTGTCCAACGAGAGAGTACAGTTTTTACTGAAATAGCAGAACTAAAACCCAATTATCCCATCTACAGTACCAGAACTCCAGAACGATGGAAAGTTCCAAAATGTCGTACTGCCTATGGACAACAAGCACTCCGGTATAACCTTCCGCGATTATTGAATGCTGCAGAAAAAGAAGGCGCTGATGTATCCAATATGTCTCTTCCAAATATGTACAAATATTTTGCTACTCATACTCTTTTTTGTGAATGAACGCACAGGTCTATCTTTATGTTCAATTACATTGCATTGTTTACTTTTCAAAAAAAAATGTTTTCCAGGAGTCCAAACCCAGTGTTCTATTGAAACTCTTATTTAGGCTTATTTTATTTTGTGATGCGATATAGTGCTGGTTATTTTTTTTTATTTTTTTTCCTCTTTGCAACAAAAAAAAATGTGACTGTCTATTGTCCCGCTCTGCTGCTGTATGCACTGTAAGGGGGCGGAGGACTTTTCAAGCCACAAATGTACGGCTTTTCCCTCCGCCTCCTTCCACTTCTTTGTGGAGAATAAAACTTGTATGTATGTATGTATGTATGTATGTATATATGTATGTATGTATGTATGTATGTATGTATGTATGTATGTATGTATGTATGTATGTATGTATGTATGTATGTATGTATGTATGTATGTATGTATGTATGTATGTATGTATGTATGTATGTATGTATGTATGTATGTATGTATGTATGTATGTCGGGTTTAGAAATGAGCAGTGAATATTCATGCAGCGATTATAAGTAGGGATAAAAAGGGTGCGGTCTCGAGGCGGGTGTAAACTGTGTTGGGAAAAAGGCATCTCGAGCTTCAAGGAGTTCACAGGGGATCCGTGTAAGGTATCGCGTTTATGCTTTCAGAGTGCCAGCGTTATGTACGAAGGGATGATATTCTCGAGGGTGTCTTTAGAATTAGGCATTGCGAAGGCAAATGCCATGTTGGCAAGCTTCAGTACGTGCGGAGACCTTGCTCGCATATTTCGCTTTACAGTGTTCTCAAAGAAATAGAATTTATAAGAATAATTGTAAAAATTGTAAGAATTGCAGGAATTGAAAGAATAATGCAGCATAATTTTGTAACACTGAGTATAGATATGCACCCTACCACTTGTATTAGAGAAAGTAAGGAATGCTTACCATCACTGCCTTTCTCTTGATCATGTTCGCGATTTTGGGGTCCACGACAGGTTTCGGTTAATGGTAAAGCCTTGAATGCGATGTATTGTTTCGGAAGGAATATCTATGTCACAGATAAGTATACAACATTGCGTCATTGTTTGCGTGCAGATGCAGCTTGAGAACAGTTCTCCGCTGACATCTCCAACCATGGTGAATATACAAGCTCTTAGTTGAAATATTTCAAAATGCAGTAGTGAAAACGCCTTAAATCATTTTTAGCCACCGCTCAGGGAAGCCATGTAAGGACCTAATGATCTATGTCTCCTATTTTCTTCCTTTGTTAACCCCTGCTTTTGAATCATTATGACAGGCTATTGCCAAAATCTTCCTGGATCTCTGTAGCGCGACCCATACTCAGGCGCCGATGAATTTCTAGACATCGAAAGGACTTTTCCCGCAACCTTTCTTCCTTAAACTTTACTCTTTGTGTCCTTGCAAGTCTTATATATCAAGATACTTTGTCACAGTTTGGTCGCTAAATATTGTCCTTTAACATACCACCCATTCTAATGGTCAGATGAATCAGGGCCGTTTTTTACAATTCTCTCTTGAGCAATTTTACAGTCCTTGCACAAGTTTCAAAAGGTACTCGAGTCCAACAGCACATTTTCTAAAAAAAACTGGAGCTATCGTACTAGAGACTGGTTTGATGCTTATGTGGTAGCATGCTTGCCGATGAGATTAATCATGCAGAAAGGAAATAACTCTGGAGAGGCGGTTACGCCATGTTTTTAAAGCTGACTCCCTCCCTGTGCCCCCCCCCCCCCCCCCCCCTACTCTGCCGCCGTCTCAGCGCGCTTGTTGCCAAGGGCTACTGGACGTCTTTGGCCGATGGCGCAGCCAATAGCAAATATAGGCACAGCGGCGTCGTCTGCTGCAAAACGCGTGAGTTTCGGCACGCTTTTCGACGCGCAGCTGGGATAGCGAGGGCCTCACCTGAGTTTTCCTTCGTCCATGAGATTAATGATTTTAAACAAAACGATTCGTGCAAGAGCAATGACAATGACAAAGATATAAAAACCGATATGGCTGCCACCGTCAACGGGAAAAAGCGATGCTTTACTTTACATAACTCCGAAGGTAGGAAGTGTTATGGATGCGGGAATAGACAAAGCATACAGTTATGCTTGAAGTGAACAAAAATTTGCGTATTGCTTGTTTACTGAGCAGTTTGTCATTACAGCTCAGCTTGAGAGAGAGAGAGAAAAAATAAGAATAAAGAACAGCTAGGAAAAAAGAGGGAACACAAAGTAGCGATGTGATTAAAAATATGTTAACAAATAATATTGTATTAATGAAAGCTACTCAGTGAAAGCGTCTGATTACTCCTGCATCATAATGCTTTAGAGGTAGCATAACGAAGAATAGTTTGCAATACTGAGGCAGATGAGCACTGGCACTCAGCGCGCTCCAGTTACCGCTACAATTCAGCAACTAATTACGAAGCGGCGACACACCATGAGCGCCGGTCACTGCGAAGGCTTTGCAAGCGAGCCCTGGCCGCACCATTGCGCTCATTTCCTGTTATTTATTTGTTAGCAGAGCTGTAGTGTGCGTTTTTTGACGTCCCTTACTAAAGCTGTTGTTAGCAAATTGAGCCAAGCCATGCTTGGTATACGCTCAGTGGAGTCCGCAATTTGAGAACAGCTGAGTGGAATTGTGCGTGAGGCATCTGCGATGCCCCAGGAAGCTGAGCCGGTTCCAGCAAAATTACTGAAGAAAATACGAGCAAAAGAGAAGAAGGTGCCTCACAAATGCTGGCGCTGTTCGCCACCAGAATGACCGATCGTTAGTGGTTCAGTGACTGTGGAACGGGGACGGTAATGGTTTGGAAACCGGGCCGGGTGCAACTACTTTCAACTGCATGCATTCACGCACGGTGTGAACTGAAAGGGAGTTCACCAAGAGGAAAGTCAACAGTGCGCGCGAAGCAGCTATGACACCATGGATAACCCTCGTTTCTTATCTGTGATCAGTAGCATCGCGTATGACTGCTATGGAACATGGTTGCAGACAAAGATGAAGCGGGCATTTGTCTTAACAGCAGGAGGCCATGGTCTTGAGCTTTTTTGGCCCCTTTCCAAGTTCCTTTTCACTGTCATGGTTTCTGGGGAGCTTCGCATTTTATGATTTGAGTTGTGAATATGTGTAGGGAATGATACAATTAGCGCACTTTCTTGGGGTTTTTACTTTCTTGCCGCTTGAGTGTTGATGGCCGTACAACGCCAAGGAACAGCCTGTAAGACCCAGGGCTAGCGGCCGCGTGCGGCATGTGTAGTATATACGTCACAATTAAACGGCAGTATCAAACCTGAAGCCGCACGCTTTAGTTTACTTTCGTTTTGTTTTGTCGCTCGTAAACCAGTGTTAAAAACGAAGATAAATGAACAAGAGGACCAGGAACAGGAACAAGAAGAGGACGATAGGATCAACGAACACGCGACACGTGCGTTATTTGGCAACTAAACTTTTATGAAAAGAACACGGAATATAAACCCACCTCGTGAAAAATTTTATATTGAGGAACAGAGATAGAAAAGGGGGTTGTAACCAAAAAGATAACATGAAGATCGCAGGGCAAGATATTAAACTGAGGATAAAAGCTGAGTAACAGCAACACGATGGAAGATATTTATTGAAAACAACGCTGTCACAATCAAGGAGCACCAGAAGGAATCTAGTTCCACGTGTGGTCTAGATACATTAGTTCTTTCGCGGGCAGAGCTACTGATTGTGTGCTTATGCGAGATTCTCCCTGCCGAGATATGTTATAAACCTCCATAATCTCGCGTGAATGTCGCTTCTTCTGTGTTGCTAACATTTCTGCTGGTTCATAAAGTTGGGTACAAGCTTCACATTCGCGGCAGTGGTCAGCCATATGTGAATACTGATGCGGAGAGAGAGCTTTTGTGTTCTTTCAGTGAAGGTTTGAAACAACGTCTTGTTTTGTCCTATGTCGTACCTTTCTACATCCGCTCCTTTTTGTTTAGAAAAGTCGTTTACGAACTATGGTTATCTTCCGTGTTCTTTCAATAAAGATTTAGTTGCGAAATAGCGCCCATGTCCTGTGTTCCTTGATCTTTTCGTCCTCGCCTTTCGCACTTCCCTCACCACGAATCAAGGCTTGTTGCGCGTATGCGGGCACATCATCTGGTTAGGATCTGACCTCTCAAAGTAACCGAGTCATTAGGGAGAAAATTTGTCCTCACGATGTCCGGGACGACATTTCGAGACTGAAAAAGACTGGGGTGGGCAATAGAATGCGCAGAGCATATATCCGTTATTCTTTTAGGGCTACGAACTGTGAATCAAGAAAAGTTTGTTATGATTTCACGAGGTTTATGTTCAAAATATACTCGGGCTATGAGTGACGCTGTAGTAGAGGGTGCCGGATGATTTCGACCACCTGTGGGTTTTTTTTAACATGGATTGGCATCGTACGGCACTTGGGCCTCTACCACTACTCCTCCATCGAAATTCGACCACCCCTGCCGAGATCGGCCCCGCGTCTTTTGGGTCACAAAATATGACATATTGGTGGCATGAGATTATACACAGTTAGCTTAAAAAGTAGCGACGGAGGCTCGGTCAAGAGGCAGTCCAGATCTCTGGAAGAGGGCATTTCTCTGAAGCGAACGTACCTCTAATGAGCATGAGAACGACTGGGATATTTGAAGTGGTGAACAAAGTTGTTGAGCTGCCGCGCGGAATTCGTCAAGATCAAGACATTTTCGATTATATTTCAAGAATTTTTTAAAAGAAGATTAGAAGAATCCAATGAGCCCTGTACTCTTAGGTTAGTGGTTAATTCGCTCGGCTGCTGATCCGAAAGGCGTGGGTTCGACCCCGAACGCGGTGGCCCGGCGAAATGCTAGAGGCCCGTGTGGTGTGCGATGGCAGTGCACGCGAAAGATCCCAAGGTTGTCGAAATTTTGCGGAGCCCCCCACTATGGCATCTCTAAGAGCCTAAGCCGCTTTGGGAAGTTAAACCTCATAAGCCACAAAGCTGCTGCAATTAGAGGGTCCAATTTCAATCATAAGCCTCGTAAAATTTGTGCTCAAAATGACAGAATTGTGTCTAGCGATTTTGTCGTGGCCACATAAGATTACAGGAGAGTTTTCAAGCCGCAGAATAAATGAAAAACAGTGTAAGATGCAGAAATATTCTTTTTCGGTCTTGTTAATCATTGATAATTTCTCCGAAGCCGCAAACAAACAGACGCATCTGGTGTAGAGGGGGAAGCTCCTATCTCTACGACATGCGAATTGTGTCTTCGTCCTTAGTTCGTTGCACTGCTTGAATTAGGAAAGTGTAGGAAAAATATCAAAGCTGGCATTGTAGGAAATGTAAGACTTCTCATACCAGAAACGAGCTCTGAAAACTGATGCTTTACGTAGGCAACAGGCACGCATAATCCTGTACGTACATGAATAAGAATTCTTGCACAGATGTGCGCAGCGTCACGAATACGCAGAACTGTAGGCAAGATTATACTGAGAACCCGGAATTGTTTCTCCAGCGCTCACTCGAGCTGTTGAGCTTTTGCCGTTTTGAGGCGTGTCAGCTTTTGTAATTTTTATTTTTTTTGTCTTAAAGGTTGTTAATGTCTTTTGCTCCAGCAGCCGAAAAGCTCTGTTGGGACTTATTTTTCCCATTACCAACCCCTTTACATGTCAGAATTGCAATCTATTCCTAATACATGGCAAAGGGTTTGCTTAAAAGTAAAAAGAACACCAAATGGCCCGCATGGGCGTGTTTTCGGAAACGGTTTTAGGCCGTCAACAAAACATCTGCTTTAAGGCGCCTTGGTGGTGACACAAGGTTCAGCGGCATTCGGGGAAGTGGTGGCGAAACAGCGGGGAATATAGAAACCCGAACAAGGCAATATTTTCATTTCCATTTTTTTTTCAGTAGCTCTCTCGGTCGCTGGGTGTTTTTGTCGAGCCGCCAACGAGCGAAGACCAGGGCACTCTCTCCCGGCCACCGGAAGTCACCGCAAACCGAACTTCAGCCGTGCTAACACGGGTCGGCGTATATTATTCGCTTGGAGTTGTTTACTTACGACGCGGAACGAAGCGGCCCTGTTTGCCCACATCGATTGCGTCCGTATCTGCCAACCAGTCACATGTGTGTCAGGGCAGATATATTTTTCTTTTTCTTGTACCTGGGTTTGTTTGAGGCGTGCACCCTAACCCAAGTGATGAGGCGTTGAGATGCGTTAAGTGTTGCGCTCAGCGTGTTCGGTATTGGGAGAGGGACCGCATGGTAATGGGTCAATACTCGGCGAGAGCGCTCCGGTCGTGTTACGCCTTCAACATTATCAGATGACACGCGTTTGTGATTCAGGCGCAACGGGATTTCAAGCGCAGTTTTGGTTGAAATGATGCCGGGTGCCCCTTGATTGCCTCTATGAGAAGCTCATGATGTGTATTAAAAAAAGAGAAGAGCGCTTCCCACGTATTATTATTTTTCCACTGGGATGCATTCGGTATCATTGATGGTGTGGTCACATGCATACCGGAATACAATGTGAATGTGGCCACTCAGCGCAGTGATCATCATCATCACAAGCTTGATCGCGCCCACTGTACGGCAATGGGTTCTTCCATGTCTCTTCAATTAACCCTACTCTTTGCCAGCTGTGCCCACTGCATGCCCGCAACGCAGTAATGCTGGTAAGACGATTTCAGAGGGTGAGTGTATTTCAGAATACATTTGAGAAAAAAGTGGTGTATTGTTCGGTCAGCTCTTATGCTTGCGCACTTTAAAGCTCAGAAGCTTGAAAACACTTCTGTAAAGCAAAGAGCGTAAAAAAAAGCTTTGTTCTGTCTCTGCGGACCCTTCCCTAAGCTCACGCTTTGTGCACTTTTATCAGCAGCGGGTAATGAAAGAAAGGTCAGAAAAAGATGAAGGAAAAAGCTTTTCGGGGCTCAAGCTGTACGCTGTGTATTGGGGGAGCATTTTGATATGGTGCTTCTTCAGACCACGTTTCGCTCCATACGACCGTATTAGTCCAGCCTTCTAAAAAGAACATCAAAGGAGTGTCGCCACGGCCAGCATTGCGTGCCCCACTTTGCCACGAACCCTGAGCTTACCTTCGAACATTTATTTTTCTCTTGCCATTCAATCCTCCCTACTCTGTCCCCAAGCCTGGTGAGCCTGCCTGGCCTCAGACCAGTTGACAGACTATTTGTCTTTACTGACTCTGGTGGAACATACCCTTCTCCTGGGTAAAAAATTAGCACATCATAAAAACATTCACAAGACATAGAGGATATCCTCTATGCTTTTTGCTGCATCGCCAAGAAGTTGTATTATGTCTTCCTTTTGTCCTTGAGGCTCGAATGACTTGCATTTTGAAGTAGACTGCACGGAGGTACGCATAACTGCAGAACTTTTCTTTGATTTCATGTCCAACTTTGGACGAAGGGGCCATTAATTAAAGCCTACAAAGCGAGGCAACCATGTGGATGAAACGTTCACTTCCAGTGCTGTCATTAGAGTGATTGAAAAATCAATCAATCAATCAATCAAATGAACATCTATTTGCAAAATTATATATAACCGTTTTATCTAACGAGAAATTTAAATTTGATAATTTATTATTCCGCTAATAATGAGTTAATTAGTTGATAAATGATGAAACAATTAGATAACCTATTCAACAATAAATCGATCATTGCCTTCGTGCATCGCACTCAGGTGGTAGCGAATCAGGTGAATTAGCACCTGAGTCTAGTTTTCTTTTTCTGGATAGAAAACGCTTTGACAGTACTTAAGTTGCAAGTACTTTTCTCACCTTAAAACTATATCTTTTTAGTTAAAGCTCACACAGATTCAACGAGGTGCGCAGTTCACACTTACACGCTGCCGCCTTTTCAAAAAGCAAACTTTGTAGTAAACTGACACACTTATTATTACCTAGTCTATCCTGAAGGTGACTAACATTTCGAATTTACAAGGAAGGAAGAGAAATATATTACCTTGGATAATCATAAAAAGCTACCACCTCAGGGAGTGAATTACCTGGCGTCGGAGGAAAAGAACATTTACGTGCCAGGCAGGCACAGAACTTTACACAAAGCACCGCATCACAAGAATTTTTTTTCTCGCCTAGGTACATGCAGTAGCAATTTGGAGGCTAAACATCTATCGACATTTGGTGCCGGGAAGGTAGTAGCCCTAAGGCCTACTATACTTGGCGGTGGAAAAATATTGGTCAGTGTGATAAGCACATTATCTGTGAGGACATGCGTTCGAGATAGCATTTTGAAAAGAATGAAGGAAAAAAGTTTCGAACTCCCGCGATTTTCGAATTGGACGCGATTGGTCCTAAACTTTGATCTAATCTTATTATATAAGAAAGAGCTACTGGGAAATGAAAAGCGTTGTTAAAATGTGATGGCGACGACATTTGACGGCAACGAAGCATGCAACGTTGAAACAAATTTTTGAGCCCGTAAATCGAAGGGAGCGTGAACGAAAAAAAAATAGTGCCCGTCTTCTGCCGCTGCGAGGCGTTGGGTAATTCGATGCTGCTGTGCACACAAAGTTTTCGCCCTTGCAGCCCCTGGGCTTCCCAGCCTTTGTGACTTTCGTCAAGCCAGTGTGGCGTCTTGTCTTCTTATCTTAGAGTTTCTGTTGCCTTCTGTCGCTTTATTTTTATTGCCCCATCGGAGACTATGCACTCTGCCACCATTACTTCCAGTTACTTTGTACGCTGACGACTCTTCGATTACTCTGTCCACAAAGAATGCGTGTGGTGCAAGTGCTTGCGTGGGAACACAGCTGATTCGATTTTCTTTTATACAGAAGCCTTCGTCGAAACTTACGTGTGGCATAAACTCACGCCCGCGGCTGATTCGTATTCGCGGATAATGCCACAAACTGCTGGGCTTAGGCCCAAATGGTGTTCGGGACATTATCATGGTGTCAATGGTTCGTATGGCTCCGACGAAGGGAAGTGCAAAGCATTGGGGCGGATTGTGCCCCCGGGTAACCGTAATGTTATCAGAGGCCCCGGGAACTCTGCCCTTGTTCAGCAACATTGAGCATCACGGAATCAGGCCGCGGGCTATGGTGTGTAAGAATCATTTTTCTTTTAGCTCATGGCAAACTATCAAACACAGTAACCATGTCACGGCGTCGGTTTTGTTGACGGAGGCAATATTGGAATGTACTGACTATTGATATTCATAAGTGACAACGTTTTAGTGGATACAGTGCTGTATGTCACTCGGAATATGACTGCCATGTTGTACCAAAGTGCATGGGTATTTTGATTTTTACATGATTGGTTTATTTTACTCTGCAGTTATCTGCAGGCTTCAGTTATAATGCCCAGTAATGGTGCACCACACGCCCTGTATATCTTGGACATTCTGTCCAAGATATATATTTGTACCGTATCCTGTACGCTTCGTGTGTGTGCGTGTTTCTTGCTTACTCGTTTTTCTTCGGGCTGTTCAAAATGCTAAACACTCACCAACTCGCCCTGTTTTCAGTTCTACTTCACCACGAGCCAATGATGCGGAGATAAAAGTGGTTACATATGCGAATTAAACTGAGCCACCCTAAGACCCTGTTGAATGAGCTGCTACATAAACAGTAGAAGTTGTAAAACAAAAACCGTTGCCTGTTTTGCAACCTTTCGCAGCCGCGGTGGCTCAGTGGTTATGACACTCGGCTGCTGACCCGAAAGACCCGGGTTCGATCCCGGCCACGGGGGTGAAATTTTGATGGATGCGAAATTCTAGATGCGCCTGTAGTGTGCGATGTCAATGCACGTTAAAGAACCACAGGTGGTCGAAATTTCCGGAGCCCTTCACTACTGTGTCCCTGATAGCCTGAGTTGCTTTGGGATATAAAAAGCGATAAAGTAAACCAATCATTTGCAATATATTAAAAATGAGCGTTCTTATCACACCTAAAAGAAATATCAGGGCCCCAGATCTCAACCAGAAAAGACGTGAAATTTATGAAAACTGATGAAGAAAGACGAGTTTTTTTACACAATGAAAGATCTCTAATCAGTGATCTGAAGTAGGCAGTTATCTCTCATTATTTGTACATCGCCAATAAAATTTAAGGAACACAGTATGACAAAAAAGTAGGACATCATCACTGTATTTACACAGCGTATAGCGTATTTACACAGCGTATAGATGCGAGAGCATTAATTCTGACTGTTTGAAATTAGCAGTGCTCTATAAAAGAAACCCTGGAAACAAATAAACAGACGCATTCGCTAACGCTGCTTTTCATAGTATTTTGACGGCAGCTGTAAAGGTTATTCATTTTTGCCGTTATATGTGGTACCTGATAACCATTTGCCTTGTATTCCTTTACTAGCATTCCTCTCTAGGCCTATACGCTTAAGTGTGCAACTGAAAAAAAAAAGAAAAAAAGAAGCTTGCACGACATTTTCCTAATTTGTTAAGCATCATTCTCTCAATTAAACACCACGCCGCTATGTAAGGGCGTAGGACATAGGACAGAGACAACTTGTAACTTCCAGCTTATGCTCACGTGCAGGCGCTGCTAAAGGGAAAGAACAGCAGCAATTTTGACGAGAAGCCGCGACCGGCTAGTATGTCAGCATGCTGAGGCTTTTTTCATCCGAATAAAAGGAGAGAAAACTAGGAGAGGTGGTTCTCTTTCGCGCCACACATTGCAAAAAATGGAAACGTATAAAGGAAGAGACTGCACTACGGATGCGCTTGCACTGTGCACCAGATATCTTTGATCGGCGTTTTATTTTTAATTTTGTGAACGTGAAGCAGGAACGCAGTCGGTGCATGAGCGTGCCTCCGATTAGCTCTCATGGCTTAGAAAGGAAGTTTTTCGATACTGGTTGAATAGCGTGTTGTTTTTGCATGTGTAAGGGTACGGCTACGTGACCCGGTTTCTATAAAAATAGCTTTTGCGTGTTGCGGCACGCCTGTTTTCATTCCATATTAAAGTCTACTTCTGCGGTGTTTCTTTGTGACTTCAAATAAAGAGCAATATAAGAAGCAAGCGAAATAGAAGAAACATTCAGATATGTTCCCGATGGCCATTTTCTTTTCTGGTGCTTACACGCATGCTGTCAGAGATGTATGCTATGCTGAAAACAAAACTAGGTTTATAAAATAAGGGTAATAGTAATAAAAAGCAGCTAGACCTCTTATTGAGTATGATTTGGCACAAGTAACTACGTATTGATAACGAAACGGAGGCGCGGAGTTCCAGGAATGGGTACTAGCTTTCATGCTACAAAAGCTCTTGGCAATGAAATCGCATTGTTTAAATAAACTACTCGATGGACATAATATGCGCATAATGTAAGCACTTTCTTAACTAGGAGCTAGTTGGCAGTTATCCTCTACTGCTGTGCTGGCGTTTTTTTTTTGCTCGTTTTTTGTTTGCTTTTCACTGTAGACCGTGCAAGAATACATTGCTACGACCTAGCACAAACAGCCATGTTACCGCGCCTATCGTACTTTGAACTGGTTCTGACTGCCGAGTCTTTCTGAGGAGGAAGGAGGGGGGGGGGGACAGTTTCTCGAGAATTCAGCCTCACACTTGCTGACCTGAATTGCAGCTTTCCCAGCATATCTGCTTTTTAACGACGTAGAGTTGAATAATTTTTTGCTTGGACAAGATTGGTTCAGTCCTACTGCCCTGGATATGAATAGATATGCACAACGGTAAATGCATTGGAGACCCAAGTGTTTGAATAAATGAATTACTCTACCCAGCACCGTCTACCAAACGGGTTTAGGTGACGAAATGGTTAGAGGCCCTGCTGATAGCCATTCGGCAATTCCGGAGGCTCGGTTGTACGCATAGCCTTGTCCAATGTCAAAGCTGCAGGCACGAAAGCCCCTTTAGCGTGGTCTGTGATCAGAATTCAGAAAGAGCATGTCGGAGGAAGGGTCATGGCTATGAATATCGATTCATAGAACAGAATAGTGCACGGCGACTATCAAACAGGAGATAAATAGAACTGATAGAGATAGATATTCAGAAGAAAGAGCTGCCACTAAAGACAGTTCGGCATCAGTGATGGCACACAAGTGTTGTAAACCGAAGGAAGAAGCGAAGGCTTGTAGCTATACTGCTTTGTGATGCTTAACGTCTCGCACCTTAACTATAATATTTTGTGTTGATTAACGTCTCGATCCTGCACATAAGCAATACAGAGCTCTGTCCTTTGAGCATCCGAGGATTTTAACACTCACTGAAATCGCAGAGCACTGAGGTGGCTTTGCATTTTGCCTCTTTCGAGATGCGGCTGTCGCAGCCGCCATGGAATCTCACGACCTTGGGCTCAACAGCCAGAAGCGATAGCAGCTGAGCGACCATGGTCATTTGTACCCACATACTGGGAGACGCAAAAGCTCTAAGCAAAACCAGCAACAAAAGAGGAACGCATATGATGGAACAGATGCTGTTCATAACGGAGGAGTGCGACACACCAGTCGGCTTGCCATTAAACACCAGCAAATGTCATATCATCCTTAGGATAACGGCAACAACGCGGCTACAGTTCCTCTGGGTGGAAGGAAATGAACAAACAATCTCCTACACGTTTGGCCGTTACTAGAGGCGAAGAAAGGGCAGTGCCAGTTTCCCAGAGTCCTCGTCCTGTAACCATGAGCATGCCCGCTCCCGATTCCGCTTGGACTACTCACTAGAAGCGGATCATTTTCTAAAATAATTAGATGCCCCGCCCTTAGGCTGTTTATGGCTCAAACCACCGTCCAGAGCACTGTGCTTGAGTAGCAGTTGAACGTGGAAGTTTTTTGTTGCAATATACTGGGGCATCAGTGACAACACCACCTGCAAACCACCAGCGCGGCGTAAAAGAAATTTAAGAAACACAAGACAACGCTGGATCAGAGCAATTTTTTTTGCTGAGAAGGACATCGTCTAAAGGGAGCACAAGAGCGAATCCTTGAGACGTGGAAGGGTGTGGTTAATCCCGCATACCGGAAGGCGCCCTGACTCGAAGGCGATTGGTGACAGCCCAGCGGATAGGCTTTCAGAAACATTCCCGAAGTTCAATTTGTGCTGACTGCGCGGAAGTGCCCCGGCGCGGCTGTTAACACGAGACCGTGCACATAGCCACCCACATGTGCAGTGATGCGCAAAATGCGGAAATAAAAATGCAGCGAATAGTAAAATACGAGCGAATAGTAAAAGAACAACAAAAATAATAAAGCACAGAATAAGCCGTGAAACCTTGTTGTAGAATGGCACGCCTATATATTTTAAAGAGACAGGGCATGTATGGAGCAAGGTGAGCGTGGGCATCATCATGTGCATTAAGGGCCTGCGCGCGTGTAGACACTCGCTATTACTCCTTCAACGTCACTTAGGCTTAATTAATTTTCAAACCAAGACAACTCT
Source organism: Amblyomma americanum (assembly GCF_052857255.1). Lineage (NCBI taxonomy): Eukaryota > Metazoa > Arthropoda > Arachnida > Ixodida > Ixodidae > Amblyomma > Amblyomma americanum. Next base: position 96,002,441 of record NC_135498.1, read on the forward strand.
TCAGCGCTGTCTTCAAGTTCAATAGTTTTATTTTTCGTTACTCAGTGCGCGTGGTTTATCAGCGACAGGCGAGTGTACAAAAAGCCGTCAATGCCGGGCTTAATGGTTGATGCGGAATAAATGCTCACAGACACCGCATTATACCTGCCTAACCCATAGCTGGATACACTAATACGACCTCAGGTGACTACCGGTCTTGTTCAACTTTCGAGAAATAATTAAAATAAACACAGATCGAAAACGAAGACATCCGGAGGGAAACTAATGACAAACTATGTTATCACTGCCGGATACGCGTTCCTAGATCGCAGTGTCAAGACAGCACTTTCCAAAAGTCCTGTCACCTTGGAAAGCCTTACGGTCTGACACTGCAGCCACGGTCAGGCAACTCCGCCGTTATACAGTCCTGATATGTATTTTCGAGATTCGCAAGATGTCATGTCTTTGCCTTAATTTGACTCGCACGATATGTGGCTTTCACAACTGTCTATTAAGCCGCCATATTTTATCTCCACAGAAGTTTCTTGACAACCGACATTTCGCAAGCTTTCTTCTTTCGCGTGTCGCCAAATATGCCACCTCATTACGACATCATCATTCTGTCATATATCCACGTTCATACACGCTCCCATAACTTGGCCTCGTGGCATAACCGCCCCTTCAAAACGCCATCTCGAAGGTTGAGGTCTCCCGACCCAGATTGCTCGTGGGTTGATCCGACCAGTACCCAGAGCCTTCTGTGGTTCCCGTCGTATCTTCTATACATATGCTTTCAGCTGACTGACGTGCTTGAATACGACTTCCCACCACCCTTGTTACTTCCCTCCCTCCATACGCACTCTGGTCGTACCGGTGTGAACAGCTTCTGCAGAGAGTAGCAGTGTGGAAAGCCATTTTTTATTTGCAACAACGTGCGCTTACGCAAACCCACATGGTAAGAGTGAATTATAGTAAAAGCATTAAAATCTGAGCGAGAAACTCGGTACTGTCATGAGCGGAAATATTCTCTAATCTGCCTACTGAGTCGTGTAGGTTGTGACATGCAAGGAAACCTGCCAATATTAGGATGTATTTATTCTACTCTTTAAAGAACGGGACGTCAATTGGTTCTTGTAAAACAGCGCACCGGCTCGAAGCTAAACAAAGAAGGGACGAAACACAGTGTTGTGTTTTGTCCCTTGTTTGGCTTCGAGCCGTTGTGCTTGTTTACAAGAACCATGTTTGACCAACTCGCCCACCAGTTCATGTTGTACCTCAGTTGCTTCATTTGTTCATCGAAAGGCAAGGGCAACACGACCGACATTAAAACAAGTTAATCTTGCCGTGAGGTGACCACGAGTGAAAATTTCCGTGACACTGCCTCCTCCTTCTCCTCGCATCTCCGATTCTCTGCGTGCCGTGCCTGCGTAGCAAGGCCGGCCTCGGTGCTTCTCCTCATTGCTCATGTTCTGTGCGAGGAAATCAACCGGATTTTTAGCACCCGGTTATTGTTCTTCCCGGTCTCGCTCTCAGTTTAGACCCGAATTTAACCAGGTAAACATTATTTCTTTCACACTGTACCGCCTGCTAATTCCTCCGCCCTTGCTTGTTACGTGTACCGCAGTCTACCTTTCAGGTCTTCTGTTTTTAAAACCATCGGGTATACTCGGTGCCTGCCACTTTCTGCTTGTGAACGCGAGGTCGTTCGATTGAAAAACCAGCTGCGGCAGATGCATTTCGATGAGCGTAAAATGGAGAAATGCCTTCGTGCTGTGCGATGCTAGTGCGCATTAAGGAACACCAGGAGAAGAAAACTGACACGGAAACTTGCACAGATACACGAACACACACTTAATCACTTTTTAAAAGCTCCCATGCTGCATCGCAGGTATATATTGGCAGAATTCAATGTATCAATTGAACTTGCCTTAAGTGGTGGGGAGCTGCTACTATCTTTGGATTGTGATTCAAGGACACTCCAGTCCAGGTTTGTGATTTCCTGATTTCTGCCTCATAGTCTAGTTTTGTCGCGACTGTTACGTCTTTGTGAAAACGCCATGGGCGCTCCTATAGCATTTCAAACCGCAACTTCAGTTGGAGACGTAGCGAAACCCGGGAAAGAGGGGATATGTGATATCACTGCAGGTGTGGGGCATAAGGACTGTAGCGCACTTTTTGCATAGACTTTTGCTCTGATTTTGGTAAGGATTTCACTAACTTTCCTTTCAAACTTGTGCTGTTCAGCGCCGTGCATGGCGAATCGGTTCTTTTGTGTATGCATATATAATCAACTGCCACAATATCAACAGTTCATGTTTTAAACACTGCTGAGCGATTTACAGAAAGCCCTAACCAAGGAACATTGCTCAGGCGCACAGTTCAACCAAGTGCATGACGAAAGGTGATTATGGTCATAATAACAAAAGTAGTGATGATGCTGCAAATTTACTAAGATAATAAAGGCGCAGGAGAGCACGGCACGTTGGCGCCATAACTCCTCACGAGGTTTTGAATTTCGCCAGGTGAGGCCAAGAACCGAGTTTTACTGGGCATTTATGCCTAGAGAATCCCAGCACCGAGCTAGTGGAAAGGTTGTAACCAATGTAATTATAGTGGGCGCCCGGCGGCTTATACCAACCAACAATATAGAACAGGTCGTTCATCTTCATTTCCCAGAGGCAATTACTGCCTTTACTACTGGTTTGTTGCCGGCGCCTAACCCAGAGTAACTCGAGGCCATCCTGGTTGGTGAAGCTTCCGTGGAATGCTCTCGGTGTTCGGCCAAGGAGAGCCGGGCCGGGATAAACTGTTCCGGCCAGACTATAGTTAGAAGACTTCTAGGAGACGTTAGCACTTAGCTCTCCCCCTTCTTCTCGAAATCAGAGCTCGCCCCGTTCTTTATTGCAGCGAAATGAATTCTTTAATTCACGTTCGCCCTCTCCTTACCATATGCTGCGCCTCTTCTCTCACTGGGCTAAATTATTAAGGGTGTTTACCAAACTTGTGCCCACCAAAGGCTGCGCTAGCTTCTAGAGCAAGGCCCCAGCACATGCAAAAAGCGCAAACTGCCCTCTAATTACGAGGTCTGAATTGCACAGGTACATGATCTCGTGTCTAATCTCACGAAAGCAGCTGAAACACATTGAGTTAGAAGCAGTGATACGTATTTGCAGACCGAGTAATTTAGCTTCGTGCACGAGTTCCGCTCCTCTTAGGGCACGAGTGTCTTGTCAGTATGTTCCCTAAATCCCGGCCAGGTTTGCGGCAAACTAAATGCGGTAGGAAAGCAGCAAGCAACGTAGTAATCCGTCTCAGTCGTACCAGGAAAAGAAACGAAAAAAAGTAGTGGCGCCGAAAATATGGCTAAATATTCCGCTATGCCACGGAAAGCGTTGTTGTTTGCCGTATTAAGCCTTTTACTTTGTTCGTTTATTTGGATGATGAATGAATTTGTAGCGATAGTTCTTTTGAGAGGGTTGAACCTAATCCTATTCTAATTCATTCAAACTAACCGATTAGAATCCATGGTATGGCCGAGGAATACACACTGAGATGTGGCGAACCAGCGCTGAACAAAACCCGCAGGGGTGTCCGCAGCGTGCGAGAAATGGTGGGCAGCACCGCTATGGTTCCGAGCGCAGGTAAGTTGAGCTCACCCACGTAAATCCTCTAGATCATTAATGATATTAACCTAGACTTATTATTCTTCTCCGCTTTTCGCGCCCTTTATCGTTTCTCTCCTCAAATGTCTGCATCTTCTTTCCTCACAAAGTCTAACTCCGCCATTTCTATTGCCTGTCGCTTGCACACTAACTACCCTCCATTTCCATCTAATCCCCTTCCGTCAGTGTGGATTTCTAGATGGGAGTCACGTTACCGCCGGCCGATCTCTCTACCTTTCCCTCATTGAAGTTTACTCTATCGCTCACTCTAGACAAGGAGGAAGGAAAATTTAGTACCCGTTAAGAAACCCATACGTCTAGAGGATTTCAAGACCCCTAGAGGGATTAAACTCTTTTTGGTTGCCTAAAAATCATAGGGCCAGACGGCTACCACGCTTTTCCCTTTCTCGTATCCCATTCCCCCAATTCAGAGAAATTAAAGGACATTCAAGACGAGCTTTGGAAACCTAAACAGCGTTTCCCCTCGGCGCCGTCAAAGATACGGAACACCCTGCAATTACAAGTCCGCAGAAAAGCTGGGTGTGGAATATGCGCTTGTATTGACTTAGATATAAAAGGAATTAAAGTTTTTAACGGGTTAGCACAGTACTGGTGAGATAAAAACTTGATTGAAATCCACGGTGCTGCTTCGTTACAAAGCCAGTATTCAGAGAAATAAGAGACGACATTAGTTTTCACTTACACATTTCCGTGCTGTATGCTGCATTGTTTTTGCTGCTTATATGTGTTGTCTTTTTCCCTCTGTGCAAGATAGGTAACCAGAACATTAACTGGATTAACTTGCCTCCATTTTATTTTTCTCTCAGTCTCGCGATGAGTCCCGCTTTAATAAAATGCAAAAGGTGTTGTTGGAATATTACAAAGGCGATAAAGGAAAGAAATAAAGAAAGAAGGGTTAACGGCTCTTGCATTACTTGACCAGATCCTTGACTGCGTGTACTGCATGAGGCCCCACTCGATTCTAGTCATTCTGACCGTATCACATCTGTAATTAACACCGGATTGAGCTGAAAGATAACGGCGCTTTCCGCTAGCCGGGGTGGAATAGCAAAAAGATGCGGCGCGGTAAAGATAGAACAATGAGAGCGCTCATCCTGTTTCTACCGCGCCGTCCCTTTTCGCTGATATTAAAGGCCTCGGTTTGCGCAGGCTTAAGAACGCCAGTTTCGAGGCGAGAGATTCCCCCCGACGTGGCCACTACGCTGGTGAGTGGCTGTGAATGCCTTTTCAGGTATAATGGGTGCTCTACGTAAATATGGAGCAATAACGTGTAAGCGATGCGTCATGCAAGGGTATGGCGGGAGCGGAAATTGGTGGTTGGTCTCTATATTGCTCATTTTTATTCTACGCACGAGTTCAATCAAGGCAGTCCATACCAGCGACACCAATATAATTGCAGAAATCGCGCTCCTACTTTCCTGTAACATAGAGCAGAAAGTCAGAGACATGAGTGGTTGCGTCAACAGCCATGGCTGGGAAAAAGACACGCTACCCAGCTGCTGGGAATTTCATTTGTTCACTGTAGTTTAATAGTTTATGCATTTGCGGCCACTCCCGAGTTTTTAGGCGCGGATGGTCATTTTTTCTTCGCCGAGAAACTTGCAACGAAAAGAACGGGCTTCTTGAACTCGCGCGCATGCAGTCGTCCGCACTGTTGTTATCGGCCATCGCAGTTTTTCATGTTTCGTTCTAACGCGAGGGCGTTAGTACCCCAAAGTCGGGAAAAAGTGTCCGGCGACGTCGTCGGAGCGACCGGCCACACCGGTAATCAGGGTGAGCCACCTAGGCCACGCGACCTGGTGGCGTCATAGCAACATGCCCGCCGGATTGAGAGCAAATTGGCCACCACGACAGGCGGCAGTTAATGATTGGTCGCTAGAGGTTGCTCTGGAAGGGAAAAATGGGTCTCAGAAGCCCCTTCGGTGGCAGCACCTGCCATCGCAGGGCAGTGGCGCATCACCTAACCTCTGCAGGGGTCGTATGGGGACTCCAGAGAGATCTGTGAATATAAAGTAGCGAATGACCAATTCCGCATATATAGGCATTAACCCATTAACGCTATCGCGTCATACCGTTAAGGCGGAGCTTTATTGTTCCCATGCAGTTTATCTACTGAGGCCAGTTGGCTTGTCCTTCTGCTAACACCCGATTCTCGGGATTGGACGTTGAGAGTTGTTATAGTGGTTTTGATTCAGCCTTTTCTTTTCATGGAATGTAAGTGTGTCCTACTATTGGATGCTAATTTCATGAAAAGGACTGATGTAAAACTTTTTCCTCATTGGCTCGGCGACCAGAGGAATAAGTGCTGGATCGGATGTGTGTGTTCTCAGCAAGCAGCAAGAAAGGAAAGCGTATAATACAAGGCACAATCAACCTGAGATGTTGACAAATAGGCGACTGCGGTCTGTAAATGACCTCTTGAGATGTGTCTTTGACAGGAAAAATATAAAGCAGGAAAGAGCCTGAAATTAGCTACTATGTCCTCCACGTTTGCGCAGGTTAAAAGCAATTAAGAAATTCAGTATGAACCAGTCTTGAAAAAAAAAGTTCAATGTTTTAATTTTCTTGAATTTTAATCGCGCTCCAAGACACTGGTATGGTGGATATTTTCATCCGCGTTGCCAAAATAGATCACTGAAGACCAGTTTTGTTTCTCGTTAGTTCCTTCATTGACTCCAACCTAAAGGTGGTCTTTCACCATTCTCCAAGCTCTGAAGAGGGAGTATTTCAAGAAGCGTCCGTCACCCTAAGTAAATGCGCGCAGGTTTGTCTGAAATAAAATTTTTGTGGAAATTTTGCACTAAATTTGTTTGTCGCCTTTCATGACTGATTTCAGCAACAAACGTTCAAAAATTTGCTGCTTTTACTCTCCATCGCCCAACTTTTCGCCAAATCTATGCACGCAGTGAGGTAATGCGGCCGATTCACGAAAACAACAAATCAAAGAACGCTTTTGGGAATACCAGAGTAGTGTGTCATGGCTGTAGCTATCCGCGCTGATGAAAAAGAAACTTGTTACGCCATTATTCTTCACGCGGCACTGCGTTGTGTGTAAAGAGTTATCTTATTATGTGTTTGCTTCAGATTGGTTAAGAGAAAAAGAGCGGGTAACTATATAGTTGGTTTGGAAAGCATAAAAAGAGCATTCATCCATCAACCTTACAATGATTACTTCGAAGTTTTGTGGCATTTAAAAGAGGTATGATCCACAGGTTGCTTTAGACATTATTTTAATTTAGATTTCAAATTTCATTTACACTGCCCAAAATCACGAGATTTGTAATTTAGATTTCGAATTTCACTAACACTGCTGAAAATCACGAGATTTGAAATCGGCGCAATGCCATAATTGCAGCCAGGCAGCTGCTTAACAAAAACTCGTGAAGTTTGTTCAACATATATATGTGAAATCATCTACACAAACAAAATGACCATTCCAGGTTTCGCAATGGTGAAATGAATACGTTGGTTTGATGAACTTTCTAAAAGTGTTATTGTCGAAGTCACACGAAGCACAATCGAAATCTAATTGTAAATTTGGTAAAGGTTCCACGTCTACCTGTTGTACTTTGTGAGAAAACACATACGACTACTTAGGTGCATGTCGGAAAAATAAACTTTCAAGACCCTTAATATTTTTTTTCATTCATTTCCCAAAAACACTACTTACAAAGGCCACTTCATGTTCAATTTTCGCTTTTTAAACTGAAGTTCGATGCCGCTTTTTTTCATTGCCTGGAGAAGAAACGGACATTTGCGTTTGCGTTTTTGCGTTCAGATGTGTACGCGTAAGTCGCTATCTTGACCGCGCAATCATCTGAGGCTGCGAGCCCATTATGCCCTTCTTTTGAGAAAGCGAAACCACCCTCCAACCTCGGAATAAAAAGTGCAAGATTTCAAATAAAAAAGACAGCGGGAACTTGAGTAATCCTGTTTCAAAACACCGGTCGTATGATTTACCTTTTTCACCACACTATTTCCCAGCGCCACATTACAAAAGAAAAATGCGCAGTCTACTTGAAAAGCAAACTTCAGCAAAAAAAAAGCATTTTAAACGTCTCCATTTAGTTGGCCCACTGCTCGCTGGCCCTCTCACAAAAGCTACGGTCTTATGCACCATAAACCTTACATTCGACTTGCCCACCTCAGCTCTTTTTCTGTGGTTTTAATATGTGTTTATTCTAATCAGACCCTGTGAAATAAGTGAGACACAAAACAACGTCAACATTTTGAAAGACTAAAGCATGCCTGCCTTATTTCTGAAACCTGTTGAAGCTGTGACTCCCCTTCGTTTCCTGCATGAAACGAGCTGGTGTTTTTGCACGTGTACACATCGACCATACGATAAGGTTTTGCTGTCTCATACAGTGGCAGCTGGATCAGGGAGGTTGCCCGCTGTGTAAGGTATCATTATGGATTATGATCTTTCTATAGTTACGAAATCTTGATGTAATCACACGGGAGTCACGATAACAGCTTTCCACCGGCGATATGCAGAACTGCCGCGAGAACCTGCTGGCAGGCAGCAAATTACGTCTGCCGTAATGTAGCCCAGCAGTCTGGCTTGGCGGCTATAGAGAAAACTCGCACAGAAACCTGTAAGCATCACGAAAACAAAAGATTGAAATGTACGCGAACCGCCACAGTGGCTTAGCGGCAAACAATGTCACAAGATGAAATTCTGGCAGTGGCGGCCGCATTTCGATGGAGGTTGAATGCCATTACACCCGCGCTTTGTACTATGCAGGACGACGTTTAAGAACGGCAGGGACTAGAAGCTAATGCGGAGCTCCCATCTGCGGCGCCTCTCATAGCACAAGTGTAGCTTCTTAACGTTAAATCTCACATACCATGCCATACAGTCAAACCATACCATACCATGCCACAGCACGAAAAACATGGACGCACTCAAATTTGCAACAGTGCGGTGTCGGGTCTAACTGCTTTCCCACAATCTCAGTTCAAAAATGATCATGTTAAGCATGTTGTGGCGTGGTATGGTGTGGTATAGTTTAATTGTATGGTATGGTATAGTAGATGGTATGGTATGGTTTTCGGTCTGATGGCTTCCCCACAATCTCAGTGCAAAAATGATAAAAGATAAAAAATGGTTTTGTTTATAGGGTTTTAACGTCCAAAAGCGACTCAGGCTATGACGGACGCTGTAGTGAAGGCCGCCAGAAATTTCGACCACCTGGGGTCCTTTAACGTGCACTTCCATCGCACAGTACATGGGCCATTGGAATTTCACCTCCGTCGAAATTCAACCGCCGCGGCCGGGATCGAACACGCGTCTTTGGGACCAGTAGCCGAGCGCCATAACCACTCAGCCAGCGCTGCGGTGCTCTTAGAAAAATTGCTTGCAATTTCAAATTATAGATGATGGTGAAGTACGTACATTATATAGTGTGCTTAGTAGGCCACCGGACGGAACTTTGCATACAGCTTTTCCGCCTTTAACTTTCCTTCCGCGATGAGATTTTCTTGTCTTTAAAATCTTCAGTGAGTACATAGAAGCAGAAAGAAAATTTGTTGCGAAGTGTAGAGCTTCGATAAAAAGCGTACGTATATTTCACTGATATTAAATATGGATATTTTGAACACCATGTGCTTGGGAATTCTTATTTCGAATGTATACTTTTTTCCCCACTTTCAGCCAGCCCTTCTTTGCAGGAACTAGAGAACATATTGTCACGATTCAATGCATCTTGACTGATGCTAACAGCCCATCTAAATTGCTGCAGTTTTAATAGGCGACAATACCGTTTCCGAAGAAACCAGTCGCGGGAGCTTGTCGCTTCTTGAGAGCGAACCTGATATTTGGCAAAAACGCAAGGTACGAAGCCTAGCTACGTTTATGCCATGGCGTCGACGTAGTCGTCTTACCGGGGCTCTTCAAATCAAGAAGCCATCGAGAGAAAATCTGTGTTCTTTATCTGCGCAATGATTATCAATATATAGAAAGAACGAGGTTAATGCTTCGCCCGGCTGCGATCGCTTGCGAGGCGAGTACCGTAACAGTGCTGCCACTCAGTGAACAGTTCGGTAATAAGCACTGGGTGATAATCCAGCGTAAAGTTGTTTCCTGAGCAAAAGAGACGAAGAAAATGATATAACCAGAGTCCCTCAATACTTTTACTGGTCATGAAACTTCCTCGAAAGTTTGATATAGGGACAAGAGGGGCCGCTAGGGGCGTCCTTGCCATTCTGGGGGCATCGGAGTGAATCCCGCGCTGGCGCTCTGAGGGGCTACGGCGGAACTGAAAAATGCGAATAAATACATCTCCGGAGTGATAATACTGTGAGAAGGATAAGTGTCCTGGCAGATGAAGGTACAGACAAAAGTAAAACTCCTTATCAGAACACTGGCGGCCGGCGAGCCCGGTAACCCTCAGCAAACTCGGACGCAACCTGTTGCGCAGCAAGCCAGCGGGCCTCGCTCGCGATATACGAGTATACTATTACTAAAACAAATAAGACAGGCGCCAGCATTGCATGTGCTGGCTAGTACTCAAGAGTCAGAGATGATCACCTGATGGTCCGGTGTTGCGGGGCTGGCGCATCCGCTCGCCGTTCAAGGTACGAGGCGCAGAGCGCATACGTGCGCCGGCAATGGGCGCAGGCGCCCCTGGCTATGCTTGCTCGCGTGGGTAAACGTGGGTAAAATTTGGGTAAACGATTATTAAGAGGACTAGTATTAAACATAGCTTTAGAACGAGAATTTCGATGGCAATAATAACGTGTTACTTATGCTATGCAGTATACAATGTTCATAAAACATTTTTTTTCCTAAAGCATTTAGTGAAAATTTCTGTCCAAGACACTTTAAAGGCTCGGACCGGCCTTAATGCCTCGCTAAAGTGCAATGGTTACAACTCGCGGCCACGCCTGTCCGCCATTTCCTATATAGACGCTTACTTGTAAAGATTTATTTAACCTTTTATTCAATTTATTTTCTTCGTAACTACAATCAGTATGAATGAAGCAGTGATGCAAATTCCGGAATAAGCAATTAAGACCGAGTGCTGTTTCATATGAATCTATTGCTTTTTTTACTGCCAGCGCCTTCGTGCCAAAGCTGACTTAGAGGTTGCTCATACACTATTTTGTAGTTTTCATTCTGCCAGAATGAAAAATTCTGGCTTTTATTGCAACTGTTATTGATAATTTATCAATATAATCAAGTAATTCGCTTTCATGGACGAGACCATCATTAATAAGGTAAACTAAGTCAGAACCGTTTCGAACGTCAAAGATGAAGAAAATGTGGACAATAGTTTTATCATGAGAACAGGACAAAAATTTTTAAAGCAAAAAAAAAATACGTGTGATACAGTAAAATATTTACCTGGTGAGCTAAAGCTGCCCTGTTAGATGCGGAATTGTCACCAGTGACTGCATCTATAACCACTCCAGCGTTACAAAGGGGAACAGTAGACTCCAACCAGAGTTCTGCAAGGACTGCGCCTCGAGCAGCACCAGACGCACAGAACGCTCCTACGGTCTGTGACCAACCGCCCAGGAATGGCCGAAACCGAAACACCAAAACGTGATCGCCATCCTTGAAGTGATCAAATTCTTTGGTGTATTCACCGAAATCAACTTAACCCAAGAGCCTTATGTCACTTTCTCGAATGTGAACACTTTTTCATGCTAAATTCATCAAACATCAAAACTACCGAAAGAGAAGAAAATGTACAGAGTGAAGTGTCAGGAAATGCAAATTAGTCACCTCTTGAAACCTTAAATAATGAAAGCAAACCTCGACGTTTCCTTTCAGGCAGACCTTGGAGCTTTTCCCTCACAATATGAAACATATTCTTGTCAAATCCAAACTCTGCTTTTAGATTCTTCAAAAAAGTGTACAACATGAGAAGATGTGGCAAGGGAAGAAACCCATTTTCATAAAGAAATGTGTACACCGATGTCTATTCTATCCCCAGCAGCATGCAGTAATGAAGCCATTCATTCTTGTACCTCTTGGCAAAAATTTTTGTTTCGTAGCGAAGCAGAAAAAATATGCAAATCTCAATAAATAAAATACTGAGCAATGTGCCTATCTATTTGATGCTTACCGCACTGCATTTGGCGAATTCACGTTCACTTTCTTTAAACACTGATCAAATATTAACTTTTTACGCCCTGACAGCTTGCGCAAATTTTGTTCAGTTTTTCGCTGTTTCGCCTCTTGAGCTGTCACACTGACGAGCTTCAGTTGGCAGCGCTGAAGTCGTTGCTCCAGGCAACCGATATGTGCCTTCCATTTTTTAAGCTGCGAGAAGCTACATACAGCTCCCTCCGTTTGGCATGCAGCGTCTACACGTACGCTTCCGTTCACCTCAGTGCCTACGTAAAAGAAAAAAAGCGAAAATTTCGCTCATAGATCTCCCGTGTGCCGGACACGCAATCAGCACGCAAGCAACAAGACACACGCATGTCTACTTTCATTACCTGCGCCAGTCTCCGTTGCATCTGCGCCTGTCGAACTCGAGCACATAGTCAGCGCAGCGCCGGAGCTCTCCAGATCAGCTGACGGTTCCCGGCGACGCGTGGTAACCTTGGGCTGTCGAGGCGAGTGAGTTCTTCACTTTTTCATATTTGACAAATACGTAGGGAGGTCTTTCGGAAAGCCTTGGCACGACATTTGGCGAAAGTTTTGGCAGATCGCACTGCGACGTCACAACCACGCCATCAACTACCAATTGATCTGCACGCACTATGTCACTCGTATCGAAGTGCTTTTTACAGACACGCACATGCCGGGACTCAAAACTGAAACCAGAAGTTTTTTGGCATGGTATATGGCGCGCTTACATTTTTCACGCCTGTCGCTGTCACTGGACAGGCAGAACATCGACACGTTGTCTTCATTTCCCCTGTACACGGAGCGGCATCCAGGCACGCAACAAGTACGCGGCATTCTGACCTGACTTTCAGGCACATCGAGGGCACATTTTATGAGACACAGCGTAGGGAGAAGCCGAAAACTGCGAGCTCACATGCCACGCTACTTCCACTGACAGCAGTTGCCGCCTTCGTTCTCTCCTCCCCGATGCCCCCCCGTCTAGACGCAGCGCCACACTGCAGCCGCCGCTGGCAGCGCACAAAGCTGTTCCATAGTGTGACGGCGAAGCTTCATGACCAGTGAAAGTATTGAGGGACTCTGACATTACTCTGACAAGGTTCTGCACGCTAGCTTATGACTGTTCGCAGCGAGGGGAATTAGTTGCAGTTAGAAAAGGCCAGAAAGTATAGCTGTACTGCCCAGCAATCCTCAGCCTCCCACATGGTCTGCAGGGCAAAGTCTGTGAACATGCTGCGTTAACTCTGCAGTGGATGGCGGGTGTTCATTTGACAGCCATTCACAGGAGGCTACAACTCGCCGTCCTCGCTACCTAAATAGAGAACCATTGCAGAGAATCAGTTTCTCCTGCTTCGCGAAAAGCCTGATTGTTGCGTGTCACTTAATAAACACAGTACATTATTACAGACAGAAATATAAGACCATCATTGCACTGAAATTTTCTCCGCTAGCATTTTTACCCCCCGAGTGTGTAGGCGTACGTGGGATTTTAAACGCCGTATGAACTGCAAAAATATAATCCTGAACCTTGTATGTTCGGTCTGTGATGCATCCCCATCGCAAGAGCTAATATTGGTTTGAACATCACCATGATCGTCGTAATGATCATCATCTACTCATTAGACAGATCCTGCGTGCGAAGTGCATCAGCTAATCAAGTCAACTTTCTGGTGTTCTTGCCCTTAGGTGGCAGCGACCAGCTTACGTCAGAATCCTAAAACCACATTGGTCCTCCTGTTCTACTGACGCCCTCAGTCAACCGTTGGTCCTCCGCTGGTATCAAGTCGGTCACTTAAGAAAACTAGCTACTTCCTACTTTCGGCCGCAAACCATTTGCTCTTAATTTCAGCTTGAAAGTTGCAAGCGTGGATGTGATTGCTCTGTAAACAAAGCCCGTAATTAGTGGCTATGCTTCCATGTCATGGAATACCCTTCCTGTGGTATTCCATTCACTCGCTTAAAGATCTACTGTCAAACTGAAGAGAATATACTGGAAAGACAAGGCTGCATGACACAGTATATTTATGTGCGTTCAACGGAGCTGTCTGAGCCGTCGCTGTGCAAGCCGTCTCTGATCGCGGTCAAAACTTGCTTTAAGGGCCTTTTTGCAGCAATGAAACTGGAACGAAGAGCACAGACTTATGCCTTACCTCGATTAATTGCCTCACATTGCGATCACTGTCGCTGTTATTCTGCGAATGGTTGCCGGGGCCCAGTGCCTGGATTTCAAGAAGGACTACAGAGAACATGAGAAAACGGCACAATTGGGGGGATCAGAATAACTTATTTGATTTCGGGATCACTTTCTTTGTTTTTTGCTGTTCACATCACCGATGTTTTTTTCGCTCAAAGTTAAAACCTGCTTCAGGATATTTTCCTAGAAAGCGCAAAAGTTTCGTTTACTGAAAAGCGCCTACAAATATCTCTCGACTGTGTCTGACGCTTTGGTTTCTATGTTGTGCGTTGCTGTTTGATGCTTTAAACGCTTTCTAAGACAGGAAATGCTTTAAGGCTCTCATTTACAGGAAGTCCGCTTTTTGAATACCGACGTTTCGCATCTTCAATGCAAGAGATCGGAAAAACACTGAAAAACTGCTCTGAGCGGACGGGAACCAATTTTGCAGCCTTTCTATCTCTATGGAGTCGCTTAGTCGCTTTACATCCTCAGCTGTGACATGTTTGGCACATTGAAGTACTTGAATCTACTACACATAAAAATTGTATTGGGGACTCGGTACGCTTCGTGCATTCACAGTGTGGCTCACAGGACACGTGGATGTTAAGAACGTGAAAAAACACAGCAGCAACGTGTAGCAGGTGTGCAGGAAAACTTATGATGCGGCCTTCAGCACATGGGATTAGTGGTAACTGGCTTTAAGGAAAAGACGAGGAAATAGCACGAACCTGTCGACAAGCACGAGCTGGGCCACTACCACTGGTGCGCGTGCACGAGAAAGAGAAAAGAATGACAAAGGCGAGAAAAAAGTGGACGGGCATCGCAGTCGTCGTTTGGGCGAAGCGATGCCGACAGCATACATGTCTCCCTGCTACAGAACGTGCGAGCATGTGTGAAGCGTAACACGTAACCGTTTCCAGTCTCTGCGTTGCGAAAAACGCCATTTTTAAGTTTAATTTTTGTTGTCTGAAAATTGGAGCTAGGTATTTTACACTGCATTGTAAAAGGCAGCATTTCTTTAAGGAAACGATTAATCACAGTGAATTTAAATATTCTGTTTTCTATGCATCGGAGTAATAGTTTTTTTCACCCTACCTTGTGCAAAGAAAAACTAGCTTGTGCCATGGCACTCTTAGGCCAAAGCTGCGCTCATGGCATAAACATTCCTCATTATCTTCATCACTTATGCATAAGGTTCTGCCTGAATTGCGGCTGCCTGAATTGAGTGACTATGTTTTCATTAATTGAACCAGAATTCTCTGCACACAAATTGATATACCAATGCTAGAGGTCCGTGTACCGTGCGATATCAGTGCACGTTAAAGAACTCCAGGTAGTCGAAATTATCCGCAGCCCTCCCCTACGATGTCCTCATAGCATGAGTCGCTTTGGAACGTTGAGCTCTTTGAAACCAAACAGAACAAGTCCAGGCGAGCATGCACCGAAGGAGTTTTAAAAAGCGAAGTTCGTTGAACGCACGTCAGCAGACCACAACTCCAGTTGGGAACAAATTGCGCATTGCCCATAATCATGGCGAGTCGGCTTTTAAACCCTGATGGGCTTTCTAGGTATGCCGAAACGACCACCAGCACAACACAGGCACCAGGCGCATAACCCTCCAGAAGCGCCATGGACTCGGAAAGTGCCACCACGCTAGCTTGCGCATCGATTGCCATGGTAGGTACCAAACTGCAACGCAAAATCTTAGTTGTAGCACGACTTCGTGCATGGCGCCCACCCGAACGTAAAAGCATAAAACCAAATATTCATGCATTGCGATGCCCTCTGGCAGCAAAAAGCAACGAAAAAACGGCCTAAAACGGCACCGAAAGCAGGGCACGCCGCTTAACCGCGCCCGCCACTCCGCAAGCGATTGGCCACTTCGCAGCGCCCCCGCGCCGCTGCGGTACGCACATGTACTAGAGCGCGAAGATAAATTGTGCGCATTCTTCATCACAGTGGGCGGCCAGTGTCAACACTTAAATATATTCTTACACCTAGGTAGAAGCACACTTGCTGTGTTTTACCTGTTTTCTTCATTACCTTTCAGTTCCACATGGGAGCCCAATATTGAAGAAATGGCGAGGCGCAACAACAAAACGCGCAGGGCTATTGTCTGGAGCACAAACTGGGCCACGCTAGTGTCTCGAAGAGGTACGCTTCTTGCAGTACATACGCCGTGACGCAGTCTGATGACGATGTGCGAAGTTCGGCATTCTGTGTGTGCTGTGCTCATGCTTAGCTTGCATACACTTAACGTACAAGTTTTACAACTGTACGAGTTTTAAAAGAAGCCATTCTTCGACCAATCGTTAAATAAAAAAAGAGTGAGCGCGCTTGCAAACTCATAGCATTTCCTGTTTCTTAGAACTTCTTTGCAACACAGTGGAAGCTACGAGCACTACGCTATGACTTCTAGAGGTTAGCAGTTGGTTCTTTAGTGTGAGCGAAGAGCGCCCCCGTGGCAGCTGCTGCCACGCACTCTTAGTTGCCGTTCTACTGCAAAGAACCTCTGAAGCAGAACCTAGCAAAACGGAGAACTAGGTAAGAATTTTTAAAAATTTATTTTTTTTGGAGAAACTGCTTGCGAAGGATACATTTCCTCTAGATTTTTTTATTCGCGATATGCTGCATTGCTTCCTAAACGCCACGCTTTAGGCGCAATCGTTACCTTAACATTAAAGATCCCTATTTTGGCGTTCTAACTAATATACGAATATAGCGTATTTTGGGAAAGGTAACGGCGTTCCCAGCAATGTTTTTGCTTTACGAATGAATGGGTACATGAATGCCCGGATGTTGGGTCTAGAGCATTTATTGCGTAAACTTGACAATCACGCTTTCGAGCTGTCTCTAATTCATAACATTTTATGATAATGGTAGATTAGTTACCCATTGTTAAGCCCTTGCAGAAGCCTTTGCTGAACAAACTATTAGGCGACATTCATTTGCTTTATTTATATGGTTGGCCTTTTTGCATATTTTTGCCTATTGAACAGATTTGCAGCATTTCTTGAAATGACCTTTCAAATTTTTTTTCTGCTTTGTTGAAAAGGCACCCATAGAAAAGCAGACCACCCAGAATAGTAGAAACATAGTCGTTTAGAAAAAGCCGTGGACGCTGAGTAGCGGCACATAAAATCTTTTCTGGCATTGTTCAGCCAAAGAGTGGCACCTATAATAATGAACTGAATCTGTCTATATATAAAAAAAAGGAGTTCATGATTTAGACCCGGGCCATGATAGCATGGAATTTCGAGTTCCTGTGTATGTTGTCTTTATGTTCGCAGTGAGATAATGTGTTCAGTGAGCAGGTCCAAGTACTAAAATTACGAAAAAAAATATACTGCAGGGGACACCTAATATCCGCCTTAAGTTTATGTCGCGATAGATTTAATGAGTTCATGTCCATATATGCGGAATCGGTAATTTTCAACTTCACATTCATATGTCCCTGTGAGTCCTCATACCACTCTTTGGGCAATGGTGCAGCGGTTAAGTAGAATGCGCCACTGCCCTGCGATGGAAGATGCTGCCACTGCTGGGGCTTGTGCGACCCAAGCTACTATTTCTGAGCAACCTCTCGCGATAAACCATTGATTTAACTACCACCTGCCATGGTGATCAGTTTGCTCACCCCCCGGTGGGCTGATTGTGATGACGCCACAAGGTCACCTGACCTATGTGGCCCACCTAGGTTGCTTCTCCGTTCAGTCGCCAGTTGGGTCACCCTATGCCAACAACACCGATGACGACGCCGACAACGGCGGATTATCTGATAGACAAGATTGCTTACAAATGGAAGAAAACCTGAAGTTGTGGAAGTTCACAGGGACCATACTATAACAGAATTTGGGCTACCTGCAGAAATGCCAGCGCAGAAAAACCTATATATCAGAGCAGCACGTGACCTATTTATTATAACGAACGTCTTCTTTCGAATATATCTCATGTTTATTGGATATCCGCCTAGCGGAGCGACAGAGAGAAGTAGTAGCAAGTGCGCGGCTTCACTCAAACAGTGATGAGAGACCCGCGCCCTGCATTCCTAAGCAGCATTGCGAAGAGTATCGACATCAAAATTAGTAAAAAGATGTACCATCTGAACGTTCGCGTGTTGGTGATATTGCGTCACCGGGAAATTCAATTTAATGGTGGCGCATATGTCGGCTTTTTATTACTGTTCATGGTTCATGAAATGCGGGGAAACTAAATAGTTCTACAATCTCAATGTGCCAGCATTGAAAGCTTTCATAATGAATAATGCCGTGTTTAACAGAGTAATGTGAATGTGTCCAAGCAGGCCATAATAGATTGACAAAAATCGCCCAATAAATCAGTGAACTTGTACCATCTAGACGCCGAGAGAATATTAGGAAAAATATTTTTCCCCTGCAAACTCACACGAGACAGCCCAGAAGCTCCTCACTTAATCCGCACGTTAATTATGTTCCAATAACTGAATTCCACCATCTGCACAGATGCCGAAACTTCCTGCTCTGGACGCCAAAGAAAAAGGTTTTTATGATGGGCAATAAAAATCATATTCGACAATTTACCTTCAAAAGAGCCGGCAGCACAATAAATTGAAAAATGCTAAGAACAATTTACGCGCAGTGGCTGCACTTACTAAGCTTAAAAAACTTGACAAAATGCTTAAGTTTCTGGAAACAGTGCCATGTAAAAAATTCGGGCATTAAAAAAGAGGACTAAAATGCATCGCATCCTTGAAGCATATATATATATATATATATATATATATATATATATATATATATATATATATATATATATATATATATATATATATATATATATATTTAAACATCAATAGTACCGTTTCGACCTGCGTCTAACTGCAGCTTTTGAGCAATCACAAGGTCGGCCGGTCACTTCGAGCGACTTTGAGTTTATATTTTCGATATCGTACCTCGCTCTAATGCACTGTAGAGTTATGCATGCTTATAGACACTTAGATGACTTTTAGCATTCGAAAATGCAGTTTACAATCTGTTTCAAATCTGTGCCGTTAGAAAATTGATCCAGATTCTGGTTGACACCTGCTTTAAAAAGCTAACATTTTAAGGGCTCCTGTTGTACATAATCTAAGATAAAAATATACATTTGCTTTACAGTTTTGACAATGCTGCGTGTAAAATACAACCTGACATCTGATCTGGTCTTTCATGAGGCCGGTAAGGGCTGCAAAAATCTAAGCACGATAGAGGTAGCACACAGAAAGCATTCCACTATGGCAGATTTGATGGTGCTTCTGTTTGCAGGGAAGTCGACACTGAGCTACGCTTTAGCACTTAGCTCCAGTAAAGAGCCGATATATAGACATTGGTGCATAAAAGGGTGCAACGAGCGTGTTCGGGCGGCAATAAACGCGCTCTAGTCCCAGGAGGTTAAAGAACTGTGCGTGCATGTTTAACTCGCGCAGGCGCAATATACATGTCACTAGACGATAAACCGTTCGATCTTCCCTTAAGACCCGTTTTTCTCGTTCGCATCTGGAGGCTTTCGGTGAATCGACGAACGCGGCAACATATAATCTTGTTTGCGTGGAGCACGTTGTCGCCCAGGTGTAGAGTGCCGTCGTGGCAGCCGCCGTCAACGTTTGGAGCCTGTCCCGACGAGGCGCCGAGGAGAACACAAACACTCGGATGAGGCTGAGACGCACAATAACGGAAACGCAAGCCTCGCAGGGACATTGCGTCAACAAAAGGGTGTTGTCCTTACCCACTGGTTCGCCTTCTGCTCAGGTGCTTCTGGGTGCAATATCCCCGCAGCACCTGTGAGCACTGTTCGATTCGGCGTCCACTTCACTGAGGTGAAGTAAAGGGCAGGGCTGGCAATACTTAGAGATGACCTCACTAGACCCTACTTGTTCTGGTCCCCACTCCCTGCTACTCTTCTTTTTTTTTACTTCTGAAAAATAAAGCAAGCCATGCCAGTGCAAGGCAAGCAATGTAGTGTAAGACAGCCAGATACTGTTCAGAGTTGGTCAAAGGTGCCAGGCCACAGGGTCTGGTTTTGAACAATATAGACGGCTACATACGGAACCTGTGAAGCCATCAAAGCCATCAAAGCCTTCAGGAGTGAAGAGGACGCTCCTCCGCACCCTCGAGAGTTTTAAGGTGTGGTTGCTCCGTAAATGCTCCACCACACGACTCTAAACTAGGCCTTCTGGTTTGAGAGTGTTTTATCGACCGTACAGCTTTTTTTCTTAAATAAATGTTCGTACGAAACCAGAGGTAGATCAAAGTAACCAGCTCTTGTGTACCAGTTTAAGTGTTCTCACCATTTAAACAGAGCAGGACGCTACCGCTGGTTAAGTGGGCTCCCAGGAGAATTGCACATGTACTTGCGGGGGGGGGGGGAGGGGGGGGGGGGTTGAATCAACAGAAAGCACGAAGACGCGTATGAATGATGAGTCGAAGCCAATAGCTGTCTAAAGTGTGTCGAGGCCAGCCAGCATTGTCTCGTAGGTGTTAAAGAGGCACCTTCTGTATCAACCTCTAAGGTCTCGTGATGCAGGGCTCCATGTGTGCTAGGTTACACATGAGCCAGGCCCACTGACTGCATGCCAGGACTTGGAATGAGGCTAAGGAGGACACCGTTAGAGGCTGCGCTGTTTAAATAGTGAACCTGTGCTTTGTTCCCTTTCTGGAGCTCGGGATTACCTCGATGCTATGAAATGGCGTGAACGATGGTTAGATTCTAAACGATGCCGTTGCTTTGCTTCAGCGAAATTTACTCAGTGTAATGCTCGTATTGAGCAACAACGTATATTGTGGGTTTGTTTGCCAAGGACACGCTACGGGGCTTTAGTGCTTGAAGATAAGTGTTGCTGTTTAGGAAATACAAGTCTACTGTAGCTCCGAGGTGAACAGCGAACACGCGTCCTTCTCTCTGTTTGCAGGCCAAAATAACCCGGCAGTCACTGAACACTGAGTTATTTCTGACAAACTTCATAGCGACGTAATGAGTGCGCGACATCAAGTTACAAAAAGTTAGTCTGAAGTGCTGTGTTACACTTGTGTTGGGTGAGGGGTTACCCACGCGTAGTGCGGAAGTCGTAGAATGCGTACGAACGCGCTGAGGTGGTGTTGGAATAATTAGGACGAGTGGTGATGAACTTGTGTAACTATAATTATCTTCATTACGCAAAAAGCCACATTGATTGCATGATTGAAATAGCTTTTTTTCCTCAACAAAGCGAGGAATCCTGGTACTAAAGGCCCAGAGAGCCTAAGGTACCAGCCCCCTTGTATATACAGTTGCAGAAGTTGTGATAGTGCATTCAAAAGCATACGCCCGAAATGCACATATATCACAACAGAACTTAATTACAGTAACATTACTGGCATATTTGTTTAATACATCAATCAAGACAGAAAACACATTCACAATAACAAAAAAGAAATGTATGTACACTTCTTATGACAAGGTATGCATAAATATGTATTATACAGGCAATAAAGTAACAGTTATTAGAAAAAGCAAATATCATTGGCAAGTTATACGGCACACAGCTTTTTTGAAAGAACTTTCTGAGGCACTGAAATCGAGCAGTTCACCAAACCTGTTTATTTTCTCTATAGACTTATAAACAAGTGTTTATATAGTCTGATATAGCACCGGAGTGGGTAACGAAATATCTCATGACTGCCTGTTTTAGGGACTAATTTTTCTTATGTATGATAACCAGTCATTGCCGAAGCTTTTATTTCATGTGCAGTATAGGTATGAGCTGGTTAGACGATTGCTGGCTTAGTGTACTAAAAAAAATAATAGCGTAAACCTACTGAACGCGTCATTACGATCCAAGATCAAACATGGTTAGGAGAAAAGGACGTCATAAAAGAAAACTTTAGTCTGTACAGCACGCTATCAAACTTTCGAATAAGAAATTGATCGCTCGTGAAGAGCTAGCAGGCTGTGATAAAGAAAAAGAAAACAGATACAAACAAGCACTCTATAGGGTGTCATGCATCCTCGCAAGATAACAAAAGCACGCAGACGTCTTTGCAAGCTCTTGCTGCAAGCGATAGATAAGGCGCCTTGCTGATTCTCCAACGTCCCGTTTCGGGACACCTCGTCCCTAATGTCGATGGCTTGCAGTAGGGGAAGCCTTTTTCGCTCCGTTGAACACTTTAAACACAGACCCCCCCGCCCCCCCCCCCCCCCCACCTCACCTATCCACACACTGCCATTTACCAATGCTAACCTGAAGAAAGGAGCAGAAACATGGAGGCTAGAAAGCTCGCACTAGGCCTTCCGCTCGTCGGGAGATAGCAATCAACAGGGGGCGCCAGCGTTGGCAACAAGGAAACTGCCGCCATGTCGCATCGACCGGGTCGTTCAACGTCCATTCCCCCACGACACGGATACAACGCGTGAATAGCGACCGCGCACGCACCACAGGGGGTGGGGAGGGGTGAGGTTCGAAGGGGGGTTCGCAGGAAGGAGGCAATTAGAGCAACGCCATTCAATCAATGTCCCTCGTGTTTGGGGAACGCGAGCTCACTTTGCTGTCCTCTATCTTGGCGGTAACGAGGGAAGCCAGTTTCCTCTCTTTCCCTCGCTCCTTGTTCACTTTCCCGCTTTTTTTGTATTTTCCAGGCGTTCTCCATCGCACTGCTGCCGATACCGAATGCATCCAATCGGCGGTCGACGCGCCTTTGGGAGAACTTTTTAGAACACGGATCTACCGAGCCCGTCGCATCTTGAGGCGCTTTAAGAGCAGTTTCAACTCTTTAGCCTCCTCTTGACTGACGTGCAGCTGCTGCCTGTCGCGATAAACGTGGTTTCGTACGCTGTCGGTAGAAAAGCTGTTGCCGCAAGAGAGCGAACTGCTTTGACGGCAGCTTGCAGAGTAAGGATGTCGGAGTTCTTTGATGATGGTTAAGAACACAGTATTTGCGCCAGTATGATATAGCTGTTTGATAATCATTTGAACCAGAGATGAACTGGTTGGAATTTAATTTTTGTTTATGATATGACAGTATTTTGCAGATGGCGCTGAATGCAATATAATCAGAGATTGGCGCCGGGGTTCTGATCTTTCATCATCATCGTCATCATCATCGGCCTGACTGAGCTCACTGCATGGCAAAGGCCTCTCCAATGTCTCTCCTATGAACCCTGTCTTTTGCCAGCTGCGCCCACCGTATGCCTGAAAACTTCTTAATCTCATCCGCCCGCCTAGCCTTCTGCTGCCCCCTGCTATGCTTGCCTTCTCTTGGAAACCACTCCGTTACCCATAAGGACTAGCGGTTACCTTGCCTTCATATTACATGGCCTGCCCAAGCCCATTTCTTCCTCTTGATTTAGACCAAGATATCATTAACCCGCGTTTTTTGCCTCACCCACTCTGCCCGCTTCCGGTCTCTTAACGTTAGACCTACCATTTTTCATTGAATCGGTCGCTGCGTTGTCCTTAACTGAAGCTGAACCCTTCTCGTTATCCTCCACGTTTCTGTCCCGCAGGCGAGCACCGGTAAGATATAGCTGTTGTGCACTTTTATCTTGAGAGATATTGGTAAACTGCTGATCTTTCACCAGCAAACAAATCCAGATCTAAAGAACATGCGATTCCCATTATTCTTGCGTAACATACTCGGATGACAAAATAACGTCGATGACGAGATTCCTGCATGTTGGCTTCAGCATGGTGGCTTGAGGAACTAAGACCGACAGTATTTAAGCTAACATAACATAGCTTATCTAAGCAGACGGAGTGTATGGGGGTGAATACTGTTATTAAAGGACGTATTAGAAATTCTATGCATAATGCGGTTGAAGTTGCTAACGAAAGTGAGACTGGAAGGTACGAAATAATGATGATGGATTGCTCTGGTGCCACAGTTGCCACAGCAATTGAATGAAATAAAATATGAAAACTCCTATTTTGTAACCCATCCTTCTTTATATTCATATGCAAATGCCAGAAACATCTATCATTCAATGTACAGGACTAACGTCGGTGTACGTTAAATGACTGACCAAAGCTAATGCCATGTACACTGTGGCATGCATTCTCCGCAAGTTGAAGTAATCAAGACGTTCGCGCTAATGGCAAGAATAAAACATTTATAGGAATTACTGCGATGCAAAAAAATATATTACTATTGTGAAAATTACCAGCTTGTTCCGCTGCTAGCTTAGTTTGACTTATGGGGGTCTAAGGTCCCAAAGTGACCCAGGCTATAAAGGACGCCGTAGTTAAGGTGTCCTAAAATTTCGACCATCTGGGGTTAATTAACGTGGACTGACATCACACAGTACACGGGCCTGCAAAATTTCGCCTTCATGAAAAATCGACTGCCACGGCCTCAAAAGAACGTGCAGGTTCGATACTGCATTCCAAAGGCGACAGTATGTGCACCGAACGAAATTTTCATGTAGCAAGCACGCCGTTCAATGCGCCCGTAGCTGCGTAGGGAACTTATTTTGTATCGCATTTTATTTTGTATCTATTGATGCGAAGCATTATATGGCTCATCGGCAACGAAACCTGGTGTCCAGGAAAAGTGGCGCCCCAATGCCCATGTGACCAGGCGTCAAAACCGACGTGCCCTGTTTCCGTTAGCGTCAGGATATCTGAAATTCGCATTTTTCAATTAACTTGACATCCTCAAAAGGACTAGAGCACTTTTTAAGATAATTTTAAGTTTCGCAACCATTTGCTATTTGCTGTTTGCATTGCGCGGCTCGAAATCACTGCTTGATGTATTCCTGTTGCATGCATCAGAGTCCTACAGCTGCAGCCTGTTACTAAAGGGACACTTGTAACATTTTACGGCCAGAGCACTGCATCTGTATTTCCCTCCTTTCCCTTTCGGGAATCTATTGTCTGATGTGGAGCCTAAGCCCTAATGAGGAGCCTCCATCCTATACAAGCCACATCGACAGCCACCTATTCACCGTCCCGCTTAGCAAAGCGGCTTCCCACCCACCTACTGCCACGCTCCATCCTCCATTCCACCTCTTTCTAGCCCACCTTCTCCCTCCTGAAGCACCATCCACCACGCACGAACATAATTCTGTCCTCCAGAAGCGTTATGCAACGCATACATGCACCTACCTCGAGCCTCCACAAGGTCTGCGACCTCTACAAGCGCATGAAGTGGCGAAACTAAATAATTACCACAGAAGCGAGGCTACGGCTTTCTTAAAACACTCGGCAAGAGCCGTTATTGTTCGCACAACGCACGCGGAGGCGGCTTAGCGCTAACGCTTCCTGCGGCACGGCCTTCCTTGAAGTTCAAGGTCCACCCCCGCCGACGAAGAACTCGTCTGCGTGTGTGTTTGTGTGTATGTGTGCAGAATTTGGCACCCATCCAAGAAGCCAACCTGACGGCTGTTGGATGTGGAGGTGGGTAGGCTGGTAGTGGCGCTTCTGGTGAGTGGGGTTGGCTGTGTGGGCAGCTCACTCTGCGCCCCTAGGAAATCGCAGCGGATTGGGAAACTTCCACAATACCAATAGTAAATAACCCGCCGGCTGAGCAGAGAGAAGACGCGCTGTCCAGCTCTGACCTACCGCACCAACAGTAGTTAGTGGAGCGAGCCGGAGCTGAGCAACTTCCATCGGGCTCCTGTAAAGGGTAGGGAGACCAGCTAAGATTCTTTTAATCAAGATGTTTTTTCAACCTCTTTCCGGGCATCCTTATATTTCAGAGCCTGAAATGCAAGCATCGAAAGGTATAACGAAACGACAAACATCTTTCGATGGAACCTTGTTGACAATTCATAGATGTCACTGAGCGAGAAACGTAAAACGATATTAACATAGAACTAGAACAGAGGAACCATCCGTCGCCGGTAGGAAAAAGTGCCTGTATTTCGTGATGAGTGGGACAAAACGAAGCAAGTGACTTGCAAGCAATCGTGTGAAGTTCTGATTGGTTTATGTCCAGTGGGCTGCGCTGGCCATCCCTTTCGATAAACATCAATCTTTCATGCGTAGCATCCTTTGCCACTTTATGTTTCCCGCGCACATTTATCAACTGTTCGTCTGAAAAAAAAAAGTCTGGTGAATGTCAGCGCTGCTTCAATGAATTTGCAACTTTCCTTGGAATGGCATTTTACTCTGTTTGACAACAGGAAGTTTTGTGCCTTTTATCAGCGAATTCGGGTAGAGGAATTGATACGGAGCGTGAAGATGGCACCAGCTATTTCTAAGGCTCTGCCAGTTTCGCGTTGGCTGTTTCTTTTATTATCCTATCTCGTGTACTCTCTTTCTCGTTTCGTTCCACGGACTTTTCCTTCTTCTTCAAGATAGCAGGTTTGCGGCAAATGCAGTTGACGTTGACACGTTCTTCCGGGAGTCCTGTCCCAGACAGATTTTCTCGAAGAAAAGTTTTAGAAGAAAAATACCTTCAGGAAACAAATTCCCTGCTCTCATAACGGTATCTAAACTTATTTGTTTTGGAAAAGTTCGCAGCCAGGTACACCTTTGACACTTTGCTAATGAGTTCGCTAGTGGGTTCGCCAACGGTCATGAATCCGCTCCTTCCGGGTATTCGTGTTCTCACGCTATCTAACACGCACCGGTGTCAAACTGCTGCTTACAAATTAGTGAGCCTGAGGCGAGGCCTGAAGTCATGCTTTTTAACGTTCCCACCCAAATGTGACGTCTGAAACTACATCTGCGTAAATTGTTTTCTTAATTGTGAGTGACTCTTTTAGCGGAGTTATAATTGCAGAAATTTCTTGCTACTTCACTGTACTGATGTTTAAGACGAGTTTGGAGTGGTTGGTTAAGTGAGTGATTGTTATCTAGTAAACATAAGTAAGTCAATCTTCTTAGTAGGTCAGGCGGAAAGAAACTTTTGAAAGCGCGAAGTATAAAACTTTTGAAGTTTTACCGCAGGCACTCTGGGAAGTTGTGATAATAACATCCCAGCACCCACCTTTTTTTCCTCCTTTTCTTTCTTTCCTCCCTTCCGCATACACAAGCTCTGTGCATGGTGTTCATTAGCGGAGTTCTACCCCTTGCTTGTTTTGCTGCTCTTGTTTAAGTGGCTCGGAAATGACACGTGCATCGCGAGCTACCTTTTATCTTTGTTCAACGACGAACACCGTTCTTGGAGCGACCGATGTGGTAAAACGAGAGGCATAACCGCAAGGTCTTTCAAGTTTGCTGTTAAGTCTACAAACTGCTGCACAGCAAAAACAGAACTCATCGACGCCGCCTGACAAGCGTGAGTGCATGAAGCGTCAGTGAAGCGCCCAACAAATTTGGGCAATTTAGACGAGTTACCTGCACTGGAGAGGTTGGTTTGACTTCAAGCTTGTAGAAAGCGCAAGCATTTTGTCGTGATGTAGGAAAATTGTTGGGCGAGCACCGCCGAGGGCAACCGCGTTTTCTAAATTCTAAGAATAGATATGGATAATACTTGCGGCGAGTTAGACGCCATCAGTAATTGAGGAGCCTAAAAGTAATTGATGAAAAGTTAGCTATTCTATGGAAGTTAACTAGCCAGCTCGTTAGCACGTGTTAGTATATTCTGATGTACTACACCGCTAAAAATGATAGGCTGAAAAAAGCACTGTTCTTACTGAAAAAGCCAATTTTTAAAAATTGTGTAAAATCTGGCGTGAAACACCCTATATGACTGTCGAAAGCTGTAGGCAGTAGCCATCTGCGGGAACTTACAAGTTGAATAAATTCTATCACACTGAAATATGTTCAAAGCAAGAGGTGTTTAGCATTATGAAGTTAACAATGCTATCTGAAACAGTGTGCGCGTGTCTTAGATCACGTTGTTCACTTTATGTTCCTTCATTACCAACTAGCCGGCCTAAACGTGTTAAGGTGTTGGCGCAGAGGTAATGAACCGGTCAGTCAGGAGAGCTGGGACAGTAAACAGAAGCAGGAGCGGTCTCCTCTCTATGGTGTATAGCGTGCCCTTTAGTCTTGGTCGATGGGGTGGCGTGTCCGCATAAATGCACGAACACATGCCCATTATTTTTCTATCAATCTTTACGTGAGCGTGTGGAACAGTTCATTGTTCCTTATGCTATCCTAAACAAAATGTCACCTGGTGATCTGAGCAGTGCCTAGGCGTTTCCTGAGCATCGCCACTTTCTGTAAGCTAGTCACCATGACTGGATTGCTAAATAGCGTTTCCGAATATGGTCGAAGAAACGATATGAGCTACAACAGTTGTTTTCAAAGACATAGCGATAGATGCAATGGCGGGAATGCAGGGTAAAAGTGGCGTACATGGCACTGGGAAACAAGGATGAGGCTGGAGTTATCATAAGCAAGCATCCCACGTGCATGTGCGACGTAAGAGATGTCTCTTTGAGAGCCCTACAATCCGAATAAATTTCGTAGTGAATCGCCTTTGCGTTTATCCAAGCATTTTGCCCCCATATTCCAATGAAAAGCTGATTTACGATTGGCGACGCCATTCAACACCAATCTGTGGAGCTTGCTGTTTGGTAAAATCGCGAAACAACACAATGTTGAACACGATTTGATATCAAGCATTCAAAATAGCGTGGTTGCTTTACTCACTTTTTACCACGAGCTTGGAGCTATTATCGATATAAGAAGCGTCAACAAGGATGCGCTAAAGAGTATGCAATAAGGGCAGGAAACGCTTTATATACAATTGTCCAGGCAGTGCAGACGCCAGCGCCTACTGCTGCCATAGCGGTCGGACGGAACCCACTTGGAGCATTGTATCGTTGTTATGACAATGTTATCCAGAAGAAAAAAGAAACTCATCTCCAAGCGGGATTCGAGCCACCACCGGCGAAAATAAGGCAGCCTAATTTCCTGGTGCCTCAACGAAATCAGCCATCGCCGCACCCAGTCAGGATGCGTGCATGTCTGCCACGTGAGCGCGAATGATTCATTCTTGAACATTAGTTGTCCTCCTGTCACCAGGTGCGCTAAAGTAGTTGAAACCGAAACTTGTTGGAGCTTCCTACAAATGGTATACGACCTAATAACAGTCTGCTTTGCGGACAGGATTCATTTTTTTAATTCAAATACTTTCCACGTGGCATAAGATAATGACGTCAATAAGCAAGAGTAGGTCGTTGAGCGTGCTGTGTTCCAAAAACCTTCGCAGACTCCTGCTCTTAGCGTTGTCCGTTCGCCAGAAAGGCAGGTGTTCCTCCGTTGCAGCCACAAGTACAACTTCTTGTAATCGTCTTCTCCTTGAGTTCTGCGTTCCCGGGCAAGTCCGCAAACTGCGGCGAAGATCCACCTGAGCATCCGGCGTGCAACGCTTGGGACGTGTGCTGGGCACTGCATCTCCCTGTAAGCGCCGTCTGCAGACCACCGATGTAGCAAGGGCCGCGCCAGCCCTTACCTTTCTAAGGGAAACCTCCTCCAATCTTGTTAAGTTATGAGAGAAGGGTAAATTACATGCAGGAATCAAAGCACGTGAACTTCTCTTCATAGAAGACGACATGATGGGAAGAGCGGAGCGGACGTAAAAAGGGAGGCTAGTGAGCGAGGTGTTCGCAATTGAGGTTTGATATGCAAGGGCGTCTGCTTTCCTCTGCTGAAGATTATTGGTATCTCGTTGTGTCTAGTGTAGCTTGATATGTTTTTTTTATTTTCATATTCAGAGCATGTATCTGCTGAAATAAGCCTAATGTCTGTGTAACTCTTTTAAGTTGTTTAATAGCCGCGAAGGATTGCGTGCAGATATGCGCTTCTTTTATAGACGGTTACGCAGTTACGCCCCTAACAACTCTTAACGAAAGAGGGCATTGTTGCATTATAACATATCCAGAAATAGCAAATCGGTGTTTTCTATCGGTGGCACTTAAGAATTTATATGAAAAATTGAAAATATATTTTTGTTCCCTTCTGTATATAAACCGCTGTTCGGTTTGTGGCCTTCGCTTTGCGATGGAGCCTGGTCTTCATGTTGGTTTTTGTCGTGCATACCCACGGAGAGGGTGGCCAGCATTTCTGGTCACTGTGCTTTCACCTCACTGTGTAAAGCTGCAGCGGGCGTAAGATACTTTCTCTTCAGTTCTCTTGTTGCCTCTAGCTGTTCAATAAGTTCAGTCAGTGTGTTCAACTGCACATATTCCTTGAGAATCGCCATGGGTACAAGCTTTGCAGGGCCGTGATGGTGCGCATTGCGTTCCTATTTATTGCTCCTAGCGCCGCCCACTATCGTCTCGTCAGTTAATAGAACTGAGCCTGCTTAGTATCCTGTGTAGAAGTACTGAACATGCAATATGTCTCGCCATCTCGGTCCGGGCCCCTTCACTGCTAGACGAGATGAGTTTGATCAAGTTCAGTGTAGTCGGGGATTCTGGGCCACGACTGCAAATATTTAAATTTCCTGTTTTTATATTCTGTCCAAAATAAAAAAGAAGATGCCGCGATGAAAAGAAAGACTGACAGAAATGTTGAAGAATCTGCATCACGAGTTACGACAACCCCACTGCAAAAACTGATGATGCAGCGCAAAAATGGTTTTAGCAGAGCTTTATGCATAGAACATGTCGGTATACCTAATAATATGACGTTATACCACGCTGCATGCATGCTTTTATGGACGTTGCTGCCGTAATTCCATGAACATGAGTGGGTTGAGCAGAACCCAAATGCTACGATGTGTCCTTTGTTCACTAAGACCGAGGCATTTTAACAAAAGTTTTCGAGCCTCTCTTCTTCATGCACAGCAGAATCGCGTTGCAGTTCTGAATTTATCAACTCTACGCAGAATTACCCCTCAATCAGCGGCGTTTTATGAACCGGTGAAGGAGCATAATATATTTTGAAAATGCGTTTACTTTAATAAATGCGGACATAATAATCAACGTTGGTGGCAACTGCCGGAGTACACTGTGAAAAGTATGATAACAACTGAAATAGGAGGTAGTAAAATCTTTTTTCCCCGCCACTGAAAAGAAAAAGTTTAATTTCGAAGAATGACGGTAGATAAGTATGTATATTTAAACTCCAGGTAGATAATAACTCACGTTCGTTATAGTGAATGCGTTTTGTGACGCGGCCATAACGACAAAGTCTAAGTGTGTGTGCCCCTGTGGCACATTTGTATAAAACGAAGCATTGAGTGACGGAACTGAGCCATGTACTAGAATTGCAGATGAATGTAAACTAACGTTCCGGGTAAGTGAAGAATCAAGGATGAGCTGCTTGATTAGCACTTTACAAGCATTCTTATACGAATTGTAAGCGCGTTAAATGTAAGAGATTAAATTGAATAATAGTACTGACATTAAGAAAAGGTATTTTCTCGTCCTGCGTACGAAACGTATTGATTGCACCTTTTCTTGCAATTCGCTGGTGTGTAATTGAACGGGGCTAACTATGTTTTCCTGTGGGTGGATGCTGTCACTGGTTGTTAAGCAGGTAAAATTTTTTGCACAAAAGCACGGGTAACTACATGTATGCGATGACATGTGATAAAAACCTGCTGAATGCCTAGAATTTAATTTCATTTATCTGCCTATTTCCCGCTCACACACTTTTAAAAGCTCTAAATGGAGCTGTTGATCATTTTTTGATTGGATATTTTAGGAGATTCCAAACATAAGTTCTGAGATAAGTAGGCGTTTCAACCTTCCTAACATTAATTTTCGAGGTAACGCGGCTGATACTTGGATTAATTAGTTTTCGAGGACTTCCAACAATAGCTCCAAGATAGAAACTAGCAAGCTGTGAGCAAGTAAATTGTTATTTAAGTTATTGCAGCCGTATTGCAACGACGTCACTATCTTTTCTCTTGTCATGAAGAGTCGTTAAGCGAATGAGGCACAGGTGCGGACAAAAGTTCATTATTATAGCAGGTTTCGTTTACTTTTGTCCGCAGTTCTTCAAAAGGGGCTAGTTGGTCGTTCATTAATATTGGCGCGCGCTTCAATTTAGAGCGGACAGAACGGACGATACAACGCGAAACACCGAGCTGATTAGGCCCGATGTGCAATAAATAAACGTCACCAGTACTGACGTGAGTAATGAATGATCACTCGCCCCTTTTAAAGCACCGCGAACAGAAGTAAACGAAACCTGCTATTAGCGTATAAAATTTTTCATGCGTTGCCTATCGGAAACTGGCAGGTGTCCTATTAGCATGCTGGTAGTGAACGCTTATGGACAAAGAATGTTTCTTCGCCGCAGGTAAGGAACACGTGATTGCTCTGAGAACAGAACAGCGTGCGCCGCGTACTTAAGTCCACACATGAAATGAAAGTTACAATTTCTATCGACACAGTGTATCGTAGCTCTGTAACGCGAGGTCACGTCAAATTTGCAAAAATTGAAGACAATGTTCGCCCAGTGGTGTCTGGAGAAAATGCTGCTGTCCACAGCCTTTTTTGACACTTTCCAAGGAGCATACGTTAAGTTCAATGTTATTCTTGTAGCCTTTGATATTAAGGCAATATCGGTCTAAGGAAACGTTTAACTCCGCTTTTTATGCCGTTGTGGTGTCTCTAGCCCGTTCCGTTGCATTGTTCTTGTCTGAAGAATTACTCGCGTACGTGGCGTTGCAAATAGTTCGTTTTTCATTTTTTTATTATTGAGAAATTTATGACAAAATATGTTCGAACAAACCTTTTGCAGCTTTCTTGAATATTATGAACGGAAGGCACATAGAATTGGCGCCACTGTATGTGCCTAAAAATGCATTTTGCACATCAACTGGGACCCGCCGCGGTGGCTCAGTGGTTAGGGCGCTCGACTACTGATCCGGAGTTCCCGGGTTCGAAACCGACCGCGGCGGCTGCGTTTTTATGAAGGAAAAACGCTAAGGCGCCCGTGTGCTGTGCGATGTCAGTGCATGTTAAAGATCCCCAGGTGGTCAAAATTATTCCGGAGCCCTCCACAACGGCACCACCTTCTTCCTTTCTTCTTTCACTCCCTCCTTTATCCCTTCCCTTACGGCGCGGTTCAGGTGTCCAACGATATATGAGACAGATACTGGGCATTTCCTTTCCCCCAAGACCAATTATTATTAATCAACTGTTGCCAATGAAAGGTAAATGAGTCTGGATTTTTTATTTATGTAGTTCATGCGAAACGTCAGCAATGCTTCCCTTGTTAAAATGCAACCCATGAACAAAGCTGACGTAAGTTTGAAATTTATAAATTCTTCAATTTGCAAAAAACGTTTTTTTTCTGCTTTTGTCGCGGTATATATATATGGTTTATAGGGGTTTGACGTCCCAAAGCAACTCAGGCTCTGAGAGACGCCGTATTGAAGGGCTCCGGAAATTTCGACCACCTGGGGTTCTTTAACGTGCACTGACATCGCACAGTACACGGGCCTCTAGAATTTCGCCTCCATCGAAATTCGACCGCCGCGGCCGGGATCGAACCCGCGTCTTTCGGGCCGGCAGCCGAGCGCCATAACCACTCAGCCACCGCGGCGGCTGAGAGAATCAGAATCGAATAAAAATTGTAGTAAGCACTAAATGGCAGCTACTAAACTAGCAGCTAAAGTAAATTAGGCACCAAATTAATCGTGAAAAGTCTACTGTTAATCAATAATTAACCAACCACCTTTTAAGCACGCATTATATATATATATATATATATATATATATATATATATATATATATATATATATATATATATATATATATATATATATATACACACCATTATTTGAAAGTGTGCACAACGTTGGAAGGGAAGGGAAAAAAGTGACGCATTTCTTCCCTGGATTGGTTTCAAGCGATGCGGCACAAATATCCGTCGACACGGAACTGGCATCGACAGGAGTGCCCCAGGCAACGTAATGGTATGAGCAATAGGACATTAAAAAGTCAGTTTGCGCTCATGACCCTGCTTTGTTTTTACTTGTGTTCGATAATGTAAAAAACTGCTGTGGGGAGCTCTCTTCTCGGGGAAAACTACCTAGAGATGAATATATATATATATATATATATATATATATATATATATATATATATATATATATATATATATATATATATATATATATATATATATATATATATATATATATATATATATATTTCTCATTTCTATTTACGCAGTCATGGTCGGCTTCGCAACATTAAGATACTCTCTTTCCTTCTGCTCCTACCTGTACATCTCGACAGCCATCCACAAGTTTAAAGGTGAAGTCGAGAACCATTTGAATTCTCCAGCAATAGACAGTAATAGCAGCAAAAAACATGACTGAATAAATTCAGTACTATGCAACTTACCCAACGAATGCAACGCGTGGGTAGTTTTTCTCGTTGCCAATGGATTCAGTCATGTCAGAGGGCGGCCATTCACAACTTTAGTCGAAAACCTGTGACATGCGCCGGCAGTACAGACACAGCTTGGAGAAGAGTTGATGACTAAATTGAGTAATACGCAAGTTCCAGAATGATTCCTATTCATGGGAATTTTTTTCTGTTGCCACTGGATTCAATAATGCCTGAGGGCGACGAGAATATTTAATCTTTCCTGAGGTCATTCGTCTAGAGCGGTATAATGATAAAATGATTCCTGTCACTAAGGAACAAATTTTATTTACACTCTGTCGTACTTGCGAACGCTTACGTGAACGCTCTTGGCGCATGTGTTAAATGGAATGAACAGCTTGCTTGCGCAGCTTGGAGTAAACACAGATACCTGCACCAAGAGTAAACAATTGCGCAATGAACCGGAGTTAAGTGTGGGACATATATAACAAGTACTACTAGCTTAACAAGGCGAACTATGAACGTCACACCTTGTCCAGGCGCTTTTCATTTAGCCGCTCATACTATCCACCTGCTTATTCTTTGCGCAAAGCTACTGCAGGCTAAAATCAATAGAAGCGTCGTCTCTGTTTAATGTCACATACTCTCCGCATTAATTATGCGCGAGAACACACGCGCCTGAAGCTTTAGCTGTGTGCTTTGCGTTCACCTCTCGAGTGCGTCAATAGCAGTTGCTGTGCCGGAATGCTAAAAAAAGCCCCTGGAGCATGAATTGCATTCTTAAATCCCTACTTCCTTTTTAGTTTTATCGAAAACCCGAAAGTATTTTATTTTTGTGGCGAATCTTGCACGAAGCGGCGACTATCAGCTTAGCTTATCCGCTATGAGCTCACTCGAAGCTCGGCGAGGTTTTTCTGGAAAGTATGAGCCAGAGAGGGAACTTCTAGGCTCCTCAATTTTTTTTCCGCCTTCGCTGAGACCGAACGCGCGAAGAACGTGATCTAGACTCCGCTAGCTGTGATATCATTTTCTGCCACACGCGCGCATATAGATCATCGGCTTCACTTCATTCTGCATCACCAATTCGCTGAATAGGCTATGTTTGGCTGCATGATATGCGTCGTCGCATATCCTGGGTGACGCAAAGTATAACCTCGCCATACCTGCTGATCCCGAAATAGGAACAATGCGAGACTCAGTGGTACAGGAGACTGCATTGCGGAGTTATGTGTTCGTGACAAACAACAGAACGCGTTCCACTTCGTTTCGTTCGTTGCGAGTTTTCTGAGGGCGTGAGTGTTTCTGTGCGCGGCCCTCGGATGATTTCATGAGAGCAACAGGTGCTATTAGACAGGAAAGGGGCGCTCCCGTATCGACTAGCAAGAGCACTTGGATATTTTATGCGCCGGTGCATTTTTCGTGTGCCTAGGCAGCCTGAACAAGGTAACGTAATGCTTTCATAATGTATCCGCAGCCGTGCTTTCTCCTGATTATAACGCTCTTACGTGCTCTAACATTACATGCTTCATAACTTTCCTAGTCTCATCTAACCCAAGCTAGACGTGACAACGTATGGAGTGGTTAGTGACAACAGGAAATTATTGTGGTGCGTT
Source organism: Amblyomma americanum (assembly GCF_052857255.1). Classification (NCBI taxonomy): domain Eukaryota; kingdom Metazoa; phylum Arthropoda; class Arachnida; order Ixodida; family Ixodidae; genus Amblyomma; species Amblyomma americanum. Next base: position 96,038,154 of record NC_135498.1, read on the forward strand.
CTGTGTTCGTGATGTGCTCGTTTCTTGGATGCTTTTAATTCCTTTACAGAAACAATCAACTCACGGGTCTGCGTGTCATGAGCGGAGAGGCGAAGTTTTTCTGGCCTGTTTGAACGAATTGTAGAAGAAAGTTGAAATTGTATGCGTGAAAACCTTTGTACGCCTCGGCGTCAGCCGAAATATGGCAAAGTTAATGACTAGCAGCTACTGTTATCATTAAAGCGGTTGCGGTAACTTGTTCGTGCCGCGAAGGATGGAAGAGTCGACTAGAGCTTCGTCAAAGAAGTGACGCCACTGAATCACAAGCGGTATGCTATTCAAAAGATGAATGACGATAAGAATTCCGTAAGAATCAACGCGGAAGCCAGGCCAGAGAGAAAACGATAGAACCGAAGGGAGACGTAACAAATATTGCCCGATGGTCTCGTCCTTCGGTCTTCCTACATGAAATGCGGCCAATAGGTGCCGTGTATGCCCTAGTACTTCCATAAAAGACATAGCCATTGATAACGTGCGTAAATTTATCAGGTTTCTATTAGCTGTCGCAGAGTGTTATACATCTTATACAGAGATACTGTTCACAGCGCTATAGTGGCGGAGCGGAATGCACAACTGCACGGAGGGCTTTTGATATCTGTACTTATTGTATACCTTACCAGCTGTTTTAGAGCCTTTTGGGGTTTTTTGATGTTTAACAGTGAATTGTGTAAAAGCACGGAGGCTTCGCTCTTTGCACAAGAAAAACGTTGTAGCCATACATTCTCCTAATAAGCGTTTCGAAAGATCTTCCTCATGTCCTTTACAGTTTGGCTAGCAGTGATATATACTGCTTGTCCAAAAGTTTTACTGCGTCAGAAAGGTTTTATTTGAAACCACTGACAGTCAGGGTCAACCATATCCCTGGCTGATACGTTAGTTTGACGTGGGATGTGTTTATTCTCGAGGTATTGGCCGCCCTGCACTGCTAATCTGGATGCCACGTAAAGGAAATCATCTGCTACTCTCCTTGCCTTCTTTTAAGCCAGATAAAAGATTTGTGGAAGAAAAAACAAGTAACTCAAATATTTTTTAGTTCCTGTTCTCAAACGGGCTCATTTCGAATATTCTTAGAAAGGTGAATATTGCCACAAGTAAAGTCACAGGGACGTTTTCCGTATGATGTCATTGTTCCTTATATGCACAATCGAAGAACTCACTGTTTTACAGAACTGTGGGAAGCATTTCCACCGCATCATATAATATATGACTACTACAATATAGTTTCCGTGCAGTCGGAATATATATCACCTCGCTTACTGCTTTCATTCAACGCGAACCCGAACCTCGATGTGATCTCTTTTAGTTATTCTTCTTCCATTTCGCCGCACTCAACAGCACGTACTGCGGCATGACTGTACACGCGCAGCCAGAACCTGCCGAGAAATGATTGCAGAGCGTGCGGGAAACTCATATGGGAACTTCGTTGTAAACGTGAGCCTACAAATATTTTTTGTCATAATGAGTGGCGATGAGGACGCCGCCATGTCTATTCCCCCCGGTAAGCACGAAAAACTTGAAACTACAGAAAAGAGGTTCTGCGTTACCAAGAGATGAATTTCACCACGTCTCACTTAGTGCTAAACATTATAATCTGATGAGTGGTTTAGGTCATCCAGAAAATCGAGTTTCGGTGAAACACTCCTTTATAATAGTGACAAGGAAATAAGAGACTTATTTATATCGCCACGATTAATGCGCGTGGGTTGCTATGAGCTACGTAGAACATCCGTTTTTCGGGCCTGGTCATAAACATATGTGTTCTTAACTGCAATTGATTATTGTCTGTCGAGTAGTGTGCTGCAAAAACCTTCCTTCCTCTGAAACTCGATCAGGTGTTTTAGGGCTAGGCGGGCGGCGGGTGATTAGTCTTCGGCAAAGAGATATTTTGGAGTGCTTATTTTTCGTACTAATGGTAAGTAGGCTCTATTTATCTCTCAGTTATGCGATAATTACGGAGTGTCCGGGCATTTCGATAACAGTACGGAGCGAGTCACGCACGTTTTTCAGCGTCATAGTATGGGACAAATGAAACAAGTTTCCACATCAAAGTGATAGCAAAGGGAATGTGCGTACGAACGTGCACGATGCAGTGCCTGCTGCCACTTGTTGGATTTGTAGTAAACGTAATAAGGACTTCCCTCATAGCACTCGAGCTCGCGCTAGCCAATTAACTTGGGCACTTGGCAGAGACCTGTCGCTCTTGCCACAAGCGCGAAAGCCTGGACACTTTTGCAGAAGGCGATACCTGTGTGGTACGCAGTACGTTAGTGATGTTCGCTAAAAGAAAAATTCGTAGAGCTCATGCTTAAAAATATACGGAATACACTGTTCCAAGATCCAAGCTTAAGAGATTGCGTTGCGAGTCTGTTAACCTTGAAATCTTCGAACAGTGAATCCCTTATAACTTAAGCATGATCTCTACGTTGATTTTTCATTTCAGCAAGTGTCACTGCCAGTAGCGACATTCTAGCTAAGCGTCCAGGGTTAAGGTATGAAGACAGGCGACGTGCTGGGTGCCACTAATAGCTTGCGACATCGGGTGTTAGGTGTGGCGCCTCCATCAACAACGTTTGGATTACGATGCGGCGTTTCGTAAGATAAATTGCGAAACAACCAATATGCCTGGGGAATATAGTACTTGCATGAGGGCACATACGACAGCGTCGATGACCGGTGTGAGAGCTAGCGTACTATCGTCACCAAGCTGTACAGTGTGCAATGAATCTTTTGAATCCCAAATCAGTTTGCTTTGGGCCTGACCAGGAGCTTTTTATGCACCTTTATTACAAAGGACATATTTCGCCCCAGAAATTGAATCAGTCCTTTGTATCTGCGAAGTTTTTCTTACTATGTTGCAGGACCCTTACAGGTTTATCACGCTGTTTCAAGTTCTGATACTTAGTTCGAAGCCGCGGAAGTGTGGGACATGAAGCACGCGAATAGAATGCCGAGCGTTCATTAAGACTTTGGCTATTGTCCAACACTTTCACGGTTATACTGCGTACCAACAAAACGCAAGCGGAAATCGGGTGATCACGCACAGTCCGTAGCATCATATACTCTACACATTAGAGAGAATGAGTGTAATGATCTATCTTTATATGCAAAAAAAAAGAATGAGAACAAGACCAGCACAGAAACAATTTGGTCACGAGCTAGGCTGTTTTATTCATAATTTAAAATTGCAACATTTACATCGTAAAAATTTGGCTGCTGGCATAGAATTTATTAGCTCATTTGTTATTTAAGAGTGTGCAACACGACGAGAGTCGGACATAAAAAGACAATAGCATTATAGTATTTCGCGCCAAAACTCAAATTCGTTGTTACCCCGAACAGTCGAAGGTGCTTACATAGCCCTACGCCTTCTGTTTCACATATTAAGAATTTCTCCGAATTTCCCGTTCGTTTTTCTCTCTCTGCTCGCTTAAAGGCTTACTCTCCTGTCGGAGGCCTAGCATATTTGTAGTGGAAGGGAGGAAAGCAATGTTCTCCATGGTTTGAGTTTAATTTTTCATTTATGAACTGCTTGTTCAAAATGCATATTTTGTAGCTTTATGCGAAGCAAACGAGGCCAATGAAAAAGAACAGAATAATTTACGGCACTGCTATGACCGCACCTTGATGACGCAAACTGATAACAAAATACGCGGAGGAGTCGGGACTTGCTGGTTCGATGTACACATTTTATGCACCCAGGAAGCGAGCAGCAAGATGATAATGTTGTTTATTCAGCAGTCCTTGAACTGCGTTTGATGTGACGAAGGAAGAGAGAGTTGTTCAATTCTCCTTCATATTGAGGTGCTTTTCTACACGTAGTATTTATATCTGAAGGTAGATGATGACACGCATTCCTTTGTATTTTTGCTGCCGGGTTGATAACACAGTTGGATTTCTTTATCGCATTCCCGAACAGGGTCTATAGCTTCACGAATGGCATTTCTGATTGCAGTTGTATTCTTCCAACGTTACGACCCCATGACGCAGAGCGTCTCTAAGCGCTAATGTAATGGGTATTGCTGTCTATTTTATTGTTAACATCAAGCGCATCTGAAGCGCATAGGAAGCTTTTAAGGGCTTCCCGTGGAAAACTCCGCAGTCATTTTGTTCGCAGGAAACGAGGAAATAGGCGAAAATTTACATGTTGCATTGTCTCCCCAATTACTGCCACAAATTACACGTATCACGGTTTATTTGCATAGCTAAAATTTATCTTAATATGAAGCGCCCTGCCTCATCGCCTCCTCTCATTCTGCTAGTGGAAATGTACTTTTATAATTTAAAAAAAGTATGTTTTGTTTTGTTGTGTTTAACTGCATGAAGCTCTGTTTTCTGCAATTCGACAGGTAATTAAAGAGAAGGTTTGTTTTTTCCCACGCTTCCAATTAAATGTAGTTCCTTTCAGTAGACGTCATAATAGCCAACTAGAAATACAACTTTTGCGAAATAGATCGGCAGTCCACATATTATGCTCTTTGCATACATTAGCTACCGCTCGAAATGTATGTGTTCAAAGATGAGAAATCGTAAGTTGCCTGGTGATCTTGTAAAGTGGCTGACAATGATGTAAACTTTTTTCCCGCTCTTGGCACATTAGTGCGATGTATTGAAGTGCTCGCTTGTAAGGCGTGTGCTGTAGGAAAAGGTGTCTAGAACCCTGCTTCATTTTCTTGAAAGTAAGCAAGCAGTCTCGAAAGTGAGGCAAAAATTGTGTGATCCATGCCTCAATTTCTTTGAGGCGTTGTTGGCGCCTCGGTGCCCTGGTTAGTGGGGATCGCAACCCCGAGGCTTCTGCGGTGTTGCAGGTGGCGGACACATGCCGACGCTCTACTGCAAGGGTGCAATTTTTTTTCCAAGTGCATACATAGAGGCAGACACCGAACTCTAGTTCTTATTTGTTTAATTTTTTCAACATGTTTTGATGTAATTCTCCCCTGCAGTGTTAGTGAAAACGAAGCAACATTGCCTGTTGGCAGCATGTGCTCCCACGTTTGTTTCTTCCTTCTTGACGAGAATATGTATGTGTCTAGAACGAACCCTTCAGAGTCTAGCTAGGCAATTTATACTCGGCACAGAGTTTCTCCCGGAAAAAAGTAATGCACCCCTACTCAATCCCAAAAAGAACTGGCGTGGCGGCAGGACTAAATATACTTTTTTTCAGGCTCGAGAATTTCAAACATAACAGTCAAGTACGGTGTTTTATAACAGGAAAACGCTGATATTGTAAAGCGACTTGTGAATATCAAGACTCCTTTTAATGCAGTTGAGAGTCCCTAATTGTGCCGTGCTCTGGCTTTGCTCTTGTTGCTTATCACTGCTGCAGGAACAACACAAAGTGCCGTTACGCCAATGCCGCGCCTGTTGAAGCGCTTTACCAGAAGGTTCGTCGACTTCTTCAATAGGCCTTTAGACATGACAGCGATCCTATGTAATCTATATTTCAAAGCGTTCAAGCCATATCGCAGGGTTATCCATAAAAAAAGGCTCGTTAACAGAAAAGCAGTAGCTTAGGATGTGTGGTAACATATTGTTTCGGAACGTGAGAAGCCACTCGTGAGTGGGCAATAAAAACCGAGGCCCAGGCAGGGGTCTGTTTTCGTTGGCATGTATACGTATGAAAGTTGCACACAAGAGTGCTTTTATTCATAATTACCTCAAGATTCTGTCTTTCTCAACTTTTTCTCTTTCACCATGCTACACAATCACTCCAAAATGCGTGCCACATTTTTGTGTGTGCCGTTTTACAAACGCGATACAGTTAAGTTATCTCTTCATTTAGCATGAATTAATGCCTTTGCGCTGTCCGCATTGCAACTAAACACAGCAACGTCTCAGACGGTAGCCCAGGTATAAGGTGGTAGCCTCAAATCATGCGCTTGGTAACAGTGCGCCCAGGGATGACGCTAAGAAACTCTGAAATTCCTGCAAGAAGAAATTTAACAAAGAGTGTGCTTGCGGCTGGGAGTGTTTTTAGCATGAAGCGCTTCTTGTACGAAAATAAAATATTTCACCCGTTGCTTCACTCAGCCACCGCACGCCGCATTGTGCCAGCGCGCTGAATGTTGTTTTGGTTTTCTCTGTGTGGCTCTTTCAAGTCTGCGCGGCTTTATCTTCCCAATCCAGTTAGTCTGATGAATAGTTAACGTCGTCTCTTCATGTGCTCGCGAGTGTCTACGACAGAAAAAGCTCTAGAGCAACCTAACTTTCGGTGCCGGCAGGGTTAACTATGTCGAGCGGTGACAATAGCTGGTGCAAAAGCACAACTTTACTAATGAAGTTCACTTCTTCCGCTTCTACGGCACAGGAATAGATGACGAAGTGAAGCCAATAACGGAGACACCGCGATGCAAGAAGGGTAGGCAAATAAATCAGGTGCAGCTCACCATTAGGTCGTAACGGCCGCCATTGGCACGCAGAGGTGAGCTGCTGAGCTGTAGAAGGTCTTGCAGGGTGCCCTGTTCCTGGGAAGCGAATGCGGGCTCCTCTTCCTCAGAGCTGCCTCCGGGGCTTCGGGAGCTCCAGGACTCTCCTCCACCGGAAACGGCAAGACTGACGGTCACCATCGCGGTGGCAAGGATGAGCAGAGTGGCGAACACGCGTGCCAAGCTGAATCCCATGGTTCTCGAGTGTTGCTCAGCTCGATGAACGGATGTCTTATCGCTATCGCCCTCAAAATATTTTCTTTTGTTGCCACAGACTGGTCGCCTCAGGACAAACTTGTATGATTTGAAAACAATCGACTGTGTCAGGGAACAATCGGCAATAGAAGAATTAGCAGGAAAGTTTAATAAGGGACTTCACTTTCTCGAAAAGTTTTCTGTTTCTGAGTTCACCGAATAAAACACTAAAAACAGGAGAATCCAAAACAAAGGAAGCACACAAAGTAGGGTTTGACGGAGAAAATAACTTGGTAGATGCTCGGTGGCGACGACAGCAGCAAAGGCAGGGTGATCCTGTGTGTATAGGGTGGCAGCCGTAGACGGATTGCGTCGTGTGCTCCCGTCCGTAGCGGTGGCTTGGCAAGCCGAGGAGTGCACGAGCGCTGTTCCGGGCCAACTTGTGAAGAGCGCCGCGCGTCCCTCCCTTTTTGCCCACTTCACGAAGGATTTTCCTCTCGTGCGCGCCTCCCTTCTCGCCACCGGCCCAAGCGAGCTCGCGCCCTGTTGATTTTGGGAGAGAGAACGCGAGGGAGAGAGAGCGGCGCGAGCCAAAACTGAAACCCACAGTGACTCTTCCGTGCGTGGGAGCGAGGGAAGAAGCTGCAGCCGCTTTCCCTCTGGGAGGAAAGTGACGCTGGAAGAGAAAGGGAAAACGGGAGCAGCGCGCGCGGAGGAATGGGGAGAAGCGGCCGGTGCGCATGCGCATTTGAGCGGGCGCTCCTGGCGTGCGTTCCAGAGCAAGTGCGTCCCTCGCGGGGAAAGACGCTGGTGCATGCGTCAGAAAGCGCCAACGCCGTGGTGGAGAGCTTAAAATTCGTATTCTTCGCTTGCACTCTAGATGAAGTAAAGGGCATTGACGGTTTGACAGGGCTACACGTGAACGTCTATCTGCTCACTCTACCTCCGCACAAGGCTCTGAAGTCGCCTGTGCGATTTTTTGCAGTCGAGAGCACTCTCCGGGAGTCTTTGCATATTTGAATCATGCTTCCTTGCGCGCTCTGTGCCTATTTATCTCTCTTTTAGTTTCATTTCCCTCTGGTACATATCCCCTAGATAAGCTTTTGCCTTAACTTCGGTCTTTATCTTCTTTTGGGCTGTCTCTTACTATTCGTAATTTCCTCTCGGTTCTCTGTCTTCCTGATAAAGGTTTTAATATCCGGTTCACTTGAAGAAGAGAGAGACGGCCCACACGTTTCGCTCCACCGGCACCGGTGGCAAACGCAGTTTTGGTGCGGTACTACACATGTGTTCGCTGTTTTATTCCGGTAAATATACCTGCCGAAGGAAAATACTTGGTACCACTGACCTTTGACGTACGACAGAAGTCCGCCAAGGCAGAGGAGTGAGCTGCATTGACAATGTCTGACAAAATTATTAACATACAATCTGTCTCCATAAAGCCCGATTTTTAATATTATTTTTGTTTTGCCTATACGCCTCATGCCACAGTCACCTTTGGTGGGAGGCCGCACAGGAAGAAGGCAATTTCGCTCACTGATTTAAAAAAAAAAGACTGCCGCTGCCTGCGGTTAAAAAAAAAAGAAAGAAAAAAAAGAAAACTCACACGGTGTAGCCTGACGAGACCATAACTTAATCAACCACATTTGTACCCTACTCAACTTCCTTAGCGTCAACTTCAAAACGATCGCACGGAATGGTTCTCTGCTTACGCAGCCAGTTCCTACCACCACTTGATAGCACTAAAACGTTAATTGGATAGCATCAAATATTTAATAGGAAACCATTAAATGCCGATTACAGGTGAGTGGAATGTAAAACTACTCGTCAATTAGTCGACGTGCTGATCTTCAAGTACGTACTCAGCCAAATGTACCCACTGAAAATGCTCATTTGCTCATGATAATTGCTTTGGGAACAGTACTTCTAAGAAACGTTCGCTGAGATGTGCGCCATTTCGAGAATACGTAAAATTCGTGAACTAGGAATTCCTCGCCAACTTAAACATCGACGGTTATTTGCAGATTTGCGTAGCGTGACAACCAATATAGTCGTCGTCACGTTTATGTAATGTATACACAATATTTGGTTGCGTATTCCTAAAGGAGATCTGAAAGTGAGAATGTAAAAACACATCCCTCCCCCCCGGACTTTCAAGTGAGTAAAAAAGCGATGTAGTTGGCAGAGAGCGTGAGTAGGGCTCCATTGTTCATGACCTAAGTGGTCCTCTTTAGATGAGACGTCTATGAGTATTGATAAGGGGGTGGTTGCTCGTTGAAGTGCCTGCTTTATGACAGAAGAATGAATGCCGCTGCCAGTCAAAACCACAGACGCCCGAAATCGCAAACGTCGATATTTAATGCAGTCTTGCATTGGAAAGGCCTCAATCTTAACACCTCGCCTTGCCATTGCTTGTTGTTTTTTCTGCATCTAGCTTATGCTTTGTGAAGTCACCATGCGGATTAAGGCCGATGTCACTAAACTGACGCATGGCGGAAGCGCTGCCGCTTATCCTCTGCACTCTCTCATGCGTACCGCACCGATCCCGAGACTGGGGATCTTTAACGTGCACTGACATCGCACAGCACACGGGCGCATTAGCGTTTTGCCTCGATAAAAACGCGGCGGCTGCGTTTTTATGGAGGCAAAACGCTAAGGCGCCCCTGTGCTGTGCGATGTCAGTGCACGTTAAAGATCCCCAGGTGGTCGAAATTTTGCCGGAGCCCTCCACTACGGCACCTATTTCTCTTTCTTCTTTCACTCCCTCCTTCATCCCTTCCCTTACGGCGCGGTTCAGGTGTCCAACGATATATGAGACAGATACTGCGCCATTTCCTTTCCCCCAAAACCAATTATTATTATTAATATAGGTGGCTCCCTACGCTAATGTATTAAGAGAAAAATTTTTAGCCTTTTTTTGAAGTGGTGCCTGATGGCTGAGCCTTTGTTGAAACAAGAGAGAGGTGGGTAATTTTTCCAAATTATAAACAAAATAGAAAAACGAAACCTGAGGTACACGCTAGATGATCAGAAGGCGTTGTTTCGTGGACAGCATATGTTGAAAAGCCAAGTCCGATCTGAGCAGTCGAGCCTCTAACTGCTCAGCTACACTAAGTTGCAGCTCTGGTTTAGGGAGCTCAGCGGCGCAAGGTCTTAGGATATGGGCTTTATTGGCACGTTGACCGCAGGGGCGCAATCGGGGCTATAACTACCGGGAAACAATCCGGCATACTGGGCCAGCGTAGGGAGAGACACCGTTTGCAACTGTCTCCAAAGGACTGTTTTGTACGAAATTTATAACCCAGTGTAATCGGCAGTCGTTGGAGTCGGTAATGCATTTTGATTACCTGGTACTTGACAACCAGTTCTTCGCGGATGATACCGCGTAGGAGTCGGCGAATGGCCCTGCTCGGTCGATGAGGCCTCAAGCAGCGTCGTGTGCGGCCCTGTTTTTGTGCGCGACTGCAGTGCGAGTGGGGATCCAGACGATAGAAATGGTGCGGCTATCGATTGGGGCATAGAAAGAGCAGGCATGGAAACTCGGCCTTTGGCAAAGCTACGGACTACATAGCACCAGTCACTAAGAATAGTACGGTACATGATGTGTAGGCTATGGCCATTGCTATAGCACATTTCTGTGCCTCTACCTAGGCGCGGGTAAGAACTGTCCTGGACCCAGGAAGGGGTCAGTAGGAGATATTGCCGTAGCAAACGTTGCTTGCTGAGAATATTCGGTGCCGTCGACGTATGCGGTGTGTTCGCAATCCTGGTATTGTTTGTGGAGAGCCTTGGCGCGCGCATCTTGCAGGTGAGTGTGATGAGTTGAATGCATGTTATTCTGTATCGGAGTAGTGTATATGACTAGGAACTGAAGCCTTGTCTGTAAAAGCCGATTCGTACGTGATGTGTGGTGTGGAAAGAATGTGACGACCAGTTGGGATGCATGTAAGGCGTTCGGGCTGCGCTGTCAGATGCTGTTCGATGAACTTATCTCGCTCAATGTGAAGCCTCAGCGCAAGGAGATGTTCTCTTGGCGTTTTGGTATGAAAACCTACAGCTTATTAATAGGCTCTGGGGATCAGGATATCTACTTAATTTCTTTCAGCCTGCGAAAGGTGGCGGTATGGGAGACTAAGCGTGATCCTGCTAATCACGAAGGGAAATATTCGCAATCCGTAGCCTATATGCGACATTCTGCGGCAAGCTTTTAGTTAATAGCCGTTGGCAGGCTTACGGAAGGAAGATGGCGAGGATATGTGCTCCCATTTGCTAATTATTGTGCACATCGCCAACATACCTAATATTCTTGTACTTATTCTTTGTAACGCCGCATGCCCAATGCGTCCAACTATGAGCTATTGCGATTTCTTACTATTTCTGGGACTGTTTTTCGTCTAGCTCAGTCAGCAGAACTGCGGTTAAAGTCACGTCACTAATTAGTTCAGGTTGGGAATATCACCATGTTTTGTTATTACTAAACTGCTACTCCAATTTTCCTGTGAGACCTTGCCAGAGGCATTCTGGCACCTTGGATTATTTATTTGAAAATAGTTCAATGCATCGGGAGAAGTGCATCAGAAAAGGCTCTAAGAGCTATTTGTTTATTGTCTTCTACTTCCTATCGAAATACGTAAGCTGCGTTGTGCTCTGGGCCGCCTTGATCATCGCCCTTTCACAGAGGACAAGATCCTCGGTCCGTGGCCACAGCAGTCGACTGCCATCAAGGCTTACAAGACACTGTTATGTTTTTTACGAACGACTGCCTTGATTGACAGATTGTGACCATGTTTCCCGTTCCTTCTCTCTTCTCTTTTAAATCCCCTCATTCCCTTCCCCAGTGCAGGGTAGCCAACAGAGAAATTTCTGGTTAACATCCCTGCCTTTAGAGTTAGAATAGTATTTATATGCAATTTTGTGGACACAAATGCCGCGTCGCGTAGGCGATGCGCAGTGGAAATAATGAGCATGACAGTAATGAAGATGCATAGATTTTCTTTAAGGTACCGTTGAGAACACTGCAGTGGTTTTAGGATGACCACAAATAAAATGAAAATAATGACACCTATCACAGATACAGGCAACCAGTTTTGCTGGCAGCAGGATGAATCGATGAATGTTAAGAGCGTCCCATTTGAAACGGAGTAATGGAGGGTGTCATTATGCTCGGCATTTATTTTCTTTGTTTGTCTCTAAGTAATCTGAGACATTTAACGCAATTACCCATAAAATCGCCAATATTCGTTTCGTATCTATCAATTTTACGTGCTCCGAATTTTTAATCCTAAGCTTGCATCCTTGCCTGACTTACATGATTTCCAGCAATAAACTTTCCAGTCACTTTTTATTAACGTCCACTGCGCATTCATTCACATTGCCTTTGTTATCTCTACACCCTCTGGCCTCAGGAAGAGTGACCTGCCTATATCAACATCTGGATAAAAAGCGCAATCTTCTATGAATATATGCTCTATTGCTTCTACGGATTTACCACACTCTGCACATGTATGATGTTCTTGGTTAAATTTCTTTTTGTAGCTGCCAATTATAAGAAGCCTACCGATCTACGTCGCCCATCATTACCTTATGCGGCATCGTGCCTTCGCTAGCGAATCACGGAACAAGAGAGCCACCTATCTCGCGGCTCAGTTATTATATATGTTGATGTCAGTATCCAGGGCTGTGAAACAACGACTGCAGTTTACTGTCCCTGCAAGCCTGCATTTACAAGACGGCCAGGTATTGATTCGCGGAACCCCCTTCTTCCTTCTGTGCTGAACTCGTTGCTATACAAGACGCGCTTCGCTCTGTAGTCGCCGTTACCTTGCTCCCTACAGCCCACATAATCATCCGCCCCGACGCCCTTCAACTAACACGTCTATTTCAATGCGTCAGCCGCAGCTCAGAAATGTGCCAGCATATACATCGCCTGGCGGTTCGCATCCCGAAAGCCATTCGAATTGAGTGGGTCCCATGTGACCTGCTCCATTCACAAAGCTCTGCAGATTCTGCAAACTTGGCGACCCTACCCACAACAATACCTAAATTCCTCAGTATGGATGATGCTACCCTCCTTCTCACAAGAAAGAAACACCTCCTGCGCCGTATACGTGCCCTCGTCCCTCCGTGTGCGATAACCTTCCCCCGTGGTCTTATCTGTACTGAGGAGGTTGTGCTCCGGAGGATCCGGGCCGGGGTTGCCCTCACTCCTTCCGTAACTAGGGCGTGGTCCCAATTTCGCCACTTATATCCCCGCCTAGGGTGTCCAGTCCGCAACTCGCAAGACACTGAGGATGACATTCACCACTTGTTGCGGGATTGCCCGGCGCTGAAGCTAACCGGAATTCGCCACCTGGCAGCAGCGGGTCTCCAGCCAGACAACCCGTCCTCATTTATTTTTTGGACGCAGGGGTCACATCACCGATCCCTCCTCGCCTTCATTAGATCGGCTTACCTTTTATGCTTCATTTAACACCCACCCGCTCTTTTCTTTTTTTTTCTCCATTCTTCCCAACTCCCCTTCTGCCCAGAGGCAATAAACAACGCTATCAAAAATAAAGAGAGCGCTGCCCTTCGAGTTGTCGTAGATTGAAAGCTTCCTTATTTGCTTTCCAAATTTTCTATAGAAGTCTAGAGTCTGATCTTTTTCCATTCAACTAATCTAGTTCTTTTGACACGTTGTTTAAAGTTCTTTTCCTGGCTCACTGCACACTTGCTGTTAAGTCTTCTCGTCCTCTTTTGCCTCCATGAGTCCACACACTTTCTGTAGAGCTCTTCAATTACCTTAGCTGCCGCCCTTTTACCATCTGATTTCGCGATGCCTTCTGCATATCATATTCTACTCTGCGCTTCCAGTGCTTTGAACAGTGCCGAGCCCAGGTCCTCTGAACTGCGTCATTTGCGGTGTTGTCGTGGGCAGCAAGTGCTAAACTGGCAACAGCTCTCTAATTTATTTCTATCCCCAACTTAACTTCTGCCCTTTAGCACAACACAACACTCTTAAAAAATTAACGCCGGCGCCGTTATTAATTTCTAAATACCTCTCAGTACTTTATAAATAACCTACCTCCATATAAGCTGTATACTTCTTTATCGAGGCAGCTCTTCGCCCTTTTTCGCTAGTAGTCTTTTTGAGATTTCCATAAATGCCGGTGCTTATTTTACCCATACCCCGAATTATTTCAATTCTGCAAGCCTTTGTACCTCATGTCCTTGTACTGAAAGCACCTGATCTGCGCAATAGATAAATATTATCAAACATGACTTAATGGCGGTAAAAGTAAAGAATATAACGTTCCCTTCTTTTCCAGAAGTATTACCCAAAATGTGTAAATATTCCTGGCTATTAGCAATGCCGATGACAGCTCTACTGGCAGCATGGTGGCAGTTTACGTTGCTGAAAACTAGGAAAGAGATGTTGAGAAAGCAATTAAACTAAGACATGAACAATGAGTTTTCTAAATACAGCACAAATTAAGGAGTCTGATGTTTTTGCTCGCAGAAATAAAAAAAATAACGTATATGTATGGCGCTGATTTTAGCACCTGATGTTTAATTTATATCAACTTCCAACGAAATAGCCGGTTTACTTGGAGAAGCAATTAATAGCTTTAACACTGAACGATGGAACCGTGTTGTCAGGTCCGACTCTTTTTGATAATTTGATGTGTAAACTCATGCCAAAAAATTGAGCTCTACACTCGCTACTGTCATCATAAGGAATGATCTGAAACAACGTGAGGAGTTTTTTTTTTCATAATGAGTTCAATCCAGAAACCAAAACTAAGTCTAACATTTCTGTAATCGAAGCCTTATCATAGGTTAAACTTTTGAAAAAGCTGTGAGGACGAAATATTCCAAGTAAAGCCTAGAAATGCTGCGTGAAATAGAAAATGAGCCATGTCCACTATTGAGGACTTTCTTTGTCAGCTTGTGACTCGCAGGTTTCGAGCGTGGTTCTATTTATTCCTTCCTCACAGGTACTTTCTACTCGACGGCGAGGGGCAGGAAAAGCGTAAGGTCTGAACCGTGAAGACGACGATAACGACGGAATAATCGGCCCTGTCGGATAATCGGATAATCAGCCCTGTCGGCGTTGAAGCAAGCATGGGCACCTGCTGCAGTGTACACTATACCTTTGCAGTTGGGCTAGTTGGCAGTGTCTTCCTCAAATCATTATTACAAGCTATATAATTTAGCACAGGCAGATAGGAAACAATATTGGCTGTTTCCGAATCGATTTGCTTAATGTGCGCATCTACCATTTACCTACACACATGAATTTAGAATGCTTCTGTGTTCTAAAATATATGATCCAATTCATTTCAGCCAGCTTGCTTTTCTTCTGCCCAATTATGAACACTAGAAAAAATGTCTGTGACGTCAGTGCTTCCGACAGCACCCTTCTGTTCGCCTTTACTAGTTTATTGTTAAGCACAGTGCCGCTCATTGCAGGGAATGAATGCGCAGTTTTTTTCCTCATACATTCAGAGCTTAACCATGTTTAAACATTGTTTTCACAAACAGAAAAAAACTAGGGAGAGCCTGGAAACAAGTGTAGAAATAAAGTTTTGTGAAAAAAACACGGTGAAACCCAGTGTTTCGCTTCGAAAAGTGTCAAATTGAAAGTGTACATGTTGATGTTTACTAAAACATATGCATAATTTTTCACTAAATCCTGTAGAGCAGGTCTAGATAATATGTGAAGCCTATCATAAAATTGCTTGGTAGCACTACTGTTTCTGCTGATAAAAAGCTTTCGTTTTCTTTTAAATTTGAGTTTAAGTAGATACGGCTTATTTAAAAAAATACTATACATAAGACACCATAACGCTATATTAATACTCCTCTACGTCAGTACACAGCTTCTTCAAAGAAAATGAGTTTTAAATGTTTTACCGTCCCACCCGCCGCTCTTTGGGTACTGCGCTTATTTTAATTTAGCTATTCATGGTTTAAGTGAACTATGACACACGTGTAGACGCGAGCATCTGAACTCTCAGTGTTTTAACCTGCCCAATCTTTGTTGCTGTGTTAGACACCTGCTGTCTTGCGGGCATCACTAGGAAAAGTAGAAATGATCGTAAAGTGTTATAAGTGTCTCAAAACTTTGCAAAGGAAAGTGTTTCTCCTTCTGGAACTGAATCTGACATAAAACCGTAATCAGTGGGCATGACCTTTGTAGTCATCATACGCCAGCGACGCGCTTCGCACACCAAAAGCCTCTTGAGGTAACCTCCTGTCAACGCTGCCTTGAACCAGCTCCTCTACCTTACCCAAACTAACTCACTTATATAACCTGCACACTTTCCTGCCTGCCATCCTCTTCTGCGTTCTTTTTTCTCTTGGGATCGCCTCCCATTAAAGACTATCAGTTATGTCCTGTCCATATAACATGCTGTTCCCATGTGCATATTTTTTTCTGGGTATCAGTTAGGATATCAATAATTTGTTTTCGCCTCTAATCCACTCAGCTCTCCTCTTGTAGCTTAACATTGCACACATCATTTTCCTTTACATAGAACGCTGCGCACTCTACATCATAATTGCAAGCCTTTTCTCTTAGCCTACCAATTTCTTCCTCATATGTGAGTGCATTTGCAAAGGAGAATGGCTAGAGAGGTTTGTCTAGAGGGATACTTAAAAGTTATTAGTATTCATCACCTCAGAGTAAATGCCAACTGCGCATCATCCTATCGTTATTCGCATAGCTATTGTCCTTTCATAGTTTCATGGTCACGGGTCACCTTAACTTCTGCAAAATAAAGCAAAAGTGAGTCATCGAATTCCATGCCACGGCTCCATGCCCCAGGTCCTCCACTTCAGAAGACTGCATCCACACGTGTCGCGTTTTAGTCTGAGACAACCGACTTTGTCGAAAGCCACATGTTGGAGTTATGGTTGGGGTAACTTGAAGAGGTTTTGCTACCGGCCTATTAACTTTTGTGAGAAAATGTTTTTGCGAAAAAGAAGCGCTGCCGACGCTCTTTGCGCCTTGCTGTTTCGTCGCCAGTTGGCGCCACATTTTCCCATCTCGCGAGGTCCTGTTCGTCGTTGCCTGTGTTTCCCTCTCAACCGTGGGCGAAGCACTGATTTGCCCTTTTGTCGTCGACAAACAGGAACCGACGGCGCCAGAGTCTTGCTTCCCCTGACGTGCGCTCCCAGGATTCAATTACTTCCCTCGGCAAATGGCACCTAGTATGGCGGTGGGAAGGATGAAACAAACAAAAAAACGTGGCAGAGGTGAGCTGAAAATGACAGTGATTGCGCTAAGTTTTTAACCTTGTATTTATAGTGGCTTTTTTGTTGTTTCACGCGAAGACAGGAGGGTCGTTTCCGGGAGTTACGGAGAGAACCACGCAAGGATGAACAGTTCACGAGGGTCTTCTTTACGCGGTAAAGATGCTTTTTCGGTGGAACAGAAAGCGTGGCACAAATTGAGCGTTAGCGTTGCAAAGTGCTGCGATGGGTTTCAGGCTTCAGCAGGTGCTTAAATGGGAAGGGGGAGCATAAATAGGAGGCAAAAATTCAAGAGCATTTCATCTCACACCAGAAAATCAAACTATGAAATCAGGAACATATAAAACAACGTGTTTGAACTTGCTAGCAGCTAGATATTGCATTGATAACTTTGAAGCCTCGAACGTTTCAAATATGGCTCACTAAACATGGGCTAACATGCAGGTGAAAATCAAATTAACGAAAGCAACATTCCCTGAGGAGAGGTAATTAGATTTGTCGAAAGCGACTAGTTCGGCTCAAATTTACTTCTAAGTGTCATAGTTCTACACAGAACAAACAGTAGCGCTCTCTTTTAGTGCCTGTGTGCATTGTGCAGGTGTTTTCTCCATGTTTGAATGAAGAAAAAGAAAAGGAAGGTCAGAAAACTCTGTCGACATTTTTTGCGCTCTTCGTGGGAAGACTCTAAAATAAGGGCAGAGGAAACACTGTAGGGAGCAGCGGGAGAAGTGTTTACGTGACGTGCCTCTGAATAACGAAATATTAGCTGTGGTGCCGGTGTGAAGAAAAGAGGGAACATGTGGAGCCAGTGTGCTGGAGCACCGCTCTAATCAGATATCGATCCTGCACGCAGAGGGGAGGCAGGAAAAATAATATTTCGCGTGGGGCGCACCACGCGTTCCAGCAGAATAACATCGCACGAGGTCCGTGAGCTTTTTTTGCTACGCGGGCTGCCTTGTATGCTGAACGTGTTTGCGTGGCCCTAGTTGCTGGCACGGGCTTTATTTGAGCCCTGTAGCAGAGCGGAATAGTAAACTGAAAGCGTTGCAACATTGCTCATAAAGTAAGAGACAAAATTGTCTATTCTTGCACCAACAAAGTCAGTTATTTTTAGTAATTGTTACTTATACTTCGAGCTTTTTTGCTGCCGTCATTTCATGATCATTCGTATTTCCATTATGTCAGTCTCTTGGTTGCGCACCTGAACCTTGGTTTTGATAGAGTGTAAGGATTGAAAGCTGCCGTTTTAAATCTCCAGAGATGAAGCACGTTTCCCATGCAAAGCACTGCAAATGAGCAGAAGTAGAAGTAGAGTGGAACAGGTCAGGTAAATAGATCGTTGAGCGCTGTGTATTGCTTGAACTTTTTGTTGTGCCCTCTTCGTGCCCTATTGCAAAAGCGGGTGGTGTAGCCAAAATGTCAACGCACCTATTCTGATACCTTAAAGGGACACTGAGGAGAAATTGAAGTTGGCTTATATCGATAGAATAGCAGCTCCTGACCACAAAAACGCCTCTCTTACTGAAAATAAAGCTCTTGTAATGTAGAAAATAGCAAGAACCAAAATACAGGTGTCGCCGCCACAGGCCAATCTCACAAGTACAAGCGTGATGACTTCCTAGGACAAGAGGCGCCACCTTGGAGGAATTTTCCTTACTTCATGTGGCCACGAATCTCTGAGGCTGGCAAAGGAAGGTTGCGCACCACACCGCTAGCCGTCAGAAATCACGGAGTCTGCGTTTACGTCACGTATCACGTCACCCCGTTCTGAGACGTCATAAGAGTTGCCGTGGCGTCATAAGAGTTCCCTGAGTTTGATTCA
This sequence comes from Amblyomma americanum, assembly GCF_052857255.1. NCBI lineage: Eukaryota > Metazoa > Arthropoda > Arachnida > Ixodida > Ixodidae > Amblyomma > Amblyomma americanum. The sequence goes on from NC_135498.1 coordinate 96,056,868, forward strand.
GAGCGGCGGGAAAAACTTTTTTATCTTCGAATCCAAATTTCTTTGAAATAAATGCATCTTTCGCCCCCGGACAAGCGGCAACAAAGCCATGAAATGCCGAACTATCATATTTTGCTAACAAAAAAAATGACAGAGTTCTCAGTGTCCCTTTAAGCGCAGTGCACGCAAAGCGCATGTAATAAAGAACGTTTTTCAATCAATCACCCCAGTATTTGCGCGCTTAAATTTGGTTAGGTGAGTAGCCTGCAAGACTGAAAAGTTGCAGAGTAGACTGATATCTTCTTTTCGTCTCTGAAGTCGCTGCTGTGATAGATGTAGTCATTCACAAATAATAGCGCAAATACTAAAATGTTGGACGCGGTTCCTAGTTTGGCGGTGAAAAGAAAAATTTTTTTCTTCGCGTGGCATGGTAAATGCAGCCGTTCTTTACAAACGCTTCCCGTTGAGAGCGGTGTAATGAAAAAAAAAAAACTCACTGCCATGGCAAACTTGGATGTTAGTTAAGTTGTGCCCGCGCTCACTCCTGTGCTGGGTGAGCTGCTTTAAGTGCGTCGAAGTAGTATCACAGCCTCAGCTGCGTGGCAGATATACTGCTGCTGCAACTCGCCGGAGACGTTTCGCTACATACCTTACGCGCCCCACCAAGCCGACGATGCGACGTCTATTCAAAGCTCTGCCTACAATCCCTGGCACATGCGTGATTCGCCAGTATATACACTCTAAATCTTGATTACCCATAGGATTGAGTGGATGAGATTATATTGAGGCTCAAGCGGACAAGCTGAACAACTAAAACGCAGTTAATCATGCGCGAAACGGTGGTTCGGTTGCGCCAATGGGACACGGTTCCGCACATAGCTTAATAAAATTGGTGAGTACGTTCCTCTACCCATGTATTTCATTTCGGTACCCAGGATACAGTTGCAATTATTTTAGTTCGAATTGGCTTCTTTTACTAGCTGGAAATAAGGTGGAATTCGATTAAAACTGCATTAGCGTTACTCGCCTCTTTGCAGTAGACGCTTGCAATAACAAAAGACACCAACGTTAGCACGACGGTGGCCCGTTGCTCGAGCGGAAGAGCAGCGGGCTTCTTGCACCCGTATTCCGGCCTCCGCCACACCTGGCAGCAGTTCAAAGCTAGCGCCCTTCGCTACAGGTGTCACGACATTTCGTCTGCGTCGCATTAAAGGCTCAACGAATGGTGCTTTGAAGCTGGGCAGCGTTTATCATAAAAGGGTTTAATTCTGGTGCCAGTGGATTGCCAACACAGCTATCTCACATTTTTGGTTTCTGCAGAGAGTACATCTCATTTTTCTCTTCCTTGGACGGTGACACAATATCACCTACGCATCTCGCCATATATGCATTCTATTTTGACGTGAGTGAGCGCCAATCGCAAGCTGACTTATACTTGATACATGAATCTTTTTATGCATCACACAGCACCACTGTTCAGGAAGATCTCGCTGCTTGTATGCACCTAAAGACTTCAATAAATAGATAAATGAACAAATAAATGAACAAATAAATAAATAATTATAACAATTATTGCCACTGCGCCTTTATACTTACGAAATTAACGATGCCTTCAAGTGCCAAACTTTGTTCAGCTGGCCACCGTTCATTAATCGTCAGCAACCAACAATAACTAACTGCCCCTTCAGCGAAAGCAGTCTATTGATCAGCGGCGTAAGACTAGTACTACAGCATAGCAACAGGGCGGATAGGCAGAGCACAAATGATCCCTTTCGATGAGACTGCATCGTTTGTGTGACTTGATCGTCAGACACAAGACTGGACTGGCGTTTCTGAGCTATGAAGCAAGCGTCTACGAGGGTAATATTTACGCATATGTGAGGACAGCATTTGGCAAAGCATTGATCTTCACAGTTCACGATACATAATTTTGTTAACAAAGGCAGCACAGCGTGGAGAAAGCAAGACATATGAAAAGTGATGAAACACGGGCGCAAAGCGCGTATGAGCTGAGGAGGTTTCTGTTCACCCCTAATTATATCTCTCCAACTATCCAAAGTCAACTGTCGTGATTTCTCTTCTCTATTGCACTAAGAATCGACCTGCTTTCTCATTCAACGAAATGTTCCAAAAACGCAGTAATTTTGCACTCAGAAGAAGGTTGATCATTATATACCGAGGACAACAACAACAACAATAACAAAACATCTGCATAATGAATAAAATACGCGAACAGGCTACAGCGCATTAAATTTGCTTCTAAAGTGAATCCTTCTAGGCGGATTACTGAGCACGAAACCATAACACTACCACGCGGAAGACGGCCAGATTGGCTGGAATCAGCTAAAGACAAATAAAAAGTGAATAATGCAAAGGCTACAGCTGTCATAATATATTTTGTGCGGTTTCGGCAGTTACTTTCTGGCTATCCAATAACCTTTTGCTTTACAAGGCGGTATACATTGTCAATGCCACGCTCCCTATGATCTTACTCTAGATCACTCAGCCACAGCGTCACTACGACGCTTTTCCAATGTGGTCCGTAACAGCTTGAGTACAGAAAGCTACCCTCTCTCAGAAAGACGCATTTACAATCGTATTGTCTCCTTGAGAGCAGTCACAATGTGCACGAACGAGACACCCAGAAGCGTCAATTAAAATGTCAGGGCCCAGCACGATCGACGGGAACATTTGGTTACGAAAGTTCATTCTTAAATCTTGGTGGCTTGAGCGTTTCTCAATATTCTTGATATTTTCGAAGCGCATTTTGTCCTGCCTTCGGGTTGAAGCGTCAGCGACGTTTGACTCGAGCACCTAGGATTCCATTAGTGACGCCGTGCGTCACCGCGTAGCACGCAGCTTGTGATTGCATCCATAGAAAGGCTTTCAAGTCAGAGCTGTTAACAGTAGTTCACATATGACGTTGACACTACGAATTGAATAACAAACTGATGCGAAAATAGTAAGCATCAGAATAAAGCCTGCACAAAGCGCACACGTCTCCTGAAATAGATTTATCCGAGTGATAACGCATCAGAGCGGTCGGAAATAGATTATACAATCTACAACGCATGACTCGTATCTTCTGCTATCGTGGGAGCGCTAAAGAAAAAAAAAGGGGGCACAGAAGCAGAAGATGCCGACTTCAAATACTGAGCGCGCACGCACATTCCCACGTCGTGAGGGGCCTCGTGCCAACGCAAGCGCCAGCTTGGGTAATTTCTGTAATGCGCAATATCTGCTCCGCGCGCCTTTGAGTCTGCAGCGCTAGCTCTTCCGATGGCATCCCGAGCGAACAAACAAGTAGGATCATTTCAGTGGCTCCCACTGTTCACTCGGTGCTTCTAGAGGCCGAAAAAGTGCCTTGTGCACGCCACTCAGCATTATCGTACTGGCCGCTTTAACCAGTTATTTTCTTTTCTATTTTTGTTAGCTCTCAGTTCAAACGTGCACTAACGGCCTACATGACTGGTCAAAAACAGATGAAGTAAGCACACAGGGGTAACTGTAAAGAGAAGTTAATGCCCTGCGGAAAGGAAGACCTGAATAACGATTTTCTTTCGGTTGTTTTATCGTTCCCACTGGTAGTAGGCTTTTAGCAAGAAAAAATTGCTCACATTTTATTATGTCAGCAAGTTGGTTAACAGCCATGGAAGGTATGAACAATGTGAAGGGAACTTGGCTCCACTGGGAAACACCACAAAACGCAAGCACACAAGCACGCCGACGATAAGCGAGCAGAAAAGATGACAGAGACTATCGTTGTCGCTGGGCAAGATGCGCCAGCACAACCATTGGTTGAATTGCCTCACAAACCTAAAAAGCTTGCTAGGGTAAGGCAATGATGCAACGGGAGCATTTAAGTAGCCGCGCGGAGTGGCTGACGAGTTCGGCGAAAGCTGCTTTAATGCAAATATGGGTAAACAAATTAAAAACCTTTGTCCACCAGTAACTGGTACAACCAAGTCTTACATCACGAGAAACTGAGAAACATTAGAATTCAGGTGAAAGTTGCTTTTCTGCCTTCTATATCACCGATCGTAATTCTATATCTTCTGTTCTATAGGTAAATCTTGCCTAGGCACGTGTCACTCGGTGCCATTTTATATAGCCTAATGAGCGATGTACGAGGATTAATGAACTGCACAAAAACCTGTGCCTTCTTCTCGAGCTTTCCCGTAAGCCGGATAAGCAACCTTCCTACTGTTTGTATAAATAAATTTTCATAGCACAAATAAAGAAGTGAGCCTTCCCTTGAATGGGCATTCCTCAGGCACGTAAATTTTTGTTATTTCTGCCTTGTATTGCAAGTAAATACCTTGCTTTAGACCACATCCTGAAGTTTTCCGTATTCAATTGTGCCATTAAAAACACGAACTGCGTACTAAAGTATTCATTGATAATCCTGGAAGTATAAAGGAAAGTTTCCCCAGCTAGTTAGTAATCGTCCCATGAAACAAAGCATGGATAGAAACACAGAGATGGACAAGAAAATACGCTATTTCTATAATTCGAAAGCCATAATTTGCTGGCTGTGAAAAACCTTTATTGTCGACTCCCCTAGTCCGGGGCATTTAATTTGTGGGGAAGTGCACATCCCAACTGGACCTCATTGTATTAGCGTTTCGTGGTTCGAAGAAAAAAATACAATCAGTGCAACGCTCATTTATGCATAAGACCTCTTTGTGTGACCGGCACATGTTTGATATCGACGGACCAGACAAATATTTTGCGGTAAAAAGTGAAAGCAAAATGTTTGCCACCATCCTAGGGCATGCAGCCAGATTGCCAAAAAAAATTAGGGTGCGAAATTCCAGTCCGACAATAATACATTCTGCTCCACAACCTCATCTGGTTGCGCACCTCATCTGCTGTTAGGGTTTCATATGATTTCCTTGCGCAGTCACGGTTGCCTCGTATTAGCGTAATTCAAATATTATACCGGCGAAAACACGCAGAGCCAGAAATTCAGGAAAGCACTCTGGTTTTTCTTTATAAAAGCTCGAGAAACATTTCTCAATTTTGGGGCAGGTGCGTTGGCCGAAAAAAAAAATTCATTTTTTATGCGACTCCCACAGTCTTTGCATTAAAGATGCTGGTATGAATTCACGTGAGCACAATAACGCTGCCAGAGCTCGAAATTGAAAACCACTATGCAGCGTTGCCAAAGTCAGCGCTGTCGTTTCTGCTTACGAGGATGACGCAGTTTCTATAAAGTCCTGCTTTAGAGGCTAGAAAAAAGACCGAAGCGACAGGAGTTTAAACTTGTTGAAGTGTGTTCAGGCATGTTATGCTGGAGCTGACTCGCGGTGGTGCCAGTGTGGTCCTTGAGTTCTAGCGGGTTGTTTTTTAATCGAATTTATTCGTTGGAATGCGCTGCGCATAGATCCTTCGCTTTGGGATTGAAAGGAATGATGTGGGTAGATCAGTAGAAATAACTAGCAGTTCCAGATTGCTACTAAATTCTGCATGGGGGCTAACTAGTTCATTTTAGAGCAACCAGTCTATCACATGTCCAAAGCATGTCTACATGTTATTTAATTAACGCTCTCCGTTGTTCTCGTTGCGTCTTTTGTGGTGTACATGGCCACACTTCAGCACTTATTGCAAGCAAATTAAGAGGAACAAAATGAAGGTTCGGACGAGCAGAGCTCAGTAGTTAACACCATTCTTTCTTTGTGCTTGTAGTCTCTCTCTGTTCTTCATCCATTATATAGCATCAACTGGTCGAATCGTTTACCCCTGTGAACAATAGATCCTTGGCTCATACAGTAACCAGTGCTTCGGCTCGCAGCCTATCAGAAAAAGGCATTTTGAAACGATCTCAGGGAGCTTTCCTTTTTTGGAACGTGTCTCAGCTACCCATGATATTCTTTAAGAGCGTTAGCTCTCACTCATCACGTTTCGAGATTTCATGGGGTCTGCTACCACCTTGAGATCAAAACGCCATCTGTGGCTGCAACTAGAAAACAGCGCACCTCGCATTCAGACTTATAAGTGTCATCTACAATAGCATTATAGCAACAACCACCTGCCAATGATGACGTCACGGTTAGATATGGTGCATAGATTCGACCCCTCCCCCCCCTCACCTCTCACCAAAAATATCCTAAAACGGGCAGGAAAACTTCCCCGTTACGGGACCGCTATGCATGTATACAGTCGTTCCGCTAAATATACTCCGACAACAACCGGCACCTATCCGTGGACAGTTGTACACGAAATTTGGTAGGCAAATAAACCCCTATGGATGGTGGTATAGAAATAAAACCACAATTACAAAATAGGTAAACATTGTATAAATGGAACAACTAATTGAAGCGGTACCAAATCGCACCGGAAGCCGAATTCTAGGCCCACCTTGACCCCTCAAACGATGCAAATTTCGTTTGGGACGTATCTTAAGGGGGTGCAACTCGACAATGGGTCGATGTGCATCGTAATTTCGGTGACAGATGGCGCTAGGCGACGTGCGTGCACGCGTAGGCGAGCATGGCGGCAATACACCCCGTTTCAAAGGGTGTTACATTCCGTTCCTCGAGACCAGCGGCGCGTTCTTCGCTTTCTTCGTCTAGTAAACCAAACAGCTAACGCTCGTGACTTCAACGTCTTCCAGATAGTGGCTGCCTTTTTTTTTAAGTGCGAGAAGTAGGGACGTCGCAGCTCCTGGAATTGCATGATCTTGCGGTGTGTGCTGAGTTTAACATGAGCAGTGGTATGGAACAGGTTTCTACTAAGGTATGTTTGCGGCTCCAGTGAAAAGGGAAAGCCATTAATGGAGTTACAACTGCCAACAAATGCGAGTGACGCATCATCTGTCGTGGTATTTAAAGGCACGGGAAAAGGTTATGAAGGAAAGGTATCATAGACATTGACTGAACCTGTAAGGCCGACTTCCCGTGGATAGATCAGATCAGGACCAATTATATTTAGACGTCTGTTGGCAATTAGAGATTTGCAAACTTTCAGTAGTAATAATTATATCGTTTTTTAGAATTTTTCAAAAAGTGATTACCTGCGAGACTATGTGTCGACAAAATTTGGCCTTCACTCGCGCCTTTCAAACACCGCGAGCTGCAACGCCCACCACTGAACGTCATTCCGTAAGGCACGTACCGCGCAAGGTTTGTTTTACCGCTCGTGCTGAGGTGGTAACCGCTTGTCATTGCCTCAGAGCAGACGGAGGAGCAAAGGTCAAGTGACATGTGCGCGACAGATTCACATGAAGTTGTGGGCATTGCAGCGCGCGCACTTAAGACGCGCAGTGCTTGAAACACGCAATCAATTGACAAAATTTGATGAGGGAGAGCGCCGTAGGTAATCATTTTTTCGAAATTCCTAAAACTGATATTGGTAATATAAACAATCAGATAAAAATGAGCAGTTGCAGCTAGGAGCTTGAGTGTTAAGTTAAAATGTTAGCTTTTGGAAGTTAGTTAACCAGCTTAATCGGTAACTTGATTCAGATATTATTTTATTGTCCGTGAGCGCTGGGATTGCAATGCTGTTGAAGCAATGTGTATACTTCATAAGCTTTTCTCTAGTATTTTATATTTAATTTCGCTGCAACAGCGTTTATGTGCTTGAAACAAGCAGTCTTTTTCTGCGAGCTCCAAACCGCACGGATGCGCTGGACACTCATCCTTGTATACGTGTGACGGGCTTCACTCATCAGTTTAGTGTTACAATTAACACCCCTTTTCTGTGTCCGCTATCATAAATGCGGGCTACAATCATAATCACGCAAACGTAAGGCAAGATTCCAATCTCTATTCTTTCAGTCTTGCAGGCCTATCTCCAACTCTGGGAAAAAAATATTTGAATATTGAAAAATTGTAAGGTACTCTTATAAAACTATTGAAGGTAATAGTCCATTCTTCTGGTGTGTAACAGAATCTTTCTTTTAACGTCTTTCAGTCAATCGCGTCGAGCAGTTGACTGCCACAGAAAACAAAGGGAGACCGATTTCGACGATAGCAAAGACACTAATAGGAAAAAAATTCAAGACTGCCGTACTGTGGTCGGCGGATACATTGATTGTTATAATGAAATATTTCATGATATAAAAAATTAGCGTTTACAAACTGTTTACCACTCAAAAATGATTTTGTCGGAAATTGTTGGATATGATGGGCCTGATGACTTTTCGAGTTCGGCGCGTGAGTGAGGCGCGTCACGTGAGAGAACGTATGTACCCGCTGGCCAAGTGCACTGAGTGGTAGGTTGGTCAGGGCATGCGCAGTCGGGACCGCGCAAAGCTCGTTAAAAAAGTGCAGCGAACTAAAAACGAGGAACTGAAAGTACGTTGATGATAAGGAGAATTTTTCCTTCTGGCTACGTGGCACTAGAGTGGCGTCATTAGTGGGAAAAGCGCGGGGTTTCAACTGCCACGGCGCGTGGTAAGATAGCAGCTGGGATAGAACTTTTGAGAAAGAAAGGTGAACGAAGGATATGCGCGATTGGGATTTGGAGAGTCGAAGCGATTTAGAGATGCAGCTTGTGGGCAGCCTGGTATTTTTCAGGGACAGAAACAGAGTCATCGCCAAACTCGGAATACAGTTGCGTCAGCTGCGTTTCCGCCAGCGTTTTCCTGAGAAATTTAGAACCAGGAGCATGGGCTTCAGATGAGTAATTATCTCTCCGTGTAGTGGTTTGACTATCCGCATCGCATGCGGGATATCCGCGATTCCATCCCCAGGGCCGCCGGGAACCCATCGCTCATTCAATGGGTACAAGCTTTTCCCTGGTCTGGTGCTCGCCTTATCTGATGTGAAATTCTTGGGAATTGGGTTGTTGACCCAACAATGTCTAACGAAAATACCTCGTGTCATGGCGCTCTTTGGCCAAACCTACACTTGTGCCCCCAATAAGTTTTATCATCACCATCAAATATCTCACTGCCTGCTTGATACTGATGCTGTTTCAATTTCCAAAACCTTGAAACGTGCACATGCAACAGCCCACCATCACTGATCATGCTTTATGTCTTGAACGTGCCATATGCTGCTTCAGTGCTTTTTTTCATTTTTGGTTTAGTATGACATATGCGTAACTTGACGTGTCAAAACTGCGCTCGGGCCATGAGAGACGACGTCGTAATTGAAAGCTCGAACCTAATTTTGACCAACCGAGGTTCGTTAACACGCACTCCCAGCGCGCAGATCAAGGACGTTTTTGCATTTCGCTCGCATCGAAACGAATGTGCCGCGGCCGTGATTCTATCAAGCGACCTTGCGGACTGCAGCCAAATGCCACAAGTACGACCTAGGCGAGTCTATTATCTGTTGAGAGGCATGGACAGATCAGCTCTTTGTTCCGAGAACTGGCGCCGCCAACTTTCTTGGGATTGAAACATAGAATAATAATAATAATAATTGGTTTTTGGTGGAATGGAAATGGCGCAGTATCTGTCTCATATATCGTTGGACACCTGAACCGCGCCGTAAGGGAAGGGATAAAGGAGGGAGTGAAACATAGAAAAAGAGAGTTCATTCTGAGCGCAGCACTTAGTCGGTGTTAGACTACGTGACAGCGCACGTTTAATATGCACTAAAGTTGCCTAACCAGCTGGTATTTGTTACACAATCCTCACAAATATTCCCTGACACCAACCTGCACAGCTCCTTAAAGCAGATCCGAATGATAAGTGACGCAGCACTCATCTTTGGTCTTCGAGCTCGAGTATGATGGGTCTGCAAGGTTAGTCCTCCCAGAAGCGAGATTGGAGTCGCAATTCCAATGAACATAAGAGCACCGACGTGAGACCCAAGCTTCATCTCCGCCACGTTGCTGCTTCGCCAATAGGGATGAAAGGTTTGGCAAGCCTTCATGGACTAATGGCGCCTCGAGCAAGAAGCACTGCTGTATGCAGAAGTTTACATGCGTTGGGAAATATTTGCCTTAGGAAAAACGTCGCCAGTTAGCTTCCAGCACAGCAGTTAGAACAGAGAAGACGAACTGTCGATTAATCGAGGATAGTAACGCGCTAGCATTTAAAATGTAAAAATATTCAAAATCCACATTCACACTTTGATGCAAGATGAGTCATGCGGAAAGAGCCGGACTGCACAACTTCGGAACACCTGCGTAGCTCCCGTTTTGCTGATGAAATTGCTCAGCGGACAGATTACAGCGCATCATCGTGGACCTAAACAAACAAAACAAATTTGCACAGGAAAAAAATTAATGTCAAGAAAGCAAACACCTGGGAAAGAAACAACAGTTTACGTTAGGCAGCGAGGCATCGGACGTGGCCAGAAAAATAACGAAGCCATTGTTTTGACCGCACTTCCGAAACATTAGAGTGAAATACCCTAGAAAATAAGAATCTTGTAGACGGAATTTTTATGCTTATCTGTGTCACATCCGTTAAGCAATATTTCTCAACAGGTAAGTATAGCGGGAGTGAACACTTGGCGGTTGAAATAGAATAAGGTGCCTGAAGCAAAAAGAAAATCTTTTCAGATATAACAATTCAACAGCCGCGGACGTCGGATAATTTGTAATATTGTTGCGTACTCAGTACGTACTGAGGAGTTTAGTCACAACGTTCGATGATGGGGACACAGAGGGCTGAGTAGAGCGTGACCGAACAGCTTATTTACCTCTACGGTTTACTTCCCCGCCTCGGCGTCGATACAATGCAGGTGCGAGTATTTATTATTTTATTTAACGTCTCCATTATCACAGCGTGCATGTTAGGGCCAATGGTGTGTTAGTATCCACGAGAGTAGGACGTAACTGAATACTTGTGATGCATTCCTTGTAGCTAATTACATTTTTGTCTAATTTGTAATCAACTGATTACTGTTAACAGGCGGTAATGTTTCGACTAATTCAGTTGCTGTTTTTCTGCAAAAAGGCTACCAGGGTGAAGCGTCCGTGACGATGCAATTGCGACAGATAGATCGGCCGCGCAGGAAACGGCGCATGCAGCCGCCTGATGTGTTGCGCTTGCCGCGGTATTCGTTGCTGGTGGAGCTCACTCAATCTTTGGATGCTTCTTCCAAGACGTTATGCCTAGCTAGTTCGTTGTATTAAAAAAAACTGCTCTTTCCTTGAACTGTTAGAAACAGCACGAATATGGCGTGAGCGCTGAGAACGAATACTTACAAGACAGGCGCTGACTACCAGCTGCTTCCTTTAGCTTCAAAGGGACACGTTTTAAGGGTACAACCATCGGCCATGCGCAACATCTAACGAGGAAGCGATAAGTCTATAATTCTCCGTGCAGTGATTGCTTATGAACAGCACACACCGCAGTTCTTCAGAGAAAAAAAAACATAAAAATCAATATAAAACAGGCTTCTAATCCGCAATAAACAACAAATAACGTGTGTTTATCACCGCAGAATCTCATGTCTTTTAGCCAGGAAGCGTCAAAGGAAAAAAAAAGCAAGAGGCGAAAACAAGGAATCAGTGTAGACAGTTAAAAATATTCCTAGCAAAGCACTGTCCAAAATGAAATAAAAAGAGATTCTAGTAAAAGGGCGATCAAGACATAAAAATTGCACAGGAAACGGCTGGAATCAACTTGCACAAAAAACAAACAGCCTGCACGTGTCTGTCCAGAAATCGCAGCTCTTAATGAAGGAGCGAAACCGAGGGTATGCTGACACGCTTCTCTCTCGCTTTAGAAATGAAACAAACCTTGGATAATCTCTCGCTCCAGTTTGTCTCCCGCATATGCAACAAACTTGTTGTTGTGGAAGAGCGTTTTAGAACCATAGCTTTTACAATAGTGTGCCAAGGAACCTCAGGATTTATTTTTTACGTTCATGTTGTGTTCTTAGGCTCTATCTTTAGAGATCCTTCCTGTTTGTCCATTGTAAATACTATTGCAGCAGGGAGCAACGTTATGGGTAAGTTTGGTCCAGCATTTTGTGCACTTGCTGACATGCTTCCCGGAGCATGATTCGCTCTTATGATCACCAATCATTGCCGGACCATGCAAAGCTTGTAGGGGCTGAGAAAAGCACGTTTATGTGGTATCTATCTGTCATGTTCTTAATATTTTACTACGCCCGTGGAAATACGGAATAACCTGGCTGTTCGCTTCGCGCCTCGCTTTTCTCGTTTCGTTTAGAGGGGCTTAACGTCCCAAAGCGGCTCAGGCTATGAGGGACCCCGTAGAAAAGGGCTCCGGATAATTTCGACTACCGGGGTTCTTTATTGTGCAAAGGCATCCCACAATACACGGGTCTCTATAATTTCGCCTCCTTCGAAATTCGACCACCGCGGCCTGGATCGAACTTGTGTCTTTCGGGTCAGTAGTCGAGTGCCATAACCACTGAGCCACCGCGGCGGCCTCCTTCACTTTTCTGTCTGTGTTTGTTGTTTTGTAGAGCAGGCTTTCACAAATTCTGGGAATAAATGCACTTGGATAACCAGCACTAAGTAGGCGAGCCACTTGGTCATCGAATCTTTGACTTCGATGAGCAAGCGAAAATAATGAAAAGTAACGCAATAGTAATCGATTACTGCTCTGTAATCATTCAATTACTTTTCTTAAGGGGTGATACTTCACCGCTGGAATAAATTACATTTTAGATGAGTAATTTTAATCCGTTACTTATTTTCTGCAGCGTGTACAAGGCGAGACGATGCAATATCTGTGTAATGGACCAAGAAAGAGTCGGTCGCTATAGGCTGGCAAGGCGACAAAATCCGCTGGCTTTTCCCGCTCAAAGCTGAAATTGAGCGCTTGACAACGGCAGGAAGCTAAGCGCGGACGCGCAACATTCGCTGCTGACGTGCCGCAGGAAATACGGCGCCCAATTCGTAAGCCTTAGCTATCGAGCCGAGGCACGCATTCTCTTTTGATTTGTCGTTCTGAAAATTGGCTAGCATATACTTCGCGATGGTTATGCTTTTTCCCGTACCAAGCGATATGCACGTCATAGTGCAATAGCGAATTGGGCGACGGAGGTATTGCAGAAACGAGCCTAGCGTACGTTGAGTTTTCATTGAGGTTGGCAGTCGCCTCATGCAGTAAGTTCGGTTTTACGCTTAATTAACAAATTAAGCCTTCAGTGCCCTCTCAGGCAAAGAATTCCGTTACTTGAATAACCGGCTACCATCTGCAACTGGCTTTCTTTTTGGACCTGTATATTTGTAGGCAATCCCGTACATACGACGAGTTTCAACTTGTATCCACGCGGGCGTGATGTGCACAGTTTCCGAACGCCTTAGATCGAGCATTAATCAACTGAGCCGGACAAAACAAATCGTCCGATCAATCTCTACCTTTTATCTCCTTGCCCCTGCCATTAAAGTATGGCGAACTCCTCGGGACCCAGTGGCTTAACCGCAGGATTTATCGTCCCCCTCACTAAAAGCTCAACACTAAAGACGCCGTAGCTCTGAGACTTATTCAAACACATTGCCAAACCAAAACAGATACAGCAAGGTGGACCAACAAGCATATCGTAGCTTCTGTCCCTGGTGCGCCGACCGACATCGCACACTCTTCTAGATCTCGTGGGAATGCGGGGAAAAGACCAAAACCTAAAGACGCTTAGAACATCATTTGAGCGGTGGGACGTACAGCTGTCCGGTGATATCTTGTCAGGACAAGAAGCGCTCGTCCTGCAAATTCGTCCCGCACTCGTGGCAGGTGGGACCCTGGAATGAGGAAGCCACCCACTACACCCCTCGAACGATATCGATAATCTTGTTCCTAATAAATGTTTCTCCTCCTCCTCCTCCTCCTCTCTGTACAGTAAATTCCTTCGCGTTTTCAAATAACCTTCAAGTTGGAGTCTGCGCGTGTGGCGACTTCGTTCTCTTGAGCGTCCTACCTAGTTAGAGTTATTTTTTCACTGTGAACGTGATGTAAGCAAGACCTAAAGAAAGGAAGGGAGTACAGTGGGTAAAGATAAAAAAACACGTAAGCTAATTATATCCTATACCTGGAACCAAGAATAGTGTATGTATGGGCATGGCAAGCAATGAAGAGGGCAGAGGATTGTTGTTCGCCTGTACGGCAACGGAATGGATTCCAAGAGAAGATAAACATAGCATGAGATGGCAGGGATCAAATAGAGAGTTGGTGGGGTACGGTGGCAGAATAGGTAGCGCAGGAGAGCGTTAATCAGAAGTAAACAGGTTATTGCAGGCTAAGTGTAAGCCTTTGTCCTACTGCGGATAAAGATTAGGTGACAGTGACAATGAATGAACAATGCCATTTCCTCTTCAGGTCGCCCACAAATTTGACCTCGTTTTGCAATAAGGTAGCTTCAAATATTAGCACTCCAGAACAAAAGGCTGCGCCTCTTTATCGCTGTGCCTTGAGACATATCAGTGCAGACTCCTACAGAAAGGTCCCAGTGCAGCACCTCTTTTTATATTAGAACCTGACCACTGAAACGAGTTGCCTCTAGGCATCTTTCCATTTTATAGAGCTTGAGCTGCACAAAAGAACTGACATCACTACACAATGGCAGGAAAATAAAGGAGGACGCAAACGCTTAGCGCTTCGTGTGGGTGGAGTGTCTTTCGCCTGGTATGTGTGGCAGAAAAGCGGAGAGCTCATCAATCTTGTCCCGACGCTCGAGCAGTTGCTGCCGTAAAAAAAATAAATATAAAATTCGACAGGAGCTCAGGATAGGCTCGGGGATAGAGTGTTTTCTCTCTTCGACTAGCTGGCTTATGGGGCTGCACTTTGCCCCGAAAGAAGCTTTCTCCGCTACGACCAGATGTGGCTTTGTGCACTGCACAGGGGGCGGTAATGCGCTTTCAATTTTCGCCAGATAGGTTCACCTTAAGTTCTGTTAAAGCTCTCGAGTCAGGGGTGGTAAGAAAAAAGAAGTAAAGAAAGGGGTGCAATCTCTGCGAATAGAAAATATTTAGTGCGGACATGGCAAAGTAAAGGCTTTAACTATGAGCAGATTACAGTGGAGGCGATTGAAAATGAACGTAGGTCGCACTTGAGGCCAGTTTCGAACAAAAAAAAAATGCGCATAAAAGTCGGGCCTTAATTTATTAATGCGGAACCCAAATTTCGCACCTGTGATCAGTGCGCAGTTTGTATATTTGAAATGCGAATGCTTACATGCTGATCATGTAGTAAGTATAAAAAACACAGACAATCATCAATACCTCTACAGCGGTCTAATGGATTGAAAATGAGCCTCGTATGGTGTGGTGCGGGCTTCGATTCCCCAGGGCGGCTGCGTACCAACCTGTTTTTCAATACGCACTAGCTTTCTCCTGGCCTGATCATCGGTTCCTTTGCGGTAAGGGGCCTTGATTCGCTGTAGCACTCTCATTAAATCCAACATCTGTTGCTGTTCCCCTTTTTTATCTTTTTTTCGATCTGCTTTTGCCCAAATATTTCCCGCTATAAGCTAAATGTAAGGTACTTTTCTTTATTTTTTCTTGACTGGCTTCAGCTTGTCATTCCTGAGACAGGTGTAGGCATCCTCACAATATTATTTTAGCGCTTAGGTTCATATTTGGTGCGATCAAACGCTCAGGGTGAAAAGCTTGGCAAAATTGCGTTAACCCTTGCATCGTGCAGATCTCTCGCAGATGTGATGCTTATGATGGTTATGGTGTTTCCTCGGAGCATGCAATGTGCAAAAGTTACAGTAGTATACAAAAAGGCGACAGGAACAACCTGTCTAATGACTGTTCGATTTCAATACTACCCGTTTTTTTTAAGAGACTCGAAAAAATCATTCTTGAGAGATTAAATTTTTTTTACTGATCGCTACGGCATCTTAGCTGCCGCGCAGTATGGTTTAAAAAAATATATCCACTGAGCTAAATTCCCATGCGCTCCTGGCGAACTTGTTCGGGGAACCACGCGAAAGACAATATTCATGAATTTCATTTCCTACAAGAACAAGCCATCCGCATAATATGCAAAGTGCCCTATTTACGTAACACGTAGGAGATGTACAAGCAGATAAATATTGACAAAGTAGAATCTATGTATGACTTTATTCTTTCTAAGCAATACAGATTAGAAAGAACCAAAAGGAATGACACCTTGCAGTTACTTGCAAATCTTGAAAAATAGGCGCCTTTTTACCTAATGCGCAAGCCAGATGAATCAAAATTGAGCAAATGCTGGACAGGATATGGAAGGCAAACATTAAAATTCAGGTTGCAAACAGTGCTGAATGATTTCGCGAAGGACAGCAATACAGATTTTGACTCTGTTTCATTGGAGAGCTACGGAATAAATATGCATAGGATTGAAATGTCACGATGTTTTCAATTTTGAAACAATTTGCGCATTTGCATTTTTTCTTGCTGTGTTCTTTATTGCTGATGTCGTTGTATTATGTTGTACGTGTAGGTAAACATGTATACGCTTCACCATGTTAACTAAAAATTTCACTACAGAGCACTTTATTTTAATGTAGGCTCATGTTTGACTTGTGTTTGTGTCCACCTATCACATCTATTTTTTATTATTTTTTACCACTGCAGCATGCAGCTGCACACTGCGTGCCATGTACTGGGGTACAGGAATTCCCATAACTAAGATTATCGAGGTATGTTTATGTAACGGAGAAAAATAAACCGCGGATATTATCTAAGAATCACTCGCAGCTAAGTTGCCATTTTCTTTTATAACTGTTTTCCTTATAGTAATGTATAAGTGCGTCAACCAGCGAAATATAAGCCCTACATAATTGTTATCATCAGAATATAAACAAGTGCGCATAAGAAACAATATAAATGTCTGTAAATATATTCTGCGCAGTTCAGCGGACAGCCTTAAACGGATAAGAAAAAGGCTAAATCCTAATGCAGTTCCTTGCAGGGCACCTGATGCTACTGGCTAAAAGCGGAAGTCATGGCGGCAACAAACCATTTCAAAGATGAAGAAAAATACTGAATCTGTCTGAAGATACCTCGCCAAGGTCTAGCTTACTCAGATAGTTAAGGAGACGCTTATTTGACAGTGTATGGAAAGCTTTACAAAAATCGAGGTAAATACAATGCGCTGGTCTTAAACTGTGCAAGCTAGGGTGGTATTGATTAATAAATGCTAAAACCTTGGCCTCAAAAGAGCGTATTAAAGAAAATCATGCTCTGTAGTTCCAAAAGGAATAAACCGCAAAAAATGAAACAATTCTCGCGTTAATTTATTAATATGTACAACATGGCAGTATTGAAAATAGTTTCTTCGTTTTATTGACTTTGAATATCACTACATTTGGGACTTGAGAGCACTCTTCCCATATGGAAAGGCCCTGCAAAATGACAGCGTCTAAATGCCAATCGATATTCCTTAAGTAAGGTTGCCTTTACTTAGTCATGAAAGATTTCACATTATTAATGTACTACCCTAAAGCTTAAACCCACAACTGCTTTCACACATTGAAATTTTAAAAAATATATGTCTGACTGAAAAACTGAAAATTTGCTGGACAAGAGCGAAGCTTCTGTAGTGCTCATGTGTGCTTGTGACAGTATATGCAACTTTGTTTATGCAGGATGTTTTACCTAATACTGCTTGCAATTTTGCCACACACTGGGCAGTTAATCCCGTGTAAGGCGACAATTAACGATAGCTGTTGAGGTTTGTTCCATTAGGCGATATATTGTAGTAAATAATTTGGAGAGGAGTAGGTGAGGTGGGGGCCGCGCCGCTGAGCATCCCCTATGGTGGGGCATTTAGTACCAGTCACCGCAGACAGACCGTCCCGCACTCTTCCGCCATTTCCATGCCTTCCTCTTTCCAAATTCTCCACCGTCGATTCCTGATTCCACGGTAACCTTCAACTGCCGTTTACCCCGTGGCTACCATTTTCCGGTTACGCTGACTACTACTACTACTACTACTAATCCAACTACTTCTACTACTACTTCTACTTCTACTACTATTTTTATTACTAGTTCTACTACTACCACTTCTTCTACAACTACTACTAATACAACTAATCCTACTACTACCACTACTACTACCACTACCATTACTACCACTACTACCACTACTACAAGTACCACTACCACTACTCCCACCACCAGGACACTACCATTACTACAAATACTACTATAACTACCACTACTACCACTACTACAACTACCACTAATACCACTACTACCACCACAACTACCACTACTACTACTAATACTACAATGACGCTGGTCCAGAGGAACATGCTCATAAGAGCTTTCCCTGTAAGACGTAAGTATTGAGCTGAAAGAATGCTTTCTTCAGTATAGTATTGAGTTGAGTTGAGTGGTTGTAAACTACCAGTGTGATTAGCCATGCAGTTGCTGCCGGCAATTGCTCCACCGTAGCGACACTTACATAGAAATCACAGAAACACTGTCCGCAAAAACCCAAATAGACACTCCTTAGGTCACCATGTGGAGGCCAAATCCGTGTCCTGCAGGTAAAGTAGAAGAAGGCGAGAAGTATCCCTTCTACTCGACTGGCTCCCGGGCGGGAAAACAATGTCCTGAAGAGAACTGTGAGGAGATCCTGCCTTCTTGAGGGATCCGAATAACACAGCCCGTTCCGCGTTGTACAAAGTACAACACAAGAGGTAATGTTCTGTCACAACACACACCGCACGTTGAACACAATGGTGACAACGCTAGGCCAGTCTTATACATCCACGCCGGCGTACGAGCAGAATCCGTGCGAACGTGGTGCAGCAGAGTGGCTTGGTACCTTTTGAGACCCTTGGTCACACATGGCTGATGAGGAGAGCTCCACAAAGAACTGAAGTGGCACAACACCACATCTCTGAACATTTGCTTGACTTCATGAGGGACTCCATGTACTGGAATCCCGGAGAGAGCTGTATGGGCGAGGTATAGTATTATCTGTTCTGGTGGTCGTTAGAATGTATATAAGGCGTGCTAAATAGGTGGTTGGTTATTATTGTCTAACAGAAGAGTTTCAACGATTAGTTAGGTGCCAAGTTTGCTTTCAGGTTCATAGCTGACGTTTAGTATTTAATACAATTTTTATTTGGTTCTCAGCCGCTGCGGTGGCTGAGTGGTTATGGCGCTCGTCTGCCGGCCCGAAAGACGCGGGTGCGATCCCGGTCGCGGCTGTCGAATTTCGATGGAGGCGAAATTCTAGAGACCCGTGTGCTGTGCGATGTCAGTGCACGTTAAAGAACACCCAGGTGGTCGAAATTTCCGGAGCCATTCACTACGGCGTCTCTCAAAGCCCGAGTTGCTTTGGGACGTTAAACCCCCATAAACCAAACCAATTCTCGTCGCCGCATAAGTGAGAGGACCGACGGGCTCACACACGATGAAAAATGAATATGCGCGGCCGCCAAGTGCTCGCAGCCAAACCTATGAGATCGCGTCACGAGCTTTCTCAGCGCTTGCGGCTGCCATCCGGGCGCTGCAAAAGGAGTTGGTGACACCCGCGCCGTTTTGTGACGTGTGCTCGTAAGCCAGGCTACGTGTGCACGCCGGACACGGAGTATCAGTTTCACCCGTGTGCGAGCCTGAAATTCCTTCCGTTGCAGAGGCGACGAGAATCGAATTTTTGAAAGTGTAAAAGTTGACATGAATTTTGGAAATGGTAAGCTAGAAACATAAAAATATAAGGTCTCTTAGTATAATAGATTATGTTTATATTAATATTATATTGTTGGAACTATTAGATTTTAGTTATCCACGCTGATAGTTTGCACGTTTTAGTGGTATCCTCAAGCACAGGAATCTTTTTTTCAGTTTGTTGGCCCATAGCAAGAAGGCAGGAACAACCAACAGGAAAACAAAGCCGAGAGAAAAATACGCGACACGTGGGTCACTAAGAAGTGATCTTTATTTGAGCGTACAAGAACATATATGGGATTCAAGCTGCGTCCTAGCAGCTATTATCTTGGTCTCCTTAATTATTTTTAATGAAAATCAATAAAGAAACAAGGAAAGAAAGCAGAAAGGGGGTTGTTAAGCGTGGACAGCCACTATCACTGCTAATGGTATACTCTAGTAGGCTTACTCTGCAGGTATACCCTATAATTTGAAATGTTAAGAAGGGAAACAGTGGCGGACTCTGTGCAGTGACCCCAGCATTGACGGCTGCATGAAGCTATGCCCACGATGCAGTGCCCGAAGAGAAAGTCGTTGCTGAAGGTCACTGGATTTGGCTGAAGGTTACGGCAGTGGACATTGCGCACATCTTCCCTCTCTACGAAGGAGAAGTAGCCCTAGTCTACTGTTTGAGGTAATGCATCGAAACAAGCTTTTGTATTCCTGCAAAATGGTTGCAGATATAGCCAATCGTTAACCTCTAAACCCACCCTCAGGCTATGCGGCGTGCTTGCCGAAGTAACCTTCATCACTTGGGATTTGCTCCGGAGATCTCAGAGCGCACTCTGCTTTGAATTTCGCCCCTAACAAGACACAGCCAATGACATCCCGACTGTTGAGGGGTGTAAGCGTCCAGCGCACGAGAACAACTAAGCAACCGCGGGGACCATATAGGGTTTAGGTCCTCCTCATTTACTATTTATGTGAACAAAGAATTCGAATTATGCCGCCTCGAAAATGCAATGCAGGGTTTTGCTGGATGGCCAACGCTTTCAAGTTCCTGTGAAACAGTTATTCTTAAATGTCTGCAGAAAGGGACGGGTTATCACAACGTTGAAATTAACCTGCTTTTTAGACGCTAGCTGCCTAGAGCGATTTCCACGCCGTGCATGCGTCCAGTGTCGCTTCTAATGCTGCTGATGTCGGAACATGGAAACTATCAT
This sequence comes from Amblyomma americanum, assembly GCF_052857255.1. Taxonomy (NCBI): domain Eukaryota; kingdom Metazoa; phylum Arthropoda; class Arachnida; order Ixodida; family Ixodidae; genus Amblyomma; species Amblyomma americanum. The sequence goes on from NC_135498.1 coordinate 96,077,537, forward strand.
GACTAGGGGCTCTACCCACCCAGCTCGCACCAGAACTTCTATTAAGCGATAAAGGTTGTTCATTAATTAATTATAATACCGTCTTATAAGGGGTAACTCCAAACAGGAAAAGATATATGCCGGTACTTATTTCGTACATATGCAACAAAAACAGGAATTAAAGCGTATGAGTTTCGTAGATTAAATGTCACCGCTCAACTGCGCCGTTTCTAGGTGACTGAGCGCAGTGCGTAAGAAAACACTTTCCTTTCAAATCTGATGCGTCGGGCAAGTGCGGCGAAATTAAAGAGGCTCACAGGCCGCGCTCAAAGTTCTCTGTCATCGACCTCTTTCAAAAGCCGCCTGAAGAACGAAAGTGAAAGGAAAGCAGTTCAGCGCGGAGTGGTTTCTCGTGTTCTCTGCGTTTCCGAGAGACATGTCAAGAAAAAAAGAAAAGGAATGAGATATGAAAGTGTTTACAGCGTCGCGTTATTGCACAACGACTCGAAGTCCACGCACCGGTCGATGAGTGATATTGCCCCAATGCTGTTGGGGCAGCAAAACAACCTGGATTTGCACTATCGGGGCCCGAGGGTGCGTAACGTTGCCAATGTCAGCGTAGGAAGGGTTAACGAGGCTCGTGACCCGAGGCGAACGGCCACGGGCGACGCGTTTATATGAACGCGACAGATGGCTCATGTCCTTTGGCCGTGGCGTTCCTTGAGAATGACCTCCTGCCTCGTCGGACGTGTGTTGCTGCCTTGATACCCGCCAAGAGTATCTGAGAACGCCACCGTCCCTGCAATTGCAGTACATTCAGTAAGTAACAACAAGAGTAGGGTTCGGTCCTCGATGCCAGCTTAGGCAAAGAGCTTTCCTTCCATACGACGAAGCTAGAGCAGTTAAGTAGTGGTGCCGACAATAACCTCGGATTTCAATGAAAGGCGCCCAGCAAAGTGACATCAGCGTCGTTAGCCAACACATGTTGCGTGACCACTGATCCGGAGTGAAGTCTGCTGGTAAAGAAGTGCCGTAAGGAATTCAGCCCCTGATATTAAATTTGTGGCGGGCTTCTAGAGGTATCAGCCCTGCCTTAGACTGCGGGCAATTGCTGCATCTTCGGGAAATTTGACAAGTGCAAAGTATAAGTCGCTGTTTGTAGAGCAGTTCTGTGTCCTTAAGGCAGTTGCTCGTAACTCGTACCAAGACAAATGTGGAGAATTCAGAAACCGAAACTAAGGCAAATTCTGCTTCAATAGAAGGCTCATCTGCGTGAGCTGTGAGAGAGAAAGGTGCCAAAAAACACCTGGAGTAACTGCGTGCAAGTTCTATGTTAAATAAAAGAGCCATCTACTGCTTAGCTACAGCCAGTCGTGAGGGCCTTGAGCCTCATAGGTCACACTGTTCTGGCAAGGCTTCATCTATGCCTTCGCCGCCGCTACTTCTCGTAAACTACGAAATATAGAACGTCATAGGTCATGTTTAGCTCAGAAGACAACGATAACGATGGGATAATTAGTCCCATAACCGATAAAGCAAGCGTGTGCCTCTGATATTGTAAATGTTAAAGCGGTTTGTTGGGCTAATTGTCAGTGGGTTTTTTGAATTCAAGAATATCTGCGAAATAGCCGACGCGCACAGGGAAAGACAATGCTGACGGGCAGGAAAAGACAATGCTAGCCATAAAGTCCAGTCATTGTGCGTCTTTTACGCGTCTGACATGCTACAACTACTTAGAAATTTAGAATTCTACGCTGAAGTAAAATATATTCTGTCCATCCCTCATATTGCGGCTAGTTTACATCCCACTGCCGAAGTGTGAACGCTAGAAAAAAGGGCTTTCACATCAGTGTTAATGAGCAAAGCCTGTTATACGCATTTTCTTCCTGGTGTTGAAACAAAGCAGTGCTTCACATTGCACGCAATAAATGTTTTTTTTTTCTGCAGCATGCATAGATAATTTTTTAAGCATTAATTAAAATGAAGCTTGAAAACAACAATACAAAAAGTTTCCTGGGCAAACTGCAAAAGATTTAGAAGTTTTACATCGAGAAAAGTCAGAACAAAATATGCGTGGCGATGATGACCTGGTTATTTGCATAATTGTTGATTAACATCACGGTGCAGGGTTGCTAAAAGATGTAGAGCGCATCATATATGAGCTCGGACAGCGCTACGGTTTTTGCGCATAAAAAACTTTCATGTTTTTCTCTGTTTGCATTTTGAGGTATCTGGCTCATTTGAGTGAAAAAAAAAAACTCTTCTAAGTTTCTTGTTGCCGCCGACATCATGCGCTTCAACGTTTTCGGTCACGGTGCTCATAACATGACAATAATTCTTTCGGGAACTTTTGTTTACTTATTTTTCACTTAGTTACTTTAACTCAAGGTCCCGGTTATAGGAATTTACATGAGGTGGCGGGGGTGTGAACTGTAAAGCAGCGGATAACTAAGAAGGTTTCGGATGGGCAGGGTTGTCTTCTGTGGTGGGTTTAAAACTGCAGCGGCTTGTTACCGTAGCGATTTGGATGATAAGGCCGTTCCATTTGTGACTGCTGGCAGAAGAAAAGCCTGCTGAAATGCGACAGCATGCTCCCGCTGATGATAAACGGCGTTGTGATGGCTTAGTATGGAAGGGTGATTAGCTGGACTGATGAGGTGGTTCTTCATTAGATGGCTATGAACAAATTTGTGATAAAGGCAATGGCGTGATATTTTACTGCATGCGTGAAGGTTGATTAGATGAAGGCGCAACTTCAGAGCGCTGATACTTTTCTTATAAGAGTAAGTAGAGAATGATTGAATCTACATACCCAATACGGAATTCATTCAAGTAGGTTGACAAGGTTACACAACACGAGATCAAAAACAGCACAAGCACATTCAAGCTTAGGTTGCGCTGGAGTCTTTCAGACATGTAGCTTAATAGAAGAGGGCACGAAAAAAAGCTGCTTGACACGATTCACCCAGTTTGATATACTATCAGCATGCTCAACATATGTTAAGTAGCGCTAAATTTGAATACGCTAAATATGAAACGCACAAATCACAGAGGCGCCAACGAAAACAGCAGTAGTGCCCAATGCTTCCGCATTCATAGCAGGCAAGAAGACTTAAGTACCCCAGGTAGTTTTATTCTATTGAAAAGTGCTATCAAGGTTCTTTCAAGAGGTTGTTTCAATTTGGACAGCAGCATTTTGCAAAACCTCTGGTGACGTCACCTGGTTCAATTTGGGCAACGCGAAACCTCCTATAAGGGGTGGTAAAAGTGTGATTTATGCGTACAAACAGTCGTTTCTGCAAGACAGCTATAATTTATTATAAAGGTCTTCATAGAAAAACAAACAGTAGTTATGACATGCGTGTACAAGCGCAGATGGCGTCACATCGTCCTCATTATAGAAGGAAAACTATACATGAATCGTTGCATTTTATAGTGGCAGTAATACCATGATTGATTTTACATTCCTGTATCAACGTGTCGAGACCCACTGCAGCATTCGAAGGAAGGTGGGGGTGGAGGGGGGTGTTCTTATCAGTGTTTAGAGATTTGAGGTTGTGATGCGTGAAATGGCAACCTTTAGGATGAAGAACTCCGGCTATATTCTCCGTCATATTATTGCTTTTGTCAAAAGGAACACTGGAAATGCAAATTTATCTAATTTGCTCGTAAGTGCATGCTTATTTGGACCTTTAGTGCAGCTTCAAATTATGATCAGGAAATGGGAAGGCAGCGGACGTGAAGATTGATCAAAGCCTGATCGTTGTTTCGTGAGGCGCGACAGCGTTCTGCAAATGTCGCGAAATTTGATTAAAAAAACCGTTGTGGCTGCTGTATCCATTGGGCTGGTTTCAAAAAAAGTGCATCTGAACTACTTAAGTGCGCGGCCCAAAATTTCACATTTTTCTCGTGTCTCCGTAATTGTGGAACGTCTCTTTGCTGAGACACACCACATCATAATAATTCCAGAAGCAAATGTGGTGGTTTGGATCATATTTCTTTAATTTAGTCTTAAACGGCTAAAAGTGGTTCACTGAAGAATGACGATCAACTGTTACCCTGGTTGGAAAATCTGCATGGCGCAAATTTTCTAACATTCGTGACTGAGCAATGTAATGCCGCTCGTTGTGGGGCAGCTAACAAAAGCATATAATGTTTCCTTTCATCCAGAGAAACTTATATCAAATTTTTGTACGCGTGGTGGGTCGTTTTGAGGAAACGAAAGGTACAATATCAGTATCTTTACCGGAAGACACCTGAACGGTGACGCTTAAGTAACTTTAAAAGTGGAATGCGATGGAGTTTAGATTTCCCATTAGTGGCAGCTTCTTTTTCAACTTCTCTGTGTGCTTGTAGCAGTTTCTTTGCAATATCTGGTTCATCCACCGCCGTATTGGGAATGCTAGCTGCAGTAGCAGGCATCCGCGATGATTTGACGATGCCGACATTTTTGTCATTTTTTTGTTGTCGAAGTATTTGTCTAGGTGGATATCTAGCAACTGGGTTGCTCACAACCCGGTGGACAGGTTGCGATTACGTCACAAGATGACGTGTCATCTCTCGGCCGATCTCAACCATTCGTTTCCCACCCGCCACGAGGAGCAGGTTGGTTACATTTCAGTGACCAGGTTGTCGCCTGCCACGGTGGGCAGGTTGTGATGACATCACAAGTCTATGTGACGTCTCAAGAGCAATGAGCGAATTTCGTCGCTGACAGCGTGGTTCTGGAGTGACAACTTAAATGCTGTTTGTATTAAAAAAGACACTGCAAGAAAAAGTGACCGTAGCGCTCCCTACGCAGCTGTTTCGACCACTTGGCGTGATTATATGTCTACATCGCACAACCCCCCGGGGCTTTCGCATTTTGCTTCTAAAAAATTGCGCCCTCCACGCTTGTCATACTGTACCGCGTGGGACTACTTAGCAGCTAAACGCGACAGCCAGTAAAACACCGCGGCCGGTTCACACAAAATTAAGAATTTCAGTAATCGCAGGAAATCGCTAATGATTAATCTTTTAGCTTGTACCTAGAAGCGTTCAAAGAACCTTAACGAATAAAGTTAGTACATATATGAGCTAGCAAAAGTTATCACCTCTAAAACCCGGCTTTGCCCTAAGTGCTTGCTGCAGTAGGGATCCATGCTCCTACTTGAATTTGCGCAGAAAGTGGGACGATGTGGTCTTCTGGGGGTTGGAGTGTTCGATGTACATTATTGATATGTGACTGCAGCTCTTTTCACACACAGTGGAAAAGCACGGGCTACCGGTGAGGCATTGTTCTCTACGAACGCACTTGCGCACTTGGCAGATATAATCCTCCATCGCTAGTCGGAAGACATCAACACATTTCGCTAATCTTCGTTTTCTCTCGTTCTTGGTTTGTTTTGCGTCGACGGGAGGTGCTCTGTAGACATCGCAGAATTAAGAAGCTATCCTCACAAACGGCAGATCCGCTCACTGAAAATTCAACATTTTTGAATATTTTTGGGTGCCTATCGAACACTCCTGCGAAGCTTTGAATTGTTGGGTGTAAGGAAAATAACTCCCCGCACGCTGGCTTAGTTCCGCTTGTTTGGTTCCGCGGTGCGAAATGTTTTCCAGAGTTCCGTGGAGCCAAACCAGAAAGAAAATGAAAATAACGAAGGAAAGAGCTGAAAAGATAATATTTTGGAGCAAAACCCTGGCTTCAGCTAGTTGTTTCTATTGGCGTCTGCCAGTAGAGAGCAAATAATGGCGATGCTTACATAGGTGCAGAATGCACATTCTCTTAAAATTTGTCTTTCTGTCCGTGTATGTTCAAAATGGCGGACAATTGAGCAAGTTGGTGCACGTTCAGAGTGGGAAACTCAGGCTCTGCAAGAACAACGACACAGATGGGGCACAGCGCTACTAGCAAGTGAAATGTTTTTATCCAGAGGCAGCAATGTGCTTGTTAGTGGCGCTTTAGGCTAAAGTGATGAAAATATTTGATACACAAGGCGATGCATGATCAATGCGTTGGAGCCAGCAAGATGCGCGTGCAACTCTGGTGGCATCGCCCCAAAACGTGCGGCATATCTGGAACGGCAAGGCTGGGTCGCTGAGAACTAAATTAATAAAGAAGCAAATAAAGAGATGCCTGCAAATAGGCAGCCGTTTCTGAGATATCTCACGCGATGTTTTTGTCAGTAACCGATCGCCAGCGAGACAGAATGCGTCTAGTGTCTCCTCCACTTGGAGAAGAATTACAGCTTTACGACTACTTCAGAAAATGAATATGAAAATTGGTTTTTGAGGAAAAGAAATGGCGGAGTAACTGTCTGTCATATCTGAACCACATGAAACATGTCGTAAAGGAAGGAATAAAGGAGGAAATGACAGGAGGAAGGAAGAAAGAGGCGGCTTAGTGGAGGGCTCGTGAATAATTTCGACTACCTGGGGATCTTTAACGTGCACCGGCATCACAAGCCATACGGGCGCCTTTGCGTTTCGCCTCCATTGAAACGCGACCGCCGCGGTTGGGTTCGGACTCGGGAACTACGGATAAGTTGACGAGCGCCTTAACCACTGAGCCACCAGGGCGGGGCACTTCAGAGATGCAATAAGCGGCTCTAGGAAAACAAAGAGGAAGGTGCATGGGCCTGCCGACTAGTCCGCCATGACAGCGGTGGACACGGAAAAGGAGAGGGGGAAAGAAAAATGGATAAAGGAGGAGAAGAGATTGTCTAGTGGAAGCAGCAGCATTTAGCACACCAAAGGGATCGAGACGATGGCGTTAAAGTTGGTTTCACCTCAGCATAATACACCAGAAATATTTGTCAAAAGCCAAAAAATCATATAAAAAGGGAAATTTTGCTTCAGAGATGCAAATTCCATTCCAATCATTCCGGGGCCATCAGATATGTTTTGGTTATTTATGCTTTAAATTCAACCGAACTTAGTAGATCTATGCAACTTTTTACCCACGTTCGAAAGACAAACTTGTTTCCAGCGACTTTCGTATTTGACGAGCAATAAGAACTAGAACCTTCTTTAAGTGTTTCCGGGCTTATAAAAAACGGAAAGGAAACAGCGCTGGTTTCATTAATGTCGCTATGTTTGCAGAATCCTCTTCTCTGCAAGAAATCTATTACTTTTGTTTTTATATTGCTTCTAAGTTTAAAAGTGAAGGTTGAACATTACCATGTGTATTTAGACCAAAAGTGTGCCTACAAAAATGATATTCAAAAGTAGTCAATGTGTGTAAATATAAATCGAGGGCTTTCTGGACTCCTGAATGTCTCCAAGTTTGTGCGATACATACACTCATAATTATTCTACTGGCATCCTGTACTAAATGCTGAAAGATTGAGCGATAGGAACAGCGGAAGAGGTAGAGCTCATAAAATCGACTTGATAGTTGATTTTGCCACACTGGTGACAAAAAGCGTCTCAAATGATCGTAAACCTCCTGGGCAGCGCGCCTAACTAAACAATACCTCGCTAAGACACAGGAAACGGCTGTCACGCTCGCTGCTGCGGGGAGCTAAGATGAGTCACAGAAGCAACAGCGCAAAAAGAAGGCCTTTGCCATGAAACCTTGCCGCCTTTGGAAATTGTGCATTTTGAAGCTCCTAAATACGCCATCGAGACAGATGTACATTTGTAGTGTTAATAGAAAATGACAGACGCATCCTGCCGAAACTTGACGCGCATGTGTAAAAAGCTTCGCCGATGCGCACAGGTGTCAGCCAAAGAAGGCACTCTCTGGCTACCACGCCACTCACGCAGCCGATCGCAGCGCTGTAATTTCCACTTTTTTGATCGCCTCGGCTCTTTTCACCTTCACTGATTGAAATGCGATGTTGCGGCCATCGACAGCTCTGCTCTGTCTCCTTGAAGGCAATACCAAGAAAGTGGTGCTCCATTGTCGGAAAGGCGCAAATCTAAGATGTGCCGGGACCATCACAACGCGATTCGCTCACAGTTTTCGGCGAAGAGAAAAAAGAAGTTTACTTTTCTAAATTTCTACTCCACATTTCGCACCAACTTTTGAGAGGAGAAATAAAGACCAGGGGATTGCAGAAAATACCCCGATAAATTAAATTTTTTCTAAATTGCCCGTTTTAAGTGCCGGTCCTCTCCTATACCCCCCCCCCCAAAAAAAAAAAAGAAGAGAGAGAAGAAGAGCAACGAGTAGCCACCGTTCTTAATTCAATACGCAAGGGTAATCGAGGAGTGCACCGATTGGCATACAAGCTTTTTTTGCCGGATGCGCATGGGATATAATAGTATCTGCAGCTATTTTTGTTTGCTTAATTAGAACTGTGACCGTCGTAATGGTATGTTAAAAGACAGGAATAATCCGCCCTATATTGTTCATGTAGACAGTTGTTAAGAATTTGTCTGATACACTTAACACAAAGTCTCTTCATATTCCTATTCATATTCATATTCCTTTCTTCTCTCTCTTTTCTATCTCTCCCTCCGTTCCCCTTCCCACGTGTAGGGTAGCATACCGGGTGCTGCCCAGTTAACCTCCCTGCCTTTCCGTCTTTCGCTCTCTCTCTCTTCAAGGGCTGACCCAAAAAGCTAGTGCCCCTTGTTTGCAACTGCGTTTAATACCGCAAATGTTGTGTGCAATGAATGAGTGTGGGCCCTGGGCGGTGTTCGTTTTGGTTTTGTGCCTAGGTTACCCCTAACTACTTGATTCTTGTAGTATTTATTTGCGGCATTTTAGGTAAACTAATCATGTGAAATCACCACGATATCTTAGCAACCTGGGGCTAAGATATTCTTAGGAAGCCAGGTGTATAGTCCAGTTGTGGGTGATACCTCCGCACAACGTGTCGCCAAGAAATTTAAGTGAAATGAAAATCAAAATCGACAGGAAGGTTACCACTTTGTAAGGCGAGATTCAGGGACAGCTGTTAATTTACATATTACGATTAATTGCAGTAGAAAAAATGAAACCGACTTAGTTCTAGGGTGCTCTTTTTAGTTTTGCAGACTCTTCTTTCTCCACTGGCTCTTCTATGCAGTCCGCTGCTCAAGTGCGCAGCGCCACTGATGACTCCTCCTTGGGAGGTGAGTTTTGCAGAATTTGCCACTAGTGGATCGTGGTACATTCCTCCGCTGTCACCGTACTTTTCCTTCTCAACTCACGGTAACCACTCTCTGGATGGTTCAGTTGGTAATTACCCTCCTGTTACACATTCGTATGCGCTCTAGCCATCCCCTCATTCTACGAAAACCCTCCCCCTACTCCTTCTGAGGTAACTACACTCTGTGCGGTTTCAGTGGCAACCACTCACTGTTTGTTCCTTCCTACGCTTTCGCCGTTCCCTTCTTGCATAGTAACTAATATTCCGGTTGATGGATTCATTAGCTCTCGCGGTACCTTCGTCCTCCGGGTACTCCCGGTGGTAACCACCCACGGGTCACGCATTCTAGCGCTCGCGCCATACCCTCCTCCTTCCACGCAATCGCCCCTTGAGTGGGTCCCATGGAAACGTAACCATCGGTTACGCCTAAAACTACGTCATATGCTGCTATTACTGCTACGACGCGAGACCTAGCAAAGGGTGCTTAGCAGCTTTCGCTGTAAAATTACAAACAATGGCAGAAAACGTGAGTAATGTTGAGCAGGTTTCCGTGTGCAAGCACGTAACCATATACTATCGCCGGACGACGACGCACTGTGTCCTGAAAAGGAAGCACTTTTCTTTCTATAGTTCCTCTGGGCATGTTATTTACATACCTGAAAATTTTTATTGCCATTACACGTTATTGGTGTCTTTTATGATAAGCACTAACAGTGGTAGCACTTGTGAATCGTGGAGTCTGTCACAAGTGGTTTTTGCTTGTCGAGCCCGGACCTGCCGACAAAAGACCCTGATGTCTTTTATGGGCGGCTTCTACCTCACAGACCAGCACTTCAGGATCCTAGCGTGTCAAAGGGGCTCTTTCGGTGTGTTTTTCTTTCCTCGTACGCCATGTTTGAGGCATTCGGGGAGGTTAAGCTAGAACACCATGTTAAGGTGCCCCGAATGCAGAAGTGCCTTGGATTTAAAACCGCATTGCCTTCGGGGGAAGGGTAAGCTAGAGTCTCCAGCTGTGGAAGAATATTGGAGTGGGAGGATCTAGTTTGGGGGAGGGGCCAAAAATCCCTGCTCCTAAAAGGTGCCCTGCCTCGGAGGATTAGACCTCGGCGAACGTTCTACAGTATTAAAGTGCGCTTGGAGGTCGAGGGTCGCCAACTAAGCCCAAAGCGAATGCGCCATATCCTTGGCTGTCCCTATTCCCAAACCAATTCCCATAATTCATTGCCTGCATCCAGATTTCTTCTTTTTCATAAAACTGAACCCTTCCGGCTACATCCCAGGGGAGATCAGGGGAGTCTGTCTGGTCTCATTCCCCGGCTATAGGTTAGCTTAACTTCAGGGGTGCTTTCTTCATAACATTTTATCTTCTCCCGTCGGAACTGCACAGCAATTTTTGACCGAAAGGTTTTTTGTAATCATATTTGTCATCTCGTTAAGTCCGCTGTGCATCAGCGATGCATGCGGGGGTCTTTATTTTTGTATTCTTTTTTGGAAGCTCCAACTTACTCAATGCCGTTCACGAGTAAATGCGCGCCGTGCTCCCTTTCTTTTCTCAGATGCATCTGCGGTCGAACTTTCTGGGCAGCATCGCTCAAAGCTCCGCGTTACTGAAAGTACTTGCGTCCGCTCTATTAAACTATAATTCTCTGAAACGATATACGCTTTCACCTTCGCCTCTTCCCGACCGGCAGTTGTAGGTCAGTGATTATGGGCTATGTCTGCGGAGCCAGAAGTCGCGGGATCAAACTTCGACTGCTGCGGCTGCAGATCGACGCAGTTGGAAGGTGCACTGTGCGGTGTAAGCGCACATTAGAGCCTCAGGTGGTCAAAATTCAAGCTGAACCTTCCACGACGGCTTCTAACATAGCCCCTGTACAGCTTCGCTTCGGAACGTTAAACCCAAAATACCATACCACGCCATACCATACTATACCGTACCATACCGCACTATACCATACCATACCGTAACATAACGCACCATACCATACCACACCATACCGTGCCGTACATATCGTACCATACCGTACCAAACCGTACCGAGTAATACTGTACGACACCATAATGGCAATTCTCCAGTTTCACAGACTGATGCGCCGCCACATAGTGACAGCCCCGTTATGCGGCAATGTTCTTCGGCACTCCATTTTCCTCTAATTGTACACGTTCATTATTTCTTGTGAAGGGCTTTAACACGCAGTTTCTTCGCCAGTGACAGCAGCCATGAAATGAAAGAAAAAACTTGAAATTAACGCGGAGAGAATATATTAAGTGAGCTGAGTAGTGCCTGTGAGGTATGCATTGACCATGAGAGGGTCGCTGGCAGCGGTTACTCAGCGCTATGTTTGGAGACTGACGAGTGGTACCGTGTGTATTCAAATCACAGTTTTATATAAAGCACCGACATGCCTGTTCTTCTATATTTTTAGGCTAAATGATGTCATTTAACAGTTTAATTGGAAAAATGAAAGATATGGTGCTGGAAAATAACGCTTGCGTTTTAAAGGCAGGTATGTCAGCCGGATTGTTAGGCACTAAAGAAATAGGTTTTTGGTGCCAGAAATAAACGGTTAATAGTACGTTTTTGGCATCGAACTGGAAAAATAGACTTTATAAACTTAAGCAAAAGTCAAAATTTTTTAAGACCTAAACATCAGTGCAAAACATCCACAGCAAAAATAGAAGGGATATTCGGGATTATGAAAAATGCGGGAGCCCTAGGGGCAGTTCTTTTAAGGCGGTTCCGCAACATATATGACGGACGACTTACGTGATTCAACAAGGCGGAGGGTGCCGTCACCCTCTGGCGCGAGAAATCTTTGGAGGAAATGGTGCTACCAGCTCTTTTATGAACACTTTTGGCGCGCCTGGCAACAAGCAATAGAATACAAATACAATCGTTAACAACTTTCGAGGTACTTATTAGAATGCGAGCTGCTCTATTTTGAGCCCCCGAAATCACAGCTGTCATGCTACAAAACTACAAGCGAATAATTGACGCATTGACAGGAGGTCGAATGGTTTCAAATTACTGTAATTATCGTTAGTTTAAAGGTATCAGACATATGACATCAAAATCCTAATTCGTACATCAATTAGATTTATCGGCAATCATTAGGCACATACACGATACTTGAATAATAACAAGTACGCTGGACAGTGCTTGCCTTATAGATGGGAAGTGCGGCAGATGCCTTTCCGGTAATTGCACTTTAAAGAAGCACACTCGAGATGGCGCTTGCAGAAACACAGCCTTCGCTGAAGGAATAAGTTAACATGCTTGAAATGTTTCCTCAGTTCCTCACAAATTTGGTGCAGCTCGTGCGCAAATCAACCGACACATAGCACCTGCGTGTATCACACCATCAGGAGAAGAGCAACCTTGAGGATGCAGCAGAGCCTTGTGCTCTTGCACACCAGATGAATAGAGTACTTTCAACAATCGCTTAAAACAAAGTAGGCTTTAGTTTTCCCACAGGTCGTCTGCAAAGGCTTTCGGCAACATAGGAAGATCTTAGCGTTCTTACCTGCTTTAAGCTTTTCTGCTAGAAAGAGATCAAAGAAGCGTCCTTTCACATAGGCTATTTCTTTAACGAAGACCCAGATGCAGGTGTCGATGAGCTCATTTCCCAGTATGATTCAAAAGGTTGCTATATACAGAGGCCGGAGGTAGTTTCCTAGCTGTGCAGATTCTGCTGACACCTTGTTATCGCAACCGTTCTCTAGAAACTGCTCCAGTGCCAGATTTGCAAGGCACTAAGGCCTGGCGTAAATCAGCGCAGAAAGCATTCTTCCTATCTTTCTTAAATCCTTCTCTCAAGAATTATTACTTGGAGGTTAGACATTTGCCTGGCGCCGAGCAGGTTCCCTATCGGACCGTGACGTCAGATTGCCACACACAGCGGCAGAATCTCGACTCCATGGATTAGCGCGGCGCCAACGAATATGGCTCGTTTGTGTTCGCACTGCAGGTACGCGTCGCAAGCTGTATTCCCATCGGCAAACAAGCAATAGATAGAGCTGGCGGGAGGGGGTTGGTCCTGTAATGCTTTATTCCGTATGGAACGCGACTGCCGTGCGACATTCACCACGGCACGGCTCGGTGAATACCCCGGCGCCCCTCCTTCGACTTGCGTTCAGAGCGAGACTGGAGGGAGCCTGGAGGCTGCTTCTTAGAGAGTTAAGCGCTCCACTCCGAGTCCAGTAGGCTTTGTAATGTTTCAAAGAGATGGTTTGCATAGATAACCACCACCATCATTGCTCCATTTCAGCGCACTAACTCCCACCTCTGCCAGCTGGGACCACAGTGTTGTAAAATTTCTAATCTCATCGTCTTACCTGGTTTTCTGCCGCCCTCTGCAAGACTCACGTTCTCTAGTGATAATTCTTGTTACTTTAAAGCAGTATCCGCCGGGAGGACGAAATCGCCGATAACGAGAGAGGACAGATTGCCACATGACTTGAAGTCACCGTCCCCACCTCACCCACAGAGGGCGCGTTTTCCATATCATTCTCTGGCGGTGGTGTGCTGAGTTTCTGAACAACTAATAATGTTCTGCAGTCGAAGATCTGGAGCGTTTTTTTTTTTGCTCCGCGAAGCTGAGGCGCGTGTTGCATTGGGCTGTTTTGATTGATATATTTTGTTCCTACGCTGACTCAGTGAGATGCTTCAAGCCGCCGATTGGAATCTGCCCCGGGACACAAGGAGGCTATGCGATTACCATTTAGGCTAGAACAGTTAAAACAGCCTAGCATTTTTACATACATCTAGAGAGTAAGCGAAATAATCAGGTCGCTAATTATTGGCTTCCGCCGATTGCATTTGTCAATGAAACTCTGCAGAGTGCAAACATGGTATCTTCTCTCTTTTGGAGCAACAGCTGTCAAGACCCGTGCTAGGTTTCGCGTTGTTGTAGTAGCGGTCGTAGTAGTAGTATTTCAAAGTTGTAGGCGTAAACGGCGTGTCACTTGCCGTGTGAATCTCTCGGAGGGTGTTTTCCGAGAAAGGAGAAGGATATGACGTGAGCGGAGGAATGCGTAGTCGGGGGGTGGTTACCACTGGAAGCAACCGGAGGGTGGTTACTTTGAAAGGAGGGCATCGGGAGAGCGGAGGAATCCCCAACCAGAGGATGGTTACCCTGGAAGGAGAAGGAAATGGCGTGATCGTAAGAAGGAGCGAATGGTGGGTGGCTGTCACGAAAACCACCAAGATGGTAGTTATCCTGGAAGGAGGAGAGCTAACTGTGGAAGGAGAAGGGTATGGCGACAGTGGAGGAAGGCATAACCGTAGGGTAGTTTCCACGACAACCGCCCAGAAGACGGTTACCCTGAAACGAGGACGGTGTGGCACGAGAGCAGGAGTCGCCAACTGGAGGATGGTGGTCGTGGAAGGAAGAAGGTATGGCAGATGCACAGAAAAGCTTAACCAGAGCGTGTTTACCGTGGATAGGGGATACGACGAGAGCGTATACGAATGCTTAGTCATGGCAAGCACTCAAAGGGTGGTTACGGTGAAAGGATGAGGGAGAGTACGGCGAGAACGGAAGAATGCATCACGGTCCTCCAGTGGCAGCAGATGCAAAACTTACCGCACGGGTAGAGTGTCATTAGTGGTGCTGCGCTGTTTGAGCAGCGGACTGGACAGGAAAGCCAGTGGAAAAGCGAGTGCGTGCAAAACTAAAAAGAGTGCTCTAAAATTTTACAGATATGAAGTCGCTCTCATCGTTTAAGCTAATCGTATAATCTAACTACCTTAACAGATGTCGTTGAATCTCACGTTAAAGAATGGTAACCATCCTGTCATCTTTTTACTACTGTGAGGCCACTTGTTCTCAACAAAACGGCGTAGACGGTGCAGTGTCGTCATTCCGTCGCCTGCCTCTGTACTTTAGGCCGGGACAGTTGCAGTTTGCGGCACCTGCATACCTCCTCAAGGGACGCTAGGGAGCCAGCAAGAGGAAGGCGATGAGGGCTAGGATGACAGAACTCTCAAAGATTTTCCGGTAGGTCTGATCCGGCGTCTGCCATCGCGGCCTAGCACCCGCATGCAAGCCGCTAGCGGAGAATCAGCCCATGAACTCCACACCTAAACTCTTCGCCTGTGGTCTGCTCTGTCGTGCGGATCCCGCTTTGGGAACCATCGATGTGGAGTTCGCTGACCTTTCCGCGTACTCGTTGGTCTTGTGCTCACAAAGAAGGCCGCAGCAGTGGGGTCGGAAGTCGCCAAAAAAGGGGCCCGTCCCGTCCCTGCCTCCACTTCGTGCAGCGGACGTCCTTGTTTACTACGCTCCGTCACGGGCATAACCCGTCTTAAGAAGCCTAACCATGTACAGCTTCCGACATGTGCGCGTTTCAAGCGGTTGCCGAGTCTACGGAAATGCACGAGATACGGCTGGGCAGGAGCCGAGTGACCAAGAAACCCATTATTCCCGTAATAACAGTCTCCTTCACTTTCGATGTTCTGTAAACAATTTGAGTGATCGTCTCGTCGGCATATGTTTGTCGCGTGTGTGAAAGAGAAAACAAATGACAATGTTAGGAAAGTAGTAACGGCTGTGCCGGGGGGGGGGGGGGGGTCGCGTTTGTGCGGTCTGTGTATTTGATTGCAACCTCTCCTCTCCCAAATTTTTAATCAGTACTCTTTCCCCAATCTGTGATTAGTTGGCGTAAACCTTATTTTCCTTTCCCTAACCGCTGAGTGGTGAAGTTAGTCGCTTGTGGCCTTATTGGTTGCTGTCCCCGCTAAGGGCGGAGACAGAAGATTTATGAACAAGCGCCCTGGGTTGAATGGGGGCTGAATTCGTCTGACCAACGGTTTAGTCATGTTGTAAATAAATAGTTAACGTTCTCCTTTCTTCGAGTAACGTGAATGTTTGCGAGTTAGAACCACCGGGTCATCAAGAAACCCCGATTTCATCATCAACAAGTTGTTTCCTCTCATCACCACCTGAAGGGGGAAACTCAACTATCGACTATCAGCTCATGCCCAAAAGCCTCTTTTTGATTTCTGTCTGGGTATTATATCGTGTTTGCCTCTAACCCATCCTACTCTCTTCCTTTATGTTAAGTAGGACATTTGACGTGATTTGAGTTCTGAGCACCGTATAATCAGCTAATGTGACTTCAACCTAGGATGCCGCATTATTTAATAATAATATTAATATTAATATTATTATTAATAATAATAATAATAATAATAATAATAATAATAATAATAATAATAATAATAATAATAATAATAATAATAATAATAATAATAATAATAATAATAATAATAATAATAATAATAGGTTTTGGTGAAAGGAAATGGCGCAGTATCTGTCTCATATAACGTTGGACACCTGAACCGCGCCGTAAGGGAAGGGTAAAGGAGGGAGTGAAAGAAGAAAGGAAGAATGAGGTGCCGTAGTGGAGGGCTCCGGCCGCATTATTTGCCTACTTTCAGAAAAATAGAAAACCTGGATCAATGAACAGCAGACACGCTAGCGAGACCCGATTCTTCTTTGCTTGCGGGAGGGAAAGAGGGATGAAATGAAAGAAAAGTACAGGACCATAGTAGCGAAACAGCATGCACCGCGAAGAGACATTATCATCATAAACGACGCTGCACTACTGGAAAAAGGCATCCGTAATAGGAATTTCTTCTTGTAACTCCTGCGCACTACGATAGCGTCCTCGGCAGCGTTGTGGTAGGGCATACAAGAGTGTAATGAGTTTGACTCCCATACTCTAGTACGAGCAGCATTTTCTTGATCTAATACGTGGCGGACTACAGGACTATAATTAGTCGTAGGGCAACCGTTTTATACGACCACGCAGATGCGCAAGTGGTCTCCGCACGCACCATAAGGTAAAGAACGCTGTCTGGTTCTGAGTAAGTGTCGTGTATTCAAGGATTAGTGGATTAAATACTGCACTGATTTCATACCTCGCGGCGGCTAGGTTCACAGGTGAGCCACGCACATCTGGTATGGCTGGACGATGCCAGTACTGCTAATAACATGCCTTATTTAAACCCAAGCGACCTTTGTACAGTCATTTACAAAAGCTACACACACCTACGTACCTTTTCAGAAAGGCAAACCAGTATTCTTCGCGGTCGGTCGGTTAAGGGGCGTGCGATTGGAAAATGGCCTATTGTATTGACCTGTCGCGGGGCCGGGATAAACAGAGATAAATGGGAGAGGCCTCAGTGGGAGCTGAATCAGCGATGATATAATAGGTGAATTCTGGTATAGAGTTGAAACGGCTTCTGCGATCTCTCAATTTTAAGACCTGCAGCAGGGGTGGCAAATCTTTCTGCACCATTGCCGGATAAGGCCAAGGGTTGGCTATTGCACGGATTATGGCCTGGTGTCTAGCTCAGCCTGAAATCACCTTGCTGCGTCAGTCGAGTGAAGAGTACTACGGCAGGCTTCCGAGCTTTGTATTTCACGCCTTAAAATAATGTTACACAGCCCTGCGGCTTCTTGAGGCAGCGTTTTGAATACTTTGTCCGCGTCAAGTCTTGTCTTGACAATGTGCATCATATGTTGCCGTTAAATTGTCAACGGATTGTCGCTGCATGCCATTGTTGCATTGTCATGTAGTGACCGTGGCAGGCGGAGTAGTGGGCTGAAAAAGACCTTGAAAATAAACTCTACTTTGAATATGTTCTTCAACCTATTTTGCCCAAAATGCAAAAATAGCACCTTTCTGCGGCGATATATTAATACGTCCACATAACGGTTTCGCGATCATAACGTTGGGCAAGCAGATACTATAGATGACACGCTACTGAAGCATGACGCCTAACTTTCTAGATAAAACGCCTAAATAGTCGGGGACAATCGCCAGGCGTTGCAGAGACGGCCCCGTATGGTCACGGTTTTCTGTGAACAGAGGTTCGCGAACAATATATTCACGTCAAAAGAACATACGCATTGTTAGTTTTCCTGCTCATTGAGCAGATTGTGGTAAGGCCATATGACGGCGTCGAGAAACAATAGAATTTTGAAACGAAAAATAACAGTGCTGACAGAGATCATTGTTGGCGCCTGAGTAACCTCTTTCAGACTATGGGCGCAATATCTAACGCTTCATTTCGGCCAGTTCTCGGTGAGTGCTGAAGGAAACAAAAGTTAAATCATGATAGAAAAAGGTCGGACACAAGACGAAGCAAGAATACTACACAGGCCCTGGCTAGCAGCTGCTGTTTATTTCAGAAATACATACCGAAACCCCGCAAACACAAAAACAGAATCAAGTGCCGCACAAACATAATAAAGTTGCTGCACAATAAGAGGCCGAAGTAAGAGGCACGTGATCAGCTCATGAGAAGTCAAACATCACAGGAGATGAACGAGCAAAAAAGGGTTAACGGAAGTATGAAAAGGTGAACGTGTGATCAGAAACAAGAAAAAACAAAAGTTAAATAAAACGCGGTTTCAGTTTGTGGCAGACATCGTGCACAGGAACTCGTGAGACACTGATCGCCGGAGCGAAGTTTTTGAAAACTTAATGTAATATTTTCCTCTTAGTATTTCTGCCTTTCCTCCCCTATTACTGATAAAAGAAATAGATAAAAGTATGTAAAAACTGTCCTGTTCTGGAAGCGACTTTAGTAGCTTTCAGTTAACGGTAAGGACGGTTAGGAGACAATAAGATTCAATTTGCTACATCAAGCCAGTAAAGGCGCTGGTGACCCCGCCCCCCCCCCCCCACACGCACACACACACACTCATCCACCTTCTCACCCCCCGACTGCACACACACACACGGGGGCAATCATATCTTGAATGCCGGCTGGTTTTAAGGCGAAAGCTTTTAATGGCTCATACTCGCGGTGACCGTCCGTCCGGTGACGTGACATCGCGGTGTCCGTCCGTTACATCCTAGGTCCCGTGACCGTGTCCGTTCATTAAATCCTAGGTCACGTGACCTTGTCAAGTGATCGCAACCTGCCAACTGGACTGTGAGCAAACTGTCCACTGGCTTGCGCCTTCCAGCAGCTAAGAGATATCTACGTGCCTGCCATATTTTCCACTATAGCACTGGTTTCTAATCTTTGTGACTGTAATGTATCCATACTGTGTTCTTTACTGCATTATGGTAGAGATTACGATGCAGTAAACAAGCGGACTTGCGAGAGGAATAGAGTGCAGGTTTTGCTAATTTATTGAATGCCTTCGTTGGTATCCATGGAAGCTTCAGTTGCTAACGGCTAGTGTGCCAATCGGTGGGGGGAATTCAAATTTTATTATGACAAATATTTCGCCAGTGCACGTAGTCTATGCATAGAACAAGTAGTTGGTTTCGCATCAGTTTCGTCCCTCCGGGTACATGGCCTAAGGGGTATCACTAGGAGGAAAGAAAGAAAATGAATAATAAGAATGAACGAACATTCGTCCCAAAATTTGATACCAATGCAACTGAAGAAGTTACAAAGGTGAAATTCTGCTGATAAACATAGCAGGAGCTATGTCGTGAAAGGGCCATCAAACAACAGAGCTAAAAAGTTTGCGCAAAATTTTACCATTTTTTTGCGCAGAAACGCGGTAACAAGGTATGCACTTTCTAGTCCATAGTTCAAGGGCCCTGCGACGAAAATTAAGCATTTGATTTCGATTTTTCGTGTGCATATTATAGAACATCGGGATGCACGAGCAGTAGAAGAGACACGATTATTTTAATCAAAGACTAAGGAGTGGCACTTGCCTCACAGGTCGCTGTAAGGCTAACCCCCATATCAGCATTAATCCTACCTCCCATTGATGCCCAAGTACATACCCGCCATTCTAATATTTGTTATTTTATTCTGCTCCATAAAACCTCGTTTCGGGTCGATGCTGTTGAAACCTAGCGGCGAGTTTCTGCTGCTGAAACGAGGTGGCAGTCATATTGAGCGTTGCCTTTGTGATTGGCTGGAAGCATAGTTTTAACTCAGTTGTCTTATTCTCGTGAATTTGATTACAATTATTGTATTTTCGAGCGTTATCAGCTTTCAGCGTAGGAAAAAAAAGGTGACAACACGCATTAAAAGCAAATTGAAAACCAATCAAAATAACGCTAGGGGCGACACCTTTCATTCCACTTTAATCTAGCTTGATCTAATGTCACCTTTCTTTCTTTCTTTCTTTGCGCTGTGAATGAAAGCATGAAATACCAACTCGCCCAGCAACTGATTTTAAGCAATGCCACCTTTGGCGTCGAATGAATTATTAATTATAATGCAATAATTTATGATGCAATTATAAGTAATTTGTTGTCGTAGGCAAATATAGCGTGATGATCCAAGTATTTTAATGTCTCCGATATAACGGCAGAGAAGATGACATGCGACTAAAGCTAAGTGCTTTTAGTTTTTGAATAAAAAGGAAATACACAAGAGACGGTTCTTGAGGAGGAAGGTTGCAATCCGTGGTAGATTTCGAATTCTACCGACGCCAAAGGTACTGAAAGGAAACATTTGGGAGCTCTCCTTGGAGTGTGAGTTCCGCTGACCCTGATTGCGACGTTGTGCTGGCGACACGAAGACGCCGCTAAAATGAGCGGCCATGGGCTCCCGGAAAAGGAAACCAATTGCATTCAAGCTTCTGTTGCGTGTGTACAAGGCTCAGTTCTGATTAGAAGCACTTAGCCTGGGCTTCCGTTTTCGTGTGGTATTTGTGTTTCGAGTACTCGAAATATAATTCCGCAAATTCTGGTATATAGAAGGAACAATACATAATTATAAGGTAATTTTGGGGCTCTGCGGGCTTTATATAGACCAACACCATTCTGTGACGTAATTTAAATGCGTTTGCGCTTCTGCCGCCGTCTGGGATGACGGGGGTCACACTGGGAATGAAAAGTATGCCTAGCATCCATCAGAACACAAAAGTTTTCAAAACAGTTTTCTATTCTCGCAGTGCATCAGTGATGCCTCTTTGTGGAGAATAACTAAGTGGATCCTAGAAAAGATTCAGAAAGCATGGAGGGCTGTTTCGGAAGTGACGTGTTATGAAAACACCGCGTTGGGTGCGAATCCGGCTACCGCCCACTTCCTATTTGTTTGTAAACAGGGTGTTGTTCACTAATAAATTTTTTCGTTTATCTATTATTGTATGTTTGTGTTCTCTTTATTGTGTATAGTGCCATTTCGATAGGGGGTACAGACCCCATCAAGCCGAATTAATTTGGCTTTTTGTCTGCACTCCCGTCATCTGTACATGTATAGATGCAAATAAACTTGAATTGACTTGAAAAAACATTGAATTGGAACGGATTAAACACCGTTTTCTTTATACAACCTTCCAAGAGTGCATGGGACGCACAATGCGATTCTAAGCTCCGAGTGCTGTCGATATATAGGGTGCGGACTATGCACCGTATGTAGGCGGTCTAATTAAACTTTTTGCCAGCCAGAATTGCGCCCTGCGGACTATAAACGCTGTCTACACAGTTCACATGCTCCATATTCAATAATTCGTGCATTTTGTGCTCGTTATGCATGAGGAATCCCTTTAACCAGAATAATCAAAAGTGCAAAAAAAAGTCACAGTGCCCCTTTAAAACTATTACAAATAAGCACGTACTGGAAAGTAAGACCAGAGAGTCCGAAAATACAAAGAGCAAAGAAATACAAATTGTCCTCGTGTTGCTTCCCGCTGCTCAAAACGGATATACCTTTTGAAGTTTGTCGTATTATAGGGACTGAACTAAAAGTCGAAGCTTCATGTAGATATATTCTCGCAGAATATGGCAACGAGATAACACATCTATAAAAGGCAGTGTAAAATCCGCATTTAGTAACCGTTGTCTGGTCGGGCCATTTACGAGGAAACTATCCGCTTGCAGGGAAGATCGACTCTTCACACATCGTGGGGTCTATCGTATGAAAAAGAACTAAACAGAGAGCATTTTAAATGATAGTCTACGGCTTAATTTTCGACGTGATCGTCAACACTCGCCATCTTCCTACCTCTGCTCTTTAAGCCCATCCGCAATAAACAAGCGCTGCTATAATGAATTGCTGAGAATTTTCGTGGCATACTAACCAAACCTGCCCTCTTTCAAAAGGCAGTTAATTATTATTACCTCACAAACAGCACTAGCCTATATCACGCACTTTACATCCTTTTCCGTTCCGTGCACTTGCACGTTAAGATGCAGCTTGCTTCCCCATGATATTGAATCCTGGAACCCATTAGCTTGCTTCTCCATGATATTGAATCCTGGAACCCATTATCTAGAAACTTTCTAGTCCTTCGTTTGGGTCAATTTTTTTTAGGACAGAAAGTTATCTGGTAGAAGGGGTTCTCGGCACGTCTGTTTTGTTATTTCGAGGAACAAAAGCAGCGCAGCAACACTGGCAAGAACGAAGACGGGACTGGCGCTTTCTTTCTTGTCCCTGTATCTGTGCTTTTTTTTGTTCTTTAGGTATGTACCAAATCGCTCAACTCGCCGTTTTACCGAAGTTCATTTTTTGTTATCTCATTGGAGCCACTTTTTTCCCGTGAATCTGCTTATAATTCATTTGGATTTCGATGTTTGTTTTTGTTGCCACGCTTGGTTTCTTTGTATGACTTGTTCATTGTAAGCCTTTCTTATGTGATTTATTTTACTCTCCATTAAGTCAAAATTTGTACGCCGCGTGAAAAAAATGTAAAAAAGTTGAAGTGGAGCTCGATTTTAAATTGGTGGTCGTTCGGCTCTAACTTGGGAAGTCGGCAAGGGTCGTCAGGGTAACCTTGAGCATCACACATCACACACCACCCCACGTTTTTGTTCTATACCTTTTAGGAACGTCGGGGCGATTCAACTGCTTGGGAAGCAGGCGTTGGGCCGACCGAAAGCCACACCTTTAAGAGTCACCCAAAAAACAAAGTATTCGCTGAAAGGTATTCGCCGTACAAACTGTGGACCACATAGGCGCGCCTAAAGCCACTGTCGCCCAAGTCGCAGGTCACAGGTCACGGCGCATGCGCATAGTGCTACGAGGAGCAATATTGCATTGGTAGACGCACGCGTAGCAAGGAGCGGTGCGCATAATTTGCGGGAGTGAAGTCAGGCCCATGGGTGTGTGTGCTCCCTGATTTAAAATTGATGCTCCGACCCGCGCGTAATTGAGCTAAGGTAAATCTTGGGAACAGCGGATGCTCTTCAGTGCAGACTTTTGGGTTATTTTTTCTTGGGAAACTTGTTGCATTTTCTTTTACCATTATAGAATACACTGCCTGCCATGCGGTGCACTGTTCAAGCTAGATAGGGATTCATATGAAGAAGAAAGCTGGCGCTGATGGGCGTCGTTGTTGCGCATAGTCCTGAGCAATTTCACAGTGGAGAAAAAATGTTCTGTTTAGAGCTACTTATTTGAAAGGCTGGAACGTGGTTTACCGAGGTATTGTGATACCGTTAGAAAGAGATGTGCGCGCCCTGAAAGTAGAGCCGTTGCATTTTCAGCGCTCCCCCGCGGCTTGCAAATAGAGATGAGTTCGCAGTAACTTACAGATATGTTCCCTCGGTTTTTTTTATGTCTCTTGAGGGCTGTATGTCTAACAGCTGGCATGACTAGGAGTTTTTTATTTGCGCACGGACGAAGGGTTTGTTATGATATGATCTCAAAGTCAGTTCTTCCTTCTTCCGTTAAGTAATGAAGTCCTTGTGGGCTGCGCACGCCCAAAATTAAATAGCGCCAGAAGAAATTGAAACCGGATATAAAACAACTGCTCGTACAGTACGGACGCTGTGCATCCAGATTTATATCCAAAAAGAAAGAGAAATAAAACATCTCCCTGCGGACGAAAGAGATTTCGAGACGTCAAAAAAGAGATAACCTAATGAAATGCACAGCATGTTCTAAAAGATGTGTGCAAAGAAAGTGCCACACTTTGGGCCCCGATCAAAAATTGAAGACAAAGAAGGGACAGAAGGGAGAGTTCCGTCGTTTGAAGCACCCTATGCCATTGTGAAGGCCCATTTAAACGCTCACATGGGTTAGGCCCAATCGTTTCGCGTGTCCACAGAAAGCGGATCATAGATGCTAGAAAATGACCAGAGATTCTATACAAACTATGGACAGCGGGCGCACAGACAATAACTTCGATAACATTGGCATTGCCCCAGAGGTGAAAGTGGATGTTTCTGGAGATGATATAATACGACGATGACGACCACGCAGAGAGCGTTGGTTCGTTAATTTGCTCAAAGAAACAGCTAGGAGCATTTAACCACAAATTATTACAACGCAATGCAAGTTGTCAAGAATGGAAAGTCAACAGAAAAATTCGAATAGGATTGAATACGCCATTGCAGAAGTCAAGGTATTTAATGTGAATTGATGGCGAAGACTAAATTAGTTCTTGCATCCAAGGCCTTGTGTAAAATTAGGCATGCAGCTGCCCAAGAAGCGCCTGAAGTATGGATGTGACACGAGAAGAACATTTCTGAAGGATTGAACAGAAACCCTCGCGTTCTTGCTTTTTGCTCCCTCGTAGCGCATGTTCCGCAATCTTGACTAGATCAACTCAGATCTACAGAAAAACCTGTTCGCGTGATTTCGTGCAAGATTTACTGAGGTGGAATGCAGTGGTTTCCGAAAACAATGCCGGTTGGCAGCGAGCAGGACATAACGCAATGCTGATGTCAAGTTCACGCCTCCAACTTGCGGAAATCATGCAACCTGTTGACTACAACCAAGACTAACTAATACCAAGAAGCTGTATTGCAGAAAAATTACATTTACAGCGCTTTACGAACTTTGTTCGCACATTCATGTTAGCTAAAGCGCAAAATACTGTTACTTTTTTCCATAGTTCGCCTTTATCGCAGCAGAGTATAATCTTATTATGCATTAAGACGTAGTTAAGTAAGTCTTTTTTTGCGCGCGCAAGATGATTTTCCTTCCAAGAAGTGCTTAAGGGGAAAGCTATTGATTTCGATGTTTTGTTTTGGCATTATACTTGCTTTACGTTTTGATATCTGTGTACTAACGAGTATGTCCTTCAGCTGACCCTAAGATCTGTTCAATATAGAATAACTCGTTCTGTCATTCTTCTTCCAAATAAACAATGCTCTCGCCTTACGAATGCGTGATATAGAAACCGGAGAGGTCAGCCAGCCAATGGGATCTGCTGGCGTAACGCATCGCCTTTATGATGCGCAGCTGTGCTGATGCTGAGCTTTGAACTGTCACGAGATTAGCTCTTCTATGCATGAATAAATATAAAAACTGGGTCTCTTTTTGCAGGTTTTTCGAGCATATGTGTGCGCGCTATATGATTTAAAATAAGGGCAGCTGCTATCGTTCCGTAAAGCCGCTGCTGAAAGAACTCTAGTATTGCTGTAATGGAGAACTCGGCTTGCACCCAGCCACAAACCGTTTGATAAGTAGTTTCTGAGCGACGCAGCGTTTCACGAGACATAAAACAATCGTTCAAACAAGCCGAAAAGTCGTCGAAAGTCTTTATTCATAGGAATAATGGGAATACTTTCGAAGGGTGTCATAGATGGCAAAAGCAACTGGGATGTGCTAAAGCTCCACGCACCCTGCTGGCTTGGTCATTTGTTTCCGAACAGGGTTTTAAATATAGGCCGGCTTTAAAAGTAGCCATAAATCATTTTTACTCCCAAAAGCTTCCTTGTGTCCTTCAAAAAACAAGCTCGCAAGAACAGTATTTTTGTTGTCACTTAGAGAAAGCGGTTTCAGATAGCCGTGTAATGTATCTTTTAGGACGTGCTTTCAAGAAAGCACCAAAATGTAGAGAAGACATTCGTGACGAGCGCGAATTTCAGCTTTCAGTCGAGCCCAGAACTCCTCTTTCATATAGCTAGAAAGCGATGAAAGCAAAGAAAGCAAGGCAGCATGCAAACAAAAGTATGTAGAAGAGAATAGCGTTCGTTTGAGTTGGCTCACAAAAAGCAAAATTTCAATGATAGAAATGCGCTCCTAGGGAAGTTATGAATTTTTTTTTCTGGGGAAATACTCTTTTTACCATTTGTGCCACCTGGTTTCAAATCTTTAAAAGAAGGTATTACAATTCCTTTTGGATGGTGATTACAAAAGCCTTCTCCTGAGCGAATGGCTTATGTGAGTACTTCCAGTTCTAACACACCGCAATAACAAGAAGAACCGAGATACGAACAAAGCCAACAGCTTATGGACCAGCGTAACACGAATGTTCGGGAAAGAAGCAAAACGCGTTTCTAATATCAAATAAATATGAATAGCGGGTCCAGTTACTTGATCACAACTTTTCGGGTTAGTTGGTTCAAAAGATATGCATAAAAGCAACCGCGCGAACGAGACACGGACAACGCAGAGGCAAACACGCACACAAACGCAGATCACGAACAGACGCGCCCAAAATTAAGAAGCACTAGTATAGGTGCCACCTTCAAACAGAAAGACAATAACTACGACTGGCAGGTCACCATGGCGATGAGACAGGCACATGAGGTCACTGCAATCTGCCTTGTTTGGCTACATAGAAAAGATCCCGTGGCACAGAAAGAGGCTTCAGTCTATCATTGCGCTGACCTCCAATATGACCTTCAGTTTGTTGGCGTCTTTGCCTGTTCTCTCTTCGTGTCTCGTTTGCGCAGTTCTTTGTTTGGGTCCAGTTGTTACTGGGTCATTCTGAAAGGGAAAGCTAGGAAGAGCATGGTACATGGGACGCTGATCCTGTGCCTTTCTTAGTCCATTCATATGTCGTTTAGCTCATTCCCTTTTAGTCCCGTATCTAAGTACACTGACACTTAAATTTATCGTTTTCAGCTGACAACTTGTGCAAAATAAGCAAGTGATGCAATACCACACTTACGCGGTGACACACTATGTATGCCGCCTGATATCGAACATGCCAGGTGCCAAGCCAGTGTGGTGATTGAAATCTGACCTCTTTAATTTTGACCCGATGAAGTCTAAAGAACTAGATGTAATGTCAAATGCTCGCAACTATTATTTCCGTGGTTTCTCCAGTTTCGTACCCCTTCAATGAAAATAAACATAAGAAGGGCTGGTTTTGATGCGTAGCCGCACACGTCGGTCATGCATGCTAGCAATGTCGCGCTGTCTCTAATGAAGCATGAATATGACAAGATAAAACAGCTGCCCAACTGCTATTACCGAAACAAAGAAATGCTAAAGCAGCAGAAGAAAAACACTGCCATAGTTTTCGCGGTGACCACTGGCGAAAAAGTTTCTCCACTTCTCGCATCGCTAAAGAAAACTGCATGCACATCTAATCACTTCTCTTCAAAAGGAAAAGAATGAGATCGCTATTCAGATTAATGAGTGCCTTGTATGGCGGGGAGAACTCGTAACCCGCTGTGGGTGCACACCACATATATTTGAAGCAGCCGAGGCTGCAACACATTGTTAGTACTACTACAGATCATGGCCCGAAACGAACCTGTAAAATTATAAATCAGTCAGGATGAACCGGAAAAGCTGAGTCATGAGCAGAAATGCAATTTGAGCCAAACTCTCGCACGCTGTTTTTGTTACAACACTGTTCTGCCGGGAATTTTTTATCCTGATGTGATGACCCCCATAATGCGCAGGTCCACACGGGACGGAGAGGCAAAGAGACACCGTATGGCTCAGTTTAAACAAACAGGTATATTCAATAATTACACATGATTAAGATTATACATCAGAGGCTGGGGCGTCCGAGCTTACGTGCCGACGACTTCATGGGGGCGATGGAGAGGCTCCGGAGTTGGGCTCGAGCGGTTGCTGGCAGAAGCTGCACGCCGTCGGGCTTCGGCGCTGAAGACCCTCTTGGGAATGATGTCGTCCTGAGCGTGTATGCAGTAGAATTTCAGTAGTCGTCCGTTTCTTCGAGGATGGTTCACAAACCCTTCCTCTAGTGTCGTTCGGCTTGGAAGATGAATAGGAGGCGAGCTTGTAGATGATGACAGCAGAGCATAATTTTACAACATACATATACAGAGAGTTAAACTGGAAAAAGCAGAACTGAATTTACAAAAGAACAAACTTTGCACTACTTTACTCATCGACCGGGCAGGTTAGTGCCTAAGTAGCATCACATTACATGCTAAGCATGGAGCCCCAGCTCAGCCTGGACTGCATCCGTTTACATGCGCTTTTAAGCACTTGATTAACAAAGGACTAAGGGCGGTCATTTTCAGTGGCCCGC
Source organism: Amblyomma americanum (assembly GCF_052857255.1). Lineage (NCBI taxonomy): Eukaryota > Metazoa > Arthropoda > Arachnida > Ixodida > Ixodidae > Amblyomma > Amblyomma americanum. The sequence continues at coordinate 96,105,696 of NC_135498.1, forward strand.
CCAAAGCATCAATTCTCCAATCAAAAATAACATGCGAGATGGGGACAACCCCTTGGGTTGGGCTTAGCCTCGAACCCAGAGTCTTGTTAACAACACAAACTAAATAAACAAAAACGCCACAACTCTCTCTCAAGTGAGAGTATCCACAGGCTCTCCCTTCGGAGCTAATCCTTGCCCCATGCATGCATACCGCCACCCACCATCGGTCCGCGTCGCCCGTCAGCAACAGAGGAGGGGGCGAAAGGGCCCACGATGCTGCCGGGCTACCGACGGCGGGACACAGCTAATAAGCATGAAGGGGTTCGTCTGTCGCTCCGGGAAACCAGATTAAGGGTCGCCCCTGTCTTCCCACATTCTTGGCGAGTCTTGCCTGTCCACCATGACAGGTGTCCGTCACGGCCCTCCTGGGAATGCGCTTTTGTTCACGAGGCACGGCGGGAAGCTGTGGGTGCCTTCCCGGCGATAGCCCACGACAAAAAGGGGGGGGGGAGGGGGTCCGTGCGTCAAGCGACAATTTTCGTTCCCCGTATGTACTCGGGGGCTCTCGGTTTCCGCGTGTGCCGGCGTCCTGCTTTCTGCAAAGGTATGCAGCTGGAAAAGAGGGGCGGCCTTAAGCCCCAACTCGATGCACACACAAGGAATGTACCACGTAGCACACAAGGAATGTCACACTCGCTCACCCTCCAGAGGAATGTTCTCCGAACATTTGAGTCCCTGCAGCTCCCCTTGTCTTTCTGAATCGCCTCGCACAGTGCGTCCGACAAAAACACTTTTCGCTGCACTAAACACCACTGCACAACACCATATGCCTCCGCTGTCATAACTGGCGTCTCCAGGGGCAGCACTGATCTTCTTTTACAGATAAACATGAAACTCAGTACCCAAGCCTCTCCTTTCTAGTCCAAACTGGACGAAATAAATTTACCACAGTTATAAAGGAGCTCCCACTTCTAGCACGATCACGGCACAGACAAAAATATAGATAACGAAAGGAAGTAGGGCAGGTTCTGCATGCGCTCCGCATGCTCTCCTGTGAAGGTGTTACTTAATGACAGAAAGGTTTAACTACCAACTCCGATCACTTAACACATAAGCACATAGCAATGTTATGAGCTGTGGCATTACACAATTCTAACCAGTTCAAAACTCCGCTCTGTTTACGCCATTAGTCCGACTTAGCTTTCCGATTTCGCAGCGGATATCGGCCTTCATGAGTCATACTAAGTAAGTCTGTGCCCCTTTGTCTGCTTTGGGACTCGCGAGGGCTCGTGGCAGGAGCCTCTCCTGGCGTTATCTGCGCGGCAACCTCGCGCGCTTCTTCTTCTAGCAATGCATGAAGTAAATCCGGTGGCATTCTGGCCGTCACCTCTGGCGCCTGCCGAACAAATGCAGGAGAGGGCGTTTCTTGCGAACTATCTGCGCGCTCCGCTTCACTTCTGTCCCCATCAAAATCCGCGCGTTCCCTTTCCTCATTTCGTGAATACTGAACCGGTGCCGACTTGAGGCGATTTGCGTGTATCCTTATCAAGCGCCGGTTCACGTCTCGGACTCTGAAGTTTACCGGAGAAAGCTTCTCGACAACCTCGCACGGTCCTCTCCACTTCGTCTGGAACTTACGAGCTAGCCCAATCTGCCTTTGGCAGTTTTCAATGTACACGCTGTCCCCCACATTAAACGGCGCGTCTCTAGCACTGCGATCGTGCACCTCCTTCCTGCGCTTCGCCGCTTTCTTTAAGGCCTCCTTTGCGATGTCCCTCGCCACTTGCAAGCGCGATTCTAGCTCAACCTTATAGTCGTCCAGTGAAGCGTATGGGACACGACGGGGGCCCTCTGGCACTTCACTAGGCTGGTCCGGGTCTCGGCCGTAGAGAAGAAAGAATGGCGATTCGCCCGTGCTCTCGTGTGCTGCGGAATTGTAGGCAACCATTGCATACGGGAGCCACAAGTCCCAGTCCCGCTGGTCGCGCGAAACAAAATGCGACAGGAACCCGGCCACGGTTTGGTTCAGTCCCTCCACCGCGCCGTTGCAAGCCGGATGGTACGGTGTTGTCTGTTTCTTAGCGATCTTAAGCAGCTCGCAAACTCTCCTCATTAGCTGCGACACGAAGTTCGTTCCCCGATCTGTCAAGAGTTGCCTCGGGGGTCCATGTCGGAGCACGATCTGTTCGACAAATGCTCTTGCAACCGTGTCTGCCTTCTGATCTGGGAGTGCTACCGCTTCCGCGTATTTTGAAAGGTGGTCGACAAATACTAAAATGTACTTGTTTCCGGAAGTGGTCGTGGGCAATGGGCCCATTATGTCCATACCTGTCCGCTCGAAGGGAGCCGAAACCTCAGGGAACGGCTGAATTGGAGCTGGTCTTCGTCCCTTGGGTGTTTTTCTTTCGAGACAGGAATGACACTTCGCACAGTAGTCTCTAACATCCTGTCGCATGCCACTCCAAAAGTACAAACGCTCCACACGCCTGCGTGTCTTCGCTACGCCAAAATGACCGGCGCATGGCGCATCGTGAAACGCGCGAAGAACCCTTTCTGTCCACGACCGAGGTATGACGACTCTCTCCCAAGCGGTTTTCTCTGGTCTCCCTTTCCTGGTTGGCCTCGTGCGCCGACACAGGGTGCCGTCTTTGCCAATGAAATAACCTAGCTGTTCGGGGTGAGACGGTGCGCCCTCTAAGCTTTCGATTATTCGCTTCAGGTCAGGATCTTTGCACTGCTCTGTGCGTAATTCGGCGGGGTCGACTACGGGGACAAACTCATCTATAGCTGCCACGGCAGCTGTGCGGCTGAGTGCATCAGCATTCAGATGTGTCTTTCCTGACTTGTGCTCAACTTCAAAGCAGTATTCCTGCAGGTGTAGATTCCATCTAGCGAGTCGCGAGCTAGGGTCCCTGACACTCATCACCCATTTCAGAGGATGGCAGTCTGTGACTAGCTTGAATTTGCGGCCGTAAAGGTAGCATCTGAAGTGCTTTACTGCCCAGACAACGGCGAGGCACTCCCTTTCCGTAGCTCCGTACTTTTGCTCTGTGAGGCTCAGCTGTCGGCTAGCAAAAGCAATGGGATGTTCTTTGCCCTCGATAACCTGAGATAGCACGGCACCAACTGCGAACTTTGACGCATCTGTGGCCATAACGAAGGGCAAATTAAAATCCGGGTGGCGCAACAGCGGTGCACTCATTAGCTTCCTTTTCAGGGCCCCAAAAGCATTCTCCGCGTTTTCGTCCCAGCGAAAGGCGACATTTTTGGCTGTTAAGGCGGTGAGCGGCTGAGCGAGCTTGGCGAACTCTTCTATGTGCCTTCGGTAGTAACCGATCAGGCCGAGAAACTGCCGGACCTGGCGGACGCTAGTCGGGGATGGAAAATCCGAGACACACCTTAGTTTCTCAGGGTCCGGTCGCACGCCGTCAGCTGAAACAACGTGCCCGAGGTATTTCACCTCGTTTTTGAGGAATTGGCACTTAGAGGGCTTCAGCTTGAGACCCGCTGCTCTTAGTCGCACCAAAACCTGCTCAATATCGCGCAAATGGTTATCAAAACTGTCACTGTATATGATAATGTCATCCATATACACGAAGCACAGCCTCCCCAGAAAACCTGCCAGGATAACATCAGCGGTTCTCTGCCAGACAGCAGGGCTGTTGGCCAGACCCATCGGCATTCTTTTCCATTCATAGTGCCCTGAGGGCGTGTTGAATGCCGTTTTCTCGGCATCTGCCGGATCCATTGCTATCTGCCAGAATCCCGCCGCCATGTCCACTACCGTGAAGTACCTGGCAGAGCCCATCTGAGAAAGCGTCTCCTGTATATTGGGGATGGGGTATGGATCGATGCGAGTTACGGCATTTAGTTTGCGGTAGTCCACTACCAATCGATACGAGCCATCTGGCTTTTCCGCCAATAGTGCTGGTGCTCCCCAGGGTGACTTTGAGTGTTCGACAATGCCGCGATCAATCAGGTCCTGCACCTGCCGCTCCATCTCCTCACGTTGGGAGTAAGGAATCCTGTACGCACGCTGGTAAACGGGCGATGAAGTGCCGGTTTCTATCCTGTGCTTTATAACGCCACAGCAGCCCAAATCCAGGTTGGACGCGGCGAATACCTCCGAGTAGTCGTTCAGCAAACCAGCCAGAGCCTCCCTCTCCCTGGATTTTACGTGAGAAAGATCGAACGACACCTTTGGAGCAGCCGAAGGACTAGCATGCTCTACAGTTGCGAGTACCGTATCGGTGGGCTCACGTTGCTCTATCGCAGAGGTGAAGAAATCCAATGTTTTGTTCTTGGGAAGGCTCAGTGGCTGCTGGCTACAGTTAACCACCCGTAGGGGCACTCTGTGGGCGTCATTAACTGTCACGAGGCACGCGGCTGCCTTCAGGCCATTGCTGAGAGAGTTGACCGGCTCAAGCACTCCCACGGCGCCGCTCTCTACATCTGAAGGCACAAACGCGTACAAAATGTGCTCCGACCAAGGAAGGACGACCGCCTCCTCGACCAGCCGGACGGCAACCCGCGAATATACCTTCTCCAATGATCCCACTGTTTGACGGGTGTCAATATCGGTAATGCGAATCTCAGCCCCTCTCCTGTTCAAAAACGGAACTTTTGAGCCGCCCGCATTAACCTCTTCCTCAGAGAATGAGACTACTACCTTCCCTTTTCTCAAAAAATCCTGCCCTAATATACCTGACACTCCGTTTGGCAGAGACACCGTGTCCGGGCATACGTAGCAGGGGTGCTCCAATGCAATTCCGCCGAGAGAGAAGTGTAACCGGTAGAGTCCACTTATGCCAAGAGGATCCCCCGTTATGCCTACAAATTTGGTTGCCATACCACCAGACGCTTCAAACACCTCGCGGTCCCCCTTCCTTCGAAGCGTGAGTCTTGTTAACAACACAAACTAAATAAACAAAAACGCCACAACTCTCTCTCAAGTGAGAGTATCCACATTCTCTCCCTTCGGAGCTAATCCTTGCCCCATGCATGCATACCGCCACCCACCATCGGTCCGCGTCGCCCGTCAGCAACAGAGGAGGGGGCGAAAGGGCCCACGATGCTGCCGGGCTACCGACGGCGGGACACAGCTAATAAGCATGAAGGGGTTCGTCTGTCGCTCCGGGAAACCAGATTAAGGGTCGCCCCTGTCTTCCCACATTCTTGGCGAGTCTTGCCTGTCCGCCATGACAGGTGTCCGTCACGGCCCTCCTGGGAATGCGCTTTTGTTCACGAGGCACGGCGGGAAGCTGTGGGTGCCTTCCCGGCGATAGCCCACGACAAAAGGGGGGGGGGGGGGGAGGGGGTCCGTGCGTCAAGCGACAATTTTCGTTCCCCGTATGTACTCGGGGGCTCTCGGTTTCCGCGTGTGCCGGTGTCCTGCTTTCTGCAAAGGTATGCAGCTGGAAAAGAGGGGCGGCCTTAAGCCCCAACTCGATGCACACACAAGGAATGTACCTCGTAGCACACAAGGAATGTCACACTGCCGTGCTTAATCAAAGAAAGAAAGGGCAGAGGAAAAAAATTCATTACCAGTAAAGTCGGAAACAGAACATTGCCCGACTTTGCCGAGTATGGTGCTCAGTTAACTCAGCCGCATGCAGGACGTGCTGCGCACAGCTCGCTGAACAGGCAGAGCGCGTGGTATGCTTGTAGAATGAAAGAACGCCGGTGATTTGCGAAGTGCCGTATGATAGGCGACATAAAATACTTATATTGTAATGCGGGGCGCGTCTACGCCAAGAAAGATAAACCGCCCCAACAATATGCCATTTTAAAGGCAAGACTGACGGAGAAGGACTTGGTTGTAGGCCAGTTGGTAGGCCATCGTGAGGAGCAAAATTGCAAAACCGCCCTGAGTTGTCGTCTGCCTCAGTCCCGTCCTGTTCTGCGGTTTCGCTCCTCACGAAGACTGACGGCGCGACTTCGTTGCGGCCAGATAGATTCGTTCTGTGAAAGGTGTTCAGTTGAGAAACGCCAGAGGAAACGGTCGGCGGACGGTCGCCCTACCTACCCTCCTCTGAATGGCGGCCGGCAAAAACTTCGCGCCGATGAGAAACCCGGCTGAATAGCTACGCTTCTCTCTCGCTCATCCATTTTCAAAATGAGCGACGCAAATGGCGATGTCGAAAAGTCAACATTCGCCAGTAGTGAACTTCTGAGCGATCCTTAAACTTTAGCCGACAAAGCCCCCCCTCCGCGATGAGCTGGCCTATCGTGTCCGCATGATCCGTATGTGCGATGTGGACGGCTGTGGAGAGCGAATTCACAGGTTTTAGCGAGTGCAAACGTGCACTGTGTGCAGTGTTGGTTACATTCACCTGAAGTTGACGATATTATATATCGCAGAATGCGCGTACAATCAACTGCAAGCGCCTGCCTGACACGGTCTCCCGAGCTCTCCGAAGGCGGCCGGCAGGAGTCGTTGGCGTCACTTGTGGGTTAAAAACTGAGCCACCATAATTGAATCAAATCGTCCCCGAATATTCTTCTGCATGAAGCGGTGTAGAATAAGGTATTGGCCATCCCGAAAAGAGAAGACAACTAAGGGCAAGTGCAGGCACTACGCGGTGTCAACAACCCGAGAGTCAAGAGTTTCCCACGTAGGCGATCTCACCACCGAAGTTTCTTGCAGAGTTATTGTAATGTGAAAAAAATAAATAAAAATAGAACTTCGGCGCAAGAAAGAGAAGTATTTATGGTAAGCAGAGCTCAGCTAGGGTTTTACTCCGAAGCAATGCTGTCGAAGAAGTCCACGCAGTGAGAGGCAAATGAAATAGAGGCGGAAAGGAAAGAAATAAACAACCGCCGCTGCGTGTAAGCCCAACATTCGGTTGGGCATTTGATGAGGATAGCTTTGTCTACTTTGCAGGAAAACGTTTTCTCCGGTTGTGACACGGCGGTTTGAAAGAGCGTTAGTATATCCTCTATTTGTAGAATTGCCAACATACTGCTTTCCGATAAGGAAAACGTAGCTGAACTCAAACAATAGTAGAAGTATCGCAGAGTAAAGAAATTGTAGAAGACAGTGAGATAGCATTCGAAGCGCAAAACAATAAAACATTTCCTGAAACGTCAAAGGCGATCACGAAGCCAGGTTGCCATCAGAGAAGTAGCTGTCCTCAGGCAAGTTCAATTTCGACGATGGAATGCCGGGGTAGCCCGGAATATTTATTACTGACTGATGCCGTCCGTCCAAACGACTGATCACAGGGGACACCGATTCTTCGTGCAAAATATGGAGCGACAGTTGGGGAACAGAAATATGATAAATGGTTTTCTCGCGGCTACAGCTGCCGCAGGCATCGCTGTAGGTCGAACTATTTTTTTTCTAAATGCCAGGACCACTCACAGCTGGTGTACTTGAGACTTGTTTGTCTTCTGTGTAGTCGAGGCTGCAGTCGTAAATACCTCCTTCAAAGCCTGAGACAGAGAAAGTTTGCACTAACTATCATCCTGAGCTGAAAATATGGGCCTCGGCCACTTTTCGGTTGGAGAGACAAAATCGCTCTCTTACTTACAGCTGTGGAAATGGACACCAAGAAGTAGGTGGCCGAATCGAACGGTCGCTGCATTAGCTCCACTCATTGTGGCATACTCGTGGTGGCGCATTACATGGCGAGCATAGAATAAATGACGCTGTACAAAGCGCTTAATTAGTCGACCATAATTCTAACACTTCATGAGCCGTAAAAAAGTCTGCTTTAATCTGAGCACTCAATTTTTTTTCGTAACACGGCTTTTGCAGTAAGTTTAAGGTAACCTAAGAGGCAGTTGAATTGCTAAGAGGAGTGAATTGCTCTCAATGTCCCAAGGACACCAGTCCAAAGACACTGAAGATGCTCTCGGCTTAACTTGCAGGTCATGAGAAAAGCGTCACTAATACAGTGTCAACATCAGAGCAACAAGGTGAAAAAAAAGGTGCAGTGATTAAATCTGGACTAGCCGCCCCAACAGACACCAGTTCAGACACAGATAATTTGAGAACGATCTAGGTATGTGGAGACTGCGCTGCCAATTCAGTGGCACCGTGGAAAACTGACAGCAACATATAACATGCAGAGAGGAAAACAAAGAAAAAAGAATACATTACCAATAACAATGTACACCAATACTTTTTTGCACAGTCAGATAACAGTGCCTTTTTTTTTACACCCCACCTGAATGTCCACAGCCCCAGAACAGGTGGTACAGTTCAGAGACACCATGACAGGTCATTGCTATAAAAAAAAGATAGAAAAAACAGAAAAAAAACGAGTCACGGAAATTAAAACCTCTGTTGCAATGACGAGGAGACAGTGCCCAGGGAAGTGACAGTAACGCTGATTATTAACAATGCTAATCGTGTTCTCGGTTATTTTCGCCGAACCCTTCGCCTAGCTCCTCCATCAGTAAAGCTGTTAGCTTATTTAACATTCATTCGTCCCAAACTTGAATACGCATGCGCGGTTTGGGACCCCTATCAAAGTAACCTTTGAAACTTACTGGAAGCAACACAAAACCGCGCAGCAAGATTCATCCACTCGGCGTATTCCTATCATGTAAGTGTCACTGAACTAAAACGTAATGCTCATCTTACTAACTTGGCAGACCACCGTACTATTGCAAGACTATGCCTTTTTCATAAATTTTACTATCACCCCATGACCAAGTCTATTATCAGCCCTGCCCACCACATCTCCAGCCGCACAAACCACCAGAAGGCCGTTTGCCCTCCCCCTGGCCGGACTAGTGCTCACCTGTCATCATTTTTTGTCCGCACTGAAAAGGACTGGAATGACTTGCCCAGCACCGTCGTACTTCACTCCGACCCATCATCATTCAAAAAATCCATCGAATCAACTATGTGCCCTGAATTCCACTCCCTCATGTAATACCCCTTAAAAGGGGCCTTTGAAGTTGTGATAAATAAGTAATAAATAAAATAAAGTTATTGGCGCAGTGGTAGTGAAAATTGGCACTGCTGTGGAGGTACTATATACAGCTCTTCAAGGTAATCGGACTGCGGCCTCAGCGACTGAGTCGATGTTTTCTTCGGGGCAATCGCTGCGAAGATAACCGGGTATGGCGTGTTTAGGGGCGCTTTTGTTTGTCGTTTTTATTATGTTTAACGTCGCAAAGCGACTCATGCTTTGAGGTACGCACTAGAGGAGGGCTCCGAATAATTCCGACCCCCAAAGTTTCTTCAACGTGCACTGAAGTACTACTGTAGACTGGTCTGTAGCATTTCGCCTCAATAGTAACGGGTCTGCTGCCTCCGGGATCTAACTCGCGTCGCGTCTTTCCTGGTCAGCCGCCGAACTCCATAACCACTGAGCCACCGCGGCGGCTGATATCTGTAGACGCTAAAAGCACTCCCCATCAATAGAGTTTGGTATTTGCTGCGGTAAGCATACAGGATGCTGTTCTTATTGCTGTAAATGTACTTTTCGTGTATATGTGCAAAAGCCGAACCACAGAAGAAAGCCCAACTTTCCTCGCTCTCCCGGTTGCAGAAGCGAAGGTAAAAGTTGCTGGTGGTTTAGCTCTGGTTAAAAGCGTGGTCGAAAGCGTAAAGCTGCATATCCCTGCCTACGTTTATGGTCGAGCGACTGGAGTCTCCACTGCAGGCGTCGCATCGAACACACCTATAGCGTTACGCTGAACGCATCAAAGTGCACCGGCGTTTTATGCAGACAGACAGACAGACAGACATATATATAGACAGACAGAAAAAATTTATTGAGAAAGTGAGCTTTAGACCCAGCTGGGTCCCTGGGCCACTGCGCGGTCCCGCACTGCATCAAGTAGGTCATGCCGGGACATGACGTCGGCAGCCCGAGTCACCGCAGCATGATATGCGCATGCGATTCCAACAGAAGCTTTCCTGCTCCGCTCGGTCAAGGTGTGTGACGTCACAGAGGGAGTAGGCAGGGCACCTGGGGTGCCTCCTTTCCTCCTCTCCGCAAATCTGTGACGGAGCGCACATGTGCCGCTCTCCACGGCAGGCATCGCATCGATCACACCTAGCGTACCGCTGAACGCATCAAAGTGCACCGGCGTTTTATGCAGAACCCACTTTCATGACCTACACATGCGATGCCGGCAGACGCTTTCCCGTTTGACGGAAAGTCGAGGTCAAATATCAAAGGTCAAGGTGAAAGGTCAAAGTCGAGATATTTGGTGCAAACGCCGCTGTGGTCGCTGCTGTAGCTGACTTTATGTGTCGAACCTTACTACCACCAGTTATGCTCACGGTTTGACCTCTACCTACATTCAAGGTAAAACTTGCGGCCCCGCTGACCTCTACCTACATTCAAGGCCAAGCTTGTGGCCCCACTGACGGCTCGAAAAGCTAGCATAGTGAAGGTCTTCACTTCAAAACCAATAAAAAGCCTGCTTCCAAGAAATAACGAGCCCAAGCGAAGAAACGAAAACACACAAAAGGATCACCGCGTAAACTAAAAAAAGCCTATAAAATTTATAAACACATAAAGCCTTTTTGCTGTTGTCATTCCCTGCTAGAAAACGTAACAAAAGACAGCAGAAGCGTTTCCCGCAAGTTGCAACTCTGCACTGAGAATTCTTTTGTCCTCATTAACTCTCATCTACCTCATCTAATGCATTTTTCAGCGAAACCATATACCTCTACCCTTTAAAGAAATTCTCGTGTCGTTCTCAGCAAAAAACCTAGGAGTGAAAAAGGCATGTGGTATGTGAGAGAGGCGTCAATTCCTTTCCTTAAAACCAATTTAAATTCAATTTTTCTTCCGGTAGTGGGCGTTCCGGACGCGGCGGACACGCTTTGACACGCTTTGTGTGCGCTCTCGAATTGTTTCTTTTTTCAGTGGTTAAGTGTGCACCTAGATACCGACGATGACTGGATACTCTTCTTAGTGGTTCTGGTGTGTTCTTAGCAGTTTTTTGGAGGCTCGGCTTCGTTTTTAGTTGACTTGTACCGGACTTCGTGGTGGCGATTACCTAGGCCTTACTCTGGACTGCAATCAACGCGCCAGTGCCTGGGACGCCAGTGCTCGGCGTTGAGCATGGCACTGTCGGACGCTTCCGCCAGCTTCCAGTCTGGATACAGCTATTTGAGACCGGCGAACACCATGTTACCGGCGCAAGTTATGCTTCAATTCAGCGTCCCGGGGAACGAGTTGGATCGATCAGCCGAATGCAACCAGAATATGGGTGACGAAGACGGCATATTTGCAACTTGGGAGCGTCGACGTCCCAGCAAGCGCTACAAGATGACCCGTGAAGGCGGGGTGAGTCGGCACCGCTTTGCACTGATAATGAGGCCCACACAAAATTTAAGGCAAGAAATAGTCCTCGCAATGCAATAACCCAAGCTATAGAAATAATGGCACCGAAAGGTGAGTTAGCTGAACTGGCACCGGTGAGCTGTGACGACGTGGCGAACAGTATTGTTGTCACAGTTTATGATGAACAGGACGCGGATATGATTATGAGTCTAACTTGTCTCACTTACGAAGATGTAAACGATATCATCGTCGTTCCAATTCAGGTAGAACGCGTAAGTTCTAAGAAGAACGCCGTGCGCGGTGTCATCGCTTCGACCAGCAAGACGACAATGAAACGATATTTCAATGACTTCGCTGCGAGCAAGCAGAAATCAACGAAGTACAGAAGATGGGCAGAACTGATAACGTTATCTTCACATTTAGCGCAGCTGCACTGCCAAAAGTAGTCAAGTACTACATGGAGATTACAAGGGTAGCGGAATATCTCCCGAAACGTATGGTTTGCTATAACTGCCATAACATTGGTCATATGGCAAAGTACTGCCCCAAGGACAGTGTGTGCAAGGACTGCGGCCGCAGTCACACAGCCGAGGAGGAGTGCGATGATGAGACATTTTGCGTCTCGTGCAAATCAATCGGGGAACATTGCGGTGAGCAGCGCTTTCCCGCGCAGAGTGCCGCCAACTCCTTCTGAGACGCCGCCAACTACTTCTGAGACGCCGGCAACTGCTCCAGTGAGGCCTGCGTCCGGAGCGGCATCGCAAAAAGAAGGCGTTCGGTGGGCGGAGGTAGCATATGGGAAACTCTCAAAATTGGCTCGTAATAGTCAAGTTAATGTTGTACAAGGGAGTAACCTCGTCAACGCTCATCGGCAGGAGATAGCACAGCTGCGCGCAGAGATTCAGTCTCTAAAATCCCAGTCAACCAGGAAAAGTGATTGATCGCTCTCATCGTTAAGCAGGTCCGTCGCAAGATCGAGCAGATCTAGAAGCGCGCGTATAAATGTCAACAAAAAAAAAACACGCAGCAAGCAAAGCACCATTGTTTCGGTGACACAGCTCTCACAAACAGCAGCGCAAATGAAATACGAGGCCACACGTGAGATTCAAAAAGAAATCAATGTCCTCCAACAAGACCAAGTCTCAGTTTGCCGCACTCGAGCAAACCATGAAGTTTTTGGCATCAGACGTTGAAATTCTCCTTAGTAAGAAGCAGTGTGACATTCCACGCAAAAAAGAACGCCCAGTCTAAACGAACGGCCCAAGCTCAACAACCCTCTTCATAATGGAGCTCGGGGAGACTACCATTATACAGTGGAATTCCCGGAGCTTTCACCAAAACGGCGCTATCAAATCTTGGATTAAAATGTGCAAACTGTTAGCCATCCTGCTTCAAGAAACGCGAGGGCTATGTACCCTTCCACGGTACAGGGTGTTCACAAATCCTGCTATAGAGCATAAGGCAAAGGACACGACTGAAGTTATAGTAATTAGTCAGGCTGAAGTCCTCATACACACAGATTGCGAGGCGACGCATATCCGCCTTCCTGGAGCCAGCAATGAATATCGAGAGGTCATCATTGTAAAAGTGAGGTCTCCGAGCCGTAAAAAATTAATTTTTGTGCCTGTGTACTACAGGCTTCTTACCACAACGCTCAGGGCGGGCAAATATGAATGACTTCAACAACTGATTGCAACCGATCACCACAGTCCAGTTATTGTTGGCGGTGACTTAAATGCCAAAAACGTCCTTTGGGGCTACTCCACGACCGACTGCAGGTGGCGTCGTCTCGAAGAAGCCATGGATTTTTCTAACTTAAGCTTTTGAAACGAGCCACATGTGCCCACGCGTGTCGGCTTCCACGCTACACAAGCGGACACTACACTGGACCTTACTCTTGCAACCCCTGGCGCGGAAAAACACTGGAAAAATTTAGATACAACATGGAACAGTGATCACTTCCCCATTGCCATCCGTGTCAAGAACAAGCGGCTTTGAGCCAAGAAGACGTTGCCCTCACTTGACTGGCAGCGCTTTCGTGAATATTCTAAACATTTTAAATGATATAGTTCCAACAATTTGTCTATGAGGTTACTATAGCTAAAGCGATGGCGACAGAAGAAATATAATGTAGCGACACAACCACTCATCTCGAAAACCACGTAGTCCAACTGCGGAAACGTGCCTCTGACCTCACGAACCGCTACCGTACACTCGGCAAGCGCCACAAGGATCTTCTAAAACTTCGTCTCCACTACAATACAATCTGCGACAACACACTTCGCCTAGACGGAAAAAACTGGCACCACGTCTGCGCTGAGATGCGGCAAGAAGGGCTCCGTAAACAATGGGCCCTTTGAAGAAGCATGGCTGGAAAAGAGAAAATGAGGCTTCTATTTTCGCAGAGCTCTCCTTACAACAACAGATGTCCTGGGTAGAGGAGCAACTTATCCGGACTTTCTTTCCGCACGCTGCAGACCAGCCTCCTGATAACCTTCTTCCCGTTACTGTGTCTATGCTAGATCCCGAACTTGACAATCCGTTCACAAAAGGGGAACTGTTGGTGGCGCTCGCTCAAGGAAAGAGCCACTCGGCCCCAGGGCACGACGGCGTCACCTAGCAGATGCTTGGAAATCTTAGTGATGCCGCCAAAGCGCAGCTCCTAGAAAAAGTAAATAGCTCATGGGAGACAGGGAATGTGCCGAAGCAACTCAAACTAACACTGGTTCACCCCATGCCAAAGCCTGGAAAAGATCCTTCCATCATTTCCAACCTCAGACCAATTGCTCTCACTTCAGCTGTCAGCAAATTGATTGAGCGACAGATCAAAAATAGGATTCAACATTACCTGGAATACACCCCAACTTGCTGCCACCCTGCGCAAACCGGCCTTCGCCCCAATTTGAGTACACAAGATTGCATATGGCTGCTTCGGGGAGCCATTAATTGAACTTCCTGAACCTCGTGCCTGATTACGTCCTCGCGGTCGACATGAGAAAAGCTTTTGACAACGTCGATCAAAACGTCATCCTTGCGGAGCTTGCCCAGGCCTACCCCAGTCAACGGGCGCTGAAATAGATACGGAACATTCTCCAGAGCAGACCAGTACGTCTCAACTGTGGTACCCAAGACTGCACCCATCACACATACTACCTCGACAGAACAGTTTCTCAGGGCTCAATCCTCGGCCCTTTACTGTTTAACTTGGCGATGGCGAAGGCAGCAAGAGTCCCAGAACAAGACAGTGCAGCCATATTCGCGGTCTACGCGGACGACGTAGCAGTGTTGGTCGAGGCCAATGATATTAAGTCCGTCGATCTCATGCAAGCCGAGCAGCAGGCGGCAGCGGTGCATAGCCTGGAGACCTCATGAACAGAGCTGTGCCTTGAACTGGCACCTGACAAGACTGAATTTCTCAGCATTGATGCCGGACTGTACCAACCTGTCCCAACAGCTGCATCTTCTCATGCCAGGCCAGGTGCTCACATTTCATAATGGATAACTCAAGCTTCTCGGTGTGCCCGTCAGCACCTGTAACAGTCCTGGTGCTTGGATCAAACGACTCAAGAGCACCTGGAAGAGTGCCCTACATCTCATCGCTCTTATGTCAAACAAGTACGGTGGTGCAAGGCAGAAGGCTTGTCAGACACTGGCTCGCGCTGTAGCAGTTTGGAAGATTCACTACGGCGCCCCCTGGTACGAACTGACCACGAAAATCCACGAAGCCCTAGCTGGTCTGCACAGTGCCACGTTACGCACCATAACAGGTCTACCACGACATGCGCGCATCACGGCTCTTGAGGAAGCGGCGGGCCTTACTCCTATACACCAAGTCATTGAGAAAGCTTTAACTCGGCACGAAACACGCAGGACTTGCTCGATATAGGGACGCGCTTTGGAACGCTGGGAGCGCCAACTCTCGACACCGGTTGATTATGAAGTACTGCCGGCTCCGCCTTAGCTTTGTCCGTACCTCGGCGGCTACAGACGTACGGCTCCACCCAGAGCGCATACGGCGGCCCGGCTCCACCTAGCTTGCCACACGGCCGCTGATAGAGAACAAGATGAGGAGGACATATACGTAGATGCATCCATGAAAGACGGCGCCATATCAGTGGCATGGCGCAGCCGTGAGAATCTCAGTTTCAACGGCTGCCGTACTATTCGTGCACCCGATGGCTGCATAAAGGAAGGGGTGCTTCTCGCTATATACGGCACTGTACTGCAGTTGGAAAACGTTCTGGTCGGCAATCAATTGCTACGAACTGACATGTCGCGCAAAAACAGAATTTTCTCTGATTCACATGAAGCTGTACAAGAGCTCCACAAATCATTCTTGACCGACCCAATTGAGAGTAGATTACTTCTGTAATCAGAACCCTCTCAGCACGCAACGTGCGCATCCGCCTCAGGTGGATACCTGGACACAAGGGCGATGACGACGGGAACCAGTTCGCTCTCAACGGGGCTCGGGAGAGTATTGTTCATTCCTGCGCTGGAATACCCCGCCATTACCGACGGCCTGCTGGTATGTCCAACAACTTGGCTGTTCTAACGTGCAGTCTAGAGCGTGCGAAACAAAGGAGCTGTGCACGACTTAGGGACGTTACACCACCGGGTTATCTTGATACCCCAGCTGCTCTCACACGGCATGAGCAGATCTTTATTAATACGATCAACGCCGATGCCGCCTATACACTCAAAACATCATCCGTAAATGGCTTACCGGCCCTCGCTTGCATCAAAGGGGCCATATTAAGGTTGTGAAGTGCCCGTACTGTTGCTGTGTGTGTCGTGCTGACCTGTACCACCTAGTTTGCCATTGTTCAGAGCTCCGCAAGGGACGCGACGACCTCGTCGCTAGGCATGGCTTTCCCACCGATGGCGAGGAACTTCGTGCATTGACCAAAGCCGGAGAGAACGGCATTTGGGAAGAAATGAGAAAATATTCTGAAAAAATTGGCCTCTACAAAGCAGTGTAAAGCATAGCTAGACCACCCATGCCGCTCCTTCATGTATCAATAGACCCCTACTTTTCCCTTTCTTAACAACCCAATTCAGCAAAAAAAGGCCTTGAGCTTCCCTTTCTAAATGAACAGCTCATTCATTCATTCATTCATTCATTCATTCATTCATTCATTCATTCATTCATTCATTCATTCATGCATTCATTTTTCTTCCCTTATTGCGCGGTTTGGCTGTACACCGACATATGTGAGGCAGACGTCATTTCCTTTCCTTAAATTGTCCAAAGGGAAAGGCGTGCGCCCAACGGACAATGGCCTTCCGTAGACTCCTTGGCAACGCTGCAACACGCTGTCGCGTCCCGTTCCTAAGACGAAGCTTAAGCGTTCCCCAATTTCTGCCAGGCTAAAAATTGAATGCAATAAGCATAGCATCGCTCTCCGAATACCTTCTCAGCGTGGATTGGAGCGACAAAGTTTCTTTTTTGCAGCATACCTAAGCTCTGCGTCCCTGTGAGTTGCGCAACAAATCCTCTGGAGTTTTTTGTGTGGCGCGTTGAGAGCGGTGTGTCGACAGCGGAGCGCTACACGTGAAGCACAGCGTTGCGCGTGTGCACTGGCGAATGGTGTTTGCAAGGCGACGACAACGAAGAGCGTGGCGAGCACGAGGAGTGGAGAGCTGACGTGTCAGAAAACCGAAGTGTAAAGGGAGACAGCGCAGCCGAGGTCGTGGCATTCAAGCGGGGAGGTGGGAGCCGTCAGACGTTGGGCCCGTGCTGCCGTGGACCTCCCTTGGAGCACCGACGCAAACCTGCTTAGATCGCCTGCACTATGCCTACGGCGTTTCGGGATGCCGTCGACGGGTCCGGGCTATGCTTCTCCTGCTGTAAGCAAGTTCCTGGGGCTGATGACGGAAGTCAACCGGCATCTTCCTGTGGTCCTCTCCACTCCTACTACCGCCTGGCTCTCTTCCACCGCTTCCTTCGACGCAACGCCAGCGACGCGTCGCTGTTCATTCACCCGCGTTCGCTCTGTCGCCCGTGTCGCCCTTTCATCCACCCGTGTCCGCCCTGGCGTCTCCTCTGGGACGCTCAAGATCTGGTGAACACTTTCTTTGAACCTGTAGTTTTGCGCGCGTGTTGAGTGTGTGTTTTGTAGCAAGAGCTACACTGGGCTACCAGTCGAGCATTTCACGGTGGCCGGGAGAGGCCATTTGTGCGCATGCCCCGTTACGATGGCAACCGGAGAGGAGCAGAAGGCGCGGCGTGCGCTAGCCATCGCCGCGTCGGAGCCGCGCGTGACGTCCGGTGGATGAGCACAGTTGTGCGCATGCGCCGATACCATGGTAACCAGAGAGACCCCACAGATGCGCCGCGCGCCGTCGCCGCCTCGCCGCACGCTACTCTATCACCCAAACCGCGTGTCGCATGCGCAGCATTACGAATATAAGGCAGAGATGTAATGGGAGTCTGCATCCCAACGTGTGACATGCATTCAGGAAAGGAGAATCCAGCCGCTGGTAAACGGCGGTACAGACAAGACACGATTAACTCTTCCGATCCTGAGGTTGTCGCCTGAAAGAAAAGTGACTTTAATTTAGCTCAGGACCTTTACGTACAGACTACACAATGGGAAACTACTGTAGATCTTGTGTACGAAAGAGACTCTACCAAATCGAAATACTGTATAGAGAGAATAGAGACCGCTGCATGTTACTTCACAGATCATCCGGCAGTGTCCGTCTGTGTCAAGGAAAATGAATAAAAGATATGTGTACCTAATGTCTCTCATTGCTAAACATATAGTGACCACAACAAGCTCGGCCAGGGAAACGTACCTCTCGCTACGTGTATCCTGACATAGCCGAGCTAAGCCACAGCCAATTTTTTTCATTGAGTTTTCATTTCTTGTTGGCTCTTTATCTTTGAATTGTAAACATGGCTTCGTTTTATTTTGTTTGATCTGTCGTCTTGTTCGAACCTCCACGCTATAGTGTTCCTCTTCTGCAGCTGAGGAGGCGTTTCAAATTCGCGACAGTCCCTAGATTTAAGCAGCGCCTCCGAAACTTCCGATGACGTCCATAAAAGAGCACAAATATCAAAAGCGGAATCCGGTTACTGGGTCCCGCGGTTGCCAGGTGCCTTGATTATGACCTGCTAACGGTCATTATTTTGAACTAGCTGATAAAATTTCTCTCATGGGCCGAATAATCGTTATAAAAATGCGGCTTTTTTAAAAAAATAGATAAATTGTGATATCAAGGGGAAGAACTGAATAAGAACGTGGAGAACCTTTAAGGCTTCACCGGTGATACAAAGGGTTCTTGCTTTCGTCTGGCCTAGTGCTGGACCACTTTGGGCTGGCGCGCCGCCAATAAATCCTAGAAGCCTGGGGTTAGCCATAACACAGATTTTGAAACGGCACCTGCGCAGGAATCATTCTGCAGGTTAATCAGCGCTATAACTTAGCTGCTGTGTTACTGTGTAGACAAGGACGCCCACGTTCCCCTGCTGACCAATACTATGCAAAAGGGTAGGGCTTCGGGCTGCTCGCTGCGCGTGTAGCCCCGTTACCCAATGGGTACGTCGCCCAAGTGGAGAGAGAGAAAATCCGCTTAATGCTGTGCAACGGCGAGTGAAAGTTCAAACTACACACGAATCTTTCAAAAAAGGAATTTCAATAGACGTGCTAATTTTGCTCTCATGCTCCAGATATGAACTCCCTTGCATATATGAATAAGATATATGAAACATGCTGTCATCAAGTCTTTTGCGGCGGGTGACGAGGTACAAAAAGTGCATCCCCTGGTTTCATTCACTTTTGAAACTGAAATAAATTCTGGCTAACTCCCCAAGAAATTTTATTCAGTGGACACTGTTTTGGATCAGCTATATCAACTAGGTTCCATATTATTTATGCACATGTGTGAGTAGACTGGGCGCACGCTTAACTAACCAACAAATGCAATCCGTACCCTCATTCAAACAACTTAGTGCTGATTACGGTCTTTGCAATCAGACTCATGCAGATTTGCACCGCCCGTTCAATCTGTGCCTCGAAATCGCTTGAAATCTCGCGAATCACCTGTACGGAGGTGGCAGTTGCTTTCGTTCCATTCGAAACGCGTCGGCAGTAGCTGGAACCTTACCTATTAAGCAGGGCTCTTCATTTTCTTAGTGCCAACCACCGACTCATTGTTGTTCTTGTACAGTCACGTTTCGTGAAATCTGCTATTTTGTTTGTTTACAGTTCTCGAGTGATGGTGTGACTTCAAACTTGCCTGAACCTGAATTGCACTGGTGGTGTTTGAAACAATCAAGTCATCCTTCTAATATGGAACTTGCAGTTTACACCAAGCTCTTAAACAATATACACACTTCAAGTGTGCTGTGCAAGTGAATTTTCCGAATAGCGACCACGACAAACGAAAAACAGCGTACTACAGTTTGGCTTCCTGTGTATCGTCACGGGGAGGAAATTATGGCCGTATGGCTACTCTCATCGGCGAGCGTAGCTGCTTGTCCGACAGTTCTCGATTGCACCTTTTGCTGTGGCGATTGGATATGCAGTGTGTCTCGTGTGGAGACATAATAGTCAAATTGGTGAGTCACGTACTTATGTTAAAGGGACCCTGAGGAGAAATTGAAGTTGGCTTGTATCGATAGAATAGCAGCTCCTGATCACAAAAACGCCACTCTTACTGAAAATAAATCTCTTGTAATATAGAAAATAGCAAGAACCAAAATACAGGTGTCGCCGCCACAGGCCAATCTCGCAAGTACAAGCGTGATGACTTCCTAGGACAAGAGGCGCCACCTTAGAGGAATTTTCATTACTTCATGGAAACCACGAATCTCTGAGGCTGGCAAAGGAAGGTTGCGCACCGCACCGCTAGCCGCCAGAAATCACGGAGTCTGCGTTTACGTCACGTATCACGTCACTCCGTTGTGAGACGTCATAAGAGTTGCCATGGCGTCATAAGAGTTCCCTGAGTTTGAATCTGAGCGGCGGGA
Organism: Amblyomma americanum; assembly: GCF_052857255.1. Taxonomy (NCBI): domain Eukaryota; kingdom Metazoa; phylum Arthropoda; class Arachnida; order Ixodida; family Ixodidae; genus Amblyomma; species Amblyomma americanum. The sequence goes on from NC_135498.1 coordinate 96,125,910, forward strand.
AAAACTTTTTCATCTTCGAATCCAAATTTCTTTGAAATAAATGCATCTTTCGCGCCCGGACAAGCGGCAACAGAGCCATGAAATGCCGAACTATCAGATTTTGCTAACAAAAAAAAAATCACAGAGTTCTCCTCAGTGTCCCTTTAAGAGCAGTATATGAAGTTAAGTGATCTGTTTCGATCGGTTCTGTAGCAACCACTCTACGCGTATAGTTTGCGAAGCTAGGGCACGACACTGCTGGGAATGCATTCACAGAACGCTTTACTTAAAAGCGGCGAAAACGCCTGCGTGTGGTTTGATCGGAGTTGTGCGCCGTTCAGAAGCATGTTTGCATGAGTGGTGCCACATGGGAGACACGTTGGAACCGTCGTGTGGCACACACTGCGGAGATCGGAATTTCCCCCATCGGCCGGCGGCATCGCCCATCTTGATCTTCTAGCCTCTTTGCCAGCTCATGCCAGCCATGGTGCCCCTCTCGTGGGACCACATCGTTTCCCGCGCAGCTTCAGCTCGGCAAGCCGATTTCGCTGACGACCGTCCATGGACATACTTCAGCGTGGCCGTGCTCGCTGCGGCTCCATCAGCTTCCCATATTCCTGCAACCGAGCTGCTACCCAGCTATGCGGCCGCCACAAGGAGCGCCTCGCGTTCGGCTTCCTTCCTCCGCCTATTTGTGTCCATTACGCTGCAACCTGCGTTGGTCGTCTTATACTCTTAGTCGGTCCTACGATGGACCGTCGGGTGTGTACACCCCGCTCCGTTTCACGCGCACATTGCGGCGCTCTTTTATGGATTGCTGGACTGCTTCAAACAGCTTCTTGTCGCGTTCGGAATGCGGTTCCGCGCTCCGCGGTCGTGCTGCGCGGCAGCGGCAGTCGGTGCTTCTGGTGGTTGGTGCATTCAGGTACAGCCTTAGTGATGATCTATAGCTCCGGTGTGCGAAGTGACTGTTGTGGGCTACGAGACGGCAGTTTGTGCAGACGTGTCCACCAGTCCCACACCGCAGATTCCCCAAGCTACAGTCGCTACCGGAGGGTCGCAGTGGGTAATACATGCGCCGCTGCTGCTCTTCGTCGTCTGCTCGATCTGGCCATAGCGCGTAGTGTCCCCGTTCTCTGTAGACTCACCTTCTTGCGTTATGTCGCCTGGTGTCTTAGGGTACAGATACACTATGGTTTTATTCTTCCTCCATCCCTCTGAGCTTGGGAAATGTGTTACTATACTAGGTTACGCATAACGTGAACTATAACTGCAAAATGCGTCATGTTTTTGTTTGGTTTAGGGGGTTCAACGTCCCAAAGCGTCCCGGGGCGTGACGGACGCCGTAGTGAAGGGCTGCGAAATTTGGACCACCTGAGGTTCTTTAGCTTGGACTGACAGCGCAGGGTACACGGGCCTCCACAATTTAGCCTTAATCAAAATGAGACGGCCGTGGTCGGGATCGAACCATTCTCTTTCGGGTCAGCAGCCGTGCGCCATAACCACTGAGCCACCGCGGCGGCTAAAATGCACCACGTGCACTCCAATAAAAGTCTTGCATAAATGTTTCGCATAGCGCCATCTATCTTGCAGAGATGAAAGTGAATGCGAATAGCTTGCGCTGAGGTGCGATAGTTAATATTATGTCCGTGTTCGGTTTGAGTTTAGGTCCATGAAGTTGTACGTTCCAGATTGGCTCAGGCTATGAGGGATGCCATATTGGAAGGCTTCGGTAAGTTCGGAGACCTGCGGTTCTTTAACATGCACTGATCTGGCACAGGGGTTGTAGATTTGGATTTCGGGGACCGGACGTCAACTGACGTAAACTGGTCCGAACGTTGAGCCCGGTGATAACACGCTGGTTTCGCCCCTGTGGGCGGAAGCGGTGGTGTGCAACCTTCGAGACCTTCTCGGGCTTCAAACGGGCAGGTAGCGGCGACCGGACCTGTGTGCATCATGTATTGAGCGGGTTTCAACAATTGCGATGTTGTGGAAGCCATACCGCCTGAGCGCCTGCGATGTATGTGTCTGTGTGCTGTTGCGGTGAACGAATGCTGCGCCAACGGAGACAGACTCAATCGTCTGTCGCACATGCTTTCCGGGCGTCGCCTGCTATACAGACTTGGGCTCAACCAAAACTATGACCCGGTCCCTCCCTCTCCGGTAGCGGAACTTTGGCGTCATATGTTATGGGTGCAACCACTCCCCCGTAAGGTGAACCCCGAACAAGAGCCCGGTCGTGAGCAAGCGCGTGCTGTTGCCCTGCGGGCGCACCACTCCGATCGCCCCGGCGTATTCTACGTCGACGTCTCGGGCTCTTATCTCTGAGATCTCTTCATGGCCGCTGTGATCACACAGGGTAACCACGTCGATGGCCTCTCTTTTAGAGCCGACACTAACTCATGCAGAAGAGGTTTCCATCGCTTTAGCCGCCTAAACTATCTTGACAGACTCCCACTCAGCCTAAACTCGAAACATACAGGGATCCATCGCCCCGCTGGCGGCTCATCTCCTTCGTGCCGCCTCCTGGCGTTTCGACCGTCACTTCATCAGAACAGACTAGACCCCAAGCCACACAGGTCTTCCTGGCAACGAGGCACCGAATTTCGCTGCCCGCACTTCTCTCCTCCGGGCCGCTGCCCTCGTTGTACAGAATAAGATACTGGCAACTCACGCTTCACACGCTACCAAGATATTCTGCGTGATTATAGAACTTAGCGCTGACTCTACCCTGATACTGCCGGCTGTCTGGCGAAAGCGGACGAACGACTACTACGCCGCCTTCAAACTAATGCTTTCCTTAGTCCGGTGGTCACTTCGACACTTCTTGCCGGAAATCTCTGGCACATGCCCGACTTGTAAGGTCCTTGCCGGCCCCTTTCACATCGTGGGTTCGTGCCCCGTCGGTCCCCTCTCTTTCTCATGTCTTTCCCGTCCTTACTAAACTGATCTTTGAGCAGTACCTGCTCAGCTGCTCCGCCATGGAAACTCAAATCTCCTTGCTGGCGCGCGCCCGGGCAGCTGCCATCTTCAATGGCGTCCCGCACTAGGGGCTGCCACTCATGCGTTCAGCAAGAAAATCTGTTGTTCACTTCCTGAATAAAATATTTTCTACTACTAATGCTAATACGCAGACCTCCAATACGACCTGTCCTTGTCTTTACTCTTTCACTCAAAACTTCCTCCCTTCCCTCACGGCGGTGTTGAGCTGTCCACCGATATGTGAGACAGGTACTGCACCTTTCCTTTCCTCTAAAATCGCAATCACAACGGAGATACACAATGGCCAATTCAGGGGTGGTGGTGGTGGTGGTGAAAACCTTTATTAGGAAGGGACCGGAGGTATGCTTGAATCAGCCCCTAAGAGACCGATGCTTACAAATACTAGATGGGGGTCCCTAGGTTGGGATCCCAGTGGCGGTGGCCACCGCCGAGGCGCGCCCGACTAAGGCTTGTTGGGCCTGTAAGTCGTGGCAGCCGTGCAAGGTCGCCTTCCAGTTCTCCCTGGTTTTGTTGGGGATGGGGGAAATAGCCGGGCTGGAGGGGCAGACCCACACCATGTGATAGGTGTCAGAAGACACCGCTCTATAGTGCGGATAGCTGTCGCTAAAGGAGGGGTGAAAGCGTTTTATGGCTGCTGGGCACAGCAATGTTTCGGGGAGAAGGCGGAGAAGGAGCCGCTCATCGGCCTTCTTGAAGCCTTTACATGGGCAGGGATAAACGCGATGACTATCTCGATAATATGCATTCATATCTTTGAAAGTATAGACCAGATTAAAATCGGATTCCTGATCGAGTGGGGGGGGGGGGGAGAAAACCGCCCGGTGAGACAGTGCGCGGGCGGCTGCGTCTGCTGCCTAGTTTCCGGCCAACCTCTGATGATCGTGGGCCCATATAGGTAACGGTGTGCGGGGTCTGTATCCCGTATGCAATTTAGGTAGATTAGATTGCTTAGGAAGGGACTCCAGCCTTGTGCGACGTTCCGACCGGCCCCTCGTGAGTCGGTGATTATCTATATTGAATCTGAATGTGAAGCCGCGAGAGCAGTCGCGACTTCTGCGTGTGTTGAACTGCGGGCTCTGAGGGTGAGGCCATTAACTTTGTGGCTGTTGCGAAATGCCGCAACCGGGTGTCATCCCCCATTGTGAGGGCCGGAGGCGTCCAGATAGTATACAGCAGCGAGCAGCGTCACTGCAGTCCGTTCGTGATCTCTGCGGGCGGCGGATGGGCCGTTTTCAGAGGCCTCCTAGAGACTCCGAGCGATTTGCCCAACGGGCCAGGCGTCGCGACGCATGGGCGATGACGTTCCGTGCATGTACTCCCTGGCAGCGCTGCAACACGCTGTCGTGTTTCACTTTTAAACGCGAAACTTAAACGTGCCTCAATTTTTTAGCACGTCTCTCTGTTCCAGCTCCGTCGCCATCGACGCTGGACCAGTGTGAAGGACTGAATCAAAGCGACCAGCGCATTTCTCGCAATCAGGGTTACAAGAACTCAATCCGCGGACTGTGCCCAGTGACATTACGCCTATCTTCAGAATTATAGGCCCCTATATGCTTGCGAATGCGCTGGTGTAGAATGTGGCGGCTATAGAGGACAGAGGGCCACAGAGAGCTAGAAAGAACAAGACGAGAGGCCACGTTTGGTGCCCGATACTCACCGCAGATTCCCTGCCGTTTGTTCTTGCGCGGGCAGACGAGCACGTTTATGTGTGCGTGCGTGAGCGCCGGCAGGCGGCGCAATCAGCAGTGGACGCTACAAAGTGCGTAACAGCTCGAAGTGGCGGAGGAGGTCGGCCGCTGGCAGCAGAGGAGGCAAGACGCTGGCTGCAGGAAAGCGCTGCCCTGCTAGGTAACCCTGATCTCCCCCAACACATCCACATGAGGCCACTGTCGTCTCACCGTGGCTTCCTTGGAATTTGGCGCTCGTCCTTGGCCGGCTGCAGGAACAGCGACGGCAAAAATCCATTGGGAGACGAAGACCTCGAGGGAGAAAGAGAAGCTGCAGAGGGTTGCGGTGTTTGAAGCGAAGAACGGATAAGGAAGATGAGAGCCGGGTGTCGGGAACAGAGGCAGACCACGGGAGAGCTGAAGCTGCCGCGGCCCGCCGACACAAGATGAGCGGAGTGAAGCCCCAACCTGCCTCACGGTCAACCAGATCTCCTAAAAGCCAGCGGTGAGCGTATTCCCAGTTTCGCCTTCAGGAAGAGAAATAATGAATGTTTTGCCAGGTTACCGCCTGGTTGGCTCAATTCTCCTCGCTTCAGCAGGACCCGTAGATAGCAACAAATTTGGTTGCTTTGTGACGGACTCCTCGCAGGCGGGAACGTAACAGCCGCATAGACCTCGATATTGCGCCAAGACTCTACGTGCTAGTTAACGCACGGCTTGTTTATGTTATGACGAGAGCACCGGCGGCGGTGGCTTGCTTGGCTAAAATGGCAGCGAGTCAGGTCGCTGCCGCGGCGGGCTGCGGCATAGTGTGCATTTCAGAGCACTTGTTACGAACCAGGAGGGCGTTTTTATTGTGTTCTTTGTATTTGAAGTTCATAGTAAGCTGACTTTACATCGAAAACAGCCAAAAATACAACGAAGGAAACAAGTGGCATTCATTTCTGAAAACAATTTCGCTATGAGGACCTGCATCTTCGAAGCTGATCCTATCAATGCGCTCTCGTAGCATCCTGCTTTAGGGTCGTGATATAAATAATCGCAATTAAAGCACTCACGCAAATTGGCGGCATGTCTACCTTCTCGTCATCGTCTTGAGCAAATTCCTGGTAGGCGCGAAGTAATGGTACCTTGAGCCTTATGAGATCGTGGTCCTACGATGTCGGCATCATTAATCGCACAAACGAAGTAATGTCAGGTGAAATCAGGTCTAGCCAACTGCCATACCTGAGTCAACATTCATGTTGTCAAGTGAAAGTTCAGCAGCATCCTCTGTTGTTCCTGCCGCTTACATACCACCTTGGGAAGGAATTTGCGCTGAACAGCGCACTTAATTATATTCGCGTGTTCTTCATAATTTCCGCTGCAAAAAATAAAAAGATCCCACAAGTGAAATCGACAGCTAGCCGATTTATTGCAATCAGCATTCCGTAGATGACACAGCGCTAAAATGACTCTTTGACCCCAGAAATAATGCCCTAGTCCAGTGCCTGAGTCTTGTTCATTGCGCTCGGTGGGAAGGAACTTTTCGAACTAAAGCATGTTATTAAAATGGCTGCCTTTGTTGCGGCTTGGAGGGTTATTTCGTAGACGGAGTATAACATGGCATGCAGTCCGCTGTCGTACTACGTGGGATAGCAGCCTGGGCATTCTTCCAATGAAACAGACATGGTTCTCTCACCTATATACATTCCTATATGCAATCACACCAAGTTTTACCTCAAGAAACAGGTTTCATCAGGCACGTAGCCTGGATTTTCTTTCGGGGAGAGGGGAACCGAACAAAATTTTCGTTTTTTAATACTGAGGGAGCGGCAATTTGCTAATGCAAGCGTGAATAAAAACAAAGCTTGTCTGGTGTACTTGTGAGGTACGCCCCTCACTATAATGACTGACCCATGCGAATTTTCATACTCGGTAGCCGTTTATTAGAACATGGTCGTTTATACAGTTATATGAAAAAAGCGGGCAGGTAAATACTAAAAGTCGACTACAAAACCGAGACCTTCCTATTCTATTTCACACAAAATCGTAACCAAATTGTTTAATCTGGCTTCATTAAACTTATAATAGTACAACAAAGAAACAGGAAACAGAGCTTCATTTCAGTGTGGCATTGTATATTACTTCTTAAGTACCATTGCAGAGTTACACAGAAGCAGCTGGTACGAAGCATATACGCACCGTGAAAACTAAACATACAACTTACAATTTAAAGGACAAAAAAATGCACAGCAAAGCAAACATAACTGTAAATATTCGCCACAAAGAAGGAACACCTTAGCGATGTATGCACTGCTACAGATAAGCATTAGCATAAGCACTACTACACCTTTATGTGTGTGGGATATTAATCACAAAAAACCGCTACGTTTGTTTCTTTTTTTTCTTCACCTAATTCTACTTTTGGTTTGGAATGCAATATCGTATCGGTCACGCTGTAACCCATAGTCGCCTTGGTTTTGCCCTAAGTGCCGAAATAATTTCGACAACGCTAACTGCAGCACGATGAATTGACATCAGGGCTAACCCGTTAAGGCGCTCTTGACCTGTTCGGTTCCGAAGGCATGTTTTAACCCTCTTCAATGTAGAGGAACTGCGTTCTGATAAGGCAGTAGTCACTGGCATCGTTGCTAATATCTTGAGCAGTGCATCAACATTCGAAAATAGGACCTTGTCGCTGTTCATTAACGCGTCAGTGGCGTAGCACGGCGTCTGCTCTACCCTGGTTGTTTCCCATATTGCATTCCACATCTGTCACTCTCCGCTTGGCGCAGGAATGTGCGTTGTCTGCGTGTCCTGCATATAAAATTCAAAAGTCGGATGCACCGACTCAAAGTTCTCTTTAGAGCCGTGTGTAGGTAGAACAAACTGAAAACTACTTAAAGTTGTCCGGTGGTTTTCAAAGCGGCGCTCAAGAGACGCTCTGAGATCGTCCATGTATAAGGAATAAACGTCGCTTGCCTATAATGTTCCTCTTTTGAAGTCGAAGAGTAATTAACCCCATGCTTCTGAGTGCCAACCACTCATGGCATTCCCGTGCTTACGCTAATATCAGCCACTGTCTTCTAACATACAGAGAATATTTCGTGAAGCTCCTCCTAAGAAATAGCAGCCATTATTTCCATCCTACACAAAGCGAGGTCTACGTAGTCTAACGCGACGTTCATGTCAGCCGACATGTTCTGCAAATACTCAGCTAAGTGACACGTCAGGCTTAAGAAAGTGTTACGAATAGCTGACTCGGCGGACGCCGTGTTTACGAATGCGGCCCTTTTTTTAACTGGGAGTATCACTCCTTCACGCCCCCAATTCTGTGCCATTTCCCTTCAAGTTTACCATTTCAGTCCCTGCCTCTTTCACAATAGCTGTACTGTACGCACGTACTGTTTGTAAAGAAAACATATTAGAAACATCAGAAGCACGAAGAAGCGGCAACAGGAAACGCAGCGGCTTGACTTCAGGAAACAAGGGAAAATCTGAACGAAGATATGAAAATAGAAGCCAGAGCTATCTCGCGAGAAAACAGCTGCATCTGAGGGAACCTCAAAGAAACGCCGACGGAAACGACGCAGTTCTTTATTGGCAGCGACACAAAAAGTAGCCACTAGGTCAACACCACGGCCTACTCTGAAAGTTCAAGCCAGTGAGCGGATCCTCTCCCCAAGCCCGGAGGTGCCGGCCAAGATGCACATGTGGCGTCGGGACGCAGACAGTGCCAGGTAAGGGCGATGTGACAAAGAGCTTCGGTGTGTGCGTGAGTGTGTGAAAAGTAAAATCGATGTAGAGGCCAGTGCACAGCGAAAAGTCGTCGGAAGAAGGCTGTAATCTTGTCCGTTGAATATACCCATTCTTTTTGTTACCGTTCTTCAGTATTGACAACGTGTGATTTATCCGTTGTTATTCAAACGGAAAATATTGAAGTGAGTTGATTTAGTATTATCATTAGCACTGCTGTTTTATTGGAGCTAGCGGCCCAATTAGCAACCGCTTCTGAGCCTTGTCGAATACCTGCGAAGAGCAGTCAAGTGTGGGGATTGATATTTCGGTGCTTTAGAAATCCGTACGAGCTTAGCGGGAGTCTGAAAAAATGACAGATGATTTGACTGTTGGTTTACCTTCCTTGGCATCCCGTCGTAAGATAGCAAGACTCTGTCAATTTCATAAACTTTATTACAATTTTCCCCAACTGCGTGAGAGCCTAATTATGCCCCCTTTAAGATCATCGCGACGTTTGTATAATTGCCGTAGTATTCAACGCATTCATGGTTCAACCAATGCGTTCAATTCCTCGTTCTTGCCAGCTGCCATAGCCGAGTGGAATGTCCTTCCAGACAGTGTTGTGAATGAAGTTAATTCCCTAAAATTTAAACAGATGTTAATTCATTTATTCCCCAAATAATTCCTGTTGAAGGCCTTTTTTCTTTCTTTTTCTTTTGTTTACTCACTTACTTGCTTGTTTTATCTTTTGAAGTGTTCACAGTTGTATCTACATGTGTTAAGTTTATGTTCCAATTTTGTTCTTTGTGACATGATTACTGTTCGCCCCCCCACCCCCCCCTTATGTAATGCCCCCTGGGGCCCTTAAGAGTAAATAAATGATGATAAATGATGAATGATGATGACTCCCCCAACGCAGTATTGTGCGAACTCTTCGAAATCTTTACTTTCCATCTACATTTGAGGACTTCCCCCTCTTATTTTGTGGTTGCGCCACCTAAATTTCGAAGGTGGGCCAAGTCAATTTTGACTAATCCAATGATCCACCCAGCCATATGTCACCAGCCAACTACCACGTCGTCATGTATGCTGTCCAAGTTGGCAGGAGCAACATAGATACAAAACCTCGCTTTACAACCAAGCCACATGGACGTTCCTGCGTGGCCTATAAGATTAGAGCCTCTGATTCGAGTCCTGGTGGATTCGATTCCCATCTCAGCGTTGGTAGCCCGAGTTGCCAGCTCCGGCCAATTCTTGCCAGGAGGCTTCAGAGTGAGTTCCCGGTAAGTTCGATTCCCATTTCAAAGCTGGTGGCTCGAGTCTGCAGATTCTGCCACTCGTTTAAGTGATGGCGACTAAAAATTTTATATACCCGGTTAGACCTAGTGACGAAGTGCTTCCACACCTAATTTTTTTTTGTGGGGGGCGGGGGAAGGAGGGGAGGAGGCGGAGGGCCCTGGGTTTCATACCGGTCTGATTTGCAGCAGACAAGTTGATACAGGGCTCAAACTATTTTGTGCCCTTCTGATTTAGCGCTGGTGTCAGTTTTTTCAGAGATCATACAGGTATAAACGTGTCCGGTTTAGGGCTCGTACAGGAGACAATGGCGCTGTTCGGAGCTGATTCAACCGGCTTCGGTTTAGCGCTCGCTCCGAGGAGATCGGTACTGTTTGGAACCAAAGGAATGCAAGCAGAGCTGGTTTAGCGCTTATGCCAGATGCTTCTGACTGGTACTTACTGTAAACATATTTGGTTTTTGCATGATGCTTGGAGACGAGTAGACGCCTTCTTTAGGCAGCTTAATCGATGCCATCGCGCACCTTAATATCAGTGACTGACAACAAACTTGTTCCTCAAAAGTGAAAAGAAGAAAAAAAATATAGGTTTTCTTTAGCAACAAGAAACATATGGCCGAGGATAACTGAAACAAAGCGGTGAGCGTCGGAATATACGCGTACAGATTCATAGATGGAGACGCATAGAGCACAAAGTAGGTCTGACGAATGCACTACTTTTCTGGATCGTCCTAGTGGAAGCAGGAGAGCCAATATGGTGAAGCACGGGAAATAAACGAGCAGCCAGGGAAGAAGCAGAAAGTGGAGAATAAGAACAAAAATGAAAGCACAGGGGTGTCCGTTTTGAGCAATTTCTTTTGTTTCTCCTTCCCTGTTGTAGTTATTGATATGAATAAGCTGAGTTCTCGTTCGTTCAAGGCTTCATTGTGTGGTTACGCCTATAAGTGCTTAGTAAGACATAAAACACGTTTTTGTTCATGATCGGGCTATGCAGTCGCCGTTTCGTCTCTCGTATGTTGCAATGTCTGGTTTCCAATTCGGTGTTTTCGAATTTCCTGTTGGTTGTACAAGTAGAGATGAATATGCGGCATTCTCGCTATTTGCAACTACAAACTAAACAGAGGGGCTTAGGAAGAGCAGCTACCACACTCTAGCTTCAAGAGTTGAACAGTTATTACTGCGTAATACCAAACAGTGAGCGTTAGGGCGCCGAATTGGTCTCAGGAAAGCAAATGCTTCCGTGGTAGCGATTGGCGTACATCGAAGGACGGATGACATTCAAAGACGTTGTAGTTGGAGGTACAACATACGCATTACGTATTTACATAGAGCTTGATGGAATTGCGTATATAAATAATACTTTACGCCAAAAGGCATACTGACGCAGTTCAAAAAATATTGTTTATGCAGCTCTAATGATTTCATGTTTAAACCGTGCGGCTGAAGCGTAAGCTGTAGTGCTGCGAAGAAAACGCAGTAACCAACTTGGATGACTACCGATTCAGTAAACGCCATTTCGCCAGATCTATATCCAGTGAATGCTATGGCTGGGAACCGTTGTCTTGAAAGTCCTCTGGAATAGAGGCCCTGCAATTATCCTAAATCCTTCCGTGGGATGAAATTCTGTTTCCCAATCGGTGGCTTCATCCACCAACAATAGCAGGCGTAGTGGGCGCGCCAAGGAGGAGGAGGAAAGGCGGGGAGGTTAACCGGTAGATAAAAGTAGTTTTCTGCCCTGCACCGGGCGAAAGGAATGAGGGGATGTAAAGGCGAGGGAGAACAGTGAGTGATGTACCAAGAGATGAAGTGGCTGCCAAATCTCTAGAAACTGCATCGCAGCGCCATCTAGAACCGTCGAAGGCAACTAGTCTCTGCGCGCGGGAAGCATGGACAAACCAAGGGCAAATAGATGAAAAAGAACGCAGCGGTGCTGTCTAACCTGGGCAGCAAAATAAAACAGCGCCTGGGTTTGTTATATCGGGGCTTTATATGAATACTCTCCGGCTGTGCAACTAAACTGAGAACTCCGAAATTCGGTCAGGAGCCCTGGGGACAAATTAATGACTCTAGCTGACCATAAGGCAGAAAAGAATGGCAAGGGGAGGGCTATCTGACACCACAAAGGAGATGAAATGTTAAACAAGAATCAGTATAGAACCTGTATGAGATGAAAAACTTGAGCCCTGAATCGTGCTCCAGTATATGCAGAAACAGTCATTTGCCTTCCGCAACGTGGCGGCACGGAACGGAAATGCAAGGGGCAAAAGGTGTCTCTAGCATCAGATGCTTTTTTTACAGGAAAAAACTTGACTGCGCATTTAAGCTCCGCCTTAAGGTTACGACTTGATAGCGTTAATGGATACCTCAAACGGCCTGGGGTAATCTTTGGGTATCGCTTCAGAGACCTAGCCACTGTTCTTTCTTTCACCTTCACGCATACCTTCTCTCTCGCGCAAGTGCTCCTCTTTTCCCTAGGTTCCGCCTACATGCCCATATAAGGGCACAAGTGAATTGTTCGTCAGTCATTGATATAATGGTGTGCCACTGCATCGATCAAGCTGTATAAAGAAGCAATTTGCTCATCTCCAAGCTTTCAGCAACAAGGCTTCATTAGGGCGTTCGCATTGGCCGTCGTGGAGAATATGAGAAATAGTGGCGATAGCACCCTTTAAGCGCTACTCCTCTTGGCACGCTTCTTGTCGTACAACAAAAGCCCACTTGGATACTACAGTGGCGGAAAAACTTTTGCACAATCCTGCTAAAGTTGCTTCTTTCAAGCATACACTAAAACGGAAAGCAAGCCTTCGGCAAAGCCTGTCACAAGCATACGATCAATAGATCTATGAATAATGCGAGGGTTTAAAATAATTTCTTTGGCATGACCGACCTTGCTGGTCAAATTCTGGACACTTATCATACAAGGCAATAGTTAACGTTTATGTTTTGCCTATCGAAGGAGCCTATTATATGTATCTTCGCCATTAGGATTATAGTAAAAGAGGCAGTGGTGAGTCCAAGAACACCCTGCGGTGTATTTGTGGCGCTTCAAATAGTATCGATCGAGTATTTTAACCAGGTGTGGAAGATCTTGAATTTACCAAGTCCTATTCAAAAAGATTAGAACACCTTTTAGGTCGGTTCCAAAGCAGTTGTTTATACACCAACCCAGGGCAAACAGGACATGTTGTCAAAAGCCCTTTTAGGTACGTTTCCAAGTCTCTCATTGTTAAAAGGGTGTTCCTGGAGCAGGGTGATAACTTTGCTAGTGAGGAAGTTGCGAGTATTTACCTTCCTTGAGCGTATGTACCGGGGACGTATTTGGTAAGGAATGTAATGCTTACCTTTGTATGACATGCGGAGACAATGAAAGATTTAGCCTGTTGAGATCGTACCAAGAAATTGTTCACAGTGCTCTGCTTTCTAAAAGTTAGCACTGAAGTGCGCACAGAGCAGTGCATAAAATATTCAAAGTCATCTTCTTAGCTTTGTCGTTCAACACCAAACAGGGCAACTACTCCGACTGTGAGTCGTCTTCCAAGCTAGTTATCATTTCCTTCTCAAAAGCTGCCACTCCTCCCTCTGATTTTAATGCCATCCTGCGCTCAAGGCCACTAAAAATACGGTCCCATTTGTTGAACTTCAAAAATCTTAAACTGCTGCAAGAACTGCTGTGCTTCGGAGTTCTGCGACTGTACATGCGGCCAGGGTAGAAATACAGCTTCTTTCTCGAACCAAGTTGCTCCGTGCAGGGTGTCTGTCGGCTTCCGTCATGAGATGCTCGGCTCAATATAACATCATGAACACGGCGCATAAGCTTTGCAAGACTATCGGTATGAGCATGCTCTAAGAACACTTCATATATGGCTGACACAAACCATGAGCCACTTTCTGCATTTCTAAGCGCCACGTAGCCCGGGATGGTTGCATACGCAATATACATGTCTGACCACGTATCCCTTCGTTCTGGAATCTTGGACGCTTGGGGCGCGTTGCATGGGTTCGCAGACAGAGATCCGGAATCAGAGTTCTTCGGCACGGCAGTAGTACCGCAGCTGTAGTTTTCTGCGTAGAAAGCACCATGGATAAGTATACAGCGAAACGCGGAAAGCATAGTCATCTCGGTTGAATGAGAAGCAAAAAATATGGAAATAAAAAGAGGCAATACTCTATGGAAAAAAAATAAACGGCAATACGGCAATGTTATATTATTTGATGATATTAATTAGAGGTATATATATATATATATATATATATATATATATATATATATATCGTCGTACCAATTTCAGATTTAGATAACTCGGCAAGTAAGCAATGGAAGACTATTACATCCTTTCGATGAAATCCGAACCCATGAACCACGACCTTCAAATGCCGTGCGCGGTGATCTACAAACTGAGCTACGGCTGTGGCGCTGTTGAACATTCTCAAGAGTCCGCAACAAGTAGCACGAGTACACTCGAAATTTTGTCTGCATCGCTGCCACTGTAGCTTAATTGGTAGAAGATCATACGCGACATGCAGATAAATTTTTCAATCCGCGTGCCTATCCGCATGCCGCATGCATATTTTTTAATCAATTATCAGTCGGTTAAAATTATTACAATGCTAGGTTGTATTCGTCAACACCAAAATAAAAACGCATTTCATGCTTTCATTGGTTTCAACGACTGCGTTTTGTATCTGTGATTTTCATTCGGAAGGTTGTGTGCGTCTTACTAAGGGTAGACTGTCTTCTGGTGTCGGTGCATTGATGCTGCGGCGTTATGGTTTTCTAGCCTGAATATGTTGAATCATCTACTTCTGCCTTCACAAAAGTCATAGTTTTGAGCGCACGTAAGTGTGCACAATTCTGGAGTGTTGCGAATATTGCTTCATAATTCTCCTCAAGGGATGACCAGCGTCACAATAATCGACGCACGTTGAAGGAAGCCACGCGACGCTTAAAAAGGGCGTCCTGGTGAGTCGTAGAAGGAACGAGAAGAACGGACAAAAGTTATGCGATTTGCGATGGAAAGCTCATAAAGTCAGTAAAATAATGAATGTAACTAAGAGAAATCTGCCCGTGTAAAGATCTGCCCACAGAGGATAGTGATGGATAGTCCGAAAGGACAACGACTCCGGTAAAACATTTATCCCTCTTGTTCGGCGTAACAAAAGCCCCTGCTTATACACCAGTTCTATACGCCATATCTGCTTATACACCATATCTAATCTAAAACGTTCGTGACAGGAAAGAACAAACGACAAATTTGGCCTACAAAGCAGGAGTAATACGGACGCCTAATTTGTCATCGACTTCCTGTCTGCCTTAAACACCACCTCTACATCCCGCTTAACCGTAACCACAAGAACACACTTGACATCTACTTCCTAAGACTCCTGAAAGTTATAGAGTTAAGAAGGAACACCTCAGGTTTAAACCTCCCGGCTATGATATAGCAAGCTGCTGATTGCCATGCTTTTTGCTGCTATCTACGCTGTTCTTGCCGCCATATAGGGGCTATGCAGCTTTAGGGCGAAGCTCCCAAAGCTTAAGTTTGGGAGTTGCATATGTCTTATTGCGGCATCTTGTACCATGCAAGGTTTGCTACTTGTTGACGCGAGCTGGCCTATCCTTTCTAGGCACGGCCTGGAATGCAAGTGCGTTCTAAGTTGGCGTTCGTTCTGAGTGCGTTTTGCATACTTTCATTCCATTTTCGACTACAGTTTCAAATTTTGGCGATACCCGCTACCGAAGGCTCTGCATTGAGGAAGCCAGGAAGCTGTCTCCTTTCAAGAAGTGCTCTGATTTCGGAGCTGCATTTGTAAATTCTTTCTTCAGAATTGATGTTGGCAGGTCAGTCCGGCCGCGGCGGCCGCGTTTCGATAGAGGCGAAACCCAAAGGTGCCCGTTTGCTGTGCGACATCAGTGCAAGTTTAAGATCCCCAGGAGGTCGAAATTATTTCGGAGCCCTCCAATACGTCATTTCTTTGTTCCCTTCTCCTCTGAGATCCTCTTTTATCTCTTCTCTTATGACGCGGGTGGGGTATCCGCTGAGATGTGAGACAAATACTGCGTCATTTCTTTGCCACAAAAACCAATTTTCGTTTTCATTTTTCAGCGACTCATTTCTCGACAGACTGAGTGAATCAGGTGCGCATTGCTTTAAACCACGAAAGGCTGGCTCACACCAGCTTATCTACACGTCATAGAAGCTTCGAAGTAAAGAGGGGTCAGTTACTTTACCAGAACACAAAGAGAAAAATGTCCTGAAGGGCTCGAACACAAGTCTGAAGGCAAGGGCAGCGTGCCGACATGCGGGCAGGTGAGTTGAAATCTTTTGAGCCTGCGACCGAGATCTAATTCAGGTTAGCGCTTGGGTAACTGTTTGACGAAAAGAAATTATATATGGTCTATAAACGCTATACTGCAACTAGATGAATGGGCGAAGTTTGCAGTCAAACGTGTTGTTCTAACGCACATATAAATATGATCAAAGGTGCATGGTCAAAGCTTGAGCACACCAAAGGGTTTAGAAAGGCCTCTTGATAATGCTTGGGGGCACGTTCTGTAATGCATTGCTTTTCACTATGTTCGATAGTTTGTTGACCTTTGTATTGTTTACCATTGAAATAAAAGAAAGCCAATTTCGGCCTTGAAATATGTTCCGCACTTTTCTTTTTCTGCTTTAGTCCCTATCCGCTGGCCAGTTGTGATAATAGCACCATTTTGCATCCTCAGGAGCACGCGTACATGATCATAATTTGGGTTTTACTTGTGACGACAGGTAATTGTGCTCACGATGGAATTGACTGTGGTGAAATGGTTTTAGCGGCACTCTGCGAACCAAAGGCAGCACTGACCTCCACGACAAGCTTGCACGAAGAAGAGCTTGGGCTTTCCCTTGAGTTGAGGGCAGTTGTCGTTGTTGAATTGCTCGTATACATCGTAGTAAAGATGCAGTGGCTCGTAATCCGCGCCGTAAATGCAGTTCTCTTCACCGTGAGACATCAGGACCGCAACCAAGCAATCATCCGTTGAGTCATCACATTGCTCAGCGGCCCATTTCAGCAACTTTTTCATTTCCTGCGCAATAACATGAGCGCTGAGCGAAAATTAGGAGGTTTGCTCTTTCAAAAAGCTTACTTTTATGGCGCGGGAAAGCTTCTGGAAGGAGAGCTATAAAAAGAATCTACTGGAAGGAGAGCTATAAAAACAATCTAAAACGAAATTTTGGCGAAGAAATTGTAAATGATTTTTGAATATGCAGAACCGAGTGGTATAGTTCCAGATTTTCTCATTTCAACTGAGGTATTGGGAAAATACATTTAAAATGTGTATTTTTGTGGGAATGCCAGCGATAAATTTCGCACATGAAGGAGTGGCGTAAGGATAAATCAAGTTTCATGGCAATTATTGGGTTGAACTGTGTGGAGGTGTGTATTTATAAGCCGATTAAAAGCCTTACGAGGTACTGAAGCAGGAGTGGTTGAATGAGCAGCTGCAAAACGCACCATTTATATGTGCTCTGCATTCAAATAATTTTTTTTGAAGATAACGTCTTTTCTTCAGTTGAGTCAATCACTTAATTTGTCACATTCTGCACACTTTACATTTATAGAGCTGGATTTTTTTCAGACTGAGTTTTTCTTGTCTGACAATATCAGCATTTATACTCCATCTGATACGTTCCTTGAGGCACTATGAAAGGTAGAGACCTACTCAGACAGTCAGGAGAGCTTGTTAAACGTTTTCCTCCGTGCATCGTGATATAATTGTCGTCGGCACAAAGCGTAAACAAAAGTGGTTAAAATAGCAGAAATAAACACTGTCTGCGTGCAATAAGTGTATACATGCCTACACTCCTTAAACATAAACATTTTGCCGGGAGTTGCGCGATTGCTGACACTGGTACATTTAGTTCAGCGTATGCAAACAGAGACGCAACGATATGAATGGAATGAATTAATGTGTGGATGGAAGATTGGAGCACCCCCTTTGAATCGGGGTGCATAAGCTGAGCCTATTGCCACCGTCTGGTTGTTAGATAAACAAATATTTTTGTCCACAAATGAAAGCTCGCCTTTATGCTTCCATTCCCACAGCGCCAAGACGAACATGGATAAGAGGGGAGACAGTTTGAAGTCTGCGCTTTGTGGTGTCTTCTTTCTTGCCCGTGTTCGTCTTCGAGCTGGGTGAATGAAAGCATAAAATGCCAACTCACCCAGCAACTGATTTATGCTCCCCTTTAGGTCTGGAAGTGTCCAATCATCACTAAAAATAACAAAAATGACACAAATTTACCGCTAATACGTTATATCATAGCCGAGGTGAGAGAAAGCGAGAGCCCGGTGCCCACCCAGATAGCACATGACAGCGGGCCAATATTAGAAAGCCTTTGGCAAAGCATGACCCTGAGTAGGCCACGGAGTTCCCACTGACATCTCATGCTGGCTGAACCTCTCATTAACACATCCAATGATGGCACTCGTTCTCCGTCGCTTTCCCACTACTGGCTGTGCCGTCATAAAATCATGGCTGCCATTGGCCAGGTTAGCCAGAATTCTCTCACTCTTTGCCATTGCTGGCTGTGCCATCTTAGGCTCATGGCTGTCAAGGGCCATGTTACCCAGAGTTCCGCCACAGTTTGCCAGAATTAGCTAATGAATTTTAGAAAGCTGTCTATATTGGCCTAGCTTTGCCGTCACTCACCCACTGTTAAAAGTATACTGGCAAACGCTGGTTAACCTTGTTCATTTCATTTAGACAGCTAAAAGGTGCTCGCTGTCTACGTATCTGGCCGTTGCATGCATCGTTGTCATTTTGTTTTCTAAAAACTCAGCCGAAGCCATTATCGATACCTGAGCGCGAATCACACTAAGACAGAAATTTGACTGTTTTGAAACTCGACTAAACGTGAAGTGTGTCTTTGCAAGCTCTACTGGTAAGAGGCAGCGAGATGCAATTCCTTACAATCTTGCCAGGTGGTAAAAATTATACTGGTCTCAGAAAACCCTTCATACAGTTAGCGCTATATGAACGGAGAAGAGTGTGTACCGGCAGGGACCAAGTAATGGGAGTGCGCGAGTAGTGTGAAAAGAAAAAAACAAACCAACGATTACGATACTTTCTTATTCGAAATTTCACCTCAGCTTTTTAGGCGTTATGAGTTTGCGCGCTCTTCTTCAAAGCTAGACGCGATCAGAGACATGGCGCACTGGTCGTGCTGCGGGACGGCCATGGAAGCAGCCTTGCAGGAGGGTCGGGCTCGGAAAGGTGCACGTGTGTTGGTTACCACAGCTCGAAACCCAAGGCAAGTGTGCTAGTAACTCACCCTGACGAAACACTTGCAACGCACTCGTTACACGAAAAACTGTCAGGTCGGTGATAACACATTAGTCACACCACAAAAAAACTCCGGACACAACATTCTATGGGTTGAACCGTAATAGTGAGCGTATATTAAAAATATATAAACACCCAAATAGCTCATCCTCTGCCTCTAGACTTCAGAAAAACAACTCAGATAAAAAACATAATTCGAGCATGTGCCAAATAAATGCCAGAAAGACATTCAGACTGAGGTGTCATTGGAATTAGCTGTACAACTGTACAGGAACGGCAAAGTTTAACGCAGAAGCAAACCTCGTTTGTTTCCTACCACCAAGTTTAAATTGCTTTCTCAATATTATTGTAGAAATCGACACCAACGAGTGTGGTTACGCTGGTGCCTAGAAGGTACGCAGGCGCTTATGTTTGCATTGAAACAAGTTGTAATTTCTTTTACTCATAGTACACAATAAGTACTCAAAGTACTTGTTTTGCAAAAAAAAAAACTGCAATACTTCATCTGATAGGGCGGTTAAGGCAGCCGGATTATTCTGACAAGAAAATGTTTTTATAGTGAAGGAAAAAGGATTAGGCGGCAGCAGCAATGAGGGTTCTAGGGCCAGTGGAGGGTGACGATAATCGCGATATTCTAAGTGTTTCAAAAATCTCTGCTCGCCACAAGATTTCAAAGTTATACGGGTGCGCCTGCCTAACGTCCAGTCTATATGCGATTGCAAATGCGCTAAATGAAAAAAGTAACAGTTGCGTTGTTGCTGCACTTAGCGTCAAACGTACCGTCGACAAAAGCTCAGATGAAACGAAGAAACATTTTAAAACTTATCTTTGCATATATGCAGATACGAGATGAGAACTCAGAGGCTTAGAAACGTCTTCGCTCTGTGCAGATACCCTGTAAATGTTGGTCTTCATTGTTATGGAAGCAATAGGCGGTGGCAGAGGTTTTTTTTTTCCGGCGACACGTCGAAAAACGGTGCGATACTTTAAAAAGCTCTCCAGTGACTCTAATGCCTAATATATCATAGCGGCGCGAAGCAGCGCGAAGAGAAAAGGGAACTACTATGTGCTTATAAATAAGCACGCATTTTAAAGGCGGTAAGGTCCCTTGCAGCGCATGCGTTCCGCTACGAACGCATTGATGTTATGCTGTTTTGTGCAAAAGCAACGGCAGTTCGGTCGGGACGGCGGTTTAGTCGGTCAGTATATCGCGTGCGCTGCGAAAAGCCCGTTTATTTTCATCTTTCGTTATGTAATCTCTTTCGAACGTCTTAGCGATCTCATGGTGCAACTCAGGTCTAGGAGGAGTGAAAATTCCTTTTTAGTGGAAGCCATATACGAGATAAAAAATCTATTCGACTCCGGCTCCCTCCAATCAAGTTGATTCCTCAACTAACGCGGTAGACGGCTCAGCCAAAAGATGAAAAGCGTTTTCCTACAGGTCTTCTCGCGTATGAACGGCGCTAGGTTTAGATTCATCGTGATTATTAGCCTAACCTCGTCCACTGTAAAACAAACTAGTCTGCTTACTGCGCCCCAGATTAAAGTGTCCTGAGCAGGGACCGACCACCATATCCCTGTGAAACTTCCTGACCTCATCCTTCCACTTGACAGTCTGTCGCACGCTGCTACGTTTGTTTTCTCCTGAAATCTACTGCGTTACCTAAGCGAGCATCAGTTGTACGTTGTCCGCATATGCCGCGCTCATTCACTTCTTGATCGCAGTAAGGATTTCTCTAACTCGATTTTTGCTCGTTTGCTCACTTTGGTCTTTTAATCTGTCTTAGCACACTTGTCATCTTCCTAACTCCCTTAAGAGTAATGAGTTTAAATGCGTGCCCTTTCGTCAGCCTCGGTGTTTTTTCTTCGCAGGTTAGTACTGGCGCGATACAATTGTAATATACTTCCTCCTTGAGGGGTATTGGGAAGCTCATATTCGTGGCTTCAGAATGCCAGCCAAATACAATCCGCCTCGTAGCGGACCCAAGAGTTCCCCTGCCTTCGCATAGACGTCGAAGATTGGAGACGGGCAGCAGGGCGAAAGATTCCTTTAATGACACACCAAACGGCGTTAATGCAACCAAACGGAGACTTGCGAATGAGAAGATGTTGTGATGGAGTCTTCTTCATCTGTCGATGAACCCACTCTTATTTCAGAAGGGTATATGCTTGGGCTTGTTGGTTCATAACTTCAAGGTGAAAAACGTAGCGCAAAGAAACGAGGACACAGAAAGACGGACAACAAGTAAGCGCCGTGTGTTGTCCGTCTTTCTGTGTCCTCGTTTCTTTGCGCTACGTTTTTCACCTTGATCTTATTTCCTAGCTATTCTACTGTCGTAGTCCGGATCTGCGCTATTCGCCTGTCGTATGTAGTTGTAGTCTTTCCACTCTTGCAAAGTTTCAAGTCGTATATTTCTGGCATAAGGTATAGTTTCTTTTCAGTACAGAGGACAGAAAAATTGCTAAATATAAATCGAGTTAGTTTTGCTTTTCTGTGCGCTAGATTACATGGTATGACGTGCTCTGTTCTCAGTTTCAACAGTCATTTTTGGTACTTTAAAAAACATGTAGCGTTATGTATTCCTAAAGATTATCTCCAAGTTTGGTTCGGAGGAAAGGAGCAGTAAGCATGACGCAGGCTTTCAAGTCTATAGCTTCAGTGCCTGAGCGGCAACTGACAATAGTCACGTTTTGCGATGATACTCTTAAAGTAATGAAGTGCGAAGAGTTAGTCGTCTTAATGGGGGTTCAGTGCAATGGCAGCGCACGATGCAAGTTCCAAAGTGGTCGACATCGATCTTCAAACGTTTCATAGTTTGTTTGGTTTGTGGGTGTTTAACGTCCCAAAGCGCCTCAGGCTATGAGGGACACCGTAGTGAAGGGCTTAGAAAATTTTTATCGCCTGGGGTTCTTTAACGTGCACTCACATCGTACAGTACACGGGTCCCTAGAATTTCGCCTCCATCGAAATTCGACCGCCGCGGTCGGGATGGAACGCGCGTCTTTCGGGTCAGCAGCCGAGCGCCATGACCACTGAGCCACCGCGGCGGCCAAACGTTCCATAGGTGGACACTTTTTTCCAGCTAACGATTCATCTAACATCCGTCCTCTCACTTCGCGTTTCGAAAGCGCGTTTTGTGTGAGACCGCTGCTACGCATTTCTTTCAGCAAAACTCAGTAAACCCATACTTTAATTTCATTTAACATAAAGTTCTAAGTATTCTCATGAAGGATGGCATTAAACAAAACTCGCAAAGTATTCCAACATTTCGGAAACTTTTCTATTGTTTAGTGGGTGTAAGCGTGCAGTTCTTTGTATGGGAATTAACGACGCGCAATACACACGCATTGACCTGTGTCAAATTGGTCATTTGAATGGGCTAAACTCACCTCAACACCAAATCAAATCATCCATCAACTAAACACCAAATTGTTTAGTTGGTGTAAGCGTGCAGTTCTTTGTATGTGAAATAATAACAGATGACTTCATATACTTGGCGCAGGGCACACTGTGTAATTACGCTGTGTAATGAAAGCAACCGCACGCCGAACGCAAGGACACTATATAATATAAAACCAAGAGCTCACCGCAGCTTTGAGGTTGGTGGCAACGACGCAGTTAAAGTGGAGAGCCATGAAGAGCCCTCGCATGCGCTTCACGTCCTCAAGGCAGCCTTCCCGCTCTTCGGCCAAACCATTGAACACAATGTTGCCGATGATGATGCAGAGTCCTCTTGGCCATCTCCGCATTTTGTACAACTTAACATGTGAAAACAGAGTAAAACATTAAAAAAAACAAATTTTTAGTAATTATTTGCGCCATATCATGAAAAATGATTGCACTCTCACGAGTATATGACAGCAGCTGCCAGCATCGCTGAGTAAATGCAGTGCGCCGCTGCTTGACAAGGTGAATCAAAGGCCCTGGTGGCCGAGTTATTTTGCAGGCTAAGGGTTGAAGCGCGGTCTGCTGATTCGTGCATGCAGGTTAGAGACACCGAAATGTTCAATAATGAAAAGTGTTCAAAACATCTTCATTGCCGTCTCGATTTTAAAATTAGACGCTACTGTGCAAGGATACTCATTTCTCGATTTTCTTCTCTTTTAATTACCGGGAAAGTTGAAAACAGCTGCTTATTGTGCAGACCGATAAGCATTGGTGGCACAGTAGAATTAAAGGGTACCAGAATACTGGGAACTGTGCCGCCCGCGCGCGGCGCATTATGGCCAGGCGGTCACCTGAGCGATGAAAAGCGTAGGGGCGTTGGCTGTAATAGCAATCCAGATGCATCGCTCGCGGGCCGGAGGGAACATGTGCGCTGTCTCCTTCTATACTTTATTTTGTGAGCTGTTTTCTGCCGGATTACGTTGTTTACTGTTGTGCCGTGGTTTAATGCGAACTCAGGAGAACTCTGGAAACAGGACGGCTCAAGCGAGCCAGGACGTGGTTTGTGGTTCACCGCCTTTTCGGTTGATTGTAGCTCTAGCAAAGAAGTGAGATTTTTTTGTTTTTTGCTGCGTTTGTAGCCGATCAAGAGGGAGCGCAGCCGCGGTACATCAAAAAAGGAGATCGACAATTTCCTTCGGCGTTATGAGGGAACTTATTGGCGATTAAGTGCATTCTCCACCCACAAAATTCCTAGTTACACTGATGTTTTAAGTTAGAAAATCGCCCTTGTAAACATAACTTTAACGTACAAACAAGCGTAACGATGTACACTGAAGAATAATGGATAGTGGGGAGTTGGCAATGGGGAACCTGCGCTGCCAAGGTGGCACTGCAATTGTTCCATTCGGTGACTCAAAACTGTTTTGTCAGCCGCTTGGGCCGCTGCAAACTCGAGAACACATTCTGCGCGATTTGACATCCGCATTTGGCTGAAAGCATTCATTGCCTAGCTTCTCTCGGCGTAGCCCAGATAGCTGACGCACGGCACGTGCGCCTTCGACAGAGTGCGGAGGCTCACGTCAATAAGCGCCTGAAGGTGGCGCGGAAAAGTACTAATAGTACTACCCAAAACTGTTTGCTCTTCTCGCTAAAAAGTGTGTTATGGCGCTGCAATCGGCACCGAAAACTTCAGCGCAAGTTCCCATAGTAGTTCATAGTGGGTGGCACAGCGCGAAACAAAGGCACAGTAGAAGGCGTCTCAGACGAACGCTGACTTGCGACTAAATTTTTCATTGGGGAAAGCAGACATTTTATAAATTAGAGTGATGTGACACCAAAGAGCCTAGAGCACTTGCACACTGTAATTTTCAATGGGTATAACTTTATAAACTCATCTACCACGTTGTGAACCGCTGCAAGAAAACCGAGCCATTCAGCCCCTTCAATTTGCCCCGTCATAATCACGAGTTATCAAGAAGCAGAACGCAGCTCGGCGTGGTGAAGTTTTTGTGCAAAAATGGGGTATATGCATTGCATCGAAAGTGGCGCCAGTATTAAGCATTGTTTTTCTAGGCTAAGTGGACAAACCTTTTAGGAAGCATACCAATGAACTGGTTGTGCATATTTTCAGATGCGCACAATTCGTGCCGTTGGTTAAGGAAAACAACTTCTGTAGAAGAATACTCGATATATTGAAACTTTTTTAGGAATGAGCAAAGGAATTGTCGTTTACGTTTGTGGTGCCATCGGATGATGCTCTTCAGTTTTTAAGTCGTAAGTTGTTTTTCAGTATGACCACGTATTTTTTGTTATATTCATCACAGTAACACTGCTGTTAAACGATGCATGCGGGCATTATGAAACAGTAAAAAAAAAACAGAATCGCAGTGTCTTTCATTCGCTCAAACCTAGAAACTACAGACACCATTGTGTTCCTGATAGTGGGCTGTTACAGGTTGGCAGTCTCAAAACTGCAGGTTTCCCTGATTGCGAATCACAGCACCTTGAGAGATGCTTTTGCGATTGGGGAAAGCTGAGTTTCTCAATCCAAAATTAGATAAGATGTATAAAAAAGTGGCCGTCAATCCTTGTATGCGCATAACAGCGCATAATTTGAAAACTGTGGCGGGTCGTTTTGATGTCGGCACGGTATTCTCTGCGCCTTAAAAGTTCAACGGGCTCTGATGAGTCATCAGGAACCGCCATGAGAAGGTGTTTAACTTTAGCCCATTCAAATGCCAAATTTGACACAGGTCAATGCTATTCGAACTTTGCTCCAACTACATCTTTGCTACTCACATCTGCTGTCTAAAGTCAATATTTACGCATTTAGAAAAATTATCTTAATTACTAATTAAATAATTGCAAAACAAAAAATTGCCTATGATGCGGAAGCCAGTTGGTAGGTGTATATAAGAGGTTTCCCTGGCCTAGCTTAGATATTTTACCTTTAACCCTTGGCTAAAGTTAGCCTGAACACGCTGTATATAGGCCAAGCCGGCCGATGCATTAGCATTCGTCGGCGTGAACACGGCAATTCACTCTCGGATTCTAGCAATTTTCATTGAAAGATCACTGCCTCGATTTTTGGAAAGGGAACAAGGAAAAAATAAAAGTGCCGTTCTTTGGTTACTAACACAAAAATTTTTGTTACACGACCATGACGAAAAACAAGACAAATAGTAGGAACATATTCAATCCCAAAGAAAGAGCTACAACGTGTAAGTCAGGCTTCTTCACTGTACGTTGATGAAGAGGTGTAATTGATGATTACGACATGGGGTGAAAGGAGGAGGGGTTGTCGCAGCTTAACGGCTTGTTTTTTGACAGGGGTTCACCACGTGACAGGTGAGTTGATAAAGTTATATCCATTAAAAGTGCTGTGTGTAAGTGCTTTAAGCTATTTAGTCTCACACGATTCTTACATATAAGAAGTGTTTTTCCCAATAAAAAATTAGTTTCGAGCAGGCGGTTGTCCGTGTACTCCTCTACGTTGTCTTTTGTCTGCTTCGCGCTTTACCATCCACAATGAACATTATGGTGTAATGTTTTAAATGACATACTGTACAAATACAAAGTACAAAACAACATGGCAGATATATCGCAAGCATTTCGAATCAGATGTTCTCTCAATGTTCGTACAGTAATGTTTTTCAACTAGCAGAATGCAGGTTTCTCTGACTGTGGCTGTCGTTAATACATGCACAGACCCACAATTTAATTTAAGCATTTTGCTTATTAACCATTCCCCACTGTCACATATGAGACACTCTTGACAGCGGAGGACGTGGTAGCTAGAAGGAGAGTGTGTGAATCGATTGTAGCAGCTGGGCTATTTCGGAGTGAATGTTTGCATCGTCAGCGCTCGCCCGTATCTTTGTCATTTTCCTAACGCGCTGTTTTCAGAGTTGGCTTGTGTAAGAGGCACCTGTGGTTAGAGCTAAGCGTTTGCGGTGTCCACGCCGAAGAAACAAAGAAAAGACATCTTTCTCGAATGCACTCGAAGGCGGCCAGCGTAACTGGTCCATTTCTCAGCGACATTTCTCAGCAAGCGCCGACAAAAGGTTACACCCTCAACCTAGAAAGCCTCAGAAAACGCAGACTAAAGCTGAGCAGGTGCGGTGTGTGCCTCTGCGCCTCGTTTCCTACCATTGTTTCTGCCGAACCCTGTTGTCTTGCTGTCGTGCCGTGGTGCAGTGTAAATTGAATTGAGACAACGGGGCAAGAGAGACGGGGCGTGTTTTGAAGCGCGCTGCGAAGGCGGTGGTCGCTGGAGCAAAGAAGGGTGAATTGTTTGGTGCTCTGGTGGCATCCGATTGACGCGATGCGTATTTGCAGTGTATCAAAAGAGGAGATCGGGAATATAGTTCAGTATTATAAGTGCATGAACACAGTTTAGTCCCTAATGTTGTTTATAAATCTTGACTAGACCGTGGTTTTTGTACATATATGTTAGCTCCAGCCAAAATATTTGTGTGAGAGATTGCCATTAGCCGAACTGACATCTTTATATACTAGCGTTTGTGTTCATGACGGCATGCTCTGAATTGAAGTGTCCTACACCCTCGGTTACATTCTCATTCAAGTGTTGTTTGGACAGCTGCGTCATTATGAAAAGCATAAAAATTGCGCCCGAACTTTTGACACAGGGTTACCTGCCTGCAAAGCCAGTGGGACGTCCGACAAGCTGCTCAGGCGATCATAATAACGACATTACTCACTGGTGTACCAGAAACTGAATTCCCACAATACGTTCTGTAAATTGCAGGTTATTTCAAGGTAGTTTCACCGCATTCCGTTTTACTACGGTGGTCGTAGCTTTCTCTATAGGCACACTTTTTCTTTCGCGACCGGCAGCCACACGTCTAGAGAACTATACGATCATCAGGAACGAACCAATACGTTTTGATATATCAGGTGAAGTAATGGTACCTAAGCAGCAAACTTTTTTGAAATAGCGCCTTAATAACCGCACCAAATATTGCCCCTTGATAATAAATAGAAGAAGAATTACGGCTACTGAGGCGGCTACGAGAGTGGTCTTCTCGGCGCTCATAACACTCTCCTTACACGCAGCACCCTCTCGTGCGGCCCTGACCTTTCATCGCTAAATCTATTCAGCCTGCGAACGACACACACTCTAGTTGGAGTACAATGAGACGGTCGCACAGTGTTGGACTTGTATGCTTCGAGACACTACATTTTTGATTTTGCTTGGATGCAGCGGTCTACTTCTCAACCTCCTAAAAATAGGAATAAAATATATTCTACATAAGCACAAATCAGCGATAGTTAAGTATTCTTCCTGAACATTGAATATTCAGGCCTAGTGTGGTGATTCACTTTACGCTCTTTTTTGCGAAATGATTACTGGTCACACCGCCTGCTTTCTTCCCTGTATTCTTGTCCGCCACCCAGCCTTCACTCGTACCTTAATCATTACAATGACATAAAATTTTACAAAATAAAGAAAGAACTCACGTCAATCCACCGGTCCCATATCTCTTCTGGTGTGACACTGATGCCTAAATTGCAGATAGATCTCTTTTCCCAGCAGTCGCAACCTTTATCAACAAAGGAACGCCAATTGGTGCATATGAACATATTCAGAAAAAATCAAAAACCGGGGAAATAAAAAGTTTGTTCTCTCAGGAGGCTGAGAGAAAACACATGAACATATAAATATATTCAGGCTGCCACTAAATCGGCAGCTCGGAATAGCTCATCACACAAAAGGCTGCTGCTTAGTGTTTATGGTAAGCAGTAAGGTTAGAAAAATGACGAATAAAATAGAACAAAAATATTGATTCAACATTTGCACATATATAACTCTGACTTTCTGTATGATTGCTATTTAAATACGCAAAAATATTACACCAGCCATCATTTTTCAGGAATTGCCGTACATTAACGCATATAGTTGTGCATTATTCATCGAATGTCTAGGAATTCAATGCTTATTAGTCAGCAACAGCAGTTTTGGTCTGCGCCTCTCGCGCGCTTGAACAGTGCACTGCCTAGTCTGAGTGTTCTAAATGTCAACGCCGGATGTATGGGGCTGGTGTAATGAGTACATAGGTTAGATTATTGAGTTGTAAAAAGAAAGAAAAATAAAAGCGTCCATCCCGCACCGCCAATTGATAGAAGTGCCAATTCGTTTGCTGGACATTGAAGTTAATCTTTCGTAATGCAAACGATTCTGCTAAACACGCAGAACGAAGAGCCTGTACCAGAGGCTTAAAGTAATGATTGGGAGCGTTTAGGCAACAAACCACCGGCTCAGTGAAATCCGGTTGATCGGCAACTGTTAAAAATAATATAGCGCAGTATCGTGTACGAAGAAAAATTAGATGGCAAAGGAAGATAACTGTTATCATTAATGTGGTTTCTTTAAAAACATTACATGCGCAGTACATTTTAACGTGATAGCGTTAAGGCTCCCGCTGTGCACAAAACCGGGTGTATTCCTTAGCATCGGTGTCGGCGTTGTGGGCGAAAAACACCCGGAGAAGCAGTGGAGGTCAAGTGAACATGTGGCGTCATCACAACCTGCCCACCGGATTGTGAAGAAACTGACCATTGTGGCCGATGGCAGTTAAATTAATGAGTGGTCGCTAGAAGTTGCCCAGGAGGAGCAGCCAGGGTCGCGCAAGCTCCACCGATAGCTACACCTGCCATCACACGGCTATCGCTTAACCAGAGGACCACTGTGCCAGTAGTGGTATGAGGACACCCAGGGACTTATGACTGTACAGTCGAGAATGACCAATTACACATATATGGACATTACCCACTAAACCTATTGCGTCATACCCATAACACGGTACATAGGAGTGTCCTCGAAATTTAAACCAATTTACCTGCTAAGCGAATTAATAGGCCTCGACCTGTTATTCTACTCGTAAGCAATACTCACATGGTGCTTTTCTTAAATGGCAATGCATCACTTGAACAAGATTATCCCCACTTTGGGGTACTTCGCATTCGAACGGCATGTGCGTGAACCTAGACTTGTTGAAATAATAATAGAACCAGCAGTCATCCATCAAATCCAAGCCAAGTCGATTTATACCATTTGATGTTCCCATTGCCTTCTGAACAAGGCTCTGAAAAAAAAGAATGAAAGATATCTGAGAAAAAGCTTTAAATTCAGGTGCAAATATTTGGAAGATATACTTGGTGCCTTAAGATCTCCGCATCTTTCTCTGCCATGCAGCGCCTAGAAAGCATAGCGGCCACAGTGTTTTAACGTTTATTAACGCGATTACGTTAGAGGACCCGTTACTCAAAAATTCTGGTGTCGGCCTTGTAACTGAAAAATAAGAACAAAGACTGGCAGGTGGTGCCCATAGAGCAACCTAGAAGGCAGATGGGCCGCATAGATCACGTGGCTTTGAGGCTCATGGCAAGCTGCCCTCCGGATAGTGTCCACCGTGGCCGGTGGAAGTTAAATTAATGACTGCTCGCTTGGGAAGAGCAACCTCTGCCGCACAGGGCCCACCTCTGAGAGGACCTGCCACCACAGGGTAGTGGCGCTGTAGCACTGCGCCGTGAAGGGTGTGAGGACTCCCAGGCATATATGAGTGTAAAATAGAGAATAAACTTCTGCATATATGGGAAAATCCGGCGTCGGCACCGTCGGCTTCGTTCACCGTTAGCGAAAAATCGACGAAATATCCTCAGAGCAGCAGCCTAGGAGGCAGGCGGGTAACCTAGGTAACTTGACCTTGCGGCGTCATCACAACCTGCTCGCCTGTTGCAGGTGGCAATTAATAAATTGCTGCTCTGGAAGAGCAATCTGGGTCACACAAGGCCCACCGGTGGCAGCACCTGCCATCGCAGGGCAGTGGCGCATCGCTTAACCTCTGAACCACTGCACCAGTAGTGGTATGAGGACTCCCAGCGATCTATCAGTGTAGAAAATGCCAATTCTGCATATGAGGGAATTAACCCATTACGCTATCGCTTCATACTTTTACAGCGGAGCTAAGCGTCCACTCCAATTTTTCGTGTAACCACGCCCAGTTGGACGCACGCTTGGGAAAAACAAAACTCTCGGCTCTGTCACTGTAGAAGCTGAGAAAGAGCCAAATTTGAGTACCTAATAAGATTTTTGCCCATAAAGAGAAATCACTGCAGTTCTAGAGAAACGGTAAAATCCGCGTGGGCTACCCAGAGCCATTTATGTAGTGTCCACGCACACCTTCCACGAAACATTTCTTGCCTTAAAATTTTTTCCGCAGTGAAGCATGCGTGGAATGTATTTGCATGTGTAAGACGTCACCATCGGCTGTTATTGCACGGATTTAAAAATAGAATATTTAACATTAAACGGCACGTGGTATATGTCGGTGATTGGATTTTTTTTTCTTTTCAATTACTCTTCCTCTCTTAAAAAATTCGATGAGCACAATTTTTTCATACATTTTAAGATTTCACTATAAGAATCAATATACCCGCGGATCTCCCGTGGTTAGGCTTGAATTTTTAGCTATTAACGTTTTTGCTATTGCCACAAGCACTCCTTATTGGTTTATTGGTCTTCTATGGCAGCTTAACTGCTCGATGCAAGCAATGGAAACATTATAAAAAATGATTTTTTCACACATCGGAAGAATGGATCACTATTTTCAAGATTCAAAATTTTTGCCCAAGAATTTTGGGCATGTGCCGAGCAGTGCCGACAGCTGGCTCGCTTCCTCGAAATATGTAGGCCTCCGCAATCGTCAGTCAAATAAAAGCAAGCTCGCTTTTCCCCTCTCCACCGGCTAATTGGTCTGGCTCTCTGTTCCAGCACTGTCCGAATTACCAGCCGAGCACATCGGCCCTTACTGCATCTTCGAGCGTCCGGCGTTGTGCGTCGCATAACTCCGTATTCGTCGCAATTTTTGGTGTCAAACGTGAAGCCATGGAATTGAGAAGTGATTGAGACAGGACATAAACTGGAATTATAAGGCCGAAATATGTCTTGAACGTTATTAGAGCATTTGTTGGAAACTAATTACATTGAAAACGAAGTTCAGATCATCAATGAGGATTCGAAACGCGTACATTTGGATTGCGAGTCAGTCGCACTACCCCATAGACCACGCAGGCTCGTTCGTGCGCCACGGTTTACGCAGGGTTTTATATGTACGTCGCGTGGTCTTTCGCGTATAGTTATAGCTCACCACTGTATGCTAATGACTGTGTGTGCAATTATCGAGACATCAATTAAGGAAGTATTGATTAAGCGAGTAGTAAAGTGCTTGTCGGTGAGGGGTGAGCGTAAGCGAACGACTTTATGATTGCGTCACGTGACATTGGTTTGTCATGTGACATTTGATATCAGTACAGCACGTGATCGGGTAATATGAAAGCGAGAACAAGTGGAGTCGCTGATGGGAGCCATTGCCACTATCGCGTCATAGCCTCAGAGGCGGAGATTAATGGTGGCCATAACTTTTGCCTATTACTGACAGGTTGTTTGCTAAGAATATTCAAATATTAGCAGCATATAAGCAGCCAAATTGAAGAAGACAATAATTAGTGACATCTAGATCATATTTTGGTCTCTCATGCACTTGTGTGTTGGCCTGAAGTTTTGTTTTCTTAAAGAAATATCAGTGTAGGTGTCGCCTTGCCCAGTTCATTCTTTGTGCACTTACAATATTATTTTAGTCATTCTCCCTGCATCCATTCTGTACAGATGCAGTGGTTCTAGGAAGTATTCGAGGAAGCTGACTTTGCCTGCTTTTTGCAGTATCATAAATTTTTTCATTTAAAATGTATATCACTGAAAGGTAGCTGTTTATATTCGCTGTTGCATTAGAATGTGCTTTTCGTGTTTGTTTCCACTCGTGCATATTGTACAATGATTTCCTGCGTCGAAATTGTTATATGCTGTAGGTGCCTCTTTTCTGGATGGTTAGCATGAACAAATTTCTACTACATTTTCTATCCCCATTATGAGTGACAGTTACCCATGTGACTCATTTTTTGCATTACATGAAAGCGTGGCATCAAACGTGTTTAATGCATAAAGAGCCGATTCCTGTGTTTGAAACGCCTGGTTGATGACTGGGAATCTTCAGTTTTAGATTCAAGGAAACAGAAATCTTCTATGCTATACACAGAACATCTGCAGTTGGTAATGTTAATAATATCACAAGCAGTTGTATTTTATGACACCTTATACTGCACATAAAGTTTAATGGATATTGATCTCTTCACTGACCTGTACGGATTAAACATTCATGCCTAAATTTAATTCAGCTCCCTTTTCGTAGGGGCCTTCAACATATGGCAATGGTTTTCTACCAGAACCGTCATTTCAGTTCTCAAGAAGTTCTCAACGTGCGTGCAATTCAGATGAATGACATTTACATGTGAAAACTCTGGCGAATGACACGTAGAATCATTACATCAGAGTTATAAAAAGAAAAAAATAAGTAACAACATCACCTTAAGTCTGCTATAGTGCATCTCCTCCGACACTTCTTGTTCTGAAGGGTCACTGCTGTCCATTGTGCTCGGTGTGGGAGCAGAGTCCCTGCAGTATTAAAGGCCCAAAAAAGGCACGCTATGAGGCGAAGAAGAATGTACGATAAAACAGTGACTCGGGATTCAGCAGCGAGTTCCTCATTATCTTTGTTTTAGTTACGAATTTTTATATAATAGACCTGAACAAAAATGAACATATCCTTGATTTTTTTACACTGCAATATTGCGGATATTTACAAGTCTGCCTATATTTTTCGAAACTTATCGCTGCGCTGCTTTTAGCATGTACAGGCGCGGACATAATTAAACGGAGCGCTCCATTTCGTTCTAATTGCAATCTAGCCTTTCCTATTGGACATGAGGAAACAATATTTGTTCATGAGAAAGCGAACTGTCGTGTACTACTAGCCTGCCCATACCACAGTTGCCAGTCTCAGTTAGGAAGCGAGTGGAAAATGTACGAAGGCAATTGTGCGCTCCGTTTACTTTTGGCCACGCCTGTACCTTACCTAAGCTTTATGATTTAAGGCTCGATAAAAAAGCAGCAGTTAAAAACACAAGAAACCGGAGCCTATGCCGCTTAGTCTTCATGGAATTGGTGAGAAAAGAAATTTGGTTACCATGACTATAAAAGGTAGGCTTCGCCGAAAGAATACATTTTTAATTTCAAGGGTATGTTTTCCTGTTTTCTAGTATACGTGTTGTTCAGGTATCTACCGATACTAACATATTTTGTTTTCAAAATCACGCAACGCCGTGTGCCCGCGGCTGTTCTACAATCGCTTAGCTTAAAGTGAGGGGCTGTGAAATATGTCTATGCGAATAAGACAGGGTAGAAAATTGAAACAAATACTGCACCAGGGGCGCAGACTTTCAACTGTTTATTGATGAGCGAAAGCGCAAGCCTTTATAAGCGGTGAACCGAGGCGCGCAACCACCTCCTAAGTTCCTACGTGTACTGATACAGGGTAGCACGGTAATCATAATTTTTCGCTCCTTGGGAAAAATCTACTTCAAGAAAAAAAATCTTATCATAGGAGGAGGCCAGATAATACAAGTGCGCCATCAAATGTCATCTCACTAAGAGTTTGATGCCGAAGAAAATAAAAATTAAAGACAGAAAAAATGAGAGCAGCAGTCATCACGTGAGGGGAAAAAAAAACTGCAGGTGACAGTGTAGAGGTTTTGCACATATTTGACGTTTTTCATTGTGCCATTCATAATTTCAACTCCCGTTTTATTTTATATAAAAGACATTAATATGTGGTGAAATTTCGATCATAGCAAGGAGCCTTGCGAAACACAAGCAACTAAAGTAATTTATACTCTGAAAAGGGAAACACAAGCCGAATGTATATTATACTTCGTACGAGGAAAAAAAAAGCCATGCTCTCTTCTAGTACACAGTAGACAAAATGATGAAATGGTTTGCAGTCCCGGCGCGGGGCATTTCAGAAAGTGAATGTTATAGCAACGCCTCATCTCATCGAAACACAAACCACCCTTCTGGAGTGGCCTATGTATGGCAGAGTGCAACATAGCGACGTCCAGGACCACTATCCGCCCCGCCATTATCGCCCGAGACCATTTCTGATGGAGGCGGGGCGCAAAAGGGCACCGTGTGCTGTGTGAGTGCTCAGGTTGCGCAACACTTTCGGCGCTTTCACTTCTCTCGCACTTCACAAGGAGCCGCTCGGGCGGTTCGATAGAGCGTAGGCTCCATCGAGCCGCACACTGGCATCGCCCACTACGAGACTAGGAGGACACTGTTCCTGGCGTATGAACTGATCCGCTGGCAGCGCGGCACATGTTTACCACGGGAAGCGGGAATGTTTCCTCGAACTTAGTTATGTTCGGCTGCGTGCTTTCCCTTGTGTTCGACGTGATGATTCCTCCCTCTGTTCCACCAATAGTCACTTAGAGTGCGGCGACAACGAGGTCTAGAATAATTCAGTGCATAGTATAATGACACATGGGTAGTAAAATGCTGTTGTTGCTTTTTCGAGATCACTAGGAGGTTCAGTTGCAAACTTAGCGGCTGCCGAGGCCACTAGCTTTTCGTGTGAGGAACTTTTTATTACGATAAGCCCGCGCAGAAAAGTTTTCGTCCAGAGTTTGTGGGAAATTGAATTTTCATAATTGTTTGTGTGTGATTGATACTGGAGTAAGCTGTGTAGATCATCGCTTCAGGTAGTACGAGGCAAGAATGGTAAAAAGTATTACCTTGAATTTAGTCTAAAATTTTTAGTCAGTAAGTGAAACAAAATATAGCCTTATTATTTTTTCAGATGTTGCAGACTCTAAAGAACATTGCACCTTTATCTGTATCGAAAGCTTGTTTTCGAGCATAACGAACTTGTGGCTCCGCTCATCAACGAAGCTTTTGTCTAAGGCAATACAAGCACCTGGAAGTAACAATCTTAAATATTCTCATGATATTTAGGTCTACTCTGCAACAAAGTATCTGCCATCAATATCTAAATTCCGTTGTCATGCACCAGCTACAGCCACAGTATTTCCGTAAATTTATATTGTTATTCATCCTGCTAAATCCGGCAGCACCTTGTCACCCTTACGTAGCGCTGGAACCAACATTGCCAACTTAACAGAAAACTTTGCCTTTTGCTATAATGTAGCACAGCCATGCCTTCCTAATTCATTGATTTCATCTTAATAATTCATAGCCATGGTTGCCCATTAGCTTACTCTGATATTTATCTGTCCCTTAACTTGCCCTGTCCTTATTTTACCCTCCCCTGTAGAATCACAAAATAAACAAGGAAAACATTTTTGTGAATTTTCATATTCCACCTCACAAAATTTTTTTATCAGACTGTAAGCTATGGTATCAACCTAATGCCCATAGTTCCGTTTAAGCCTAACATGAAACAAGGAATCGATATCAAACAAAACACTTTCGTTGAAGGGTGCAAAGGAACATCGCAGGCCCTCTTATTGCCGTGGGTAAATGCAAATACGCACCTTACGCATGCTCCTAGACGCAGCGATAGATATATGAGCTTATGATCTTGAGAAAAGTATGATGGCAGGCCTACTATATGACATTGCCCACGATTCAGGAGCCCAAGTACCTGTGAGGTCTTGCAGGAAATTCACGGCGGAGAAGAAACACAAACACCCACAGTCGTCCGAACCATGGCACGCAGCGAGGTGTCGATAAGAAGGCATGTCTAGATAGAGTCGTCCGTAAGCATCCGGAGGCTTATCTTCTCCCGTTCTTCTTTTCAACACAGCAAGCCTTGTTCGCCCTAGCAACTGCAGTTGGACGAAGAACGACGTAGCAGAAGGCGCGAGGGATAACTTGATGAGTGGCCTGCCATGAGAACCTCATACAGGCAACGTTGCGATATTAAGAGCTGTTATACAAACATGATTGTGTGCAGTGAGCATGAAGGATCGTATGCAGATTAAAGGGGCAAGGAGAGTTGCTGGCGTCGCATATATCACAGCAAAGTTACAGGAGGGAAAGTTGCGTTGGTTTGACTCTAATCAGGAGGCGTGCAGAATGCGTCGGAAAAGGTTGTCAGATATAGACATCTGTAATTGATGAACTTTGTTTTGGCAATGTAGCGAAAGTATTAAAATATCAGTAAATACTAGTGCAGTAAAAACTGCCGTTTTGTGGCCAAAAAAAGGGAGTTTGTTTTTGTAAATTAGTATACTCTGTAAATGCACAACTGAAATAAAAAACAGCACGGAAATTGTTGACGTTGACGCTTCCAACGGCTTAACTTTGTTTCTGCTCTCTCGTCAGTGTTTTTTGAGCATTGAAACGATCTTTCTTAACCTGCGACCACATTATGAGTGGAACCTGCAAGAAAGTTCTGAAAATTATTGGCACGCCAAGCGAATGGAGGCAGAATTCACGTAAAGTGGAAAACTTTCTTTTCTAGCTATTTAATGTTTCGTCATTTCACTTTAATAATCGGCTAAGCACAGAAAGTTAAACAACCTAAACAAGCAAAAGTAGCGGTTGCTCAGTTGTTATGGCACAACAATTGTTGTGCCATAGTAACTGCCAAAACATTGGACATGTTTTTAGTCGACATGCATTGTCAAGAAAGCGCTGTAATGCCATGCCATGCGTCTGATTGTGCAATAAGAAATGTCTAAACTGAATTAGTGCACAATCTTTGTTTGATTTGAAATTAATCGCGCGAGCGTTTACAAGCAGGAGAGACAGCAATGAACAGCGCAGGGAAAACAGATGAACATATTCATACGGGCGGCTAGTCGATATCGTGAATTTGCCAAATATATTCTGACGACTGCGCGGAAAAAGAACCCTGAACGCCGATAAACTTCGGTTTTAAACAACCGATCTTGTGTACATAAATGAACGTTTGTGTGTCAAGAATAAGATGCTGCTGGGTAAAGCTCGAAAGCTGAAGCAAGATAAAAAAAATTGAAAATACATGTAGGTCTCTTAGGAAAAGGTGTTAATGCGCGAAAGTGAGAACTCTTGAATAATGTGAGTTCGCTGTGAGGTCGACCTGGGTAAAATTGGTTAGACTTTTCTGTTATGATCACATGGATCTTAAAAATAGAATAAAATTGCTTGGCAAGTTTGTAAAATAGAAAATTGTCCGTATTACTTCTCTTGGTTGTTTTGTTTTTCGGCATATGAATTTTAGTACTTCAGAGTTCAAGCTTCTCGGTAATGTTATTTTTGAGTGCAGCTGATCCGGTACTTGTACCGTAGGCGACCGCATACTGAACGCGCAGTGCCGAATGGAGGCCGCAATGACTTTCAACTTGAGCAGCGTGTACGTCATTCTGCCGCCGATGAACCTCGCCTCGGGTGAACGACCAGCGCGCTTACAGCGTGCGCTACTCTGGCGCCACTTCTTGCGAGTGACGCTTACCTTAGTTGATGATATTATCGGCCAGCGGAAAACGGCGCACTTTAGCCTGATGCCGCGGGTTCCCGCCGCGCACCCTGGTTTCAATTTACCGTCATGCCCTCCTCCTTCGGTTTCCTCCTCGTGAGCCAGACAGGAATGGGTGTCGTCGACTCGGCACGAGAAACAGGCGGTGTAGGGGACCCCGCCATGGCGGTTAAGGCGCGATCCCGTCCATGAGGAGCCTTTGCAGAGAAGATTGCGCTCATGCCAGGGGAGGTGGTCAGGTAACCGCAGGAAACGACTAACTCAGTGAAGACGCGTACTCCTCGCTATCCAGCTAATGCGAAGACCCTTCTCTCCGCTGAACTCCTCATTTAGCTCAGGGCGCGATCGGACGTGTGCTTAGCTGACTTAAATGAGTTCTCGCGCATGGGCGCGCGCCTTGCGCCTCTGGACACCTACTTCTCGGCACTGCCGCGGACTCCTGCTCCTCGGCCGCTCACGCGTGGTTAAGTGGGTTCTTCATTTAGCTCTTATTCATGGCTTATTCATGGAGAACCCCGACGATGACGCAGTCCCAGCCACACAGCCTGGCCCCGCAGTTTCAGCCTGCGTACTCCATGCTACTGAAGAGGTTGCATCTTCACCGACGACGCGTCTAGCTATCGACGCGGGGCTGCCCAGGTGTCCCACATCTTGCCTGAACGAGCTCATCGCCCGTGTGCGCAACTTACGAGAGGCTTTGCCAGGCGGCGTGAATCTATCCTGCCTTGCAGTTCCTGCGGTTTCGAATGGCGGTTTTACAGGCGGAGAGTGAGAGACGCCAGCACCTGCTCAGCGTTCCTGACACCCCGCGATCCCCGAACCTGCAGGCAAACTCTGCCGACTGCCGAGCAGGTGAAGTAGAAAGCCGTCGCTCCCTTTGGGATCTGGGCGAACTCCCCCTCTTCTTACTGCGAGGAAACTTCCGTCCGCGGTCATTGATGATTAGGCGGTGACGGTGCACTTCTTGAAGGCTAATAATCCGGTACCGCCTCTCAAGCCTTGTAAGCGGCTCTCTTGCCCTCTGCTGCCACTAGAGGCAGGGCGTCCTCTTTTTCTCAATCTTCTGCTGCTCAGTCTTCAGCTCGGCAGCACCTCCTGGTGATGGCCTCTTATCTCACCATGACGGCGAAAGCAGCTGACTCCTATACCCGTTATGATGTTCGA
This sequence comes from Amblyomma americanum, assembly GCF_052857255.1. Classification (NCBI taxonomy): domain Eukaryota; kingdom Metazoa; phylum Arthropoda; class Arachnida; order Ixodida; family Ixodidae; genus Amblyomma; species Amblyomma americanum. The sequence goes on from NC_135498.1 coordinate 96,164,846, forward strand.
TCCTGCTGACAGCTCCCCTCGAGCCAGCCCGTTATGGTCGTTTGGTGGTGTGCAGCAACTTCAGGACGTGGCGCCCGCCCTACCCGAAGTCTCCTGCTTGCAGCTCACATAGGATGCTTGCTAAGTTACCACCAGCTCAGATCATGGAGCCCATCGAGCTGTCCTCCTCGCACTCCTGCAGTTGTGAGGGGAAGGCGGTCGCAATCAGCAGCTAGCCCTCCGGCCCCGTTCATCCACTCTCGTTGAAACAGTCAAAGGCGGTTCGATTCCGGTCCAGCAACGATCTCCTTGGCAGGCCCCCTTGCAATACAAGATCATCGCCATCCTTTTTACTCCTCGAAGATCCCATTATCTGATGCACGCCACCAAGGACTGGAGCGCAACCCTCTATTCTCAGCCCGGCGTCTGTGTGGTGCGTTTCAACAGACGCCGGAACATCGTCTCTGATGAAGTGACCACAGAGAGGATCAGGTCACCTTCTGAGCATGAGTTCCCTCCCTGACGTCCCTACGCGTGCTTTCGAAGCGTTCCGCAGACAAGCATGTCAGCACGCTCTTCGACGTCGTCTTTCCTTCAGGGGTGGTCATTCCAGATGCGGATTGGAAACCACCTTATCTCTTCCAGAGCTTTCACAGCAGAAGTTTCACAGGGATTAGTCTTCCACCTATTCCTCTTCAACCTGGCCTTTGCGGGGCTCCCAGCTGCTCTCCCGACCAACACAAAAGTACAAATATGCTGTTGGCTACACGGTGTACATGTGGCTCTCTCCAACGAATCAGGAAGGTCTGGCTAATCATCCAGAGAGTAATAGACTCCATGAAGTCTTATGCTGAGTGCCTGACAATCCTCGCCTGGAAGACTGCGGCCTCTCTGTCCCATACGAGAGGGGCCCACTCCAGGGTGGGCACGCTGAAGGTGCATGGCGGGGCAAGGTGAAGTATCTCGTCCTCCAGACAGACACGGGCAGCTAACCTTGATTACCGCCCAGAAGGCCCTCCAACCCGTGCTGAAAGCTATCTGCAGGACTGTCCAGCGTCTCTGAGCAGGGGGCAACGGCTGCACTTCAAGCTGGGCCCACCGGCTCTACCATGCCAACGCCACATCTGCCCGGCTCTAAGCCTTGCCACTGGAGTCGCTGCGGGCCCACCAATCCGTCCTTCTGAAGTGCCTGGGCCTCCTATCCACGTCCCCCCTCGGAATCACGCATGCTGAAGCAGGGACGTTGGCTGTGTCCCTCCTGCTCCTCCGGGCTATGCTCCTGCACGGAGACAGGCCTCGCCGCTGTTAGTGGAGCTTTCCTACCCTAGCTCCGTATGCCCCCTCCTCCCACAAAGGCCAGCTCGGCGCCCTCTACGCTGAATCCAGTGGTGAGGATCCGGTGTACACCATCCAGCTCGCACCATCACCAGACGACCCCTGGGTGCTGAAATACCAGGCTGATGTCCTTGAGCAGCCGGTGGATTCGATGTCCGAGGAGGCCCTGGAGGGCCGCTTCTTTGTGCACATAGACCACTCGGTGTTCCCGTCCACTGGGCAAGACGGTGCCGCTTTTTAACATTCCCTCCCAGTGTATGTCTTCATCCTCCAGTCTAGCTCCACAGTGGCCGAGCTGTTGTACCTACACCTGGTGTCCGACCTAGTGACGTAAGCACTGGTCCCCAGCCGGTGGCCATCTTAAGTTAATAGTTTGCAGCTATGCTGAGCCTCCGGAACACCCAGGACACGCAGGCCTCATTGCGGTCACGCCTGCTGGCTACCACGGATGCCAACCGACCGTTGTGCTTGCGCTGGCTTCTGTCCCACATCAAAGGACGCTTACCGGCTGGCAAAGGCTACTCGTGTGTTAGCACTCCGGTGTCCAATGCTGTCATGTTCGAATCCTCTCGGACAGCCTTCCAGCGGATTGCGTTTGGCGTCCACACGCAATGCAGGATTGCGTCCGGTGTCTGCCTGCGGCCCGCCTCGAGTAAGGTGCCCTGTCTGACAGGAACCTGCTGCATCGGATCCGAAAGGGCTCTTCATGGACTGCCACATGGCTGAACCGCCAAGGCTGAGCCACATCATCCTGCAGTCCCTCCTGCACAAAAGACTACACAGTCACGCACCTCTTTTTTTGCTGCCTCGCCCTCGCCACAGCTCGCGCTATCAGCTGATGGCGTTCATCGAGTTTTTCGAGGCCATCAGCCGGCAAGAACCCTCTACTCTCCCGGGTCTGGTTCCTTGGTGTGGTGCGGTGCTGGATATATGTAGAGGATCTCCCCCCCTGTCTTCTTGCCACTTCCACTTGTAAGCTTCCAAGGAGTGTTATCCTTGAGGGTGTGAGGCAAAAGCCTGAGCCCGCAACGAAGTCGCCAATAGTGCGCTGCAAGCATGTTTAGATGAAGCACGCCGTTCAACCGGGACAAGACGAACACGAGCTCGTTTGAGATCAAACTACGATCTAGAAGGACCTCAAGGAATGTCATAAGGACTGCCTAGAGAATCTTTAATCTTTGAAAATGCAAACGGGGGCGCACCTGTTTTTCACAAGTGAATCGCATGAACCAGGATTTTGATGGAGACAAGTTGAGTACTTCGAGGCCATCCTGAAAATCAGAGAGGTCTTCGTCGTGCTACAATTAGAAGTTTGTTTTGGTTCCATGTACTCGAAGCACATGTATCATTAGCACCAATAGAAGTTCGCAAAGTCGTGGAGCAAGCTGTTAAGCCTCCGCGAAGCGCCACCATGGCGGCGCGGAGCAATAGATATGATAGCACATTTATCTTTGGTACTCCCACATAGTTAATTGTTTTTTGATTGATTGATTTATTTTACGTTCATGGTACAAGGTACATCATAGACAAAAGAAGAAAAATGCAAAACAGAACAACACAAAAAGGCAACTCGAAGAAAAATTTGAAATATTAATACAAATTGCAGAGCTTGAATACTGAAAAAAATTAGAAACAAAGATGAGAAAAGGCGATGAAAAATATTGCATACAAATAATATAGATGCCTGAGCTGTCACACAGTAGCGCAACTAGAAACATAAATGCAAAAAAACAATCTATAAAGAAAACAGTAACTCCACATAAAATTGCAACGAATAATCTTCGTAAAGACAACGTGGAGGAAGTGCCCGGTGTGTGCGCGCGATCCGCCCGGTGTTCGATTTGATCTGTGCTCTGTGCTCCGGTCGTCCTTAAGCCCGCCTAGACTTCGGGCCGCGTAACATCTTTTGTGGAGGTTCGGGGTAGACGATCTCCACGCCACGCAGCTCCGAAGCGGTCGTCAAGCCGGGCCTGCTACCATCATTGCCCCATCCGGCGAGTCATGAACCACTCCTACTGCTCCCTTTGTGGTCATGGCTCTCCTCCAGTACCCCGGTACCTTTTCTGAGAACGACGGCACCGAAGTCGACGACTGGCTCAACCTATATGAACAAGTGAACACCTATAACCGGTGGGATCCCACCGTGATGTTAGCAAACGCTATCTTCTATCTTAGTGGCACGGCCCGGGTCTGGTACGAAACTCACGAAGACGAACTGACAAGCTGGGAAACTTTTAAAAAAAAGCTCCGTACTTGGTTTGGCAGACCCGATGATCGGAAGCTCTCTGCAAGAAAGCAGCTCGCGTCGCGCGCCCACTCGTCAGCAGAAAGTTATCTCGCATACATTCAAGATTTCTTGGCGCTTTGCCACAAAGCTGACGCCGTCATGACCGAGTCCGACAATGTGGGCCATGTTTTGAAAAGGATTGCTGATGACGCTTTTAATTTAATTGTTTGCAAAGACTGTACTACCGTGGACATCATGATAAAAGAATGCCGTCGCTTCGAGCAGGTTTACGTAACAGTATGTCAGTCGTTGCAGTAACTTACGAATAAAGCCTTCAACACTCATTGAAATGTTCTCAGTGCTAGTTGTGGCGCTATGTGATGAAGGCAAGTTATTCCAAATGTTTGCTAGCCTGGGAAAAGAATGAATATGAATAGCTGAATCTATTACAATGTGCAATATTATCTCTTTGGAAGTGTTTAAGGGAGGTAAAATGAATGGTGGTGGTTGGATCAAAAGTGAGTGTAAATATGTAAGGAAAAGGCACAGACTATATTTCTTGCGGTTGGGCAGCAGTAGGAACTATAGGAACATTTTCCTAGAAGTTGCTTAAGATGAACCGGGCTGAGCGATAATGTATTGCTACAGTGGTCTGCGTGAGGCTGACATGCCCAGGATCGCAATCTGATGATGTGCGTTCAAGCTGCGGACGAGTGTA